>NC_063161.1:138161344-138810844 GCF_023159225.1 Perognathus longimembris pacificus | reverse complement strand
TGGTATGTGGACCATAATATGTTCTTAATGGTGAGCTCTCACTTCTAGATGTGTGAAATAGTTCTAGCCATACCCAAGGAGACAATAAGGTCAAAGCTATTCCAACTCCTTTGCCCACATAAATGCAAGATATTCCCTTATTTGCAGAAAAATAAGAGCAGGTAAAATAAAATTACAGCCAGAGGAAAACCTCTGGCTCAGAGCAGACATATTTTTAACTGTTTCATAAGAGTATATGATTAAAGAAATAATAGCATGGAACGGGGATGTAGTATAGGCACAGTGTGACAGAAGTCAAAGTACAACATCAGGGACATTAAGTAATTTTTCCTAGCATCCATTTAGGAGAGAAAAAGAGCAAAAGAATAAGAGCAATGAAATAGAGAGGATTGTGGGAATGAGGAAGAGGAAAATAGAGATCATCTCCATCTCAAATCCATATATGCTCTATGTAAATATTTCCTTCACATTGGCTCTTGACAAAAAAAAGTTTTTATAATCTAGATTTAATATACCTGGTACTGAATATTTACAACTATTTTTCTTTCTTAGAACAGATATGCCTGGAGAGAAAAATCTGAGATCTTAGGAACTCAAACAAGAACAGTAAAACATCTTCAGTACATAATGGCAAGAAAAAATGATACACAACCTAAGACTAACTCATGATTCCAGAAATTTTGAGCAAAGAAAAGTAATCAAAGATAAAACTGAAGAAAAATGTCCAGAGCTTAAAAGAATAGTTTTTCTTCTTTATTGGTTTCAATATTTGACTTGGCAATTTTTTTAAATCTCAAACTCAATTTTTTTTCACTTTTTTATTTTTTAATTTATTTTTTCATTGTCAAAGTAATGTACAGAGGGGTCAGAGTTACATACATAAGGCAGTGAGTACATTTCTTATCAAACTTTTTATCTCCTCCTTTGTTTTTCTTCCATCATCCTTGCCCCCCGCCCCGGGTCCCTCCCCACCCTCCCCTGAGATGTACAGTTGGTTTACAGCATATTGCCTTATAAGTATTGCTGTTGCATTTACCCTTCATCTCTCCATTTTGGTGTTCCCCTTCCCTAGTTCCGATAAGCATACATACAATACCCAGTGTACCAAAATCAGTTACAGTGACAACAGGGGTAAAATCATGGGGAGGAAAAGACAAAAGAAAAAGACATAATTTCATAGGTTACATTGGAAATAACAACATCAATGATAAACCACTTATTTCCAAATCATGTAGTTCATTTCACTTAGGATCATCTTATGTGATTATATATATGTTGCTATTGAGCTATTGTGCTTCTCTACTAGGACTATCCTAGACAAGCACTAATTGTTTCCAGTGAGTGAAACCATAGAGTCCATGTTTCTTTGGGTCTGGCTCACTTCACTTAGTATGATTTTTTTCCAAGTCTTTCCATTTCTTCATGAATGGGGCTAAGTCTTTCTAATAGAGGCATAGAATTCCATTGTATATATGTACCACATTTTCTTGATCCATTCATCTACTGAGGGGCATCTGGGTTGGGTCCATATTTTAGCAATGGTAAATTGTGCCGTGATAAACATAGTTGTGCTGGTAGCTTCAGTGTGATCTTGCCTGTAATCCTTTGGGTAAATGCCCAGAAGTGGGATTGCTTGGTAATAGGGGAGCTCTATGTTTATTTTTGCCCATTATATAGTTAAGGGAGAATGTCCTAAAAGAGGTCTGGAAGAAATACAAGTAGTTATCTTAAAAGACACAATAGTCACGCTAGACTCAGAATTTTACTCTGTGACCCTAAAATAACAAGACAAAAATAAGCAATGTCCAGAAAGGTTTGAGGGGGGAATATTATAAAATAAGTATTTTGAGCCCAAATAAATCACTTTTCTCCTATACTTTATATAATATTGAAAGAACTTCTTAGACTGGCAGTAGAGAGATGGGTGAGGACATGACCACTTATCTTTCATATTGTTTGTACTCTGATCTTCAGAGTGCACAGAGGTGTGACATTTTTAGTTGTTTGCTTTCTTTATTGTTGTTGTTGGAGAAAGGTGCCCAAGCTGGCCTTGGAACTCATAGATCTCCTTACCACTGCCTCCTAAGGGATGTGATTATAGGCATACACCATGAAGCCTAACTCGGAGATTTATTACTTTTTAAAATAGGGTTTAAAATAATAATGATACATTTTAGATGTATGTAGAGATGTTTGCTGAGAAAAAAAATTCAACTTCACTGTTTGAAAGTTTTGTTTTTAATAACTAAAAGAAAGGAAGTGGTGCTGTGGCTCAAGTGGCATAGTGCTAGCCTTGAGCTGAAGTGCTCAGGGATAGTGCCTAGGCCCAAAGTTCAAGCCCCACAACCGACAGAAAAGAAAAAAAAAAAAGAAAATCTTCCAGGTCATCCTCATTTTTTTTATGGGATTTAATCCAAATTCCTTATGAAAATCTCTTCAATCTAATCCTAACCTGCCTCTCCAGGCAGCAGCTTCTGCCAGTTGTATTTACTCCATCTTCCTGTTTGTGGCCCATGAATTCCTTGCTCTTTTATACACAGCTCTTTTACCTTTACTCTTCCCTTGTCTGAAATCACCTTTTCTACCGTTTGCTGCTATTCTTCCTTTAAGAGCAGAAAGCAAACATTATAACTCAAAAAAAGTAATTGTTTCTTTACTACTCTCAGAGTTCTTGTTTTACCCTTTCATTAGAACACACAGAGCCTTGCTGTATATTTGCTTAAGTCCCTCTCACCAAATGCATTACAGCTGGGCACCTGGACAACAAGCGCTGGTTTCTTAAACTTGGTCTCCAGTTGTAGGCCAGAATTTGACACAGAAGGTGTGTCCATAAAGACAGGTTTCCCCTGGGGTAGGAGAGAAGAGGATACGGGATTCCAAATGATGAATTTTAACTGAGATAGAGCTAAATGGAATTCATCCTGCAGCAGCCAAATTTGTATTTCTTTTCTTTTTTTTTTAAGGAACAATATTTATTCCTTTTCCAAATGTTACAGTAAAACCAGGTGAAAGAGAATGGTTTTTAGCAATTAGAAAAAAGTACAAATCTGGGATTTGGCCATTAAAAGTTATTTACAACAATGAGAGAAAAAAAAAAAGACAAGAAGTTGTTTCACATTACAGACCTCCCTCCCGCCCCAAAGCCTAATACTTACCAAGAGACACAGTTGATTCACAAGCTGGAGATGTGAACTTGAGTAAGACATTTATAAAAACCTAGACAGGGGCAATGCCCTCCCCAGCCCAGGTGCCACTAGGCACAGCACAGAGACTAAAAAACTCAACAAGGGAAGGCTGGACACTAGGGTTTGGGAGTATAAGCACCCCACTTCTGGCTCAGGGATTTGAGGAGTAGGATAAACCAAACCTACTTGGAAAAGAACTGGGGGGGGGGGGGAACCAGCAACTGCCTTCTGCAGGGGTGGGGACAAGGAAGAAGGTAGGGCTAGGTTCAGGAGCATTTTCACATCACTAACCTAACTTGGGAAACTGTAAGGGACCATCTTCAACTGGCCATAAGAGAAAGCCCAGATGGATGATGGGAGAATCCACAAGAGGGAGAGGAGAAGGAACGCGGCTGGGCGGGGGGGGGGGGGGGGGGGGGCACAATAAGCCTCGTCCTTTCTGGACACAGGAAGGCTGCCAGGGCACCAGATCCAGGCAGTGACCTCTTTAAGGGCAGCACAGTTTTTGCAGCTTAGAGATCACCCACCTGCCCCCACCCAGCTACTCATTCTGCTCAGCGCTGGCGGATGCAGGGCCACTCTCGGGCCCTGAGGGAGTGGACGGCTCTGCAGCCTGGGGCCCTGCCTCCTCTTCTGCGTCTCCTCCCTTGGAGGCAGCACTAGCCTCTGCCCCCTTGGCCTGGGGTTCCTGGCTCTCGGGGGTGGCAACAGCCTTCCCTTCCTGGGCAATGCCCTCGTCGCTGCAGGCGCCCATCTCGCCCTGCTCCTGCTCTTCCTCTGTGGGAGAGGAGGCAGAAGAATCGCCCCCGCCCTCCTTCCGATTTCTCGTGAAGGACAGGCCGCTCAATTTGAAAGGCTTCTTCAAAGAGAATTTCTTCTTCTTCTTGGGGATCTCCTTGGGGGGAGCCTCCCCCTTGGCCTGGCTAGGGGGTGCTGGCTTAATGGCATCACCAGTGGCCCCGGCTGCCTCATCTGTTCTGTTCACCGGGGGCGACTCCCCTTCACCCTTGGGGGACAAGTCTCCATTGCTTTTCACGTGGCCATTCTCCTGTCCCTTGGCCTTCGCGGGGGAAGCGCCTGCAGCCTGGTCGGTGGTCACGGAGCCTTAGCGCTCTGGCTGCCCATGATTAGGGGGGGCAGGGGGTTGCCTGCTGGGGGGGTGGGGTCGCCCAGAGCCTCTCCGGGCTCGCGGCGCAGGGGGACTTTGTATTTCTTATACAGTAGGTTCTTCTACTGGAGTATGCAAGACAGGCTTCTTAACTTGTAAGATCCAGGAAAACATGAAAATGCAGGGCTTCTTGTTAAGAAAAATACTATCACAGCAAAGTATTACTCTAAGAGAAGGGCCATTGTGAGTGTGGGGGCCCCGTGTGTCTTGAGGCTATAATGGGAATGTGTTTGTGCTGCCCCAAAGTCTATTATAATTGAAAGCTTGGTATATAGGATAGTGTCCTGGAAATGTATGCACTAGGAAGTGTTATGGAAACTTGAATAGGGCCTACTGAAAGGTGATTGGGGTGTACCCTCAAAGGGGATTGTGGTACCTCTCTCTCTCTCTCTTCTGAACCTGAGATACAACGATTTGGTTCGATCCATTTTCCCACCACGATGTGCCACTACTCACCACACTCACCAAAGGCCAAACAAACTTTACTACTTGATCTTAGATTCAGACATTTAAAACTGTGGGTTAAATAACCCTCTTCCCTTATGGCTTTAATTTCCTCACATATTTCCCCGTTGTAATACAATACTGACTTTTATAGGATGTAAGGGACACATCCATGAAACCAAACATAGTTCTTAAAGCTACTAAGGTACTGAGGCTTCCTACTTCTCTGTTTCCTTGAGCCGCAGCACTGGTTGCACGCCTGTCCTGAGTGACGTACTAACAGAAAATGGGAGTACTCAAATAGAAACTTACCAAATCTATATGTCGCCCTCCCAAGTTAGTATGATCTTCAAAAACGGTCTTCCTTCAGGAGGAATAATATTATCTCATTTGCAGAAAAAAATGGTTGGACCTGGGGAATATATTATGTTAAGTAACATAAGGCTCAGAGAGACAGAGAACATATTTTCTCTCATATGTGGAAGTTATGAATAAATTATAAACATATATGAAAATATATCCATGGCCATATGCAAATATACACCAATGAATTGACTAAAGTATGGTATATATGGGGAAAGAGTCCAGTGATGTAAGTCCTTTGAACAACTATCACAGTTTAATAGAATGAACATCAGGAAGCTGTTGTTCATCAGGGGGTGGAGGAGGTCAAGAGGACAGGGAGCAAAGGAATGGAGACAGGAAAGGTGGGCAAATACAGTCATCATATCCAATTCACATAAGTAAAAATAGAACCAGGTAATTTGAGGGGATGAGTGGGCTTGGGAAAGATGGGGGAGAACAATGGAAGGGAGACAGGGATCAAGATGCATTTTATTGATAAGCCAACATGATATTGAATTAAAACTCATAAGTACAACTACTTAAAGATACTTTTAACCATCTTCAGCAAACCACCCCAAAATCTAATGCCTGAATCTTGAATATAGGTACCTATTCTGTCATCAGCATCATGGTGCTAACTTATTGGTAGTTACGTGTTACATAGGCATGTGTTATAACACATATGTTATGTAAATTATATGTTGTATAAGCACATGTGTCACAGCAAGATAATAACATCATTTACCATCATTCAATCATTTTTCTACCATCAGGTCCCATCTCTCAACTCATACATGAAAAGACTTAGAGAAAACTGAGCACAGAATCTTATGGGTGGAGAAGATATTTTCATGTGAGTCTCATTCAAGAATCTTTATATTGCTTTGTAACTAGATCCTTCATGCTTTAACATTGTTGGTATTTTTATTGTCACAATGTTGTTAGTTTATATTCCTCTCTCATATTACCCAATGCGTTGTTATATGTATAAAAATCTATTTAATGCATATATATTTGTCTCATATATGAATATTTTACTAGATTCATTACTTCTAAAGGTTATACATTATATATTCTCAGACTTCCTCAGAATATAAACACATGCAAATACTTGATTTCTTTCTTGGCAGTAGTCAGACTTCTCATTTCTGTCTGATGTTTAATTGTGTGGCCCAGAATTTTCGGAAGGGGGGGGTGAGTTATATAAAATGTCTTATTTCAGATTAAGCTTAATGCTTCAGCATCACTTACTACCTTGTTTATTTTTAAATAGTTCATTTTTAGCACTTTGGAAAAACCCTACTCCTGGTCATTATTTTCTAAAATCTAGACCAGCATGCTATTAAATATTTCTTACTCTCTACTAAGATTATCACATAGCTCTTATTCTTTTACCTAAAAAAATGATATATTGTGTTAATCACTTTCCCTCCATATTTGAATAAGAAATAGTCTTTATATTTCCAGAGTAAGCCATATTTAGCAATGATGGATGATTCTTTTGATATACCATTGTATTTGGTTTGCTAACCATTTTATTTTCATGTCAAATTTATAGTGAGACTAATCTATAGTTTTCTTTAGCATGCTTTCAATATTATACTGCTCCAAAAAAAATTGTAGGATGCATTTCTGTGGCAGCATGGCTGTATTGAAGAACGAGGTATAGTACTTCTAAAATCTCCATAGCCATGTTGTTTGCAAATTTCCTAGAGAGTACTGCATTTATTTTCAGTGTTTTATTTATTTTTTAATTTATTTCTTTACACAAGGAATTTCTATTTGGCCTTTTCTGCTTTCATCCCTTTATCCTACAGTCACAGAGACAAAAATGAGAATTCTACTTCCCATGTTACATATTGCAAGTAAATCAGTCAAGAAATAGTAAAACATCTGTGGGTTGAGAATAAGATCAGGGCCCCACTCTGCAATCTGTGAGGCCATCTTAAAGCAGAATTCTATCAGCTGAGCTCAATACATTCCTCTCCTGATTGGTTGAATGCCATAGTATCTTGGAATGATAGTATTCCAAGAATTAATACAAGCTCCGCTAATACTCCTGGAAGAATTTAGGTTCTCTCCATCCCCTGATACATGGTGACCTTGTAAGGTATTCAAGTGCCCTCTAAGAAGACTAGGAAGAAGACTCAATGCATAGTCATAATGTTACTTAGGATTGTACTCTCAATGTATAAGATTCTTCTTTTAATCAAGGTGCTCTGTGACCTTCCTCAGTCCTAGAAATGTAGTTACTTCAGTGATCTTTTCAACATCCCATGTTGGGCCATAATTTACCAAACTATGACTTTGTCTTTTGCTCAGACATATAAGCCAAGAATAACTTTACTGAGATGTCTTCTAGGGTTTTTTTTAGCCACTAACTAAAGATCTCTGCAAATTCCCATAGCTGTAGTCACCTCTTGCTCCCTCTAGTTGTTAAATTTCACAAATAGGTCTCTTCACCACTGAAACTCCCCATACTGGTTTTATTAGGGTAAATACTGATTTTTTCCAATGTCTCTGTATCTTCTGTCTGTACAGGACACTGTTTACATCAAAGAAAAATTTCTATTTAAGTTCTATTTTATAAATAAAATCCAAATTGAACCACTCCAATCTGCTAAATATGGCTCATATAATCCAGATTTCAAATAAATATACATACATCAACGCATACAGCTATATCTAAAGTTGTGTTTTTCCTTCTTTGAACACCCAGAAAAGCATTCTCATACACATTAAGAAGAGCCTTGCCAACATAAATTGGCAAAACTCTACAATTCTTTGGTGCTTAAGTCTTATTTTGGGGGAAGTCCCCAGAGACATTCTGGATTCTAACTTTTGAATTATGCAGAAATAAAAGGACGCAATTGGAAAACCACCTTACCTTGAAGAGCAGTTCTCTCAGCTGGAGAAGTTGTAATATCATTAAACAAGATACGATTCATGTTGGTATGTAAGAAGAGCTCTAAGTTCATAAGGAAAATAGAGAGGAGAGAATTCCATCCTGTGTCTTATGGTCTCACTCTTCTCCAATAGTAAAGCTCTTAAGACTTGCATTCCATTGACATAGCACCTTAGTCAAGAACATGCTTCTTTCCTGCTTCTTTCCCTCATTCCTAATTGTCTCATCAAAACTCTGGGATGGGCAAAGGTTGCAAGTTTTCCCTCCTATATGGAAACTAGAATTAGCTTGTAAACTTATTAGGAAACATGCTGGGTGGTCTACAAGTGTAAACAAATGTATTAACTGAAATATGATACATTCAAGGAAGAACTCAAATAGTGTAAGAAAGGCCAAGCCAAAGTTCAATAAAATAAACACCAGGAAATTGGGTGGGGCGGGGGGGAGGGGCATATGAATAAAGGGGAGAAAGTGGGAGAATGAAGTCAAGAAGTCAATGTATACCCTATAGATTAAGAAAAACAAGAGGAGTAGATTGAGAGTGATGAGTGAGAACATTTTTAAAGGTGGCATTGAGCAAGACCCATTTGTATCCCTGAACTGCATTGTTGAATGGCAACTTCTTGATATAACTACTTAGCTAAATTTTTTTTATTTTAAATAAAACCATGTTGGATGGAAAAAATAACTCTGGAATGGTACAAGAATATCAATGAGATGGCTATTTCAGCTTATGTTTTGGGATAAGGGTCCTCCCTGATATGAAAGAATACACACACACACACACACACACACACACACACACACACACACATATTAAAGTAGTCAAGGAGATGAGCTACTTCCTTCAGGGTAAAACTTGTTCTTTGAATGAAGAATTTCTTTATTTTCTGTGTTTGCAAAAATATTTTATAGATCTGATCTTTGAAACTCTGAAATAATTCATCATTGAAAACATCTGTCTCCCAATCACTTTATTAATAATTCTCTACTGATATTAGCCATTTTTCACAAGTATAAATATGCTTGTATGTGACTAGTATATATTTATATTTGGTATATTCAAAGATGAGTAAAACAAGATCATTGCCCTCAAAGAACTTATAGCCAGTGCTATTGTGATTATATTTCTCTTTGTACTCTAACCAGGAAGCCCTCAAATAATAAGCTCTCAGAAACACTCCCAGATAAAATGGTTTCCAAACAGAAATCATTATTAATAGGTTCATTTTAACATCAACAACAACAACAAATTGCTGTGTTTACTTCTCTAGATTTAGTGATTGCATTGTTAAGATTCTTCTAAAGAAAGCAAGCACACAATTCAATACCTGGGCTTGGCATGATGAATATTCCATTCACAAGGAAATAAGACCAACAAATCTCTGGATTAGAGGGGATTGTAGAAGCCACGTGCAAGTATCTGCTCAAAAAATGGGTAATATAAATGGAACAATGAATCCAAATAGTGAATCTTAACTTATACAGAAAGTACAATAAAAATTGTTTTCAATATTTATAACATTAATAGGGACCCTAGAAGGAATATATATTTTTAAAGTTACATTCAAAAATGAAGTGAAACATCTAATTTTTCCAACAGAAAGAGTGCCTGCTCAAGGCATCTACCATTTGTCAGAAACATGTTGAGATTTGGAACCATCAAAAACTAAACTATCCAATTCAGTCAATCCTTGAAATGAAAATTATAAATATCCTGGTCATCATAAGAACCCCTTTAAAAGTGAGCATATGTTTATGCAAGATATCATTATGGCTCTGTTTTCTTTACCAGAAGTTCCCAACCCAGCCCTTGAATAAGGAGAGGAGGCCAGAATCAGGCAGGAAGTGACCATTACAGAAATTCTGGATGACTGTGGGACTTGTGTGTGTTTTCTTAAGGCTTTCTTTTACTACTGCTTTTTAAACTTTTTTTTTCTTGCTAACTGGTCCAGAAGGCAAATTATAAGGTGGAATGAGAAAGAGATGAAAACTCCCAGCAAAATGATGACATGTCAGTCCTTTTAAAAGATGCTTGGAAGACTCTTTACAATGGATCCTGTTGATTTTTAAGCACCCAAAATGTGCAAATCGTTGCATTATTTTTCATCATGCCAGAAAGTGTTTGCATTTTTATTTTTATGGGGCAGGAGCAGATGAATTCCTAGAAAAGAAGCTGGCCCCGTGCCATCCCTCCAAGGCTTTTGTGGGTGAAGATCCAGAAGGCCACCAGTAAGTGTATTGTCTACCATTTGTAGATAACTTTTCCAACCTCTACCATCCCACTATAACCCTATAAGAGAAGTAATGAAGATCTTAATTTAACAATATGAGAATTCAGAGAGAATAAAGGGTATTCTAAACTGCAGTTGTGTGTAATAAGATTTAATTTCAATCTTGATGATTCCCTAAATTAATTTATCCAATACGGTCACTTGGGCAAGTGTTTCCTTCCCAGGGTCTCCACCCTCCTTTAAAGTTCCATGCATGGGTGAAACTTTCCCAACCACTTCAGTGAAAAAGAAAAGATAGCTATAGCTGTCATACCATCTCCAAATCAGTTTTGGAATGTGGATAGATATTGTGACTTACCCTTCATGAGACTGTGAATACTCACAGAATATGAACAGCCACAGAACATGGCACAGGATAGGATGCTATTCCTGTGATTATTTTGCTTTAGGTAAGATTCTGTTTTATTAGCAGACCCAGTCTGGCTCTCCTGTGGACTTTGAAGAAACAAGCTTCTGTGCTGTGAGCTTCCTAGAGAGAAGGCAGCAGGGAAGGGAACTAACTGCAGGTGACCTCTAGGTGGCCTTCAGCAATAGCCAGTGAGCAGTCAGGACCCTAAGCTCTTGTAGGCCATGAAGAGATGACCTCTGCCAAGAACCTCAGCAACCGTGGAAATGTGTGCTCTAGTCAAGCCAGGAAGATGTCTTCATGTCTAGCAGATACTAAGCAGAGAGCCGAACTCAGCTTTGCCTGGATTTCTGCAACTACATTCACAGCAACCATGAATGTGTCTTGTGTTAAGTCACATTGAGATTTATTAATGCAATAGCTGGACTTGACCCATGTTCTACCATCCCAAGTCTCATTTCTTGATCATATGAAAAAGAGCTGATCTACATTAGTAGCTTATCAAATAGGAACCTAACTAAGGAATAGAGGAGGCTCAGCAGTCTCTGTAGAATGACTGTCCCTTCAGTGAGGCAGCATTGCTCATGAATCGCATCTCCATGAGCATGAGAAGCACACAAGGAACAGAGTCAGACTCGCCCACCTCCTCCCTCAACCTAGAGCCATCTAGTTACATAGAAAAAGTTATGGAAACCTATATTCTGTATGTTCTGTTTTTTATTTTCTTTTTTGTTTGCTTGTTTGGACAAAATCCATCATTTTCTCAGCTGCTTTTTTTTTTTTTTTTTGGTGGGGATGAGGAGGAATAACTGGATTTTGAATTCTTCTGCTTTCATTGCTTATGGCTTGTCAGGGATGGCTATACCTTTAAGACCTGGGACTGCTGGATGTTATCCACGCCTACCTTCTCCCCGGATCTGGAACCTCCCCCAGAAGAGGGAGCCAAACCAGCCCCCCCCCCTTGTCTGCGAGCACATGTCTCATAATGGCGCCGGGGACCGGTCCTGGGGGGACTGTGGTCTCCGCCCCTGTGGGAACTTCCATGACATCACCATGATGGACTGTTCATTAGCCAATCGTTAATACCTAGTTAGTCCCTCCTCTTCCTGCCACCATTACTGTTATATAAACCTCTCCTCTGAATAAAACTTTGGGAAGTCGGTAGTCCATCAGACGGCTCCCCGAAATCTCCGTGTCCAGTGTCTGCTCTTAAACATAAGGGGTGCTTGGAATGGGTGGTTTCCACGGCTCAACCCCATTTCAGTTTAGCCCCAACCTGGACATGCTTTGGCCTCCCTTGGGCGGGAGAAGCATGTAGGGCTGTCCCCACAACCATTGTAGCACGACAATGGCTGGCCTCTACCACCTGAGCCTCCAGTTTCAGCTTTTTGCTGGTTAATTGGAAATAAGAGTTTCTCAGATTTTTCTTCCCAGGGATGGCTTCAAACTGGGATTCTCTGATTTCAGCCTCCCAAGTAGCTAGGATTACAGATGTGAGCCACCAGTGCCCAGCTATTTTTTTTCATCTTTAAAACTCAGAGCATCAAACAAACTTCATTAAGAAATCATTTAGAGCTACACTATAAACACAATGCACATTAATAATAAATGGAAGTTGTTACTTTTAAGCCATCAATACTATTTTTTTACTTTATCAATGTAACACCAGAATGACTTGTCCAAGACCATACAGCTATCATTCCATGAAATTGGGAGAATAGCCTAACTCCTCTGATTCCATTGAGAGATTTTCCTATTACATTCTACCTAAAATTTTCAAAATGTTCAAAGTACAATTTAGTTTAACTTATGCTAATTTGAAAAACAAATTCCATTCAACTCTTCAAGGGAAAGCTCGCTCTTTGCTATGTAACAAAACAAAATATTTGAGTTTCCTTAAATCCTTTGTGGAAAAGGTTAGGCTGGAAATTCATCCCCAGAGAATATGGGAATCCTTGGTTTAAAGAATTATACCTAAAATAACCACCATAATTAAGCAGCTCATCATCATCAGGCAGTTGAGTTTGCCTGGAAATATTCCATCCTAATTACTAAATAAAATTAATTGGATCACTATGACTGAAATGCTCCTGCAGGTCTAGAGAAGATTTCTAGCACAAACAGACAACATATTGGTAGTAGAGTATTAGGGCTTTAGCCACAAATCACCAAGGGACTACAAATTCTCACAGACTTGTGATTGTTAAGACATCCTAATTTAATCACACAAAGTCTGCTCCTCTGAAATTAGCACACAGGTTGTGTTCATGAAAATGATCTGCCAAATTCAGTACTACAATCATCTTCTTTTCTAGACTGTCCACTATCCACACGCAGGTGAGAGTCTGATACCTGTGTATCCAAGGAAGTCAAGCAACACATAGGATAGAGATTTCAAATAGACTTCTTTCTGGGTCTCCTAGAGCCCTGGGATCACATGAATCAAGTGTGTACTTTGCTATTCCAGGATTCGAACCATCTGTCTATGAGGGAACTGGGATTGATTTTTTCTTTTTCATGCAGATTCTAGTCAAGTCGGCTACTTTGAATCACAGAACTAGAGAGTGTTTGCTAAAGACTCTTAGTGCACACAGTGCTCTATTTATCACCTTGAAAAGGAAAGGCAAAAAGAGGGAGAAATGGAGGTGATATTCAAAGACAGGCTAACGGTATTTTCAAGGTTTAAAATAATCTAGAAATAGGAAGCCAGGTCATTAAATAATAAATATTAATAAAACAGCAGCAAATAGATTTTAAACATTCATAAATATGAATTAATGTGCTACTTCAATTAGCAATAAGTTACATTACTAGAATACATTCCTCGTGGAAAAAATGGTAAGGGAAACTATCAGATCTCCTGAGAAAGCTTGCGTCGAAGTAGGAATGGAGAAAAGCAAGAGAAGGAAAGAAAGGGGACAATTATGCTGCATCTATTTCTTACACATCCAGCGGGGTTACTTTTGCCTAAATCAGTTGAACAGTCAGTGATGTGAAAGATGAAGGCTCGTTAGGCAGCCTGCAGACAGCACCTGAAATGGTTTGTCAAACAGTTGTGCCTCTGAAAATCAACAAGGAGCCAGGAGGTGACGCTTCATTTGTAGGGGAAAAAGACAAAAACAATCACAACCCAAAGACAGGGCAACCAACTCCACCCAGGCTTATTATACTCAACTCTGCCCTCCAAAATTACTAAGAAGCAGAATGATAGAGTAGAAGAAAATAAAAATTAAAGCAACAAGGAGGAAGAAAGGGACAAATAGTTTGTGTATACTCACCCGATGCCCACTAGTGCATATATAATCTCACCTCATTCATAGCAACTCAACAAGGTGGTAATAATTTCACTTTTAGAGATAACACAAAGGATCATGTGTTCCAAGTCACATCCCACTAGATTCAAAGACGTATATCTTCAGTCTATGCCAAAACCTCCTGAATATAGCAACACTGTATTACAGAAGGTACAAAATGATTAGGTTAATATCCATTAATAAAAAAGCTTTGTGCAATCAGTAAAGAAAATAATTGCAAGGGGGTCTTATATCCACATGTGCTATTATCACAGGCCTCCTGGAGGACAGAAGCCATTATTTGTGCTGCTTGGAATTTTTGTTTGTTTGTTTTTTCATGCTTATGACTGAACAACCAATGTTACTTAATTTTTGTTGAAAAATCAAAATAAAACAATAAATGGGCTTCCTCTTCAGGAAGCTTTGGAAGAACCCCAGTTAAACTAGGAATAATGAAAGAGGAGAAGTAAACTTTCTCAGGCAGCATTTTTGTGAGCCTTATTCCATAATAGGAATTGTACTGATGCACTGGTCCAAACACTTGCAGTTAGCTCCTCCAAATGCATACTATGTATCCCTGCTCACAAGAAGACCAGGAAACCAGTTTCTTAGACTGTGTCAATTGTCTGCTAGAGGTACTTAGGAATTCCCATTGTCTACAAAAGAGAGTAATAGGGTCTAAATGAGATAACTCTTTTCCATCTTGATGCTACAATTCAGGATCCAGATGAAATTTAACAAGCATCTACTCTGTGCTAAGTATTGGGTTTCATTTCACTTGGCCCTTTCTTCTGTCTCAGGGAAATCTACAAAAATCCCTCAAAGCCTCAGATCCTCTCACCTAGCTCTCATGGGAAGAGGAAGCCCCCCCCCACTTTTTTTTTGCTTTGTTTTGATTTTTCAACAAAAATTAAGCAACATTGGTTGAACAGTCATGAGCATGAAAACAAAAAGCACAAGAAGCACAAAGCATGGCTTCTGCCCTCCAGGAGACCCACAATGGCAGCACATGTTGCTATAGGACTCCCTTGTTCAGTTTCTGCATCCCTACCATGCTATGGCCAGTGCCTGAACCTGAGGTAGTGGCCTCCCTGGAATTCAAGGACAACAAGGAGAAAAGCCAAGACTAGTTTGGCCCATGGACTCTTCAAAATAAAATATTTCGTTGCTTTCAGATTCTCTTTGACAAGTCATAGCAGCAGGTCAATTCAAACATCCAGGTTCCAAGGCATAAAACAAAAGATTTTAAGCTATCTCTTTCCCTATCATACCATATCACATTGCAAAGACACATTTGTTTTTCCTATAATCCTTGCTTGGCTTTAAAAGGAAAATATCGAGCATGGCAAGCATAAAATACATTTTCAGGGAAATGCAGAAGAATTGGGTGGACTTAGCTCTCAGACAGCAAAGCTATCTATCCTCGGCTGTATCATCTAGTGATCGTTCCCTCTTCTGGGGAAGCTTGCTTAGCATCTTGTAACAAACCAGTCATACCCCAATAAAACCCCTGGAGAAGTTCCAGACCAACAAAGAACTTAGTGAAAAATACACTGAGGTACTATTATAATTTCCAAGCTACCTTCTGAATCTCTATGTGCCCTTCTCAATACACAGGTCAATGGATTAAATAACTACTGTATTTGCCTAAATTATCTTTTAAAAGGGCAAAAATTCAAAGAATCTGGACAGGAATATACTATTGCAAATATTTCAAGGCTAAAGAAACTAAATATCATCATTAGGTGGGCCCATTTAAACATAAGAAAATAAAGGAGGCTTAGTTAGAGCAATAATTAATTAACCTGGAAAAGATAAAGAGAAATACAGACCACTGCAGTTTTACATTCAAACTCCACATAATCCATTGCCTAGTTCTACTAGATAGAATTCTGCCTACATTCAAAACACTCAGATATTAAACATTGTACATGCATGGATCTACCCAGCTTCTTGGCCCCCCTGGTCTGGGCTTGTGTGGCTAAAATAAGTCCATTAAGTTCCAGCATCTTCAGGTAGCCAGAAGCACACATGTGAGGATAACAGCACCTGACTCTGATCAACCTGAAAAGAATATCTTTTCAAGGCCCATAAGTATGAGTCAGAGAAAGAATCTGGGTCAGGATGAGGATATATTAGTAGAGAGCTTATTTTAAAAAATTAAGCTGAGGCAATGAACAAGCAAATAATCATGAGATCAGAAACAGACAATAGGACACAGGACACAAAAATAAAATACAAAACAGCCTCAAGCAAGCTGTTTGGGTCAAAGACAAGAATAGCATCTCCACCCGGACAAAGATTTTCTGCCTTTTGCTCCCTTCCATAAGCCTGCACAGAGGCAGTAATAGGTCCTTTATTATCAGTGAATGAATGAGTACAGATTCTTTTTTTTAATGGTGCTGCTTATACAGCATCTAAAGACTAGGAAGAACATAGGTCTGCAAAGGATTTGGAGAACTAGACAAGAATCTGCCAGGGACAAAGCATGAATACTCACCCTCTAGCCTGACTGGGAACAACTGGCCTATGCCTTTGATTTAGGCCTAATGCTTTGGATAAGCCTCCTGCTCTTTTGAGCCTCTCACATTACACTTATTACCCTATAGTATAATCTTCCCCCAACTTTCTGAACTAATGTGACACATGACCTATTACTTAATAAGAACTCGGGAGTGGTCTAAAAGTGTGGCACAAGTGGTAGAGTGCCATTTGTGAAGAAACAAGCTGAGCAAAGTCTAGAACTCTAAATCCCAAATCAAGCATAAAATTATTATGCTTACAATTGACATTGATATGGTAGAAAATCCCTTTGGATCCCAAGTCTTCATGACACAAAGACAAAAACGATATCACTGCGTCCTGTACTTTTGAAGATTTCAGCATTGTATTGTGTAAAGGTAAAGGAAAGGAGTGCTCAGTGTCCTCACTGAATCAGAAGGCTGACATGTACATGCAGAGATGTTGCCTCTGTCCATCCTAGTTGGAAGTATACAGAAATAGGGACTGGAAAACTACACCAAATGCCATTCAAGGTGATTGTTGGAGCCCTAGATTCATTTATCAAATATATCTGAGTATCTCTTAAAGCCAAGCTCCACCCTCAGTCCTCATGGGCTCATAAAGGCCCAGCCTCCTATGGTGGCCCATACTAGTGACAGAGAGACGCATTGATAAACAAAAAAGAAAAAAATTGCATGTGGTTGTAAATTGTGCAAAAAATAATAAAGGCAAATAGCTAGATTTCATGAGAGACAGTAACAGGTGAGTGCAAAACTACCTCACTCCCAGTCAGGCACTGGAGGCTCACATCTGTAATCCTAGCTACTCAGGAAGCTGAGATCTGAGGATCATGGTTCAAAGCCACCCCAAGCAACTCTTATCTCTAATTAAACAGCAAAAACTGGGGGGCGGGGGGAGTCAGAAACGGAGGTGTGGCTCAAGTATGTCACAGAATGCCAGTTGTGAGCAAAAGAACCAAGGGAAAAACAAGTGAGGGCTGAGTTCAAGGCCCAATATCAGTATATTAAAAATAAATAAATAAAAAGAAATAGCTATCGAACCCCCAATGCTATTCTCTCTGGGGAAAGCTGTATTTGATCTACAGATGAGGAAACAGAAGCTGAGAGAAGGTGCAGCAGAAGCCAGATTTGACTGGCCACCACACTACCCTGTCATCCTGCTTCAGCTACTCCTGATGTAGGGGGCGGGGGGGGGGGGGCGGGGGGAATGAGACCATGACCCATTATAATTCTAGGTAAAAAGCCGCCAGGACCACAGAGATGTGCAGACCAATCGCTGCTGGTATTTCAGGACGTGAACAAGCAGAGCCCATCTGCTGCTCCAGCTTCTGTCCATCTGTCAGTGCCACAACATACCATGGGCACGAGGGAAGCCTTTCAAATGTACTTTCTGAGCGTCATGCTAAGTATCCAGTTTGAAAAGAAAACTGGCGATAAAAAACTAAGCAGTAGATAATTCCCTAAGCTCTTTGCTTTAATTATGGCACACACAGACAGCCAGAGAAACAAAGACTTGGGCCCTCTGTTGATTCTCCAAGGCCTCATCTGAAGTTTAGGTATTTATTTTAAGACTTGGTTTCTTTTAAAGGAAAATCAGAGTCCCCGAAGAGATTCTCCTGCTAAGATTTCAATCTCCATTCCCTCCAAAATGGATGTCAAAGGCAAAAGCCCCAGGATCCTGGTGACAGCCCAGTTTGGCTTTCTAATTTTGACAAGGAGACCATAATCTGGCGGTCTAACCCCTGTGGAAGAATGGAAGGAGGAATGAAAATCAAATAGAAGAATCAATCAAATAAAGAAAAGAGATGGGCCCAACCACATTCATGGAAATAAAATCTCCTGAGGCTCTAAACTAATAGAGGCAGCTGGTGAAGACCACCAAAGACAGGAGAGCCCGAAAGGGCTTCCCAGAAGAGAAAGCAGAGTGGCTTCTCAGGGACAATGGAGCTGAAATTAGCATTCCAATGGAGCAGCACAAAGAGACTCAAGCCAAGCCTGGGAAGGAGGCCCCGTTCCTCCAGTCCTTGCTTAAGGTCCATTTGTGTATCTCTGCAGACCCCCCAAAAAGAGGGTGGTTTCCTATGCATTATCTTTCTCTCTTTCTCCCTCCCTCTCTCTCTCCCTCTCTCTCTCTCTCTCTCTCTCTCTCTCTCTCTCTCTCTCTCTCTCTCTCTCTTAAATAGAAATGTGTTCTTTGCTTCATTTAGCTAAAAATAAATCGCTCCCTCTGCTTGGTATACAGGCAGAATTTGGCCCTGACATCTAAACACACACTTGTTGTCAGAACTTTGCTGCCTCCCTCTTCCTTTCTTTTAATAAAAGTTTGGATTCCACTGAGTGCTCTTCCACTCTTAAGCTCCAAACATTTCAAACAGCACAAAAGATATGACAAGATGAAAGGCAGTGTCCACAAATAGACAGCTAGACAACTAGTTAGCAGCTTTCCACTTTTCTTTGGGGGATTTTTTTTTTCTGCAGGAGAGAAAAAGTTTATTTTTCATTCTTGAAGGAGACTGTAGTGTTTGCATGCTCTCTCTCTCTCTCTCTCTCTCTCTCTCTCTCTCTCTCTCTCTCTCTCTCTCTCTCTCTCTCTGCCTGCTTCATGTTAGAAGGAGAAAAACCACTTACCATGACATGTGTAACCCTGACCTTTAGAACTCATTGTCCTTCTGGGGCAACTGTGTGGAGGGCAGCAGTTGAAGTGGAATAGCTCCCTCCCTCTCCATCTTTTATAGTCCAATGTTTGCAATTTAATGAGGTTCTGGTGTTCCATCAAGGAAAGGCATTTAGTTAACAAAAGAAACCTGAAACACAGGTTTTGATTTAAAAACCTGTCCAGGCTTTAAGAGGCTGGTTTAAATCTATTTCAGATCTGGATCAACTGAGGTTTGATTTGAGGTTATTCTTCTGGTCCCCTGACAAATCTGGTAAGAGCAGTATTTTTTAATTCTTGATTTTGATTACAGCTGTGTTGCAAGCTTCTCCCCTCCTTCCTCTCTCCTCATTGCTTAAACAGTCCTTAAACTCAGGAGATAAAACTCTCATTTGCTTACAGCTGAGAACTCCTGTCTTCCTATTTTCTTCCTCCTCCTCCTCCTCCTCCTCCTCCTCCTCCTCCTCCTCCTCCTCCTCCTCCTCCCATCTCAGGTTGGCCTCTTAGGGAAGGTGGAGAATCAGCAAGGGCTGACTAGAAGCACTCAGAGCTACAACACATCTCTTCCCATAACTGTCCTGAGATACTGGATTATTATTCAGTCCTGTCCACTAGACACCACCACTGAACCCCTACTATACCTGATCACATGAAATCCATCCCAGATTCTCCATAATCCACTTTATTGATTCAACCTCAGAATTTCCTCTCTACCTATCCAAGAACAGGATAGTGAACCTGGAATTTTCTTTCTCATAAACACTATCACATCTATCTCATTTCTACTGATGTCACTTATACCTCCAATCTACTTTGCAAATATGTCCCTCAAGTTCATGAGACAAAAAGTAGACTAAGTCATGATGAAGTAGGGATATTGAATCTAACTGGTGCCATCTTCGCCATGTGGTGGATGATAGGATATTGGGTTTAAGTTGCGCCATCTCATCTTCATGGCGGAGGCAGGGAAGTACCCCCACCCAGGTGATGGGCATGCTTAATTTCCTAGAGGCAGGAGTAGGGACTTGTACAATAGGTTACTAGACCTGCCAGTCTTGGGTCATGAACTCTCAAGCTCCCTGTGACTCTGTCCCTTGACCTGACCCTATTTAGGCCTGGACCGGCTCAGGTACAGGTATGCCGTGACATGTTTCTCCTGTCTACTCATGTCCTGTCTCCTGGCTCTCCTCTGACCACCATAAAGTCCCACTCTAGCTCTCCATTGGAACTGATCTGGTTTGTGGTATTGGTTTTCTGCTCTTTCTTTCCTCTCCTGCTCTCATGCCTCAGTTTTCTGACAGTGTTAAATGTATTCGCCAGGCTGCAGGTCTTTGTGACAAGAGTCTACCTGCAGTTGCTGGCCTTCTAATAAAGATTCCTGATTTGACCTCTCAAAACGTGGCTTCTCTGTTTTCTTGCCATATAACAATGACAATGGAGTCTTAGTGAATGGCATTCGTGATTCATGGTCTTATAAAAGTAGCCTTGTTCATCCCTTCTATAATGCAAGACCACAGCAAGAAGTTTCCTCATCAAACATTTGACCTGCTGGCAGATGTTAGACTTCTCTTAGACTCCAGAATTGTGAGTCATAGATTCCCACTGTTTATGAATTGCTGTTTCAAGAATTTTGTTGTATCAGCTACAATGGACTGAGACATGCCATCAGCAGTAAGACCTCCTAGATCAGATGCCACTGATCATGTTAATGACGTTGTATGTTAATAGTTGGATTCAAGAAAAGTAAAATGTTTCTAAGATCTAAATTTCTACCAAAAAGAAAAGGGTGGACAAAGCACCCCATTGTTGCCTTCATCAATGTAGCTGTTGCTTTGGCCCTGGATGCCACATCTTGCTCCTGTGGACTCAGGCCCAAACACAGTTCCTGGCACTTGATAGTGAAGAAATAAATGCTTTTTGGAATGAGTTATAAATAAGTGAGCAATGTCTAGAATGCACCTGTAATTCAGAAGACTTGGGAAACATGTGGATGAGTAAAAACAAATGAAGATAAGCCAGGTGTGAGGAGGAATATTTGAGAAGGGGTCACCTCAGGCAATATGGCCAGATTTTTCTAGGATTAAGACTGTGTGGATTTTAAGGGCAATGGGAACTTATTAAAAGACCTTAAGCAAGAGGAATTGGGTAGATTTTTCACTAGAAAGGTCAAAGTTCAGACAAAGTTGATTGAATGATAAATTACTAGAGGCTAGAAAGCATCACAAAAAGCCTACGGTAAGTAGCAATTGTGGGGACAGTGAATAAGGAGATTTTAGGATCGCCAGAATGAAGTAACCATTTGAGGGTAAAGAGAGAAGGGAGCAGGTCAGAGTCAGGTCAAGGTAGTGGGAACATTGGACAACTAGACATGAACAGAGTTCCCATGAATCCACCGAAGCAAGAAGAGGCCATCTTGCTGGAAGTTCAGCTATAATTCCATCTTGAGTTTGCCAGTGAAACATAGAATGCCTGATTCATATGAATTTCAACTCAACCACAATTTTTAATATAAATATGCCTCATAAAACTTTTGAGCCTTCTGAATCTTTATTTACTATATGTTGCAACTTTTAGCTTCACTCTTACTTTCAAAGTCTTCCTCCATTCCTCACCCCCACTTCCCAGTACCTTTCAGCAGAAGGCATTGCCTTAACTACTGCATAGGCACTCACAAACACTATTCTAGAACAACCCTCTACTGAACAAATCATTTTGCTGTACTAGTCCTATGACCCAATAAGTTTTGAGGTAAAGAAATTTTGGTCATATTTCCCAGAGCAATGAAACCAAATCATAGACATAAGGAGACAATAGAAGTAGGGAGAAAGAGAAAAGAGGAGAGGGTTGGAGGCTTGGCTCAGTTAGTAAAGTCCCAGCCAATGTGCAAAGAGTCAGGTAGTGAGTTCTAGTCCCAAGCTCACAACAAAGTGAGTGAAAGAGACAGAGAGAGGAGAGAAGCAGCAAAGAAAAGAAATTCCACCTGTCATGTGTCAGGCAGAAGACTTCAAGGTCCCCAGGGAACTCTCACATGCTCAACACACCTGAAACACAGAATTATCACTAACATCCTATTCCTTCATCTTTATGAGTGTCATATTTCTCAAGGTATAGGCTTGCAAATGCTATTTCATAAGGGAAAAGCAGGCAGACTATTCAAAATTTTTGCAATAAAAATTGTTAGAATTTCTCTTCAACCCTAAGAACATCTGTGGGCAAATGCATTTGTAACAAAAATGGTAGGAACAGACAAGTCCAATGACTGAGTAAGCAGTAATAACCTGGACGCACTTAAACTTAGGGAAAGCACTAATGAAGACAGATATTCATACTAAAATGTCTAAAACCGTGGCAGATGACCACTCAAAAACTGGAATTGGTGCTGTGGCTCAAGTGGTAGAGTGCTAGCCTTGAGCACAAGGAGGCTCAGGGACAGTGCCCCAAGCCCTGAGTTCAAGCCCAACAACTGACAATAAATAAATAAATAAATAAATAAATAAATAAATAAATAAATAAATAAATCCTTGCAGTACCCAACCGACTTGCCACATTTTTAGGAGATCTTTCACAATCTGTTCCCACTATAAAGCCAGTGTCAACCCATAAAAAAGGAAAAGATAAAAATGATATGTGTTCTTTGTTACAATAGCAATTTACCTTTTTTTCCCCTTTCCTAACCATGAATTCCAATGGGTACAAGTTATTCTCTCTAGGAAGGAAGGAGAAAGAGGTAATCATGACAAATTATCCTTTTTCCAGGTTATCATCATCTTGCTCTGTCTCTGTCAAATTGTTCCTCAAGCACAGCAGTCTATAAGTCTCCCCACCTTGAGTGCTATTTGTACCTTTTGGATCAAACCAGCACTTTTGCATAACTCAGCCGTCCTGGAGGTTGTGATGTTGAACTGCAGTGTTTTCAGTGATTTCCATCAAAGTCATTGTGATCATATCCTTGGATAGTGTTAAGGGCAATGCATTCCACAGTCACTTCAACCTAAGTCTCTGGATAATTATGATAGAAGGAAATAATTCTAAATTCCATCCATGAAGGCATCATTTGTTTTCCAAGTCTATATGTTGCTTCTATATTACCTATAGTAGTAACACAACCTTGATCTGCAACTTACAATAAGAAGTGGTTGTGAGCTTTAAACAACAACAAAAAAAAAATCCCTCAAATCATTATTTCCCCTGAGATAAGACTGTTTCCTTCCTCCTCCTCCTCCTCCTCCTCCTCCTCCCCCTCCCCCTCCTCCCCCTCCCCCTCCCCCTCCCCCTCCTCCTCCTCCTCCTTCTTCTTCTTCAAAAATTTTCTTTCTTTCCTACCTGTTTGTTAGGTCTTAACTCCTTTTATTGGAATAGATACTCATGGGGGAAAAAACAAACAACATAGTTCCTAAGATGGTGGAAACTGGGTAAAAGAAAGACAAAAGGAGAGGATAGGGGTGAGGACAGGAGTTGCAAAGAGAGAGAAAGGTGGAGGAAAAAGTAGGAAATCAAAGAGATGATGCTTTGTCTTGGAATGCTCAGTTTACTCGAACATTGTTGCTCTTTTCTCCCAACTATTTTTCTGCACAAAAAGAACAGAAAAGAACCTGAAACATCACCATGATGGTTTTCAAACTTGTATTAGACACAGTCTTATTTCTCCCACTGTTTCTCCCCTGGCTTTAGTTAGTATCCTAGAAGCATAGTTAAAGTATTGAAAATTACTAGAGCTGACCACCTGTAATCCCAAGACTTGAGATCCTAGGATCCCAGTTCAAAAGCCAGTGCAGGTAGGAAAGTCCATGAGACTGTTATCTCCAATCAATCACTATAAAGCCAGAAGTGGAGCTATGAATCAAATGGTAGAGCATCAATCAGCCTGGAATAAAAAAGTAACTCCAAGGCCATTTCTTCCACCTCAGCAGGAGTCTACACACATGGAAAAATTCAAGAAAGCTTACCACATGTACTGGAAACTTGTTGGATCTATGTTTTACTCATCTACCCACTTGAGCTCAGGAAAACATATAGAAAGAGCTTCCTGCTGGCCAATATCCCTTTTCTCATAAACAAGGAAATTAAGGAGCAGCCAGCTTATGCCTCCATACCCTCAAAGGAAAAATTAGCTTTTCCAAAGTGTAACTCAATAAGAGAGAATGCAAAGAGCACAGGACATGGAATTTGAGGATCTAGCTGAAAGCACTCATTTATGGACATAGATTGTGTCTCCATTTTTTCACTCTGAAAATCAGAATAATAATTAGAAATCTATGAGCACTACATGATGGCGAAATTAAAAATCCCTAAGTACCTTATCACCACTAACTGTCCTAGCTTCCAGGAGGAGGGATGAGGAAAGGAAAAGAGGTTAGCCTCACTGTATCTTCATTATTTTGCTGTGCCGTTTACTCCCAAAAACTAATCTCCAAGGTTTCTGCTTATCCCCTGTGTGTGCTCAAGTTCTGTGAATTCATTTAATTCAAAGAGGTAACTCTTTCCTTCATAACTAAAACGTGTCACTAGACTAAAAAAACATGTGAAGTATTTTCAACCCATTTATTACCATAAAAACAAAGTGATTTAAAAGGAAAACAAGACAGCAGCAAATTAATTTGTAATAATAATAGCAATAGGGGAGAGTCAAATGGAATGGTTAGACCAATGAAGATAGGAACTGGGGAGAGAATGCAGTCATAATATCCAATGCATATTCTAGGAACCTAAGAAAATGAAGGGAAGGGTTGGGTTGGGAGAGCTGGGGAAGAATGATTAAAAAAAAAAAAAAGAGTAATGTCAATCAAGATCAATTGTACTTATAAACTGATTTCCTGAATGGTAACTCCTCTGTATACTTACTTAAAGTTAGTAACAATATAATTTAAGATACTAACAAAAGCAAACTTACCTTATAGAAAGCTCTCTACATTTAACCCCTCACTTTGACCTATGAAGCAGACACAAGTATATCCCATTGTACAAATAGGGAAAGCAAGGGAGAAAGCATGGAAGTGATATATGCTTCAAGTCTCATAGCAAGTAAAAGGGAAATACTGCTGGATTTTTGCTAAATGTAGCACACAGTGTAGAGCTGAGCATGATACAGAGATGGAAATTCAGGAACACGTGTCTTACAGTGATTCAGAGTACAAGTCAAGCCTTTAACTTAACTGTCCCCTCAAGGCTTTCTAAGACTTGGCCTCAGATGAGCTCTGCCCTTGCAGTTCTGCTACAGCCTCCCACACCCCAGCCACAGACATTTCTCTACAATCCTGTGCCATGCCTCGCTCTACAACCTTTCTACCCAATGTATATGCTTCCCCAAAGGGAGGTGGTTAAAGTCTGTTATGCATTGCTCAATGTTCATTATAGGACAAGATATCAGGAATTTGTAGTTGTCTTTTGACACCTGGGCATAAAATTCCATAACTACCTGTATCCTTCCTAAACAAGGAGTTGTCTTCTATTCACTGTGTGTGTGTGTGTGTGTGTGTTTAAGCTGGCCACTGAAAATTAGTGGAAACAGTGGATGGGATTGTTGCTCACCTGAACTTCAACCAGAAGGATCTCACTGAATATTTATTGACTCTAACAAAACCATTGGTTGAAGAAAAAAAGCAGAATCTTAGTGTTCAATAAGTATGAAAATAACTCCTCCACCCATGGTTTTAAAGACTTTTCTTTTTTGGCTTTTGTTTGTTTTGCTACTTCTTTTTACAACATGGCTCTCATCTACTTTTGTTTTCAGGAGCTCTCAATCTTCATTTTCTCTGTATTCTCAGTTTAACATAGAGACCTTAAACTTGGTCAAGTCCTTAGCCTTGACATCACCCTCCTTCTCATCCTAAATCATCAAGAACTTGATTTAGAAACTTTCCTGCCTGGGCTAGCTTCAAAACAACATCCTCCTAGTCTAGGGTTACAGGTATGAGCCACAAGCACTCAGCTGCAAGTACATCTTCTATAACTCAAATATCTCTTTCTTCCTTCTACTCTCTTTTCTTTCTTTCTCTCTACTCTTCCCTCTCTTCTTCCACACCCCCTCTTTCTCCCTCTCCCTCCTTTTTCTTCTCCCCTCCTTTCTTCTTCCTCTTTCCTTTTCCATCTCACCTAATTATGCCCAGAGCAATCTGCCTAACACATACACATCCCCACAAAACCTGTTGTCCCCAGTCCTGTGGCTCCTCAGTCCCAGGTACTCTATCTCTCTGTACTCTGTACTCAAAGTCAGAATTACAACCTCTTCATGGTCTTTCTGAAGACTACTCCAAAAAAGACCACCAAGTTCAACATTGCTAAAGATTCTTAAAGAAAATGATTGCAGAAGAGACAAACAACTTTCCCCCCAACAGCAAATCACTGAAGAATTCAGAATAGAAACTTCTCTCCTATTACAGTGTCCTTTCTAAGGCAGACCATCCCCAGGACATTCTGTCTCTGAATACAACAATACCCTTTTTATGCTACTCTTCCTTTCACTTCCCCCTTTGCCCCCAACTTCTCATTCCTTCTGCACGAACAAATCATAAACTGGGGGCCGCATATGTGAGAAACAGGAAAGGACATGAGTTTGTGACAAGCTAGACTTGACTAGAAGAATCCCAGTTCTGCCAGTTACTTACCCAATGACTTTGAGAAGTTATTTTGTCTTTCCTAGTCTCATTTTGCATATCTGGAAATGGGATGCCATTACTCCACCTGTCAAGAAGATTTATACAGGGCTGGGGATATAGCCTAGTGGCAAGAGTGCCTGCCTCGGATACACGAGGCCCTAGGTTCGATTCCCCAGCACCACATATACAGAAAACGGCCAGAAGCGGCGCTGTGGCTCAAGTGGCAGAGTGCTAGCCTTGAGCGGGAAGAAGCCAGGGACAGTGCTCAGGCCCTGAGTCCAAGGCCCAGGACTGGCCAAAAAAAAAAAAAGAAGATTTATACAAAGATGAAAGGTCATGCGTGTAAGTTATAGAACCCACATAGTAGGCACTTAATACATGGAGTAAAAATATTGTATATCACATTTACCCTAGGGAAATAGACTCCTCTGTGAATCTGGTCTTATAACACTTGAGGTCACACTGCTGTAGGGCATTACCATTATGGGATTGAAACCTACAAAGAAGGCTGCTCACCTGCAACTGAATTTGGGATATCTCTGAAGCTAAAGGCATGTGGAGAAGAAAGTCAGAAAAGAAATAAAAAGGGGCTGGGGATATGGCCTAGTGGCAAGAGTGCTTGCCTCGTATACATGAGGCCCTGGGTTCAATTCCCCAGCACCACATATACAGAAAACGGCCAGAAGTGGCACTGTGGCTCAAGTGGCAGAGTGCTAGCCTTGAGCAAAAAAAAAAAAAAAAAAAGGAAAGGAGTAAAGAATGATAAGGGTGGGCCCTAGGTAGTCAGAAGACAGAGATTCACTTCTCTCTCTGAATCTATTCCTAAGACGTGGAGATGTGTACAGCTGCTCTGAAATATAGATGATAGAAGGGGATCCACTATGTGGAGGATGAGACACACAGAAGGCAGGCAGCTCCACAGGATCCTCCCGCT
The DNA here is from genome assembly GCF_023159225.1 of Perognathus longimembris pacificus. Classification (NCBI taxonomy): domain Eukaryota; kingdom Metazoa; phylum Chordata; class Mammalia; order Rodentia; family Heteromyidae; genus Perognathus; species Perognathus longimembris. Next base: position 138,783,160 of record NC_063161.1, on the reverse strand, counting down.
AACAATGTGTAACCTACAGACAGACCCAGATGTATAAATCCTGTTTTCCCATTGCCATCTCCAAGCGAGTCTTGTTTTATAACTCAGTTGGACAAGTTGGGTGAATCTTTTATCTGTAGAGTAGCCCCAGATGAGGAATAGAAAGAAGTCCTCAGAGGACTATATCATTAAGCAGCAGTAAGATATGAGAAGCGCCAGGAGAAAGATGAAGCTTGGAGGAAAGGCTGGGATTTCTTCACTCGTTTACCCTGCCTTTCCCTTCAAACAATTTTGCTTACAATGTCAACTTAGAGGTTTCTACATCTCCTTTTTTATTAGGAATGTGGCATTTCCATATAAGGACTAATCAGGTTCTGTGGCTTCTTAAAGAATTCGAGGATTGTTATTCTTTGTCTTGATTTACAGAACTAAAAAAAAAAACATTTAGAATAGCTGAACAAAGAGGTAAAATAGGAATATTGGGGTAAACATCAACAAACCCCAAACAGACACACCAATGTACTCCAATAATACAAAATACTATTTTACCCTACACATGTCTAATATGGAGCCCTGAAAGACATCACAGACCCTCAGTTTGGTGCCAAGAGAAGTTGGGACCTCGGTGAGCTTTAACAGACATTGCTCTTATTTGTGTGTAGACAGTTCTTTCTCTATCCCTTCAGTGACTTCTCCAAACCTCACTACTCACCTCCAGCTCTCTGCATCTTCTCAGATCTTCTCATTCTGGTGATCTCATAGGAAATTATTTCATAGGAAGAAAAGGTAAACTATCCTCCATTTCCTGATCCTCTTTCCTTTTGTAAACAATCAACCATCCTACACCCATTTTATTCTGATCTTCTCCTTCCACCATCCAATGAGAAGATGTTCCTCTTCCCACTCCAGACATATTCTTCCTTGTTCATCATCTTATCCTTTCCCATTGGAGATCCTCCACCTTTTGATGGTTCCAATCTTCCCTCTCCACTGGACCCTTTCCCTACAAATGGGAAACATGAGTTAGTGTCTCCTAACTTCTATGTCCTCTCCCCTCTCTGTATCCCTTCCTAATGCTTCTGAGTTGTCCTCTATTTTTCAAAATGAAGCACATTCATATCCTACATAATGATGAGAACATATTCTGATAAATGCCTCATTAGTTAATTTTGTCATTGGGAACACATCATATAGGCACTTGGGGAAACCTAGATGGATAGGCCAGTTGTTCCACATGCCTCTTGAAGCAACTAAAGTATAGAAATGTGTGCACAAGCCTACCACCAGCACAGTGAAGTACACTGTTTTAGAGAAAAGGATATTTATTTATTTATTTATTTATTTATTTAACGAAAGGTAAAATACAAAACCCAGTCACATTGTCATTTATCATCATCCCTAAATTCTATGTGCTATACATACCATATGTTCTATACTTTCATATGACCAGTGGCATAGTAGTTCGTTTACACCAGCACCACCATAAACACAGAAGGAATTCATGGTGCTATGAAAAATCTAGAAAGATTTGTCCACTTTCACTCTACTGAAATCCTATCATTCCTTTCTCAGTTTCTCAACTCCCATTCCTAGATGTTCTTCCCAAGAATATCTGTGAGCTCCACAGTTCTCAGACAAATAAACAGGTTTTAATTCTCATCTTTGTCACCCTACATACTCCTACAATACCTATTGTAACTTCAGCAGCACCATGAGCTCAAGTATCTAGACAACACTAAAATTCAACTTAAGGGTCCCTTTCTCAATGACCCTCCCCAGGCCTCTTCTGGGCACCTATGCAGCGCTTTACACACTCCTCTAGGATGTTTTTCCTTGCCTTGGATTACACTGAACTCTGCACCTCTTACTCTTCTCATTTGTAAGTTTCTTGAAAAGCCAGCCACCAGGTTTCTAAACATGGCATATAGGCCTCTAAGTTGTTCCTGAAAAGCAAGTGGAAGCAAAGTTTGTGAAAAATCTTGTAGACTACTTTAAACCAGAACTGAGTTCTGGGTATAAAATAAGATACAAAACAAGCAAATTCAAAGGTAACAATATTATCCACACTTTGGGTTCAAGTTCAAAGTGTAACACCTTCAGGTGTATTACAAGTACTGCAGTTGCTCACTAACACCGATGGTAAGCAAGTGAAAAGGAGGCTGTCCGGGATGCAGTGATGAGTCTGTAGGATGGAAGGAAGACACTTGGGGCTCTATTCTCAGCTCTACTTGTAATGTATGTGATCAAGTCCTTTTGCAGTTGCCCCACCTGAAAAATAATGGGGTTTTTAAAATCCTATGCTACTGGAAGCTTGAACGAGTTTTTTCTTTTTTGTGTGTTATCTCTTGTTTCTTTTATGTTTTTGTTTGTTTGTTTGTTGTTTTTTGCTTGAAATATAAAGGACAGGTGAAGGTCAGATGCCTGGGAAACTATCCTGTGGGAAGGATGTCAGCAAAGGCAATGAAGCCCCCAAGAAAGTGAACCAGAGATGACATTCAAGGACATTTTCCTCTCTGCAAAATAGGGGTCGTTTTACAGATTTGACACCTGAATTGACCTGTATGGCAATCATGACATTCTAATTACTGATGCATGTACAAATGTAATATCACCTAACAAATACTTTTGAGACTTTTCACAATTAATCACTAATAATGGCAGCCAGCAATATTACTATTTCTATTACATGGGAAGTTAAGTAAAAATTTCTATAGAATCTAAATATGAAAATAAACAAATAATAAAGGATGTCGCCCAGTGGTAGAACATTTGTCTGGCATATGCAAGGCCCTGGGTTCCATTTTCATCACCAGAAAAGCTAATCCTAACAATCAATTTCAATCAGTAAAAGACACGTTCTTCTATATTCACTCATAAAAGATATTAGATCAAAGATTCCTAAGAGCCATGCAGACTGGCCATAGGGACAAGGTAACAAACAGTACAAGAAATGTATCCAATGCCTAACGTATGAAACTGTAACCTCTCTGTACATCAGTTTGATAATAAAATTTTGGAAAAAAAAGAAAGGAAATATTACATAGGTACACAACTGTGTGAAATATATCTTAATTGTATTATTAATAACAGCAATGGAAATGTACTTTAGAGTTCACAAAACACATTAGCTTTGCCAGTGCTCACACTGAATCTCTGAGTTACTAGTGATCTGCCTACTGCCCCATAGCACAATAAGAAGAGGATCCTTAACTTAAACACAGGTTAAGCTGGAGACTGGTCTCCAGCTCCCCATGGAAAACTAAGAAAATTTCCAAAACACATGTATGAATGCATAGGCAAAATAATACATGTGATAAATAAAACTAGCCCCCTCCTCCTTGTTACAGAGCTTGTGAAAATGATTAGTGTATGTTTATAAAATTTTCATTATTTTAGAATGGAAAATCTGATCAAAAAGACCAGAGAAGTAACGTAGTCCCAATCACACAGCAATACCTGGAAACTCTCCAAAGCGAAGTTTGCAATTAGGAGATTTGCTCCTAGGCAGACTGTATATAAGGATTCACTTTCCAAGATGTCAGTGGGCAAGAGAGCACAGAGAGTATGGGACACACATGCACACACATGCACATACACACATACACAGCAGAGACCTCCCAACACCCTCAGGCCCTAATTTTATAAATACACAAGCTAAGTGTATTTATAGTCACAAATCAAAGGAAATGACACTTGCCTGAAGATATTTCCTAAGATATGGTTTGCTTTTTATTTCGCCAGTACACCATCTTGTAAAATTATAGCATTCATGAAATCCCTAACTGCATACAAGTTCAAAAACTCATGAGAAACTGGAAAGTTCTCAGTTGCTGCCTGTCAAAAATTAGTGGGATCCTGAGCTAGCCAATGGCAGATTAGAAGCTAAAGCTAAGAGGAGGAAAAAAAATCAAAGTTGCTCCTGGACTTGCCCCTTGATCAGCATGTGGATTTGAGGGGATTTGCACTGAGAATTTCACATCTATCCGGTCACTTTAATCAAGAACCTCACTTTTTATTTCCAGTAACATCCTAAATAGAATCTTGAGTCCTTAATCTCAGTCTCCTCCCATCCATCCCTTAAGTGATAACCGAGTGATCTTTGTAAAATACAAATCTGACCATGTCACACCCTTTAATAATGTTTTTAATCCTCCAGTAAGTCACAGCTGCAAAAGAAAGCTGCGTCGCTGAGTGCTAAGCCTAAAGTTCTACATCCTTTGGCTCCATTCTGTTCCTCACGCTCAACCCTACAATTCAGCCTCACCAAGTTAATTTCAGGACATTATCTCGTGGGTACCATACTCTGTCATGTTCTCATGCTTTTATTCTAGCCAGGCTTTTGGCTTGAAATGCCCTTTTCCTTTGTCCATTAGACAAGCTCCTGTAATGACTCAGAGCATCAGCTCAAATGCCACCTGGTCTAGACATCACCACCCCAGCCCCAGCCCCGAGAAAATGAGTTGCTACCTGTGTAATGTGCTTTTACAGCTCTAAGCTGACCTTTTCCTGCCATTGTCCTCAATACATTACACCCAGCTCTTCTCCTGTCACCCCAACTAGATTGTAATTACGGGGACTGTTTCTTTTAGTTGTGGTTTCTTTCTTTCTTTCTTTTTTCCTGCAGATCCTGGGGCTTAAACTTAGGGCCTGGGCACTGTCCCTGAGCTTTTATGCTCAAGGCTAGTCCCCTGGCACTTGAACCACAGCAACACTTCTGGCTCTTTTGCTGATTAATGGAAGATAAGAGTTTTCTGCTTGAACTGGCCTTGAACCACTGTCCTCAGATCTTAGATAACTAAGCAGTTAGTATTACAGGGCATGAGCCCCCAGAACCCTGCCAGGATTATGTCTTTTATACACCTGAAATCCCCAGTTTTGAAGGTATAGAGAAACACAGAATAGATTTTCATGCAAAGCTACTGAAAACACCCATGAAACAATTATGAAATTCTGTAAGTATATTGTGAACAGTATTGGGAAATTTGTATGTGGTACACTGGGATTTCTTTCTAAGCATTGTAAATACCAGGAGGGAAGACTATAAGACTAATGAAATGAGCTCACTCATTTTTTCCCAAGTATTGGCCTGTTCATCACACTCAATTTCTTACAAAATTTTCCTAGGACATAATAATGAAGTAATACAGTGAGGTTTGTCTACAACTATTCTCTTCCTCCTCCTTTCATATATGGTTGTGTGTGTGTGTGTGTGTGTGTGTGTGTGTGCGTATGTGTCTTTGTTTTAATGAGTAAATAGGGCTGTAGGTTTGTTTTTGTTTTTGTGCTTATTTATTTAGGACTTTACTTAGCAATCTAAAAAGAAACAAGTCAATATTGGTCTTTGTAACAGAGTCTCAGCAGGAAACAGATCTCATCCTAAATGGTTCAACTCAAGAAATCTTAATGAAGGGACCATTCACAGAGCTAGGAGGGTTGAAAGCATAAACAAGCATAATGAGATGTGCAGAAGGGTCAAGGAGAGGAAACAATGCTACTGAAGCATGGCGCCATGGAGAAGGGGCCATCCTGTAGAAGTCTTTGCTCTGTAGGGACATTACCACACTGAACATGCAGTGCCAATGCAGAATGTCTCTTCTGTTCCTTCTCAGTCTCCTATCAGGGACTCCTGTTGACCAAAACCAATTCAAGGTTAGAAAGCAAAAGGTAGCTTATAGGAGCCACTGACTCCTTGGCACAAAGATCAAAGATGAGCACAAAATAAACAAAACAAATAAGGAGTCATCTGAATAGTTTGTACCCATTTTTTAGGTGATCTAGCTAAACTAAACCTTGGTTAACACTGATCCAGTGGCCTGAACATCCAAAAGGGTAACACAACCCTGAATTCGAAAGTAACCCCTTCATGTTATTAGCTATGTAACCCAAAGCAAGCCATGAACATGCTCATATAATGACATTTTCTTCACCTATCAAGTGGGCACAATGGTCAATGTCCTATCAATTCCTATGGGTAGTGCAAAAGTCATAAGAGACAACATATACTAAAGAGCTTATGAACTGTCCAATCTGTGCTCTAATGCAAAGCCTTTAACAAATGGCAACCCAGATAATCATCCAGGCTTACCTCTTACAGAGAGTAGAGGTTTGAAGGATGAATTTTCCCCTCAGCTTTGCTATCCATATTACAGCATACACTTTGAAACGAGAATGTCAAACCCCATGTTCACCCCATACAAAGAGGATTTATGAGATCTTGATACTTTTATTCAATGTAAGACTGAAATTTACCTTACATTTGCTGCCTCCATAAAACAAGAGCCACTGGCAGGTTGTAAGCACCCATCCTTGTCACTATTATTATTCCTATTACATTGTCAACTAAAGTTGAGTCCCTGCAGTGGCCTAGAGCTAAACCCCACATTCTCCTGAGAACATAGCACATTTTTATGGTATTTCAACAGCTTATTTTCCCAAATGCTCCCCAAAAAAGTAGTCACTATGGACACCACAAAAGGACCTATCAATACTCTTAACCTTGCTTTGCAGGTTGGCTAATCATGATCTTCTGCAGCCTGAAACCTTGATAAAATGATCACAAATTATCACAGACAGCGAATCCCCAGTGATTAGAGGTCAAAGTGAGTTCTCTCATATATTATCCAAGTCTCAACACAGTAGCAAGAAAAGCATTAAAGTCAGAGGGAATACAAACCCCAGCTCCCTACTTCCTGGGGTGTGAGACTAGGAGTAAGTCATGATTAGGCTGTAGGAAAATTATTTTTGCCTTAAAGGATTGTTGTAGAAATAAATGAGATAATATATATGTGGTGCGCCTGGCCTGGTGCCTCTTGTATAAGTATGTGTTCACTGAACAGCATGATAATCATGAAGACACACCGAGTCCCAAACCAGAAGGGAATGCAGGTAAAGATAGCTAAAGTGGATAAATGTAAGATTTGGTTTCTCTTCAGACAAGAACCAGACTTCACTAATGTTCCTCAGCTGTTCATTTGTTTATTTGTTCAATTGTTTAGCAAGTCTCCGTCTCTTTAGGAATAACATTTGCCTTTTCAATAAGGACGTTGTATATGTTCAAGTGTAATGAAGTTGACCAGCCATCTGTTCACACACTGATTTCAAGGGCCTTTTGATCTAACCAAACTAATCTCAGTCCTTCCCCAGGATTTTCCAAACTGAAACTGAGAGAAAAAAAGTCTTTTCCACTCAGATGTCAAAACCAGGGTGTGACATAAGATCCTTCTGCTCCAAGGCTGAGGTTCCTTGATGAAAACAAATATTAGCAAAAGAAACAAATGTACAGAGTGAAGCAGAAGTCAAAGGCAGCACAAAGAGAGAGTCTCTGATTCCACACATCCATGAGAACTCCACCAATCCCTACCCATCTCATCCTTCCTACAGTTTGGGTATTGGAACCATTGTATTTCCTTTCTGCCTATACCAGTTTAAGTTAGTGGCTGACAGCCCAACTATGCTGAAAAATGCAGTGGCCATTCTTATAAGTAAAAGACAACCTACATTCAAGGCCATACTTTTGCACCTCTACAGAACACACAGTGTAAGGGACAAACATTCATGAGAAGAGGTGGGGGGGGGGAAGGCTCACATTTCTTTCTTCCTGTAGTCACACACTCAACAACCATTATAAACTTTTACTATTTCCCACATATGAATCTAAGAGAACTGAACATTGTCCCTATCTCCATAGTCTAAAGGTCAACATAAGAATTAGCATCATAAAATAATTTTATTGAGAAAGATATGGACCACATATACACAGCATAAAGGGTGTTTTTAAGGCCTTCGCAGGAAAAAAAAAAGTCAAGCTCAGACATAGAAGTTAAACAGTGTCCCCAAAACAGTGCTTTCTCAAACTCTCTATGGTAAAAGAGTGGATTTGGAGTGTGTGTGTGTGTGTGTGTGTGTGTGTGTGTGTGTGGTGTGGTGTGTGTAAACTGATCCATGGTCCTATAGCACTTGAACTTGACCAGTATGTACCACCCATGCCTCACTGCACATCTCCAACATGTTCCTAAACTGTCCTAGAACCCACTTCATGAGCCAAGTCCAAGCTCTTTCTTGAATGTTACCACAATAGCAAGTTAATATAAAAGTTTCTAAATGTACCTCTCTGGTCACAAAGTGATACCTGAAGTCACAGCCCAGGAGTGCCATGATTCTACAAAGCAGAGCATCTCAGGGAACATTGCCACAGAGAGAAAGATTACATTAAGAAGGAATATGAAGTTCCATTTGGGAGATACCTCACAAAATAAGCATGTGACTCCAGCCTCCTTTACCCTGCTGCCTAGCTCTAAGATGAGACAAGACTTTCCTTGCTGTACAGAGGACACTACATTCCTGAGAAAAGTAGCAGAGATAAGGAGGTGATAGGGTCACCAGAAAATAAGTGAAGGGTTTCCTTTCCAGTGTCTACCCAGCCTTGTCCCTGCCCCACAACCTGACACATTCTGATTGGGTGCTTTTATGGACCTTTCTGAGACTTAAGACAATGAAAGGATCTGACTTGAAAGACTGTAGCTGTATGCTGTAGAACTGTCCATATTTCTCATTGTAGAAATGTGTGTGCCTAAGTTGAAAAGCAATAGACAATGGAAACTTCCTACCAAGCACACTCCTCTGTTGTGAGCCGGACTTGCCAGACTATCCTTATTCTAAGGCATCCCATGACTTAGGATGGGGATATAATCCTCTAGTGGAGCTAATGAACTTGTCAGTTGGCATGAAAACTGCGTTTCCTGCCACACCAAGATGAAGGACTAAGAATTCTAGTGTATAAATTATCTTTAAATAACTACTCCAAAATTTAGTGGCCTGAAATAAGATGCACTGATTTAAGCGCACTAGTCTACAGAGGCACCAAATGGATCTGTTGCTCTGGGACAGGTTTGCTCCTGTGGGCTGATGTATGCTGGTAGATCAGCTGAGACTGCCTGATCCCGGAGGGCCTAGTGGTTTTCTATTTTCTGGCAACTGGCTGGTGGCTGCTCACGGTTGATTCACCATCCAGTTAGCTAACTGGGTCTCTGATATGTACCAGTAACAAAGACTAGAGAAAATGGTAGTGTGCGAAGTCTCTGGAGGCCTAGGTTTGAATTGGAACAGCAGTTCACCTCACTCAATTTGCCAAAGCAAGCCACAAGAGCACCCAAATTCCAGAGGTAGAGAGATGGGCTCCTGCTCTTGATGGAAGCAATCAGTCACATTGCTAAGAGCAAGAATTTGAGAAGCTGAGAACTGGGGCTGCTATTGTAATCCATCTACTCCCCTTGGCTTCTAGTTTACCCTCTGGGTGTTTCATCTGGCTGCTACCCATCTTACTGGCCCAAAATCTAGTCCCTGAATGACAGAAGACTCAAGGGAAATGTCAGTCTATACTGTCTTACAAATCAGACCCACACTTCAGCATGTGCTTTTCTTGAAAAAGTTCAACCCTTTAAGCTGTTGAGATAATATTAACTAAGGAGTGCACAAAAACATGTCTTTCTAATAAAATTAGGAAAAGAATATAGGAATGATAGTATTCAAACCTGAAAGTGGAACTGTAGCTCAAATGGTAGAGTGTACAAGCCTTGAGCAAAAATGCTTTAAGGCAGCATCGAAGCCCTGAGTTCAAGCCTAAGTAACAGCACACACACATAAAAATACTTTAAATAGTATTCACACTTCATTCATTTGCCTATTACATTCAATAAATATTGACTTAATACCTACTTGATGCATGATAAACCTAGGGCACTGAAAAGCACATAGAGAAAATTTAGCCCTGTGTAGTGCTTTTAAGAAAATATGACCCTCTCAGTACATGTTGGAGTGTTTAGTACCCCAGTTGTCCTAAAAATTACAACTATTTGCTTACTCCTTTCCTATTTCCAGTAGCCCAAGTACTCCTTAAAACTGGAGATCTTATTTTATCTACATTTAACCCACATTAAGTTCTTCGTGACAGCTGAAGTAAAAATTAAATAAACATCTGGAACAAAAGAAAACTCTAAACATTCAATATAAAACTCACTCTTCACAGACAGAATGGTTTACTCTACCATTGCCCTACATTTAATAGAGTAAAACCATGTGGAAAGGGCTTAATGAGTTTATAAGTCAATAAAAAAGGGCTTTCTATTCCCCCCGCCCCCATCCTTTGCAAGACTGCCTCCTTCCTTGGTTGGAAAGGGAAAGAAGATAAACAGCAGCTTTTGACGCTGGACTATCAACAAAGGATCTTCTAAATCAATTCACCACCAGAAATGGGATGCAAGCTCTTCTCAGAAATGTCTCACAAAGAAGCTCAGAAAAGGGCTTTGAGAGCGGAAACAGGAGATGTTTCCATCCCAGAGATGGAAATCCAGTAAGGCAATGAGGCCTGTGCCCACAACATTTTCCAGCTTCAGAAGCAGCGTGTAGGTCCACAGCCATCTCAGCACAGGCGAATCAAAGGAGGTCAAAATGCCTTTTCCAGGGCCCCCCAGGGGAGGTTTGTTTCAGTCATGAAAGTCTGACTTCCCAGCTCCTTCTCCCAGGCCCCCTGCCAGCACCAGGCCTGATGGGCAGTAGCCACCAGCAAAAGAACAAGAGGCATTGAGAAGAAGCACTGACTTGAGCATCTGCCAGCTCCATCTGCAGATTCCACCAGCCGTGGGACAAATGCAGCCTCACACCCACTGGATTTAAAGATTGGAGCTGTCACAAGAAGGAGCCTGACATCAGCTGGACCTCGCTAGGCCCGGTACCTAAGGAAGCTTAGTATATCCCCTGAGCTGTTCAAGCCCAAAAATATGATTTGAAATATGCAGACTGAAATCGTAAGAACTAGTTCTAACCTAATTTATAAATGATTGTTTAATTATTTATTTTCATTAGCCTACATTGATAATATAAGGGGGCTTTATGATGATAATCCCATAGATAAATACAGTGTACTCTGAGAAAGTTCATGCACTCTATTATATTCCCATAACTCCCTTCCTCTTTCTCCATCTTTTTCAAACAATATTTGGTGGGTTTCATTATGCTGTGTGTGTGTATGTATGTGTATAGATCTTTATCCCCTAAATATCCTTTCCTTTCCCTCTATGTTGCCCCACTAATCCCTCCCCCACAGTCACTCCACCTTTATATTCATGTCCTAGTATTTATTATTACTGTTATAATCATCACTTTGGGTCTACATTCCACACTTGAACAAAATTTTATATTTGTCTTTCTGAGCTTGGCTTATCTCGCTGAGCATGATGATCTCTAGTTCAACCATTTTCCTAAACATGATATAACTTCATTATTTATTATTGCCAAATAATACTCCATTGTGTATACATTGTAATGTTTAAGGTGGTCTTCGTATCATAGTGAAATTATACAGAATTAAAAAGCCATTTAAAAATGTATGGTGAGATTCCACCTCACCTCTATAAGAATGTCCATTATCAGGAAAGCTAATAATAACAAATGCTGGAGGAGATGTGGCCAAAAGGGAACCCTACTACATTATTTGTGGGAATGTAAACTTGTTCAACCACTCTGGAAAGCAGTATGAAGATTCCTCAGAAGGCTTAATATAGAGCTCCCCTATGACCCAGCAGCCCCACTCTTGGGCATCTACCCAAAAGATTACAAGCAAGAACACACTAAAGCCACTAGCACAACAATGTTCATCGCAGCACAATTTGTCATTGCTAAAATATGGAACCAACCCAGATGTCCTTCAGTAGAGGAATGGATCAGGAAAATGTGGCACATAAACACAATGGAATTTTATGCCTCTATCAGAAAGAATGACTGCCCCATTTGTAAGGAAATGGAAGGACTTGGAAAAAATTGTACTAAGTGAAGTGAGCCAGACCCAAAGAAACGTGGACTCTATGGTCTCCCTCATAGGGAATAATTAGCACAGGTGTAGGCTAGTCACAGCAGAGGATCACAAGAGCTCAATAGCTATGCCTTTATGAACACATAAGATGATGCTAAGTGAAATGAACTCCATGTTATAGAAACGAGTGATATATCACTGTTGTAATTACTTTCAACATGCCAGGTGAGACCGTACCTTTTTTGTTGTTGATGATCCTCTTGTATCCCCTGCCTGTGGCTGTTCCCGTGCTATCACTGTATCTCATCTGAGTGCCCTGGATACTCTATATACTGGTATTAGAACTGGGGAAGTGAAAGTGAATATCAAAATCAAGAGACAAAGGATAAAAAGACAAACGACTCCAAAAGCAATAGAAAACCATTTGGTGTAAACCAACTGAACAACTCATAGGGGGAGAGGAAAAGGAGGAGGGGGAGGGAGGGAAATGAGGGAGGAGATAACAAATTGTACAAGAAATGTACCCACTGCCTTATGTGTGAAACTGTAACCCTTCTGTATATCACTTTGACAATAAGTAATTATCCAGAAAAAAAGTAAAAACAATGTATGGTGGGGACAACAAATATACTCTGCACTCCTAGAACAGACTGTGGGCTGGATGGAAATGTTGCAAAGAAGATGACATTCTCCCAATGCCAATGTATTCACAGTGAGAGGGAACAGTGTATAGAGGATTGCACGACAGTGGTTAAAAAAAAACAAAACAAACAACCATTAGGACAAAGGTAAGCAAAATCTGTCTTTATAGCACAGAAGAGGGGCTCTTGATGAATACAGGGATCGGGGAAGTGCTCCGAGAACATACAGCTTGATTTGGGCTTCCAAGGATATCCGGTTTTCTATTGAGTCAGGGGACAGTCCTGTGCAGGAAAGATGAATGTCCTTATGATCTCTCTCATCTCCCTCTCGTGCTCTTTCTCTCTCTCTCTCTCTCTCTCTCTCTCTCTCTCTCCCTCTCTCTCTCTCTCTCTCTCTGCCCAAGCCCAAGGCCAAAGGAGCCCTAGAAAAGAGCCCCCTGCATTTGCCTCCTTCTTTAAACCAAGAAAGCCTCCATGTGTGTCTCTACCATTCTCTCATTCTTCACTCTTCCTCTCCTTGTCCTGTTTTCAGTGTGAAATTAATCTCTCTGCAGCCCCTTCACATGAATAACTCATCAGCTGTTTTCCAAACTTAGATTTCATTTTCCTCCCCAGATGCTGCCTCTTTTGTCATGTCTCTGCCCCACTCATGAGAGGAGGGAGTTCTCTTCCCAGGCACCACACTCCAGCTGTGGGCCTTAGTCTCCTGGCTAAGCAGGTAATAAGGAAATGGAATGATTTCAGACACTGGGGGAAACAGGCAAAGGAAAAACATCCTCTGTGGGTAATGCTCTATTCCACTGGGATTACAGTTACCTTGGAATCAGGGAGAATCAAGTGTCTGGGTGATGTGGACTTTAAACCCAGTAAATCTGAAGAGTAAGTCATCTAACGTGTAGACAAAGCCCTACGAATGAAATAAGCATGATTTTCAACACATCTTAGCTCACACACCTATGGTCTTAATTAATGTGAACATTTCTATTGGACCTGAAGTGGACTGGGATCCAAGCGCCATCCCTGGAGTTCTTAGCTCAAGAAGATGACCACCTGGCTTTGCTGTTCTGCACAGAGGTACAGCAATCACTTTCAGAATGGAACCTTCTTCTACTACAACAGTTCATTCTCAAAGCCGGACTGGGTCTCATCCCATTATTAAGCCCACGAATAAATACAATCTGAATTGTGCCATGAAAAAGGAACTCCTTTACTAGTTTGGATTATAAGTTCCAAGAGGGCAGGGGTGACATATCAAAACATTTGTGTGTGTATGCCTGTGTGTATGTATGTGTAAACTTACCACAGACATGGCCCTTAGCAATATAGGGAGAATCCTGCAATCTTGCTATAAGATTGGGGAACATAATAAGCTCGGGGGGTCACTAAGAGGATTACATAAAATGATGCATGGGAAAATCCCCATAGAATGTAAGTACTGAACACATGTATGTTATTATTATTTACTATTCAAATTTAAATACCCTGTCTCTAGATCTTGGTTTTTTCATCAGTTAAACAGTAATAAGGATAGATGCCTCATGTGTTATCTAACTGGTAAAAGTCTCTTTGGAAATGGAGTCGATAATACTAATGCACTGAAAACCTGATTCAAACTCCAAAGCAAGTAAGTTTATCCATCAAAGGAGAAGATCTGATGAAACAAATCATTTATTTTTTTTATTTCATGGAAAATTCACTCCTCAATGTCGTTGGGGGGACAGGGAGAGAATCCCAAAGCTGTGTCCTCCTTCAGTCTCCCTTTGATTCTCTAAGCAACACGAGCATCTGTGAAGCATCAAGATAGGAGCAGGTGGTGCAAGATGTTTTCTTATGGCAAGAGCTTGAGACCTCCCACAGCCTCTTTCTCTCCGGATCATCTCACAGCCCAGATCCGCAAAGGCTAAACCTAGTGAAAACCTTGCCCTGACACACACATATTGGTTAAAACACCAAAAGAAATGATTGATTCTCCATGCCCTAACACAAAAACCAAGTGGCAGAGGAGGTATAAGAAGGTTGTATTGCATTCCTGGGGCTGCAGTAATAAATTTCCACAAACTGGGTAGTTTAAAACAATCGAAATGAATTCTCTCACTGGTCTGGAGCTTACAAGATATAAGAAGACCGTGCTCCCTCTGATGGCTCTGGGAAAGAATCCTTCCTTGTCCCTGCCAGTTTCCAGGGGTTCCCAGAAATCCTTACCATTCCTTGGATTATAGCGACATCCCTCCAATCTCTGTCTTAATGTGACCTTTCTCTGAGTATCTTCTCCTATTCCAGTGAGGACATCTGTCACTGGATGTGGGGCCATCCTCATCTAGTTTAACCCAATCTTAACATGTGCAAAGACAAGATCTTATTTCCAAGTGTAATCTCATTCACAGATACCATGGTGAGGGCTTGAACTGATCTTTTGGTGCATACAGAATTCAGCCCATTACAGAAGATATATTAAGAGAAAAATCAGGATCTGGGGATCCAGTTTGGCATTTGAGCCTTCTACATTCTTATTCCTTAGCTCCAACCAGGCAGACCAGGCTTGATCTGGTCCCTCTGAATTTGGGTGCCACCAAGACATTCTAGGTAGACAAAATTGAGAATGCTAGTCAGGTGCCAGTAGCTTACACCTGCAATCCTAGCTCCTCGGGAAGCTGAGATATAACAATTACAGTTTGGAATTGGAAACAGCCTGTTCAGGGAAGTCCATGACACCCTTATCTCCAATTAACTGCCAAAAAGCTGTAAATGGAACCGTGACTCCAGTGGTAGAGCACTAACCTTGAGCACAAAAACTCAAGCGTAGCACCCAGTCCCTGAGTTCCAGCCCCAGGACCAGGATAAAAAACAAAAATCCAGAATGTGTTTCTCCCCACAGTTCCTTGAAAGTAGCAGAGGTACCCTGCCCATTGCAATCATAGGCAGCTGTGAAAAGACTCGCTGAAGTAGATGGAGAGATCTACAGCCTACCACAGAGAAACATGAGAACATACACCACTACCACTGGTGAACACTGCAGATGGATTCACAACCCGTCTCCTAGGTCTTGTGAATGTTGAAGCCAGTGTAAAGACAACACTGGGAGTCATTCTCATTGGTTCTGTTGTATATCCCTTTATTCATCCATCTATTCATTTATAGCACAGGGACTCTGGAGACAGGTTTTCCTGACTACACCACTTACTAGGTGTTTTCCACTCCATAAAAAGGAAAATGAGCCAGATGTCAGTAGCTCACACCTGTAATTCTAGCTACTCAAGAGACTGAGACATAAAGGATTTCAGTTCAAAGCCAGCCCAAGATCAAAAGTCTGAGAGACTCCATCTCTAAATAACCAGCACACCACCACCACCACCACCACCACCACCCCCCGCAAAAAAAAAAAAAAAAAAAGCCAGTATTCAAGTATGGCTCAAATCGTAGAATGCCAGTCATGAGCAAGAAAGCCAAGCAACAGTGTGAAGCCCTGAATTCAATCCCCAGTACTGCCAAGTTTAGAAAAAAAAAAAGTGGGGGGGGGAGTGATGATAATGGTAATTGCCTCACAGGCTTACTTTGGGGAAGAAACAATGGCTGAGTAAGTATCTGGCACAGTCCAAACACAGATAATTGCTACTCTTATGATGAAGATGTTGCTGATGATGAAGAAAGAAGAAGATGCTGGTGGTAGAAACCTGCACCACAGTAGGAGATGCAGAAACCAAACTGATGCAGCTGGAGGGCACACAGGTGATACCATCCAAGCCAGCTCTGAGTAACTTGAACAGGTGTTGCTGCTTCTGTTTCTGGAGTGTTTTAAGATCTGTTGGGTTTTCAAAGGAGGAAAGCATTACTTTCCTTACTCTTTCCAGTTTACACTGGTCAGCTTCACACCTGCAATTAAACCTTAAAGGGATTTCAGGAGGTGTTCATGTTCAGCAGCAGATTTTTTTTTTAACCGGGCTTGTCTCTTCAGTCGCCTGTCAATATGTCACTCTTCTATCTTCCCTCTAATGCATTTGCTAAAAAACAATTTCCCAACTCTGCTTGTTACCCAGAGAGAGAATAAGCAAGAATGAAGAGAGCTGGGAAAATGCTCTTTGAAGAGTCAAAGATTTCTAGCATTTCCCTTTCTCTAGGCTCTGCCTTTGACTGACATTGAGGCCTGTTTATAAATTTTTAACAGGAGCCAGTGATCCTCTTCCCCAATCTAAAACTGCAGACCAGAATCAGCTTTGAATTGATTACAGTGACTTTGTTTGGGTTGCACTTTCCTCTGGAGGTTTAACAGCAATCTTCTGAGGATTGCTGGTGGGAAGGGACATGACTGGAAAGGAAGAGAGGAAGAAAGCAGGGACTTCCAACTCCTCGCAGCCCCTACTGTTTTCCTAGTGGGATTGGTTGCTTCTTATCTCTGCCACTTCTGGAATCTACCAACTCCCCCTCTTCTTCATCCTCAGACCAGGTCAACTACTGTTTCTGCCCAGGCTAGATGACTTTCAAACTGATCAGATGTACGAAAAGAAGAGAGGCTTAAACTCTCCAACCAGTGAGATTCTGCAATTCTAATTGTTCAAAGTTATCAGAACCTCAGGATAGGCACATAGAGGAAAATACGATAAATAAATTATTTCTATGAGTGATCGACACATGTTGCTGGTGGGGTCACATTTGTGTCACATCGTAAGTCAGTGACAACCTCAGGTGCTGACTAAACAAACCAAAATGTAAGATAACCAGAGCCCCCTGCAGTTTCCCAAATAATTAACCATGTCTCTAATAAGATGCATCCTCAGGCTTCATGCCTGGAGCCTGCTCAGCAGCTCTGTAACTCATCTTGCTCACCAAAGCCTTCACAGCTTAAAGGCGACAAAGTCAACACCTGCAAGGGCAGGGTCACCTCAACAGTTCCAGTCAGTTCATCCCAGATCTGGCCTCTTTCCACAGAGTCAAGAAACTACTTCCCATTTGGTACAGGAACATGCGCTGAGACCTGCCAGCCAGACAAATGAACTAACAGGCTGGGAGAGCAGAGGCCAGGACCACCTGGGCAGGCAACTTGTAAGCGGTCAGGTTCCTGACATAGCAGAGCAGAGGGACCATGACTCAAAGGGCAGGACCAGTTGCCCTGTCTGGCCCAGATCTGCCCTGTCAGCCTGCAGCCTGGGCGAGGCCTCTGCCCCCACCAGTGTCAGCAGCGATAACGGAATTGTAGGCACCTTTTCCACTGCTGAGAGTAATTGAGCAATAGCCTCCCAGCAGGCTGTATCGCAATGTGTTCCTTGGGAAATTATATACTTTTAACCTCTAAAACAATATAATTTAAAGGTGAATGTATTTTTCCTCAATAGTTACAGGGGCTCTTATTTCCGCTGAAGATCTGAGGTGGGAGGTTATTTTTTTTTTTTTTTTGCTGCACCTGCACATATGTATTTAAAGAGAAACCTACAATGGATTCACCTCTAAATGGTAAGTTGAGGTAGGAGAATTTTCTGGAAGAATGTCTTTGAAAGTCATGCTTTTGCACAGGCTTTCACTTTCAATTAACCCAGCTTTGTAACTGAATTACATAAACTCATTCTACTTCTCTTAATGAAAACAGAATCCTTCCAGGCTCTAAGACTGGAAAAGTTATATCTGTTTGTGACTGAACATTCTCTTCCATTTCTCATATCATCTTACTCAGCCATTCCATCACTGAGTTAGTAAGCCATACAATCTGACCTATTTTCCATGCAGAAGGCTTTTGGATCCTTTCCTATGTGGTTCCCATCTTCCTACATTAAGCAAGATTCTTCCATCCTTGTGTCAGTTTTGATTAAACCTCCTGGATGCCAACAACAGCCTCACATTCTGCATTTCTGCACAAAGCAGCCAGGATCCTCTTCTTAAAATGCTACCCTTGATGGTAGCTTTGCTCTCTCCTCAAAACTCTCCAGTGCCCTTTCTCCTGTTACAGATATTCAGAGCCAACATTCTCTGTGTCACCTTCAAGACAAGCAGGCTCCACGTGGCCCATCCCACTGCGTTCTTAACACTCTCCAGTCCTAACCATCTCAGCCAAATCAACGCCTTTGGACCCAAAGACACACCAAACTCATTCAAATCTTGAACCTCCGTGCCTTTGCTCATCTTGTTATCATCATTTGGAATTCTCCTTCCTCCTCTTATTACCTGACTCAGTTATCCTATAATGCTTACTTCCTCTCTGATGGCTTCCTTGATTACATCTCACCCTTTTGTTCTCTCACAAGCATGGGGGAGGGGAGGTTGTGTGGAACAACTCTGTACTTCATTGTAGACTACAACCATGTCATGTTTTATAGGGGATTTTTTTTTCTGTGTCTTATTTTTTCTTTTAAATCTTTAAGTATTTGTAACAAATCACCTGTATCAGTATGTAGATATCATCTGTAGCTATATTTCTTGACAAGTTCTAGAACAGACTATCAAATAGGCAGTTAGTGCAGACTTGGAAAAATTGAAAATGTGGTGTGATAGTAACCAGAACTCATCAAGAACAAGTAAACCCAGACTAGCTTAGTGACTTTAGTTCGGGGATTTTATGAAGTGAAAAGTAAGAAAATGGAACAAAGGCTATGTTTTGAGTTACACAATTTAACAAATTTGTTCTTTGCCACCAATGTGAGAGCAGTATTATTCTTGATGAACTTTCTAGACATTCAAATGACTACACCTAAAGGATGTCTATCATTTCATAACTCTCAATCAGTGAGAACGCTTTAGTGGTGGTATGCTTATAATCCACTGCAAAAACTATCTTGGCTAATGTCAGGATGGTAAGATTTATGACACTGAGGAAAAGACACACAACTTGGAGAAAAATCATAATTTTGAATGACCAAACATAGTCACAAATTTTTAATCTGGCCAAAAAGAGACAGAAAAGCTGTCAATGTGAGTTTCACCCAGGCACATTTATTTAACACAAGTAGGAAGTCGCTGTAATTGGACTTTTTCCTGCTAAGAGTTATCTTCTTACTCTTTTGACACCCAACAAAATAGCCAATATCCAGAGTCTATATAGCACTATACAATATCCAAAAGCCTTTATGACTTCTACAATCTCAGTAGTTAATGAATCCACATGTTTCTACCTTGCCCTCCAACTAAATTATCAATCTATGGCTGTGAATATTGTGGTGCAATGTGGCAGGCACAGGGAGATATGACTCAAGTAGATATGAGTTCCAATGAGAGTCCTTCCATTTTATGTCTATTTTTTTTATCTACAAGCTAAAGATGATGCTTTGACTCAGATAATGCTCTGTACATAGGACCTACTCCTTGCTAGCATTCAGTGGGTATTAATTCTACACCTTTGTCCACATCCTACCAGCTAACAGAATATTAGGAATATAGCAAGCTCTTTGGAAGAAATCCTTTGATTCTTTGATCTTGGAAGATGTCGTTGGAGAGGTTGCTTTATGGGGAAAGCTTTGAAAATGGGAGAAGAAGAAACGAAGGCATTCTTGACAGAGGTAAGAATGAACAAGACATCTCTTATGATAAACATGGTGAGTGAAGGTTCTTTAATTCTCTAGGAATGGGAGCTGGAGACAACTGAATTTGTAGAATGCATCAAATGTTGTAGACCTTAAAAGTGCTACTCTGTCAGCTTGTAAGAAATGGATGCCTTGAGAAACTAATACGATCATCTGTCTAGCCTCTCTACCCTCCCTTTGGCACATTTTAAACACACTAAACAATGACTGGAATCGACACATTTTGCTCTTTGTCTGATAGCTATGGCATAACAAATAGAAGCCATAAGCAATGCCTTCTCTAGCAGCAATCAAATTATTGCATTCTCTTTCTTCTGGTTTTTCTTTCAAAAGTTAAGACTTGCTGATTTGAACCAGGTGCCCTATTGTACCCGTGCAGCCTCTCTAGCTGGCAGAGTTTGAAGGCCCATTTCCCCAGTTCTATTTTTTTTCTCACAGTAACATATTTGACAGGAATATGAGTAGGTGGAAAACATAATGTTTCCAATTGAAGTTCACTAGCCAGCCTCCAGTAGAGTCATTTTAGAGATTAAAGAAAGGATCATTTGGACACATGGATTTGAATATGATTTATAGATTACTTCCAGAGACATGCAGTTGCTTATCTCTCAGACAGCTGTGAGAATAGACAGAAGTCACACCAGAGGAGTGCAGTCCTTGGAAAAAGGGAAAAAAATATTAAGTCTTAAAGTGGCTGATGCAGCAATTAATATTTCAACTTTCCTTGTGCTAAGAAAAAAAAGGGTAAAAGTACAGAGATCTTAGATTTCCATGAATATGTGATTTCAGACTTACTGGGGGAAATGCCTAATTATGTATTACAAACCCAAACCCCTCAGGCACTAGTGGGCTATTTTTAAATGTTAAAAAAAATAGTTACAGAGACTAAAACTCTGAGTTTTTATCTAGGTTTCAATAGCACAATTCTAATCCATTCCTAACTAAAGTTAGGGAAAAGAATCCATGCAGTCAAGCTTCTTATAAGATGGATTTTCACTTGTTTAATTTAGCAAGTCAGTAAAATAACCATGCCCCCTGTAGGGCTGGAAAACTACACCCTTTTCCCAACTAAACCCCACCCATGCCCAACTCACACACTCTTTATATAAACACCTAGGAACAAAAGTACATGGTTCATTTCTACAGGGCTTTTACCTTTCGTTTGGGGATTGAAAGCCAATAGACAAAAGCTATAAAATGTCTTACCCATTTATCCCTCTGGCCCCAACTGGTGGTATACTTTGGCAGTTCCAGAAATAAAGATTTTAGTGAGCTAAAGAAGTCAAAAGAAGATTCTGAAAAAATGTGCAAAGCTTCCTGTGCCTTTGAAGTCAATGGCAAAGGAGGAGGCTCTGCAGAGAAATAGGAAGTTGTTTTGGGTCAAAGGAAAGAAGTAATATAAATGAAGAACATGGTTGGGTTTTTTTGAAGCCCATCCTGAACCCCACCATTGCTAGCCATATTGCCTCAAACATTCTGCTGTTTCCCATTGTGCTGATAGGCACATATCACTTTCCTATCTGCTGAGGTCACACTGATATGATATATTGATATGATAGGGAAAAATGTGGGTTTTTTAAAAATAAAATCAAGCCAAGTATAGCAGAAGCTAGCTGTAACCAGAAATATTGAGGACATTCTGTAATAGGAAGTGATCAAGGATAAGAGCTGGGAAAACCACAACCCCAAAACAAATTTAAGCCTGCCCCAAAAGTTTGCTCATCATCGTGGTAGTAAAACCACAGAGTTATAGGAGGAACAACAGTGTTAACCAGAGCTTTGCTGTGTCCATAAGCTCACTGAACTGGGAGACTACTAGAGCATAATTTGTCCTCAGAACAAAGCACAATTTGTTTCTGGGAATTTTGCAGATTTTCCCATAAAGGCAATTAGAGCAAGAGATTGAGCCTGAAAGACAGGAGGTGAAAAGAGTTAGTGCCATTTAGAAGCAAAACAAACTAACATGCTCTAATCCCAGGGTAACGTTCTACTGCCTTGGAGATTATGAAAGGTCATTGGTTTATATGCCTCTTCTTTGTGGATCCTACCGGGAAAATCTGCCTTCCATCTACTTGCTAGAGCCCAGTGCACAACTTCCCAATCAAGGGAGAAGCCTGCAGAGGAGACACTTTTCAAACCTATGGAGAAGATCACACAAGTTACATACATGCATCCATTCACTCCTTCAAGTTACAATCAAGATCACAAGACATTTTAGATCTTAATTTTTAAAAATGGCCCTATCATCTACACAGAACATTACAAATCAGGATACAGTAAAGACATTTGCGCATCCATGGTTCTTTGCTGCACTATTCACAACAAACAAGTTATGGAAACATCCCAGATGCCCTACAATAGATGAGTGAATGATTTAAAAAAAGTGTGGTACATACACACAGTGGAATTTTACTCATCCCTCAGAAAGAATAATATTCTATCATTTGCAGGAAAATGTATAGACCTAGAACAAATCATGCTAAGTAAGGTAAACCAAGCTCAAAGAGACAAATGGCACATGTTTTCTATTATTTGTGGATGCTATATCTAAAATATAATTGGACATAATAACTTATAGAGGACTCTAGGCATTCCCACAAACAAACTAAAGAAGAATACCCTTAGGGGAGGAACACAAAGGTATAAACTCCTCTGAACATTTTTTAAAACATTTATGGAATCAAATTCCAGGAATTGGAAACATGTTTTTGTTGATGGCAGTGGTAGTAGTAGTGCTTGTTTTGTTTGGGTTTGGTTTTGTTTGAGGTGTTTTTGTTTTGTTTTGTTTTTTGTTTTTGTCTTTTTAGTAGATATAAAGGGAGACACAGAAAGGGAGGAAAAAGGGTGAACAAATGCAGTCATATTCAATATACACTATGTGGAATGAACTATGCAACTTGTGGGTAAAGACAGGAGGAGGAAACTGGGGAAAAGCAAAGGGACAGGTGACACTGTCCAAAAAAATAAGTGCACTCATTACCTGACTTATGAAATGGTAACCCTTTGTATAATATCTTTATAGTAAAGATAGGCCCTGTTTCTCATTATTTTGAGTGGCCTTTCTTTTCTCTTTACTAAATAAATAATTTTAAAAAACAGATCACTTTGACAATAAATAAATAATTATTCAGAAAAAAATCAGGAGTGGCTTCCTGGATGTAAAATTTTAAAATAAAGTTGTCCTAAATTTTATTTTTTAAAAAAACAGACCTGAAGAAACATAATCTCCCTCATAATTATTAGTATGTATCTAGGATCACAACAGCTCAATAGCTACGTACATATTACCAAATAAAATGATGCCAGTAGAAACAAACTCCAAGCTATGAAAACAAGAGGGGTTTTTTTGTTGTTTGTTGTTGTTGTTTTTAGTGTCATTTGTCATCTTTTTTTCTTTTGTTCTTTCCAACTTTGGTTTATCCCCTGTTGTCCCTGACTTTTATTTCTGTACATTTTGTCTTTTTTTTTTTTTTTTTGCTAGTCCTAGGGCTTGAACTTAGGGCCTGAGCACTGTCCCTGGCTTCTTTTTTGCTCAAGGCTAGCACTCTACCACTTGAGCCACAGCATTTTTCTGTGTATGTGGTGCAGAGGAATCAAACCCAGGGCTTCATGCATGCTAAATGAGCACTCTACCACTAAGCCACATTCCCAGCCCCTACACTTTGTCTTTTATGCCAGTTTATCTGATTTGGGGAAGAAAAGGGGAATAACACAAATGTGAGAAAAAAGACAGAGGGTGAACCAAAGCAACAGCGTTATTCACAAGACACTATGTTGGAAATGAACTTTACCACTTGGGGGCAAGGGGAGTTGAGGGGGAAGGAAAGCAGGAGAAAACAAGGGAGTGGATAGCAATGTTCGACAAGAATTGTACTCATTTCCTTACTTACATAAGTGTGACCCATCTGTATTACCTTTACAATAAAATAAAAAATAAGTGGTTCCCTAATGGAACCACTAGAAGAAATGGAAATGTTTCAAAAAGTGAAAATTCTTTTTTAATCTTGTAAGATAGGTCTTTAGAGTTATTTGGTAGATATTCAATATGCATCAAAATAAATACATGAATAAAAAGATCATGAGTCACTTCTTTGAAATAAGATAAACAGAGTACAAGAAAAATTCCTGGAAATTAAAAATATGATGATGGTTTTATTTTTTAAGTATATGGAATAGATTGTTGTAGTGGTTAGATTAAAAAAAAATCCTCAGGAAAAAAGGGATAGAAATTGTTACATTATGAAAAATAGGGCCATGAAGAATAACAATTGTTGGAGGGGATGTGGCCAAAAGGGAATCCTACTTCATTGTTGGTGGGAATGTAAACTGGTTCAGCCACTCTGGCAAGCAGTATGGAGATTCCTCAGAAGGCTAAACATAGAACTCCCCTAAGACCCAGCAGCCCCACTTTTGGGTATTTATCCAAAAGACCACAAACATAATCACACTAAAGCCACCAGCACAACAATGTTCATCGCAGCACAATTTGTCATAGCGAGAATCTGGAACCAACCCAGATGCCCCTCAGTAGAAGAATGGATCAGGAAAATGTGGTACATATACACAATGGAATTTTATGCCTCTATCAGAAAGAATGACATTGCTCCATTTGTAAGGAAATGAAAGGACTTGGAAAAAGTTATACTAAGTGAAGTGAGCCAGACCCAAAGAAACATGGACTCTATGGTCTCCCTTATAGGGAATAATTAGCACAGGTTTAGGCAAGTCACAGCAGAGGATCACAAGAGCCCAATAGCTATACCCTTATGAACACATAAGATGATGCTAAGTGAAATGAACTCCATGTTATGGAAATCATTGTTATATCACAGTTGTAACTACTTTCAATGTGCCATGTGTAACTGTAGCTTCTATTGTTGATGATCCTCTTGTATCCCCTTCCTGTGGTTGTACCTACACTATCTCTGTATCTTATCTGAGTATATTGGAAACCGAGTATACTGGTATTAGAACTAGGAAATTGAAAGGGAATACCAAAATTGAGAGACACAGGGTAAAAAAAGACAAACAACTACAAAAGCAATACTTGCAAAACTGTTTGGTGTAAATGAACTGAACAAATCATGGGGGGCAGGGAAGGGAAAGGGGGAGGCGGGGGAATGAGGGATGAGGTAACAAACAGTACAAGAAATGTATCCAATGCCTAATGTATGAAACTGTAACCTGTCTGTAATTCAGTTTGATAATAAAAAAATAAAAAAAAGCAAAAACAACAACAACAAAAAGAACAAAGAGAAGAAAAGTGGGGAGGGAGGGAGGGAGAGAAAGAGACAGAGAGACAGAGACAGAGACAGAGACAGAGACAGAGACAGAGACAGAGAGAATAACAAATGGGCATGACTCAGAAGAAAAAAAGCTCCAAAGAAATCAAGAGAGAAAATTTTGGCCTCTGTGGTTTAGGATTTTTTTCAGCAGTTTAGGTTTACAAGCCCTCTTTATTTTCAACCATTTTACTTGAGTGATTTCTGGAAATATTATTATAGATTGATAAATAATTGGAATTAACCCATGGATAAAGAACTAATAGTAATTAATGAAAATAGAATATTTCAAAACTTTACACTACAAAAACAAATAAAATAATATAGGATGAGAGGAGAAATGTACAAATCATGTAAATGTACAATTTGAGTGAGGACACTGTTCAAAAAGAAATGTGTACATTATGTAACTCAATACTTATGTAACTGTAACCCCTCCGTTCATCACCTTCACAATAAATTTTTAATTAAAAATAAAAATGGAAAATAGAGAATTTGTGAATGCATAAAACTCTTAGAATTACTGGAAGTAATATTGTAATAAATAAATTTACCAGAAGTAGAAAAAAGGAGGTGAGTGGTATAAAACGATAAAAGGATTAATATCAATCAAGCATTGATATTAATAAATGTGCACTGTACTTATAAACTGAGT
This sequence comes from Perognathus longimembris pacificus, assembly GCF_023159225.1. NCBI lineage: Eukaryota > Metazoa > Chordata > Mammalia > Rodentia > Heteromyidae > Perognathus > Perognathus longimembris. The sequence continues at coordinate 138,757,295 of NC_063161.1, read as the reverse complement.
TGTTGAATGGTAACTCCTTTGTACAACTACTTAAAGACAATTTTTAAATTTTAGAGAAAATAACCAAATACCTGAAACATTCATTACAAAACGCCAAAATATATTCTCAGATGTTGATAAATAAAATCTGACTACTTTAAATTTTAATTATACTCACCCAAAGTCTAAAAGTAGAATCTTAGATTGTAAATGAATTCAATTGAAGTGCCTAGGAGAAACAGACAAGACAGAATTTTACTTTTTATTTTAAATTCACAAGTAGCTTGAACAGTGTTTGTGTGTATGTTTATATGTGTATCTCTGTGTGTGTTGGTACTGGAGCTTGAACTCAGGGCCTCATGCTCTAGCTTGCCTTTTTCATTTATAGCTGGTGTTCTATCACTTGTACTATACATCTACTTCTGGATTTTTGCTGGTTATTTAAAGATAAGAGTCTCAAGGATTTGTCTGCCCAGGTTGATTGCAAACTGTGATTCTCAACTTCCTCAGTAGCCAAAATTATAGGCCCGTATCTCTGGTGTCCAGTTAATTTTTCTGCTTATATATGCAAATTTCACTTTAATTTTAAAATTGATATATGAAAATTTTTAAGGAAAAAAGTGTTATATTCTCCCAGCATGTTAGTGAGTGGTACTACAAAAGTGAACTGCGTTATTTGGGTTGTTAGGAATTTCATTTGGCAACTGAAGCTGAGAGCTAAGACTAAAGATCTGGGATTTCTATTTTTTAAAATAATCTAGACATATGTGAGCCAGATCTACCATAGGTCCAAACCAACAGTAAATACATAGTAACTTAATAATAAGCACAAAAAGTCATTCACTCACATGGTCATTCACTCCTTATTCGCCCATTTATTCTCTCTCAATCATTTCCCCACATATAAATACTTCATTACATCAATCGTTATTCAGAAAATAGAAGACAAACTCTCTGCTTTCAAGGAGTTTGAAAATGTAGCCAGCGGCTAAGTAATACTCTAATATATCTCTCCCTGAAAGCTCAGCATCACTGTGAAGACAAGGAGAGATGGCTTGGGCTACTTTCAACAAAAGGAATTTCCATTACCCACTGGGTTTATTGCTTAAGTTTAGTCTGGGTCTTCCCAATGAGAATGAATTAACGTGAGAAAGAAAACCAACCATACTAATTATGCCAGGACTGCCCTGGTTCTGGAACTGAACATCCAGAGCTCCAAGAAACCCACAGGGACACTAGGTCAATTGTCACCCTACATTCAGCCCTCAATTTCCAACACATTACCCACTTACTAAATTGGATTCACTCAAAAAAATTGTTATGACTAAAGACATTTATGGGCCCAATGTACAGATGTCAAAATTGAGGGACCAAGGGATCCAGAACTAGCTAAAGGCAACATGTACATGGAAGGAAACAGAGCCAGAATTCAAACCTAAATCTGTAATTTCATCTAGCACCATCTCCAACAGCCAAAATCTATGGCCAGGATTTCTCTGCAAAAATGGGCATAAGAACCAAGATAGTGATCAAACATAATGAGTAATTCTAATTTTTAGTTAACATATGTGAAGAAAGAGGGCATGATTCGGGCAATCCAATTGCCACAGAAAGGTAATACAATGTCTACATCCAGCATTTGAGACCTACAAAACTGCTTGCAGGTTCTCCAGCAATTCCATTTCATTAGGCAATTCCTTAACCATTTTCCCCTATATTGGGATTATTGATACTGTTCTGTGTATTCTAGTGTAAGGTGTCATTCCTGTATAATAGTAGTAGTAGTAGTCATAGTAATACACCAGTTTCACCACTATTTTCTAACAAAAGTTTGCAAGCCCTTAACATGGATGTTCAGTACTTTTTATATATACAGCACAAGGAGGAAATTTGTAACGCCCCTTCCAACCTTAAACATAATAATTTTTTGATGTTTTATTTTTCTTCTTATTTATTGTCAAAGTGATGTACAGAGAGGTTACAGTTTCATACATTAGGCCCTGGGTACATTTATTGTACTGTTTAAACATGATAATTTTGACTCAGAAGAAATGTAACTGTATAACAGGAGGGGAGAAAAATCATTGCATAGGCATACCTTACTAAGATTTTATTTTTTGCTTATTTTTAAAGACAGATTCCATAAAACACAGAGAAAAGAGATTTAGGAGAAAACGACAGAAGAGGGAAAGGAGTGACAGAAAAGAATGAAAGAGGTAGATAAAGAAAAAACAGAAAAAAAGAGAAAGGAAGGATGGAAAGAAGGAAGGAAGAATGGAAGGGAGGGAGGGAGGGAGCAGGGAGAAGGGACAGGGAAAAAGAGGGGACAGGGAGGGAGGGAAGAGCAAGGCAAAGAAGACCTAGACCTGTATGGTGAGAAACTAGAATAGATAAATGACAAACGAGAGCACAGAAAGTCATGAAGAACTCAATTAATTAGTTATTGTCCATTTCCTTGAGAGACCTCTAACAAATCTGTCCTTGTCAGTGGCAGGAAATCTTTTTGAATTCTTTGCAAAAGGATATTAATGGCTATGGCAAGCTTATTAATGGCTACAGTAAGCCTCAGCATCCTCAGCTGTGACACTGTGGCCCAGAGAGGTGCTAGGAGTAGGTCATACCAGGAGCCAGGCCAGGTGCGCACATGCACAAGGAACGCCTCCCCTGTGCTCACCAACATTGTTCCTCCAGCTCACAGATTTTTTTCAGCCCTCTCTCCTTGACTGGGACATCAGAGTCTGACATTTAATACCCTAAGGATATAGATGTTTGAAAGCTGGTTATTGTAACAAAGGAAGCCATCCAAACTCTGCAAGACCAAATGGATCAGATAAAGCTGACACAGAGATAAATCTGTTTTACATCCATTCTTGTACAAGTTTTGCTAATCTATGTAGTTATAGCTTTCCCACTGAAAGGGGAAAAAAATAACCCACCACATGTCAGCAAGTCCACACTGCATCCTCATTTTTAATCTCCAAGGTATAACATTCTAGGCAAAGACCATTTTTATGCTGACTTTTGCATGAACTCTATTAACGTAGGATGACAGAGATAGAAAATGAGAAAGGTGGATGAAAGAGAATCAGAAGGGAGAAAGGAGAGAAGGGAAAGGATTTCTTCTTGAATGGCTGCACAAATGTAGATTTTTTTTAAATGAATGAATTCTGCTCTATCATTGACAGAAGATCGCTTCTCTTCCAGTCAGTCAGACACCTACTCTTCATTAGCCAGTATTTATGCTGCCAGATTGGACTTTCATATGGAAGCCTGAAGCAGCAATGGTACAGATGGCAGGAAAGCTCTCATGAGATTGATAACGATGAAGAAAGATGCCACATTAAGTCAGAAGGTGCCACTGTTAACATCCCAGCTCAGAGGAGAGTATTTCTAGCTAGCATTCCTCTCCAAGGGCTGCATTTTTTTAAATTTTTTCCTGGCTTGAACTAAAATTCATTCCTCTCCCCAAAAGCTCCCTATTCTTGCTGGCAAATGAGTGATACATTTGCTTTCCTCTTTTTTGTGTGTGTCAACTGACTTGGGGGGCAGGGGAAGAGTGTTGCTTAAACTTTGCTTTCTAAGGTTGGGAAGGTTGGGGTCCTAGCTATAGAGAGGGACAGGTAGGATAAGGGAGTCAGGGAGAAGGCATTTTAGTCCATGTCTCCTTTAACAAAGACACTACTATAAGAAGGTCTGTGTGTGTATGTGTGTATGTGTGTGTGTCTGTGTGTCTGTGTGTGTCTGTGTAACCTGAATGGTATTTATTGTTTCATTGCAGGCCCTTGTTGCATCTGCTGCCTCTCAAGACAAATGCTATGTTCATAAAACCAGAGCCCTGGCTCCAAAGCCTGAGAGAAAGGCCAGTCTCCAGGGTGCAGAACTGAGCGTTTGGGAAAGTCAACACCACTGAAGGATGGATGCTGGGATAGGACAGCCTAATTCCCCACTGTCTAAGGAGAAATCATGACTCATTTGTGCCTTCAGTTACTGGCTAAGCTAGTTAGCTCTTCATTAAAAGAAAACAAAGGTCCTCATTTTCAAATTTTGAGCTTTGCTACTGCAGAAGAATGAAAGAATACAATATACTTCAGAGAGAAAGAGAGAGAGAGAGAGAGAGAGAACAATATCTCATCATGATTCTTTCTAGTCCTGGCCACTAACTATATCTGGCCATTGACAGACTCCTCTGATCTAGCTGGTGCAATCTCCTCCCACTCTTTTCTGTCTAGGCTCAACCTTGAGCTTTCTTCTGTCCCTAAAAAGTTGAGTTTGAGCAGGAATTCTGCTATATCAGTTTGGTAAACCCTGACCACCACCACCACTCCCATAATTTATCATTCTGGTCTACATCCAAGAAGAATTCTATGACATCTATCCAGCAAGAATCCCTCTGACAACCCCGTTTATTTTAATAGTTCTGCATCTACTCAGCTCCCTCTTGCTTCTTGGTTATAAATCCCCCACTTGTCCTTCTTATAATCAAAGGTGAGCCCAGTCTCTCCACTACAAGACCCAGTTGCAGCTTCTTACACTCAATCTCTGGCCCTCCCACCAACAAACTCCGCTTTACTATGTTTAATAAATGTCCCAAATATCTTTTTTGTTTACCTATCCCAGAAATGTCTCTTTTGATTCAGTGCAGAAAATGTGTTCTTTAAGGTTTTTCCTGACATCCCAGTCTCCCTAACATCAGATCAGGAAATAGAGTAATTGAAAGTTCTTGCTAGGACCAGTGGCCCACACCTGTAATCCTAGCTACTCAGGAAGTTGAAATCTGAGAATCACAGTTCAAAGCCAGCCAGAGGAAGGAAAAGTCTGTGAGACTCTTATCTACAATTAACCAGCAGAAAATCAGAAATGGTGCTGTGACTCAAAGTGGTAGAGCACTAGCCTTGAGCAAAAGAGCCCAGGGACAGTGCCAAGGGCCTTAGTTCAACCCCACAACCTCTCTGTGCAATCAGAGCAAGAAGGTGATTTCCCTTGTTGAGGAAGAATCACCCAGAAACCAAAGCAACAGATACAACATGATATAATGGGTCTTGCAAGCTTAGCAAGTTTGGAGAATTTGGCTGTTCTCACCCAACTTGAATGATATATTAGCAGAATCCATCCTAGAAAATGCAAGCTGAGAAACAAAGGGAGACCTAGTCAAGGGCCCCTGTGCAGCAATCACAAATTCGTGTCAGTGTGTAAGCATTTAATTAGCTTCCCAAGTTTACAAGATCTCCAGTCCATTAAAGACATTCTCAACAGCATCGCCTCGACCAGGCCAACCCCCGTGGATACTGGACATGGAATGCCTCCCACTAGGGATGGGCATTCACAGAATCTTAATTAAAGGAAATTCCTATTTTTATGTCCACATGATGTACCATCAGCATTTCCTCCCCCACAAAAAAATACACAGAGGGGCAACTTGTCCAAATAACAGGTTTAAATCTGTAAATTATAGCACTGCTTCAAGGAACTTTTAAGGTCGTTTTGTTTCTATTGGATAAGTTAGATAGCATCATAAAATTTTTAGAGCTAATGTAATCTTTATACAGTGGCTTCATCTCATCAGCAGAGAGGTGTATGAGACACTATCCGTCTCTCCCTTTCTTCTGACTGTCCTTGAGGCCAGAGAGAATTACCTCCAGCAGCTCTCCAGCCTGGACTACACAACGCATCTTCCTCGCTGCAGCCTGCAGTCTTAAAACCTGAATCTTCATTTTCCTTTCCTCCACCAAGAGAAAGAATTGCTAACTATGGTTAATTTTCTGATTCGGTTGCATTTCTGCTGTAGAGTCTAATCCTCTCCTCCATCTCCTGTGTGTATTTCTTCTAGAAGCGTGGGTCTTTTGTGACCTTCTCATACTGTTTCATTAAATGCCCTCTGCCTTGGTAAATTACAGGACTTTGAAGCCTTGGAGTTTAGCATAAAAAAAAAAAAAAGCAAGTGCCTCTGTCTATTGCCCTGGGATAAGGTGTGATGAAAATCCCATACAAGCTGAACTGTACTTCCTAATCAAATGGGTGTAACAGATGGCTGCTGGAGCAAACCATCACAATGGAAATATCTGCAGTTCTCATGGTAACGGAATCTGCCAGGTCTGAGGGATTTGCTGTTTTTCAGGACATCTGAGCTGCAATCTCTTTCGAGCTGTCTAGCAGTCTCCCTCTCGCTCTCTCTCACTCTCTCAGCATGATGAAGATAGAGTTGAAAGGTGGAGTCCGAGTTTGCATTCCAGCTGTGATTAAAGACACAGGCACACATCCTGGCAGATAATGCACTGCATATTCATTATGCTATCTAGAACCTCTTTAGCTATGGGGACACGATTGTCACACAATTACAATATGCCTTCTTCAGGAGCAAAGGGGTGGGGGATGGGGATGGAGAAGATCAGAGAACAACAGCCAGGGAGAATGTGAGGAATTAAGATGCACAAGACATACCTTGCAATAAAGATATGGAGGAATATTAAAAACTAGCAATGGTTGCCATTGTGTGGCAATATGTCAAGATGACTTAACATAGTAGGATCAAACATCTGGCCTGGGGTGGGGGAGGGGGGCAGGGGGAATACACTATGTGGAAGTTCCAAATCATAACACAGACTAGGTAGAAGAAAAGAAAAACAACAGATAAACAACTGTGTACCTTTCCCAATAAGTGAAAGCATGTGGGAGATTTCTTTATACTCCACAAGCACACAGCAGACCCATCTGAGAAGGTAGAGGTTCACATGGAGACACTGGAGCTTTCATTATAAATCTAAAGTTTGGGTTTAAACCCAGAGGGCTACATTAGAAAACAGTGAGTTTTTATTTTTATGTTTTGCATTATTTTTTTCCTCATGCTATTCATAACCTTCTGATTTTACAGCAGTGCTCAGAAAGGGGAAAAATAATCACTCACAATTCTATTTTATTAAAGTCTTTTCCTCCAAATCCCAATCGATTTAAAGAAATAAGGGAAGTATACTGCCTTCTTTGCTACAGTACTTGCTAGCAAACACACACACACACACACACACACACACACACACACACACACACAGAGACAGGGTTGATTCACAGATGCCTGGTCCCTTGGGTCTTTGAGCTTGAAGATCAGACAACATATAAGAATGCAGCCATGACTCAAAATGAAAACAAAGACGACCATTCTTAGCAAATTTGGCCATGTGAAGTGAAAAACTACAGGCTGGAGGCTGAAGCCCCTTAGCACGCTCACCCACCCCCATTGTCCTTGAGGGCACTACCGTTAAATACACATGACAGCCAAAGAGATGAGGAGAATGGTTTCCAGAAAGCAATGATTGGATCTCCCTTTTCATGAGGTAGAATAGGCAGGACCATGTAAGCCGGTAAAGTAGCACTTGAGAACAGGCCCTGGGAGGCAGCATTGTCTCCCTCTCCTATGGTGCCTGAAGAACATATTATTATATAACCTTTCTCCCAAGCCTGCCCTGCTTTGACTGGGATCCTCTTCCTTTAGAAGCCCCAGAATAACAACTTGTGGATGACAAGCTCCTTCTTAACAAGCCAGATTAGTTAGTTTAAAGCAATGAACTAAGGCCATTTGTGTAGATGCTAATCAAAAAAGAAAAAAAGCAAAAAACAATAATAATGATAAAAGACCCATGTGCCTCCATCTCTTGTAAGTACAATACAGATTTTAAAAAAAGAAAAAAAGGAGTATGTCCCTGGGCCATGTCTATGAGTTGACCTCATTGGCACACAAAGGTCTCTGGAGCTGTGGGGTTAAAAAAAGGAAAGAAGGTCTATTGGAGGCCAATGGCAGACAACAGTAGTTTTGAAAGGACAGCCATCCGAAGACTGTCTGAAACTCTTTCTTGGAAGTTGTTCATTTGTTTTTTACGAAACCTTTTTTATTTTTAAGACAGACACTTCCCAGTTCTTAGCATGCCTATAGCCAAGGTGCATGTTAAATGTTTCATGAAGGAAGATACACTTGGAAAAATAGGCATGTAAGGAAAGATCCAAAAATGTCAAAAGAAAAAAAAATTTTACATGTGTGCAACTAATTTGTTTTCTTCTCACCAAGAACAAAAAATGTTGCATGAAACATAACATTTGTTAAGATACTCTGGGTCTTCAGAGATCAATGGTCAGATAGATTATTAACATTCAATCATGAGTGGCACTTTAAAATAGACACACAGAAAAAAAATGAAAGCCAGCCAGCTTATGATTTAGACAGAATACTGCAGAAAATTTAAATCTATTTTTTAAAAAAAGAAGAATCTGTCATTTCATCAGTTTGACTGGTAGGTCATTTCTCTCTGCACCAAAATAGGAAGCTGATTCATGAGAGAAGAAATGATCAGTTTCCTTTAAAATTCCTCAGGACAACATAATATGCACTCTATTGCATGTTGAATCTGAGAGTGGAAAAATAAACTGCTGGAGAGTACTAGCTCTCATATTCCAGACATAGCAACACACACACACACACACACACACACACACACACACACACACACAGAGTTTCTGTTTCTACTGTCTTGTATTTAACTGCCTTCAGAGTACATGTAATTGTTTTAAGTATTTTATAAGCCAAATGTTTGCAGGAATGCTAACCTTCTAAGAAGCTGAAGACATCCTGCTGAGAAAATGCAGTTAGAAGACAGTCAACTAACTTCCCTACAAGTAAGAGAAAGGCAGGTCTGAAGATTATTTGAGAACACACACAAAAGCTGGCTCCCTGAGCAATACTCATTACAAAAGGTATTTTCATTCACAAAGATGATAGCTTCCCAGAGATACAGATATTACTCTAGAATAGCCCTTTTACAATGTAGATTTTTTTAATTAAAAAAATTAAGACATATATTTTGTTTTGTTTTGTTTTTCAGACCATACTGAGGGAAAGTTAGAAGTTCTAGGCTAGGTACTCAGCAAAAGAAAATGGCAGCCAGGACCTGCTCCAATATGGCATGCACCATTACACTGAAACACCCTTTCTATTTACCCCTGAGCTCCAGGTCCCCAAACCCATGCATCTTGCAAGGGTGTTACATGTGTACTCCCCGAGACTATATCCAATCAGAAATGCCTGCACTTACACACAGAAATGGAGGATCCAATCACAGGAAAACTTCCATGCTCCTTCTGGTGGGATGCACCAATCATGGAACTCCCTGCAGCTCACGCCCAACTCTCAACCAATCAAACCAGGAGTCTGCCCTGAAAGGGGAGAAAACAGTAGGAGATTATCAAGCAGTCCAGACAAAGAGATCCAAACACCAGACCCATGAGGATTGTTTTTCAGTTTTCTTTAACTTTCAGTAAACTTGCTTTGTCTGTTTTGAATACTCAAATTCTTTAATTGGTGGGGGGGAAAATGAACCCAAATTTTAGATGGTATCAGTATTACCTCTCAGGCACAGATTTTATTTTATTGTTTTGGTTTACTGGCAATAATTATCTCATTTCCTCATATTGCTGTCCCTTAGAGCTGAGGGATAAAATTTTCTAAGCAGGCATTTCTGTTTTTCTGTTTTAGGATCAAGTTTGTTTCCCCTGGAGTCTTCAAAACTGAGGTAGAACAGTGGAACTTGATTTGTCAAAGGACTCTACTTATTGCCAGCCTTGTCTAGAATAGATCCTCAAGAACTGAATGGGAATATCCCACTGTAATTGAGTTCCTCTGGCCTGAGTCAAACCTGCATACAACTCACTTTCAAAGTACTCAGTGACTACAAGATTTCGTCAGTACCATCTAACCCTGAAAGAGTTTCTAAAAAGCTGTAACAGTCAAGACAAAATTAACAATGGGCATGACATAAGACAAGACAAGAAAACAACTCACAAGTTGAATCCAAGTATTCAGCAGAATCACAGGAGAATTTATGAAAATGCTCTACATAAAAAATGTAAAGTGTTGGGCACCTAAGGCTCACGCCTGTAATCCTAACTACTTAGAAGGCTGAGATCTGAGGATTGCAGTTCCAAGCCATACCAGGCAGAAAAGTCCCAAGAAACTCTTTTTCTTTTCTTTCTTTCTTTTTTTTTTTTTTTGTTTTGTTTTTAGCCAGTCCTGAGGTTTGAACTCTGCTGGGCCTGGGCTCTGTCCTCGAACTTCTTTTGCTCAAGGCTAGCACTCTGCCACTTGAGCTACCACACCACTTCTGTATTTTTCTGAGTAGTTTATTGGAGATAAGAGTCTCAAAGACTTTCCTACCCAGGCTAGCTTTGAACCAGAATAGTCGATCTCAGCCTTCTGAGTAGCTAGGATTACAGATGTGAGCCATCCACTGCCTAGCTGAGACTTTTATCTCCAATTAACAACTCAAAAACTGAAAGTAGAGCTGTGACTTAAAATAGTAGAGCTCTAGTCTTTGACCAAAAGAGCTCAGGGAGGGCTGGGAATATGGTTTAGTGGTAGAGTGCTTGCCTTGATTGCATGAAGCCTTGGGTTCAATTCCTCAGCACCACATGAACAGAAAAAGCCGGAAGTGGTGCTGTGGTTCAGGTGGTAGAGTGTTAGCCTTGACCAAAAAGAAGCCAGAGACAGTGCTCATGCCCTGAGACCAGTCCCCAGGACTGGCAAAAAAAAAAAAAGAGCTCAGGGATAGTGCCCAGGCCAAGTTCAAGCCCCATGACTGACCCCCCCCAAAAAATATAATATATATATGATGAGCTTTGGACAGTCATACATAAGATTCGAACAAACTAGACATAAGGGAAGACATTCCAAATGAGAGAAATACCACAAACAGAAAGGCAGAAAGTGTTGGCACCAGCTTAAGTTGCTAAAGTCACTTGCTTTTTTGGCTGAGGTGAGGAAAGTAGAGGAAAATAAAGCTGTGATCGTATTAGAGGAAGTGGTGTCTAGTCACATGACCATTATCGAGCAAAGGAGCCTTACAGTTGGCTGTTTCACTAAGTTCACAAACCCCCCACTTTGTGAGGTTTCCAGTGATGCCCGGGTAAGTAACAGCCCCAACCAAGCAGTACCAGTGAGAAATCCAAGAGAGAACCAATTTGCATGAAGCACCACTTTGCCTTCTGCAAGTCTGATCCCTTAAAAATCAAACCAGCAAGTTGTAAAAAATAAATAAATAATATTAATAATAAAACTAAAATATCCTATTCTGTATGTTTTTGGAAATAAACCTTTCTATTTCAATATTTGGCATTGTGACAAGACCTAAGAGGAACTAGAGAGATAATTAATAAGGGCATGAGGGGAAAGTACAATTAAAAATGGCACAGACTACTCTGTAAATATGTGCCTCATACTGAGAAAGATTATTACTGCAATCTTCAACTTCAAACTGAAATCAAATCACTCTGAATAGGTATTTGAACATTTTAGGGGCTGAAGGGGAGACCCCATGGTTCTTGGATTCTAAGTTATAGGAGAAACAAGGTTTGGTTCTGCCCTTGCCTTTCTGTCAGTTTAAGTCAACAAAATAATCACAACTTTGTCTTGGTTGGCAAAACTATCCATCACCTCATTTTAATGTTGTCCTTTGGATGCTTGATCACAAGTTAAGGATGCTTCAAGAAGAATCTTTACTGGATAGCTTTAAAAAAGAAAAAGAAACTTCCTCCTAGGAAACAAGAAAGCCAAACTTTTTTAACTGAATGGGAGCCTTTGTTGAAAATAAAATCTTAGCCGGGCACTGGTGGCTCATGCCTGTAATCCTAGCTATTCAGGAGGCTTAGATCTGAGGATCTCAGTTCAAAGCCAGCCTGGGCAGGAAAGTCCATGAGACCCTTATCTCCAATTAACCACCAGAAAACGTGAAGTGGCACTATGGCTTAAGCGATATACAGCTAGCCTTGAGCTGAGGAGCTCAGGAACAGCACCCAGGCCCAGAGTTCAAGCCCCACAACTGACCAAAAAAAAAGAAAATCTCACAGAAACTAATCTGAAAGCAGGACCCCCACCAGGCCTAGGTCTAAAACTCTATCCCAGCAAACAGAGCCCATTTAAAGCATGGAGGTTCCCCCACCCAAACGCAGTCTATATGTTTTCCAATCAATCACAGGAGAACTTTTAGCTTCTGCCTTTTGAATGAAATGGTTTAAAACTGACTTGTTTCCTGTCATTAAATTTCACAACTGAATGCAAAGTATGGAAAGATAAGGTCACGGGGACATAGATCTAGTTCCAGACAGCAATAGTACTCCCTGGGCTGCCTTAAGTGAAGGTTTAATTGGACACAGTAGGTTTTGCTGTTGTTACAACATGGAAATAAGTTATTTTTAAAATGGCCAATGACCACTGCAAGCTCAGCAGGCCCAGTGGCCAGAGAAGAGTTAGTTCCAATAATTACTTGAGATAGAATTGCTTACATCTATTTCAATGATTGGGAAAAGCATCACTTTTCTATAATTATCATCATCGTCATCATCCTGCCTTTTATTTCCCAAGTAATATTACAAAGGAACAAAAACCAGAAAGGAATATAATATACTGCCCAAGCTCTCTTTCAGTTAAGATGGTCCACTGAAATATGGGATGAACAGCTCCCAAATACTGTTTCTGCTCAAAACTCGTGGCTCACCTATCTTTAAACCCAGGATCAGCAAACTGCTTCCCTAGTCCAAACCCAGTGCTCTGCCTGTGTTTGTAATTAAGGCTATATTTCAATACAGCTACACTTATTCATGTACATATTGTCTACAGTTGCTTTTCACCACAATGTCAGAGTCTTGTCATTGATGACAGAGGTCCTGTGGCCCACAAAGCATAACATGTCACTAAAAGGTTGTGGTCACATTAGAGGAAGCCATAAGAGATTCAGAGTCAGCACTGTGTTCACCAGGGGACCCTCAGGAAGACTCTGAAAAGGGTGGAGACCCTGGTTGGTTGTCAGCAAGAAAGAATGAGAACCCTTGGTAATCCTAGCTATTCAGGAGACAGGATCATGGTTTGAAGTCAGCCTGGGAAGGAAAGTTTGTGAGGTTCTTAACTCTAATTAACCACCAAAAAGTTGCAAGTGGAACTGTGGCTTATGTGGTGAAGTGCTAGCCTTCAACAATGAAAGCTTAGGGACAATATCCAGGCTCTGAGTTCAAGCCCTATGACTGATACAATGAAAAAAGGAAAAGAGAATTCTCACAGATTGGGGCAACTAATTAGACATAACAATGAGGGTAGTAAACCTGGCAATTGCTTATTAAGATACCTTACAGGTAATATATTTATAACTATTCTTAGCTATCTGGAGTGGAATTATATAAATAGAGAAACAACGAAGTGGAGTAATGATCTGATTAGACTACTGTATAGTGTAATAGCTGATCATATATTGGAAATCATTAAAAGCCTAAATTCATACCTGAGTTTGAACCCAGAAACCATTATCTGTGTATCTGGGGGCAAAGTTCTTATCCTTCCTGAACTTCAATTGCTCATCTGCAAAATGGAAATGGTAATAGATAGTTCTTACTTTCTAAGGTTGTTTTAGGAGTTAAAGGAGGAAATCACCAAATAGAACCGGGAGATGCTCAAAAATGGCAATGGTAGTGACTATTATTATTTATTATTATTATTCATGTGTTTGACTTCAAGAAGGCAAGAGAAGTTCCTCCAAAGAAAGGATGATTTAAATGTCTTTAGTAATCAGGACTAATAGCTTCTCTAAATGATTTGATTTTTTTTGTATTGAACTTGATTTTAATATTATTTACTATAGCCTGTATTTTTCACATCACTTCTCTTTTGAATGAACTCAACATTTCTATGTATGAAGTATGGAACAAAAGCCAGGTATGTGCCCATTTCAAAGATGAAGAATGTAACATTAGAGCAACAGTCCTGTGATCATTACATAAGCTAAGAGTCTAGATATTGTATCGCATGGCTCAGAGCACTTAGTACTACCCTGGACTTTTAAATGGTCTTTTAAATGTCAACCCTGCCTGAGGAAGGTAGGGATTTTGGTTAGAAAACTATTGGGAAAAGAAACCTGAGCAAAGGCAGAAGACCCTGAGGTAAAACGTAAGACATTCAAAAAAGCAAGAGGGATGATGCTTCAGAATTCAGACAAATGTGATGTGCCTTTAAAAAAGGACCATGTCTACACTTCTATATTGCTTACTATCTGAAGCTAAGCCAGAGGGATGTACATAGTGAGATCTTTGTCTCGTTTCAGGAAAGGATACAGGATAAAGATTCTGTGCCAGTAATCTTCCTTGGATTAATGGTTTCTCTTTTATCTGCAGTATTTCTGCTCAGATGTCTTTTCTCTGAATGAGTCAGAGGAATGCAAATGCTGGGTGCAGTCCGCCTGAAATATTTAAATCTAGTTTTGCAATGTTTTTCAGGTTTGGAGGAGAAAATTATATATACACTACAGACACACACACACGCACGCACGCACACACACACACACACACACGATGAAGTGGCAGATGAGAATTACAGATCCATCAGCCAGCCATACAAAGACATGGTATTTCAATCTGACAACAAACTCATTTTTCTTTTTCCATTTCTTTGTTTCTTCAGCTCAACATTGAGATGCTTCATGCGAGTGGAAAGAATCTGCAACATTCTTTTGTGAGACTCAGAATCTCATCAAGAATGTATCTGACTACAGAGGAAGCTGATTTTATTTTCTCTCCTAAATGACAAGCCTTCATTATGCCATGAGCACGTCCCTCGAGAAAACATTCTCTACGTCCTGATAGAGAGAAGGTGAGACAAGTTGAGAGGTTGGGCATGATTTGTGTTCATTTTCCTGATTCCTGCCTTTACAGATCCTCTCACTATTGTGGCTAACAGGGCTGCCTCTACAAGAAAAGCTGAATAACATTAATATTCAAATCCTCTGGCTTGATCTGCAGTAGCTGGATGGAGGTTGCACAGTGCTCCTATACTGCGAGAGAACAAATCTTGGGAAATAGAGCTGGGTAAATTGGGATTTAGCTTCTGTCCCCATGTGCAGTACTTAACACGAACCCCTTATAATGAAAGGTCTCTTCCAGAGGCTTTTATTGCTGCAAGAAAGACTTGCTACAATGTGAACCCAAGGACAGAAGGAAGCTTTCTCATTTTCCTTTCCACCTCATGTGAAAGAATAATCTCAGTGCCTTCAGGACAAAGGCTTCTTTAAACAACAAAGTGAAATGCTTTCAACGTCCATGAACATCCTCCAACATCAATGAGATTGTTGTTCACAGATGAAATAGAAAGGGGGAAAAAAAAAGATGTTGGGCAGGAACAATTGGTCAATACGGCCTTACCCTCAAAAACCAGAAAGCCAGAATTTGAAATGTGAAACATCTTTCAGTCCTATTAAATTAGGATTGATGAGTTCTCAGGGATGTTCAACATCCTTTGACTTGGTTTAAATAATTTATAGTCCTTTTCCCTGCCATGGTTTCTGAATCCCCCCCCCCCCACACACACACCCATGCACATGCCTGAATTAAGGCTAAGAAAGGCTTAACACAAGAACACAAAACCATATTTCTTTTTTTGCAAATACTTTTCAAAATATTGGTCTTCCAAATCCATTCAACGTTTATTAACATACAGAACCTGTCGCTCACTGTGCTGGATGCTGGGGAGCAGAGGTGAGTAAAACACTATCCTTTCCTCAGAAAGCCAAAGCTTAGCTAAGAGGAAGAAACCAGTTCCTAGATGTAATACAACGATTGGTAGAAATGAGACTGATGGGAAGATGGCCCACTAAGGAAGACAAATATCAGTGTTTCCAAGAGACATTTGAGTTGACTCTGAAGGAGATTAAGTTGTAGCAGAAATGGGCAAAAGAAGAGCTCAAAACTGAGGTCATAAAATCTGTAAACAATGAAGCAAATATGCCTTGAAATACAAGTGTTTCCAGGAATGCAAAAGAAGTTGGTTTTAACCAAGCCATAATTGTCAGGTTCCTATTATCTATATTCCTTACTGATAATGAATTGATTAATGTTACCTTTGGACCGATTCCAAAGGATTACACACCAGAATCAGACACCAACCTCTCCAAATGAGATTCCAGTGACCCAGCTCCTGCATTTTGGTCATCTCCCCATCTCTTTCCTTCACCAGAAAAAATAAAGAATAAAATGTATGGTTTTTGGCAGCCTCAAAAGTGAATACAATCTCCTCTGGGACTGACCCCATTCAGTCTATCAGGTATCTAAGGAGAAGAAGCAGAAAACCCAGGCCACAAGAAGAAAGGCTTTTTCAAGAGATTCAATCAAGCTCTCTGCCTAGCATGGTGGGACCATCCTACCTGGTACAAGGACACAAACCACACTTAAAAACAGCTCTCCATATATTTTTACCTTGAAAGGGCTCTGTCAATGTCATTAAGCTCTCTAGAACAAAAGAATGACCAAGGTACATCACAGGATTCCAGTTTGAGTAGCCACAGTTTACTCCTCTTACACATGCGGGTCACCAACAGGCCTTGGTTTCCTTGATACCAGAGTTCAAATCCTCATCTACGCTACAGAGAGGTTTTACATCTATCAACACAACCCAGCTCATCAAGTCCACCTTCACTGGGCCAAGATAGCATGTTGCTGAGAAGGGTTTTCAAGATGTTCATTTAAATGAGATGAAGATTCATTTAATCAGTGAAATGAGTGAGGTTCGGCATTGCAGAGTGTGAAAAATGACTACATTCACTCATGCATCAGACAGGATAATTCTGGCAAAGTTGATACTGACAGCATTAAAAACAATGATGGAGGAGCCTGGCCTTGTTATTGTCATTTTAATTGTCACTATGAGTGACGAAAAATGAATTTCCTTCTCCAGCATACTAATTTTTCCACTTTGTAGTACTCTAACTTGGCCCATATCAGTTGAGAATGTAAAAAAGATGGAAAAGTGTGTGTGTGTGTGTGTGTGTGTGTGTGTGTGTGTGTTATTTGTGTGTGAGAGAGAGATGGAGTGTGCAAATATGTGAGAGACCTGGGAAATCCATAAGAAACAAGAGGACTCAAAGGAGAGAAACAAAGAGAAAGAGATCAGTGAGCAACAGAATCTGAAAAAAGAATGGGACAAAGACGAAAGAAATGACAGACAAGGATTATTTGGATGACTCTTCGTGACTAGCTCATGGAAAGGCTAGTTTTTGTACCAATTCAAGCAACCTGCAAGTCTTTCCAAGATCCACTCTGAGGTTTCAGGCAAGACAGCCCAGAATTTCTTGTTACAAGCTTAAGGGCTCAAATTATGCTAAGTATTCAAGGAAATGTCTCATCCAAACAGGATATCGTTTTTCATACTAAAGAAGCAAGCCGATCTCAAGTATAAATGTTATGATTCAGTCGCTAAGGCAAATGCCATTTGCTTTCTCTTCTTTCACAGAGAAGGAAGAAGGCTCTCCCTTCTTTTGGGGCCAAGAGATGGCTCTGAAATTCCATTTCTACTTCTAAAAGAAGTAACTCTTTTTTAAATGCACTCCAATAGTGGGTTCTACAGGTCTTTACCACAGAGACTGCTTTGTGGGATCAGTGCACAGAATGTGCAGGTTGCTTTGAAACATATGTTTGGGGAAAGAATCAAAGCTAATTTCAGTGTGTGAAAAGCAAGCAGATTCCATTAGTGATTGTGACTTTCCTTCAGAGTGATAAGGCTGCTCGTGGAAGGTTCTCAGAACCGTATGTCCAGATGGAAATATATGATGTAGAACTTCAGCTTTATCAACTATTGGTGTTGACACACATATACAAAATAAAAATACATATTTCCCTCCCTGCCTTAGCTGCAGTTTCTAAGTTAACCCAATGAACCAGTCAACACTTGTTGCTGCTGCTGTTTTCTATGTTGTTCTCCATATTTTTTTCTTCCTCTTGAAAACAGTTTATAGTAGGAGACAGGCAGAGTATTTGGGGATAGCCATTCCTGTTTCTCATTCCAATGGACAAGAAAAAAAATACCTTACACAACCCCATACTGCCCTTCTTGCTTAGGACCATAGCAAAACACCAGAAATAATTCAGACAACACAAACACAAATCTCATCTCTCTGGAGTGTCCTCGCAGCATCTATATCTGGAAATGTTCTTAATGATCTTCTCAAACCCCTGAAGTCCTTTGCCATCTCCATACGTAATAGCTCAAACTATGCCTTTGAAAAGGACTTGTTCATTACTATGGGGTGATCATAGTTACATTCAAGATGGCACCAAATCCCTAAACCCTATATAGACTACTCCTATAATACATATCGGTCAAGACCTAGCAAAGTAGAATACACTGTTTAATTATAAAATAACATTCAGTGTTCCACCTGGAGCACTGAATATTTGCCACTTAAAAAGTGATTCGTTATAAGGAAAAAATTTACATTACCCAAGATATGAAAGTAACTTGATTCACTTTTTTTTTAAAGTCAATATTCATGTCATTATATCATCATCTCAGGCAGTGCAATAGAACCCTTTCCTGTTCAAAGTCCTAGAAAAGGAAAATGAAGTCATTCAGGGTAATACTGGAGTATTTCTTTGTTTTCTTTGATCACAAGTTTCTTAGCAGTTATTTTTTCCCTGTGTTCCAGCACAAATTGCTAAGACCAATGGAAGAAAAAATAAAGACATAAAGTGAAGTGGTATGTAGTCAACTTTTATCGAGCATCTTTTGTATTGATTATCTCTTTTCATCTTCGTCTTGAGAGGTAGATATCCATCCAAATGTCCATTCCACTGATAATAAAGCTGAAACTTCTAAATCTGCCCAAACCCATTCCATCTGTTACCCAAGCACCATGACCCAGAAGAAGACTTAACAATTGTTTTCAACACTGTGTTCCAGTCATTTGGGGTTCCTCAACTGTGTGGTTTGAATTGCTTTCCTCAAAGTACATTCTATCATATTTTAGAACTACAATTTTAAAAAGAAGTGTATTCAGTGTTACACATTAACCTTATAGAGACTCGGGATTGTTACTTGTTTTCTCATTGGCTGTTTTTTGTCAATTTTGTATATTGATTTTATTTTGCACTGGACTTTGCAAAATAAAATAAAATAATAGATTTATTTTAAACACTGCTCTAGTATGGTTTGCACTGAGGACTTCAAGTTTGCTAGGACTTCAAGTTGGCTCTATCAATTGAGCCAAACACTAGACCTTTTTGCCTTAGTTTATTTTTCAAATAGGGTCTCTTGCTTTTGCCTAGAGCCAGCCTTGAACCACATTCCTACCTTCTCTGGTTCAGGAATAGCCAGGATTACAAGCATAAACCACCACAGTTGGCCCAAAAACTTGGTTTTTCAAAGCAAAAAAAAAAATAAAATAATTGAAATTATAATGGTTTGATCCCCTTTCCCACAGATCAAAGCACATCACTAGGTACCTAGTATTTCTGTAGTATTAACTTTTTATTGTGGGGTGGAGGAATACACAAAAGAAGTTTTAAAGGCCATGGGGATGGCGAGGTGCCAGTGGATCACACCTGAAATCCTAGCTACTCAGGAGGCTGAAATCTGAGAGTCGTGGTTCAAAGCCAGCTCAGGCAGAAAAGTCTGAGACTCTTATGTCCAATAAACTACTCAGAAAAAGCTGGGAGTCTTGCTGTGGCTCAAGTGGTAGAGCACTAGCCTTGAGTACAAAGAAGCTCAGGGACAGCATCCAGGCCCTGAGTTCAAATACCAGGACTGGTTAAATAAAAAGAGAGAGACATCTGGAAAGATAATAGAAAATGAAACACCTGAGAAAGATAATAGGAAATGAAACAACTGAGAAACACTACTCTAGCAGATTAAGAATTTCAGAGAATCTGAAACACAGAATGGAGACAGAGAAGGGAAGTGACATGGCTTCATTCAGCCTGAGCAGCCCATCTACCTAATTCGTCACCTTATAAGGACCACTTTGCAAATGGTAACCCTATGGAATTAGCCTGCCTTGTTTGTACTTAAAATAATCTAACCATAAGGGATATTTACCCATTCTGGCGGGAGACTTAGCAATTTATTCTATTCATCTAGAGAAGTAAAGATGGGCCGAAGAACATGGAACTGTTTGTGGCCATCAGAGCTCCAGAACAGCACTCTACATAGCATCTTCTCCAAATGACTAATTTCACAAAAGGATTTAATTGGAACAATTGGATATATACCAACTGGTGTGAATACTGGTTATTCCATACTACCAATAGACAGGGAGTGGGGGGGTGGAGTGGTTAGAGACCTCAAGAGTCACTTGCTGCTTGCCAGCCCCAGCTGGGACAGTGCAAGTGAGTTCTTCCTCTCCCTGACCCAACTGTGCATTTCCTTTGTTTGTTTGTTTTCCTTTCTTTAAAGCTTGTACAATACACCTAGCATAGTACCATCTGCTGAAGCAGGATGAACAGGTAGCTTTAAAATGATGATAGCGCTGGGAAATGATAATCACTAGGTCATAGAAAGCTGCACTGCAGTGTATAAATAAGATAAGTAAAAGTGCTGAGGACTGCATGTTTGCTTTAATAAAATGTGTTTTCTCTTTTTGTGGAGAATGCCTTTTCTCAAATGCCTGGGGAGAGAAGCTGAACTATAGACCAGAAACACACAGACAGTTCCAGAATCTGGCAATGAGGGTGGGATCAGAGGGGAAAGGGATGAAATATTACTTACCGAGACACAAAAGGGAAAGGGTTGGACCAGAGCCTTTGTGTTGCATTGCTGAAGCAAGGGAATGAGGTCAAAACTTCCAGTTCTAATTCCAAACCTCCCCTCACAGAGGCAACGCACTGCAGTCAGCTCAGCTCAGCTCTCAGACTGGTGACCTTAGGAAACTCGGTCGCTTTCAATGTTGATTTTCTCATATGCAAAAAAAAAAAAAAAAAAACCCACAAAAAATGAAAAAGTCACAAGGATGTGTAAGGTTTCAATGAAAGAATGTGTGTAAAGCATCAGCCTACTACCGGAGATGCTTTTGCTGTTTGATAAGTGGTAGTGATAACGATGAAGATAGGCATGATGACGATGATGATGATGATAATGATGATGATGATGATGATGATTCATATGACTTCAGAAAGTGTCTTCATGGGGGCTGGCGATATGGCCTAGTGGCAAGAGTGTTTGCCTCGTATACATGAGGCCCTGGATTCAATTCCTCAGCACCACATATATACAGAAAACAGCCAGAAGTGGTGCTGTGGCTCAAGTGGCAGAGTGCTAGCCTTGAGCAAAAAGAAGCCAGGGACAGTGCTCAGGCCCTGAGTCCAAGCCCCAGGACTGGCCAAAAAAAAAAAGGAAAGTGTCTTCATGTACACATTGAGTCCCAAATACCTTCAGCAGCTTAAATGTTACAGTGCCTTGAGAGATATGTCACTGACAAGTATAATTCATCAAGAAAGAATTCCTTTCACAAAGTATTCCAGTGAATAAGAATCAAGCCTGAAACTATGGGACACTTCTGAATTTTTTGCAAATAGAGGATCTGACTTGAGCTGTCTCTAAGTTCAAAGTACTTTCACTGACACCCTGCACTCTTATTCCATATCATACCAACAATATGAAGCTACCAAGGAAGGTAGCAGGGGCCTAGTAGAGAGAAGAGAAAAATCTGAGACCTTGGGTTGCTTCCATGATTTAGTTACTGGCCCATCTTTGCACAGAGAAAAGGTACGTGGACTGAAAACCTGCATATCTGCTTCCTAGGCTAACAACACACTGTGCTGACTAATTAAACTTTTCTTCCAAGAATTAAATGTGGAATTCATGCAGGTCTTGTGGAGGTAGAAATGTACTCTCTCAGCATCCCTTTTGTCTGCTCATCTATCCACCTGATAGCCCCATCAGAGGCAGCATATTTTCCTTAGTCATCTCCCTGCTCTGTGTCCTCCATTCCTGACCCTAAGCAGAAAACTCCAAGAGAGACTAACGGAAGACACCCTTCTCCCTGGGATTAACTGAGATGCCTAGCAGTGAAATGAGACGTCTACTTATCAACCAGCGCATAAATGGAATCCTTCCATTGTTGTGCAACTGTGATGGACGCAAGAATGAGAATGTTCTAGATCTTTCTGTACCCCAGTAAGCCAAGTACAACTGACATTGATCTGCAAGATGACAATCCTATAGACTGATGTTCTCTTTCTACAACCTCCAACACAACTTGGAGCCTATAGATGATATGTCCTCCTCCGCACAATCGTCCTCAGCTAGGCTGAGGCCTTTCTCAACTTGGGAAAACAAGAACCACTAATCAGGAACACAAAACTAGCTACTTGGAAAGCCAAATCATAAAGCTCAACTTTTTGCATTCTTCTTTGCATTATATCACATTATTGCCTCTATCAACTGGAAATCTATTTGTGGAAAGCAACAGCAAATCTAGCACTCAAATTTGCACAAGTGAAAAAAAAGCAAGTTGTTTTCTTAATTGTCTACATAACTACATAGTCAGGGAATTGCTCTGGTTTGGGATCCCAGGTGAAAGTTTAGGTAGCTTCTTTGTCGTGGTCCACAGAGGGAAAACCCAGCCAGTCTTCCCTCATGATAGAGGCTGTTCCACAACTTGGTAAGTGCACCAATATCATTCATTAGAGCTCCCCCATGATCTAAGTCCCTCCCACAATTCTTACCAGCAAATACCATCTTCTTAAGAGGATTTCAAAATAAACCTTCAGTCCAAAGAAGATGCTTCATGGAAGACCTTCCTTCAGCCGCTTCCTCATTTTACCCTCTAGCTCACCCAAAACGCTTCGCTGTACAGCCAGAATCTGAACTAGGATGGTGAATTTGAATTCTTTTCTACTTACAAGAGAGTTAAATCTTGTCCTATATAGTAAGAGGGCCAGCCATTATGGTGGAGCATTTTGGAGTACCAGTGAAGGTTTGGGGACTGGAATACCTGAGTTCAAGTCAATAGTTGGTCACTTCCAGTTAGGCAACATTGGGCAAGTATCTAACCTAACTATTCTCCAGAGTCTTTACCTAAAAAGCAAATAATTAATCAACTACAGATATTTTGTGATCTAGTTGAGTTAGTTTTTTTCTATAAAGAACCAGATAGTAAATATTTCAGGCAGTGGGGGCCATACAGTCTCTGTGGCAAGTCTGACATTCTATTGTGAATGTAGCATAGGTGATACTTGAACAAATAGAAGTAGCTGTGTTCCAATTTAAAACTTTATTTACAAAAAGTAACTGTCAGACTAGATTTCCTGGTTTCAAGTGAAGCTCAACATAATAGCCATTGTGACAAGTTCATAACAAATAGCATTTAATTTTGTTTATTTTTCTGTCTCTCACATTCCTCAAGCTTAGTAGGCTCTATTACCACCTTTTTGTTGACTATGCTGATTATAAATTTATGACTTCACATATGTACATATAAGTTTTTTGTCTCAATTTGTTGACTTGGTAACAAAAGAGAACAAGAAAACTCAACTCTCTTCATGGGTTTATTGTCCCAAATTTAAATTGTCTTGTTTATAAGAGTTTAAGGGGTGGGGCTGGGAATATTGGGAATATGGCCTAGTGGCAAGAGAGCTTGCCTCATATACATGAAGCCCTGGGTTCAATTCCCCAGCACCACATATGTAGAAGACGGCCAGAAGTGGTGCTGTGGCTCAAGTGGCAGAGTGCTAGCCTTGAGCAAAAAGAAGCCAGGAACAGTGCTCAGGCCCTGAGTCCAAGGCCCAGGACTGGCAAAAAGAAAAAAAGACTTTAAGAGAAAAAATATGGCCAAAAGCTTGTACATTGTATACAAGCCAATGCTGGGCTGATACACAGCAAGAGTAACAGCAATCATTTACTACAAATACATGCATGTTCAGCTTCATTAATGAGTGTTCATTCGCAGATATTTACTCCCATCAACGTGAGTTCCTTATGTCACAAGGCACCCCTCGAGTTTCCTTCTCTACAACCACACTTTAGGATCGGTAATCCCAAATTTCATGGTGTTCAGGTATGCTAAGAAATCTCAAAAGACAAAAAAGCAATGCAGGAGTTAAAAGTTCTTCCCGCCAGGTTAATAATTAGGTAAAAGCAAGTTTGAAGTCAAGGGGGGGAAGGCCAGTGCATCTGGAGTTCGGAAAGTGGCAAAGTAAGGAATTGCAGAGGAGGAATATCACTGCCAAGAACTCAGCCTCCTGAAAAGTGCGCTGGGTGGGAAACGAGGAGGGATGACAAGGAGTCCATTCAGGAGCCTTAACTTACAATCAGCAGAGTCCTCAAACTCATAATCAGATCCTTGTCTGGGAGGAGGCTCTATAGCACATCAACATGAATAACACTTCTGTTTCTTGGTGAGACAGGGACAGAAATATTCAGCCTCAGAAATTACAAATTTTCTGCTAGCTCATTTGCTTTAATTTTTTTTTTACTTTGCACCAAAGCATCTTCCTCCTAATTCAGCATCTTCCCCTAAATTTGTATAATAAAAGAGAAACTCCATATCTTGATGGTTGTAACCCTCAATCAATATGCCCCAATCAATATGCATATTACCCAGAATGCCAAAAGAAAACCTTGGGGGAAAACAAAAATAAGGCAAGGAGAAGCTGACAACCTCTCTGTTTATTAGAGAAAAAAAGCACTTTCACAATTTATACCTTTCAATAGAGGTTCATGGTTGAGCCTATAAATGGCCTATGATTTTGTTACCAGAGGAAAAAAGTCACTTTTACAATGAATCTGGTTTTTAAAAGTGTTAAATAACCTTTAAAATTTTGTAGACTTCATCAATACCAGATGTTTATCTGGGTGCATATTCTTGCTAATGTGTATATGTGTGTGTGTACATATATATACATATATATAGGTTGCATATTCTTGCTAATGTTTATGTATATATATATATGTGATGTTCTTTCATAAGAAAATAAAGTAATAGACATTTAAAAAAGAAATCAGTGGAGGTGGAAATGTCAATATATTTGGGGAAAAGCATAGCAGCACCCAAATACACTCCTGTCTATTTTACTTCATCTACTTCTTTTAGTCTCAAATATACTCAGACCAAGATTAAGATTACTTTTGGGGGGTTGTTTTGTTTTGTTTTGTTTTTGAGTTGGTGCTGGGGCTTGAACTCAGGACCTTGCATTCTTACTTGGCTTTTTTTGCTTAAGGATGGCACTCTACCACTTGAGCCATAACTCTACTTCCACCTTTTTGCTGGTTAATTAGAGATAAAAGGGTTTTTTCCTTTTCTGGTTCAGTTGGCTTTGAACCATGATCCTCAGATCTCAGTGTCCTGAATAGCGAAGATTACAGTCATGAGTCACCCAGCTAAATTTCAGTTTGAAAGAAATGAAATGCCACCAATTCATTGGTCACAGTCCTGGTAGCACTGACACTAACCTAGGAGATCAGCATTCCAGCAGCCATACACCTTAGTCTTTCACTCCGCTGTTTATAAGGAGAGTGACTGACACATGTAAAGCCATACAGCTTCTCCTATCTCCTCTTTTCTTCAGTGCTAGGGTAGAGAGCTTAGTGAAAGGAGCTAAGGAATCACAGATATCCCAATAACAAATAGTCAGGCTTGAGCCTCAGCACTGTCCTTACTAATTGAGAGACTCCGAACAACTTTAGGGGTGATGACATATACTTCCCAAGGTTACAATGAGAAATAAAGGATTATACATTGTCTAATATATTAAGGACTTATTAAATAAATTATTTTTCTGAGAAGATGAGTTACCATTGGCCTGAAGTATCACTTATCCAACCTACTCTCTGTTCTTCCTTGTGATGCTATATCTTTCAATCACTTCAGGGACAGTAGCAGGATCCAGAAGACTTAAAAGGAGGATAAAAGGACAAGAAGAGAAGAGTAGGGAAGAGGAGAAGCCACAGTAGTTAATTCTTACATACTGCCTCAGTTTATATGTCAACATTATAAGGTGGTTATAATTATCCTCACTATGCAGATAAGAAAAAGTGAAACAGAAAGACATATGAATGAACATATGTAGCACTAATACCTTAGCAACATAAGGGTTGCTAATAAATGCCCGCATAAGCATGAAAACCCAGGTGGAGTGTCTTCAGCAAGTATTAATGATTACTGCTACTGACCCAAAGAAGCAAATAAAAGGCTGGGAGAGCTTTACGGATGGGCATATCTTTGTCTCCCAGAGGTATTAAGTCTTGATTTTGACTGTCAAAGAGGTAACGTGTAGGGCTGGGATGTCCTTTTCACATGAAGAATTCAGAAAGGATCCCCTGGCCTCCCTCCTATATTCTCTTTGCTCTTTATCAGTACCTAGATATGTCACTGTAGCAGAGTGAGACTTTTGGATATCAGAGGCCATACATGGAAGGGAGAGATCAAGGCATCCTCATTGCCTACTTCTTGAGGGGGAAAATATTGGTTCCAGTGTCAGATAGGTAGCTAGACTTGAGTCCCAAATGGAAATGGAATCTCTAACATATCTTGACTGCAAAATGATGGTTATGAATTTCTATACCAGAAAAAGAAAACCAACAAGATTCATAGACACAGTTAGTATTCTCTTTCATTTACTTTATACTAACATCACTTTTTCCTTCCAATATCACTGTCACCAGTGGGGATTCTTTATCCAGAACTCCAGCCAAATATAGTCCAGTGCCATATAAAGCATTCAAAACACCAAAATATACCTTTTCTTCTCAGGAACTATTTCCACACACAACAGGGCAATGGCACTGATAGAGTCAAAGGGTTCTCCGGGTTCCCTTATGGAGACAATTGTGCTGTTGCTACTGCTGCTGCTGCCACTGCTGCTGCTGAAAAGGTACAGGAGGTTAAAAGCAAGCATATTTCTACATGTTCAGCAATCTTCCAGGCTGAAACCCTCATGGAATATAGATATTCTCTGAGGTTCACGACTACATCCAAAATGCTAGCTTCCATACTAAGCCGATTATACAAAGAATACGGACGCAAAATGAGCAAAGAGAATGAAAATCGAAGAGTCCAGAGGAGGAGGAGCAGAAGCAACATCACACTGAAGTGGACAGCCAGAAGCATCTCCCAGTACCTGATATAAAGATTGCAATTCTTCCTCCCTGGGAATAAAAAAGGGATGGAAATGGCTTTGATAGTGTGAGAGAAGGCCAGGTTACAAGCATGACTCCTGCAGAATAGTGAAGGTCATTCAAGGGGAAGAGAAGGAGAGGAGAAATGATTCTGCTGACTGAAAGAAGGACCAAAATCAGTCTAGTCATTCCCCTCAACCTCCTATGCCTTCTGGGCTCTTCCAAAGTGGACATTGGGATATCATTACATCAAAGACGATGCCAAGGATTCTTTCATATCTACAAATTTCGTTTTCAAGTTTAACACTTATTCCGGTTAAAAATCTAAGTAATGGCATTCTGAAATTGCAACCTCTTTACTTTGCATTTTGAAAGCCACAGTGAGCTAAGTAGGCATCACTTACTATTTTAGACTGCAAGCAAAGTAAGAAAGGGAGTTTAAACAGTCTAATAATGTGAGGAAATAGAGGCTGAGGTCAAGGAAGAGGGACAGACAAATAGAGAGAAAAAGGAGAAAATGCAGTCATAATAGTCACTGAACATATGTGCAAGTAGAATGAGGGAAATTGAAGGGATGAGTGTGTTTGGGAGAGATAATGGAGAATAATATTGTCATCCATCAAGAGGCATTGTATTCACAAACTAATATGTTGAGTTGAATCCTCTATGTACAGCTACTTAATTTTTAAAACACGGAAGTGGGATTTATGTGAATTAAGTCTCTCACTCGCTTGCTCTCTTGCTCTTGCTCTTGCTTTCCCTCTCTCTCCATTCTACAGGAAGGTATAAGTTTTGGCCCTATTGAAGAAGTCCTTGTAGCAGGGACCTGAAGTATCTGGACTACTAGGATCTTAAAAGTAAATCTTCCAGCCTTGGTCTCTAGCACTATAAATTTGTCTGACAACTTGATTGCCACCTCAAGGGTCCTAAGACAGAAATCTACATGTAAGTAGCCGCCATATTTCCTCTCAACATTTACATGAGACAAGAAATGCTTACTAAAATTTCAAATGATTTGTTATACAATAGTATATGACGTAAACACTTGTGTAAGTCATATATTTGAAATATAGTCATATGTCTGTTTCTCAGACCTCCATCTTTGCCAGTATGGTATGTTTCCATAATAGTCCTAGACTCCATAAGGAATGGCTTATTTCCTGGCTTTGCAAGAAACAGAAAAGTAATCAAGTAAGATCAAGTAAAATGAGAATTGGTGAAGAAGGAAAATATAAACACTTGAGATTTCCAGGAACTAATTATTTTTTCCAGTCCTGGGGCTTAAACTCAGGGCCTGAGCACTGTCCCTGGCTTAGCAGTCTACCTCTTGAGCCACAGGGCCACTTCCAGCCTTCTTTGTTTATGTGGTGCTGAAGAATCGATGCATGGTAGGCAAGCACCTTACCACTAAGCCACATTCCCAGCCCTTAATATGCCTTAAAAGCATATTTTTGAAGGCAACCAAAGATGTAGCAAGAAATACTCAAAGGCCATCCTCTGATGGGAACTGCCTATAATTCTAACTACTCAGGAGGCTGAGATTAAGAGGACTGTGGCTCAAAGCTAGCTCTGGCAGAAAAGTCTGAGCAAAACAGGGCTGAAAGTGTCAAATCAAATGGTAGCATGCCCGCAGTGAGCAAGAAAACTAAGTTAAAGTAGGTTCCAAGTTCAAGCCTCAATATGGCACATGAAAAGAGGCAGGGGAGAGGGGGTGATGAACAGGGAAAGAGGGAGAAAGGGGAGAGGAGAAGGAAGGAGAAAAGGAGAAATAAGGAGGGAGGAATGGAAGAAATGGAAGAGGGGAGAGAGGGAGGGAGGAAAGAAGAAAATGGGGAGGAAAGGAGGACAGAAAAAAAGGAACCCAAAGAAACCACTTCAGCATGAATTCCAGTTGCTGCAAGTATGCCTCGAAGTAACCAAATTCTGACAAAGACGCACAGATAAAGTTCCAAGAAAAAGTTTGCTACTTTGTAATGCAATGGGGGGAAATCTCAGAGAAACTTGGAGAAATAGAAGTGCTTAAACTCAGTGAGAGACTCTAGCTGACCTCTGAACTAGGCGTGAGAAGTCCAAATGGACAGCAGTTTAAAGATCTAAACTCAGTTGTGAAATTATACTCACCAAAAGCACTTTATAGTTTTCTATTTGACCCAAACTAAGTTGTCTTATAAAACATCAATACTTTTTAGAGCAATAGAACAAAAACTAATCTCTACAACATTGCATTCACAGTATCTAGTAATGTATAATATAAAATTAGTAAACATGTGAAAAGCAATATTATGAATTGTTCACAAAGAAAAATGTGAACACCAGATGTCAACTTCAAGGTGGCCATAAATTGAAATTGTCTAAATAGAATTTTTAAACAGCAATTAGAAGTATATTCAGGTCAATAAAAACACACCCACAAAGAATGAAAGATAATGTCAATAGAGAGAAGATAAAATATTTTAGAAATAATAAGATACAATCTTAGTTCTTAAGAGTAACATATCTGAAGTAAAAGAAAATGTAAGACTGGCCAAATTATGAAATGAGGATAAAGGGAAATAATAAATTTGAAGACAAATATAGAAAAGGAATGCCACTTAAATAAAGGAGATTAAGGACTGGGAATGTAGCTTAGTGGTAGAGTTCTAACCTAGCATGCATGAAGCCCTTTCAACTCCCCAGCACCACATTAACAGAAAAGGCCAGAAGTGGCTCTGTGCTCTAGAGGGAGAGTGCTAGCCTTGAGCAAAAAGAAGCCAGGGACAGTGCTCAGGCCCTGAGTCCAAGCCCCAGAACTGGCAAAAAATAAATAAAGGAGATTAAAAAAGAAAATATTGGTGAGGGAGGAGGTAACAAGTTGGATAAGAAATGTATGCACTGCCTTACATGTAAAACTGTAACCCCTCTGTACATCATTTTGACAATAAAGAAACAAATAAATTTTAAAAAATAAAAAATTTAAAATAAAAGAAGAGGCCTATAAAAAAGAAAATATTGGAAGAAAATGAGAACAGAAATTTGGAGACCTGTGAAATAACTTCATAGTGTTTCACCAATAAAGCAAATAGAAGAGCCAACTACAGTGGCTCACATCCATAATCTTAGCTACTCAACAATAACAAAAAAAAATCTAAGGTTTGTGAGACACCCCCCATCTCAAAACAAAACCGGTAGACTGTACCCATCACCCCAGCCACAGTGGGAAGCATAAATTGGAAGTTTGTGGCATAGGCAAAAAGTGAGAATCTATTTCAAAAAGGTCTGGAGAATGGACCAGAGGGTAGGTCTTCTTACACACTATGTGACTTTACTAATTAATTCTAATGTAGAAACATCATTGGTTTGCTTATGAGACTAATTTCAGTCTAAATATGCCCAAGTATACAATGCTTGTCTAGATACCATTGCATCTTAGTTTATGATCTGGTGTTTACCACTTTGTATTTTCATCTAGTAAAGCACACCAACAACAGAGTTATCTATGTATAATACAGTGGACAGGAGGGAAATTGCCTAGTACGCAGGTTTCTCAGCGATAGGATGGCCATCTTCTCCAATTCTTGGACATCAGAGCTCCCAATTATTGGGCATTCAAATTCAGACCAGTGGCTTGCAGACCACTGAGTCAACATCCCCTGGATTTCTTGGTCCTCCAGATTACAGACAGCAAATGGTAGAGTATGTTGGGATTTAAAATCACATGTGCAGCTGGGAATATGGCCTAGTGGCAAGAGTGCTTGCCTCATATACATGAAGCCCTGGGTTCGATTCCTCAGTACTACATACACAGAGAAAGCCAGAAGTGGCACTGTGGCTCAAGTGGCAGAGTGCTAGCCTTGAGCAAAAACAAGCCAGGGATAGTACTCAGGCCCTTAGTCCAAGGCCCAAGACTGGCAATAAATAAACAAATAAAATAAATCACATGTGCTATAATTCCCACAGTAAAAAAAAAATCCCATCCATATACAGATATTAAATATTCTATGCTGCCATCAGAAATAATGACATTGCCCCATTCATAAGGAATGAAAAACTTGGAAAAACCTACATTAAATGAAGTAAACCAAACCGAAAGAAACATAGGCTGCATGGTTTCCCTCATTTGTAAAAACTAGAATGTGCCTATAAATTTACATGTAAATCCAATGGATAGTAAAAGACAAAAAATTATACTTAGACATGATCAATTAAACAGGGTTCTAAATATTCACACAGTGAGACCAATGGAGAATATTCTTAGGAGAGGATCACAATAACTCAAAACTGTGCATATGACCATACAAAATGATCCTTCTTGGAATAAATTCCAACAAATGCAAACAAGAGGTTTTTTATTTTACTTTTTGCGGTTCTTTTTTTCCTCTGGACCTTGTACAGCTTCTTCTTTTTTAATTTAATTTCATTTTGCTATAAATGTGATATACAGAGGGGTTACGGTTACATAAGTAAGGTAATGAGTACATTTTTTCTTGAACCACTATGGATTTTTATTACTGCTTTATCTCAAAAGACTAGTATAAACTCTCTTGTTACAGTACAAAGTATAAGTATAAAGTATATCCATTTTCTCATAACCTTTCAGGATCAAAAGCTGCCTTATTGCATGATATAGTCCCATTTATGCCTGAACTCCTCACTGCGTGTGTGTGTGTGTGTGTGTGTGTGTGTGTGTGTGTGTGTACCAGTACCAGGCCTTTCACTCTAAGCCTCTCCCTCTCACTCAGCTTTCTTGCTTATTGCTGTCAATCTATCACATGAGCCACACCTCTAGTCCAGCATTTTGCTGGTTACTTGAAGATGGACATTTTTTTGGGGGGGAGGGGGTCTGGGCTGGCTTCGACCATAATCCTCTACATCTTAATCTCCCTAGTAATTAAGATTATAGGTGTAAGCCACTATTGCCAGGCCACGAGTGTGTGTATTTATGCCTCTGTGCATACCCACACATGTTGAAGATCTGTGATCTTTATGTTATGAGTACATTTCTTGCTGAACATTGTTATCCCCTCCCTTGCTTTTCTCCCACTATCCCACCTCCATGACTCCTCCCCCAAGTTGTAAAGTTCATTACCAATCTAGTGTCTGTATCAATATTGCATTGGTTCACCCCTTGTCCTTGTTTCACTATTTTATTATCCACCCTCCCTTCCCCAAATCAGATAAACATATAAACAAGACACAGGGTACCAGAAGTAAGCCAGACCCAAAGAAACATAGGCTCCGTGGGTTTCCCATTTGTAATAATTAGTATATGTCTAGGATAGTCCTAGCAGAGGATCACCAGAGCTCAATAGCTATGTAAATATGACCATATAAAATGATGCTAATTAAAATGAACTCCAAGATATAGAACCAAGAGGGTTTTTGTTGTTGTTGTTTTTAGTGAACTGTATGAAGTTCTTTCTCCTTTTTTCCCCACTTTGGTTTATCTCCTGTACCCCTGTAGCTACTGTTTTTTATTCTGGTTCTCTTTCTTGTTTTTGTCTGTTTTTCCCCTTTGTTGCTGTTTTTTATTTCTGTGCCTTTTGTCTTGTATATAAGTTTATCTGATTTGGGGAGAGGGAGGGCAAGCACAGAAATGGAATTTAGTGATGGATAGGTGACATTGATCAAAATGCACTGTACTCATGAATGGATATATTGAATTGAAACCCTTTTGTACAACTACTTAGAGAAAATAAAAAATAAATAAAATTGGAATTTATAAACACAGGAAACATAAAAATAAATGATAAACATATAGTTAATAAATATATATCTAATTTAGACTTTCATCTTATAAGAAGTTTCTTAACATTAGGTAAAAGACTAAATTCATGTTCTTAGCAAGAGCAGTATTGAAAAATATTGAGAGACTTTAAAATGTGGTCAGGAAGGAGAAAAAAATCATAAAAGAGATAAAAATGTTAATATCAAAACCTCAAAGTAAAGAAAAAATATGCAATGTAATGAAAAATGCTGGTTTATACTGATAATGGTCACATTATATATTGGAGACAGATCATGTATAATCATTGACTATAAAGGTAATTAGTAATATAACATCAAAATACCTAAAATTAAACATTATACTGTATGAGACATAGAGTAGAACATTTTAGTTTTACTAATAATTAGTACAAAACTAAAAGGGAGAAACGTAGTGCAAAGGTTTTGATCTTCAACTACTGGAAAGTCAATTAGTATTACTTGTAGTTGATCATGCAATGGCAATGTACCAACACAAAGAAGAACCTATTAGAAAAATAAATAAATTAAAAAGACAGCAGATGGTGGGTCATCTTGAGATTAATCATCAGGTGAGCTAATTCCCATAGTAAACATGATATTCAGTGATTAAATAAATAAAAGTACTAACACAAGCAATAAAAAGGTCATGGAAAAAGGCAAGAGATAACAGGAATAGAAAGAGATGGAAGAGGAACTCTGTACTATTTGATTTTCCCCATTCAATAAATTTCCTTGAATTTTTAAAATAAATCATTATGCAAACCAAAAATCAGTGATGAAAAATACATAAACCCTCAAATCATCAACTATTTGTCACCAGTTTCTGTCTACTGCACCCAGAAACTAAAATTTCATAGAATGTACAACTATGCCCAAGTCTTAACACTCTGTCATCAGTAATCACTGATGGAAATTTTAAACTATAATTTCCATCTAATCACGAAATGGTGATAAAGTGCATATCGCATAACAAATTTTACATGATGCAGCCAAATCTATAATCACAGCCAAATTCACAGCCTTAAAATTACTGCTGATCAAGATGTCTGAAGCTCAAACCACCAAGCAACTGAGAAAAATAATTTAGAAGCAAAGAATAGCCGAAGAAAAGGAAAAAAATAATTTATTTTAAAACAAATATAGACATAAAATCAACTATACTCAAATGCCAATGGTTTACAACTGTAGTCCTAGATACTCAGGACACTGAAATCTGAGTATCAAGATTTGAAGGCATCCCACAGGAAAAGTCTAAGAAACTCCTATTTCCAATTAACCAGTAAAAACCCAAACTGCAAGTGTGGTTCCATGGTAGAGCTCTAGCTAAGTGAGCTGAGAGCATGAAATTCTGAGTCCAAGCTCCAGTACTCACACACACACGCACACACACACACACACACACACACACACACACTGTAATAAAGAGTAATCACATTACCAGATATCAAGATATACAAAGATATGATGACCATAAATAAAAACAGAATCAGTGAACACATGTATGCATACTAGGTCCAAATTTATGTGAGCACTGAATATTCAATTGCTTCAATCTAAGCTAATGACAGTAGAGTTAAACATATAACAATCTGAGGATGTTTTTACTTAGACAGGAAAAAAAAAGAAAATCTTAATGAGCATCTGATATTCCTAGATAGAACATTAAGTAGAATAAGAATGACAACTCTATCCAATTAAGTGTGAGATGTTAATAAATCCTAGTCAGTTATTTTATGGAGTTGTATTGAAATTTGTCAAAATAAGCCTAGCATTTTCCTGAAAGAACGAATTGGTAGAAATAACTAAACTCTCTTCTAGAGAAAAGAAAATAAATATGATGGAGTAGCACTTGCCATAGTGATTTCAAAGTGAATCATAGAGCTAAAAGCATCTGATTAGAATTCTGTTTCTAAGAATAAAATATAATGGAATTTCCATCAGTAAAACTCTACTATGTGAGCAGTTTAGGGAGTGAAAATAATAACATCACATATAAACAAGAGATAGAAGAGTTGTCAACAAACTGTCCATCTTTGGAGAAAGTCCTAGATTGTGCTTTACATCATGTTTTCATAAGGAAATGGAAGGACTTGGAAAAAAATTATACTAAGTGAAGTGAGCCAGACCCAAAGAAACATAGACTCTATGGTCTCACTCATAGGGAATAATTAGCACAGGTATAGGCTGGTCACAGCAGAGGATCACAAGAGCCTAATAGCTATGCCCCTAAGAATAAGATAATGCTAAGGGAAACAAACTCCGTGTTATGGAAATAACTGTTATATCACAGTTGTAATTACTTTCAACATGCCATGTGAAACTGTATCTTCTACTGCTGATGATCCTCTTGTATCCCCTTCCTGTGATTGTACCTGTACTATCACTGTATCTTATCTGAGTACATTGAAACTGTATATACAGGTATTAGAACTAGGTAAGTGAAAGGGAATACCAAAATAGAGAGACACAGGATAAAAAGACAAATGACTACAAAAGCAATACTTGCAAAACTGTTTGGTGTATACCAACTGAACAACTCATGGGGGGAGAGGGAAAGAGGGAGAGGGAAGGGGAATGAGGAAGGAGGTAACAAACAGTACAAGAAATGTACCCAAGGCCTAACATATGAAACTGTAACCTCTCTGTACATCACTTTGACAATAAATAAGAAAGAAAACTAAATAAATAAATAAAATACTTGAATGCCTAAAATTTTTAAAAAATTTAAAAATGGAAATAAAATTTAGATGAGTAAAAGAGCTAAATGAAAAATGAAGTCAGAATATTTAGAAGAAAATATGTTTTGAAAGGTTTGCTTTTTTTTTTTTATGGCTACCAAAATGTTTAATTGCCATTCCAGCTTCTTTGTAGGGTTGTTGTTATTTTAAGTTTTTATTATAAAAGTGATGTACAGAGAGGTTACAGTTTCATACGTTAGGAATTGGATACATTTCTTGTACTGTTTGTTACCTTGTCCCTCATACCCACCTCCCCCCTCCCCCTTTCCCTCCCTGAGGTGTTCAGTTCACTTACACCAAACAGTTTTGCAAGTATTGCTTTTGTTGTTGTTTCTCTTATTTTACCCTTTGTCTCTCAATTTTGGTATTCCCTTTCAATTTCCTAATTCTAATACCAGTATACACGGTTTCCAATATACACAGATAAGATTACAGAGATAGTGTAGATACAATCAAAAGAAGGTGATACAAGAACATCATCAATAGTGGAAACTACAGATACACATGGGACGTTGAAAGTAGTTACAACTGTGATATAACAATCATTTCCATAAAATGGAGTTCATTTCACTTAGCATCATCTTAGGTGATCATAATGGTATAGCTATTGGGCTCTTGTGATCCTCTGCTGTGACTTGCCTAAACCTGTGCTAATTATTCCCAATAAGGGAGACCATAGAGTCCATGTTTCTTTGGGTCTGGCTCATTTCACTTAGTATAATTTTGTCCAAGTCCTTCCATTTCCTTACAAATGGGGCAATGTCATTCTTTCTGATAGAAGCATAAAATTCCATTGTGTATATGTACCACATTTTCCTGATCCATTCATCTACGGAGGGGCATTAGGGTTGGTTCCAGAATCTCGCTACGACAAATTGTGCTGCAATGAACATTGTTGTGCTGGTGGATTTACTATGATTTTGTTTGTGGTTTTTTGGATAAATACCCAAAAGTGGGGTTGCTGGGTCATAGGGGAGTTCTACATTTAGCCTTCTGAGGAATCTCCATACTGCTTGCCAGAGTGGCTGAACCAGTTTACATTCTCACCAACAATGAAGTAGGGTTCCCTTTTGGCCACATCCCCTCCAACAACTGTTATTGTTAGTTTTCTTGATATATGACATTCTTACTGGGGTGAGATGGAATCTCAATGTTGTTTTGATTTGCATTTCTTTTATGGCCAGAGATGTAGAGCACTTTTTCATATGTCTCTTGGCCATTCTCATATCCTCATCGGAGAAGTCTCTTTGTAGGTCTTTAGCCCACTTGATGAGCAGTCTATTAGTTCTTTGCGGTTTTGTTTTGGAGGAAGGTAATTTTTTTAGTTCTGCATATATTTTAGATATGAGGCCTTTGTCCGTTGAATGGCCGGTAAAGATCTTCTCCCAGTCTGTGGGCTTTCTGTTTATCTTGCAAGCTATGTCCTTTGCCGTGCAGAAGCTCTGCAGTTTGATGCAGTCCCATTTGTCCAACCTTTCTTTTTTTTTTTTCTTTTCTCAAATTTTTATTATCAAACTGACGTACAGAGAGGTTACAGTATCATACGTTGGGCATTGGATACATTTCTTGTACTGTTTGTTGCCTTGTCCCTCATGCCCCCCTCCCTCCCCCCCTTTCCCTCCCCCCCCCAGGTGTTCAGTTCACTTACACCAAACAGTTTTGCAACTATTGCTTTTGTAGTTATTTCTCTTTTTTTTACCCTGTGTCTCTCGAATTTGGTATTCCCTTTGAATTTCCTACTTCCAATACCAGTAAACACGGTTTCCAATATACTCAGATAAGATTACAGAGATAGTGTAGGTACAAACATAGGAAGGTGATACAAAACATCATCAATAATAGAAACTACACATACACATAGGACGTTGAAAGTAGTTACAACTGTGATATATCACTTGTTTCCATAACATGGAGTTCATTTCACTTAGCATCATCTTATGTGTTTCTAAGCGTATAGCTATTGGGCCTTGTGATGCTCTGCTATGGCTTGCCTAAACCTGTACTAATTATTCCCAATAAGGGAGGCCATTGTTGGAGGGGATGTGGCCAAAAGGGAACCCTACTTCATTGTTGGTGGGAATGTAAACTGGTTCAGCCACTCTGGCAAGCAGTATGGAGATTCCTCAGAAGGCTCAATATAGAACTCCCCTATGACCCAGCAGCCCCACTGTTGGGTATCTATCCAAAAGCCCACAAACAAAATCACAGTAATGCCACCAGCACAACAATGTTCATCGCAGCACAATTTGTCATAGCGAGAAGCTGGAAGCAACCCAGATGCCCCTCCATAGATGAATGGATCAGGAAAATGTGGTAAATTTACACAATGGAATTTTATGCCTCTATCAGAAAGAATGACATTGTTCCATTTGTAAGGAAATGGAAGGACTTGGAAAAAGTTGTCCAACCTTTCTTTGATTTGTAGCTTTTCTGGGTCTTTGTTAAGGAAGTTCCGTCCTGTGCCAAGGAGCCCAAGTGTTTCTCCTACTTCTTCCTTTAGTGTTTTCAGGGTGTCTGTTTTGATTTCGAGGTCTTTAATCCATTTGGAATTGATTTTGGTGCAGGGTGATATATAAGGATCAATTTTTAGTTTGTTGCATGTGTTGAGCCAGTGTTTCCAGCACAATTTGTTAAAGAGGCTATCTTTCTTCCAAACTATTGTTTTAGCCCCTTTATCAAAGATTAAGTAGGCGTAGTTCTGTGGGTTCATTCCCGGGTCTTCAATTCTGTTCCATTTGTCTTCAGGCCTGTTCGGGTGCCAATACCAAGCTGTTTTTATTACTATAGCTTTATAATACAACTTGAAGTTGGGTATTGTAATTCCTCCAGCACTGTTCTTTCTGCTTAGGATTGTTTTTGCTATTCTAGGTCTTTTATTATTCCATATGAATTCTGGATTGCTTCCTCTATTTCATCAAAAAATGGTGTTGGGATATTAATGGGTATTGCATTGAATTTGTAGATAGCCTTTGGCAATATTGCCATTTTGATTATATTAATCCTCCCAATCCAGGAGCATGGAAGGTTTTTCCATTTCCTTAGTTCTGACTTAATTTCGTTTTTCAAGCTTTTAAAGTTCTCCTCAAAGAGGTCTTTCACTTCTTTGGTTAAGGTTATTCCTAGGTATTTTATGTTTTGGGGGGCTATTGCAAAGGGCGTTGCTTTCCTGATTATCAGCCTCAGTGTTTGGGTCGTTAGCATAGAGAAAGGCCGTTGATTTTTGAAGGTTTATTTTATATCCTGCAACTTTGCCAAAGTTTTGGATCAGATCTAGTAGCTTGGGGGTAGAGTCTATGGGATTCTTTAGGTATAGGATCATGTCATCTGCGAAGAGAGAGAGAGTTTAACTTCATCTTTACCTACTTGGATCCCCTTTATGTTTTCTTCTTGCCTGATTGCTCTGGCTAGGAATTCTAGTACTATGTTGAAGAGCAGGGGAGAGAGTGCCTTGTTCCTGCCTTGTTCCTGATTTTAAAGGGAATGGCTTTAGTTTTTTACCATTTAGAGTTATGCTTGCTGTTTGTTTGTCATAAACTGCCTTGATTATACTCAGGAATGTTCCCCAGAATCCCAGTTTTTCCAGGGCTTTTAGCATAAATGGGTGCTGGATTTTATTGAACGCTTTTTCCGCATACAGAGATAAAACCATGTGGTTGTTTAGCTTGCTCCGGTTGATGTGGTGGATTACATTAATTGACTTGCGTATATTAAACCAACTTTGCATCCCTGGGATGAATCCAGTTTGATCGTGGTGTATGATTTTTTTGATGACCTGTTGAAGTCTATTGGCCAGAATTTTGTTGAGAATTTTTGCATCTATGTTCATCAGGGAGATCGGTCTATAGTCCTCTTTCTGTGATGAGTCCCTGACTGGTTTTGGGATGAGGGTTATACTGGCTTCATAGAATGAGTCTGGAAGTGAACATTCTCTTTCAATTCCATTGAAGAGTTTGAGAAAATATTGGTGTGAGTTCTGTTTTGAAGGTCTTGTAGAATTCTGCAGTGAATCCGTCTGGACCTGGGCTTTTCTTGGATGGGAGATCATTTATTGCCATTTCTATTTCAATACTGGATATGGGTCTGTTTAGGAGGTTTAAATCTTCATGGTTCAGTTTGGGGATATGAATATTTTCTAGGAAATCATCCATTTCTTCCAAGTTCTCGAATTTGTTGGCATAAAGGTTTGCAAAATAGTCCCTTATTATTTTCTGAATTTCGGTTATTTCTGTGGTGATGTTACCTGTTTTATCTCTTATCTTGTTTATTTGAGTGTGCTGCCTTTGATTTTTGGTCAGGTTTACCAGGGGTCTGTCTATCTTGTTGATTTTTTCAAAGAACCAACTCTTTGTTTTGTTGATTCTTTCGATGGTTTTTTTCGTCTCTAATTGATTTAATTTTGATTTGATTTTAATTATTTCCTTCTGTCTATTGATTTGGGGTTTGGCTTGTTATTCTCTCTCAAGGAAATTAAGGTGCTTCCTTAAATTATTGAGTTGCTGTTTCTCCAGTTTGTTGATGTATGCACTCAGAGATATAAATTTTCCTCTGAGTACTGCCTTTGCTGTGTCCCAAAGGAGCTGGTACTTTGTGTCCTCAACTTGGTTGAATTCCATAAACATTTGAATTTCCATTTTAATTTCTTCAATGACTCTCTGATGGTTCAGCAGTGTGTTGTTTAGTCTCCATGAATTGTAGCAGTTTCTGTGGTGGCTGTTTGAGTTAAGCTCTAATTTTATTTCATTGTGGTCTGAGAGAATGCAGGGAATGGTTTTGATACTTCTGAATTTGTACAGATTTTCTTTGTGCCCTAAGATGTGATCTATTTTGGAGAATGTTCCATGTGCTGCCGAAAAGAATGTGTATTCTGTCCTTGCTGGGTGGAATATTCTGTAGATGTCGATTAAGTCTAGTTGGTCTATGCAATTGTTTAGTTCTGTGGTTTCTTTGTTCAGTTTTTGGCGTGTTGATCTGTCCAGAGGTGATAGTGGAGTGTTAAAGTCGCCAACTATCAATGTGTTTGAGTCTGAGTGTTTTTAGAGCCAGTAGAGTTTGTTTGATGAAGTTGGGTGCTCCTGCATTTGGTGTGTAGATATTTAGAATGGTTATTTCTTCCTGTAGGAGAGATCCTTTTACTAGTATGTAGTAACCTTCTTGGTCTCTTCTTACCTTTTTTAATTTGAAGTCAATTTTGTCTGATACTAGGATTGCAACCCCAGCCTGCTTATGGGGGCCATTTGCTTGATAGATTTGATTCCAGCCTTTCACTTTTAGAAGATGTTTACTTTTGCTGGATAGATGTGTCTCTTGGAGGCAGCAGAAAGATGGATCTTGATTTTTGATCCAACTCATGAGCCTAAGTCGTTTGATTGGAGAATTAAGTCCATTAATGTTGACAGTTAGGATTGAGAGATGATCGTTTGTTCCTTTCATTATCAATATCTTGTTTAAAGCTGTGTCTTCCCATTTCTTGATCTAGTGTTTACTAATTAGGGTTCATTTCTCTGTCTGTGTTGGGATCTTGATTATTTTCCCTGTATAGTACATCTTTAAGGATTTTGTGTAAAGCTGGTTTGGTGGAGATATATTGTTTCAGTTTTTCCTTATTGTGGAAGACTTTTATTTGACCTTCGGCTATGAAGGAGAATTTGGCTGGGTACAGAATTCTTGGTTGGTAGTTCTTTTTATTTAGAGTTTGGTATACTTCATTCCAGGCTCTCCTTGTTCTCATGGTCTCTGCTGAGAAGTCTGGGGTAATTCTGGTTGCTTTTCCTTTATATGTGATTGTTTTCTTTACCCTAACAGCTTTGAGTATTTTTTCCTTGTACTCTGCTGAAGCTGTTTTGATCACAATGTGTCGGTGGGATGTCCTATTCTGGTCTGGTCGATTTGGGGTTCTAAATGCTTCTTGTATCTGTATAGGCCTTTCCTTCTGGATATTTGGGAAGTTCTCAGCTAATATTCTGTTAAATAGGTTGCCTATCCCATTAACTTCTTTCTCCAAGTTTTCCTCAATACCTATTATCCTTAAATTGGGCTTCCTGATTGTGTCTTGAATCTCCTGTAGCGATCTGTTTTGTTGATTGGACTGGATTTGTATTGATTTTTGATCTTTCTCCATAGAATCTAAGGAATCTTCAGCTCCTGAGATTCGATCCTCTGCTTCAGTTAGTCGGGACTGAAGGCTAGCTACTTGATTTCGAATCTCTTTTCCTTCTGACTGGTCTTTCCTGATGATTTCCATGTCATTTCTTACGTCCTGTATGGACTTCTTTACTTCATTAACTTCATTAATTTGGTTTTGAGTGTTGTCTCTCAAATCTTTAAGCTGGGTAGCTATCTTTTCATTTGACTCTTGAAGTTCATTTATCTTTCTATTTGTGGATGCCATGAAATTCTCCATTAATTTTTGCTTTGCCTCCTCATGCTCTAGCATAATTGACTGAAGAGATTCAAACTTTTCATTTATCATGTTTATCAGTAGACTTTGTAGAGCATTTTGGGGGTTCTCTTCTATGTCTTTGATTGACTGCTCTGTTTCCTGCTTGTTTTGAGTGGGGGATAAGACTTCATTGTTTGCCATCTTTCTTGTGTTTCTTCTGCCCATTTGAATTGGGAATGCCAGTCTACCAGCACCTGTGAGCACCGTTTAAGACCCAAAGCAGCCCTTACTAAGCACTGTTGTGTAAATCTTACAAGTTCACAATTATATACAGATAACTTGTATACCTGTCTATAAAGTTAGATTTGGTGTTCCTAAAGACTACAATTTCAATATAACAACCGATCCTGGGCCCTGTATTCAGTAGTTACTTATTTACTGTTACAACCCTATATGCAATTCTTGATTTTATATTAAGTTCTTTTAGGACTGGCTTTCTCTATGAACCCCTTTGATTCACTCGTATTAAGCTGGGATACCCTCTATCCAATAACCAGGAGTCAATAGAACCTGGAGGTCCAGGCAGTCAGTCAGGAAGGTAATTTGGAGGTAGTAAAGAGAATAGAGTAAAATGTATTGGGGGGGGGGTGATTTTGGTTTAGTTTCAGTGACGTGGAAATGTGGAGAAGAGTAGAATCAGTAGAAAGAACAAGGTTAAAATGACAGACACTGGAGAGTTAGCAGAAAAGAGTGGAGGTGTTATTCATGGGAAAGTAATTTTTAAAGAAAGAGAATGCAAAGAGAGAAATAAAGTAAAAATACTGGAAGACAGATACACAGAACAGAGAAAAATTATTTTAAAAAGAAGAAAAAATAAATAAAAAGGAAAAAAAAAACAGAAAAGGAACAACCCAAACAAACAAACAAACAAACAAACAAAAACTTGATAAAACAAACCGGTAAAAATGGAAAACAAACAAACAAATAAAAAACAAACAAAAAAAAACAACCAATGATGTTTCAGATGTGAAAAAATTAAAAAGAAATTTTTTTTAAAAAATGTTTTAAAAAAGTTTGAAAAGCAAAAAAA
This sequence comes from Perognathus longimembris pacificus, assembly GCF_023159225.1. Lineage (NCBI taxonomy): Eukaryota > Metazoa > Chordata > Mammalia > Rodentia > Heteromyidae > Perognathus > Perognathus longimembris. Next base: position 138,714,492 of record NC_063161.1, on the reverse strand, counting down.
AAAGAATGGTGTTCTCTTTGTTTGGGTGGTCTCTCCCCAGTCTCTGGTTTCCTTGCAATGGTCTGCAGTCTATTTTCCTGATTGGCTGGTTTGACTTGATTTCAGTTTGCAAGGGGTGGATCTGTTCTGCCCCTTCTCCCCTGTTGGTGCAATCGTGGGTCTCTGAGGTTCACACAGCTTGCATGTGGGCCTTGGCGTCCCCTGTAGATGGGGACGTGAGCAGTCTCGGAACTGTGGCTCCTCTGTCTGCTGTGGGGCCGCTGCCTTTGATGCCTGGATTTGAATAGTCTGTAGACTCAGCAGGGTAGGGCGCCTCTGGCCTGTTTTGCTCGGCTGAGAGTTGCTTGCCTGGGGGAGGCAGCCTCCTTGGCGGAAGTGGCTATGGAATGCAGCTCCGTTTTGGGCTGGGAATTGGGCTTCCTCTGTGACGGGACCATTTAGCTGTCTCAGGAACTGTTTGTTCCCCCATCTGGTGTTTCCGTGCCGCTGGGAGCTGCTCACAGCTTTCGCTTTAAATTTAGAAATTCCGGCAGGCAGGACGGGGCACCTCTGGCTAAGCCGTGGCCTAGGACTCACCTCCCGCCAGGGCAGGGGGCGTTCTCCTGGACAGAGCTGGCTCTCACTGTTCCGTCCCTCCTGCCCTTTTCAAAGATGGCTTCTTTGACCTCGCTTTCCCCAGGCCCGCTTCAGTTCCAATCTCATCTGACCCTATGCCAGTGGCAAAGATGGCGCTTTGCTCTGGCGGTGGGGGCAGGGATGCCTTCCAGAAGCTGCTCTGTGGGCACGAGTGAGAATATCTTTTGTGGGGTACTCACGCTTTGTCTGTGATGTCAGGTCGTCCGTGCTCAGCCGCCGTCTGGAGTATTTCTCCCTGGTCTACGCTGTGTGCTTTAGCCGTGCGGAGTGCAGGTTCCTGTGCCGGGCGTTGTGCTGGTGCTGGCACTGGCGCGGCAGCGGGACACCGCCCGGAGCTCAAATCTGTGTTTTCAGACCAGCAAAGTCGATTTTTCCTTCCTGGCCAGAATCCCTGTACTGTTAGAACTTACTTTGGCTGTCTTTCTAGGAGTAAAAGTTTCTATGAGGTGAGAAAACTGCGATGTCGGAGGGAGCTCAGCTAGGGCTCTGCTTCTCCTTCGCCATTTTCTGGTCGACTCTCAAGGTTTGCTTTTTATTGGAGAAATTTTTTATGTTTTTCTGATTTAAAAAAACAATGAAATATGTCTCAAGGGAAAATAAAGTAAAATTGTCCTACCTAGAAATTGAAATCTTGTATTTCTTTTTAAATAAAAGTAAACTTAAAAGGAAAGTATAAAACTAGGGAAAGATGTAATCAACTAAATAAATAAGAACCTTCATAAATGCACATAAAATATTCACTTAACAGAAACATAGATGCAACGCACACAATATCTAAAAGATAAAAACTTAAGTCATTTATTCTACCATGTGAATTTTAGGATTGACTTTTCTGTCTTTGTCAAGAAAGGCATTGAGACTCATGGACAATTTAATCTGTTGCCTGCTTACAGTAGTAAAGTCACTCACATTAACTCCATCTCACTATCTTCTGATATCTTCTTCAGATTCTTTCTCCAAGGTTCTTTAGTTTTTATTGTGGGGTTTTCTCATCACCATGGTTTAAGTTTCTGTGTTTCTTATTTTGTTTTAGACCATTGTGAATGAAATGGTTTTCCTGATTTCTTTCTCAGCCTATATCCAGATATAGGCTAATTTTTGTGTGTTGATTTTGTATCCTACTACATTGCTGAAAGTGTCAATCAGGTCTGAAGTTTTTAGTGGAGTCTTTAGGGTGTTTTAAATACAGAATCATATCATCTATAAATAAAGATAAGTTACTTTTCCCTTCCTTATTTGAATCCCTCTCCCCCATTTTTGCTTTATGGTTCTGTCTAGAATTATATTGAATAAGATTGTGGAGAGTAGACACCCTCATCTTGTTCTTAACTTTAAAGAACTTGTTTTTAGTTTGGGGACATTTACTATGATATTGGCTATAGAAGAGATAGATAGATAGATCTATGTGTGTGTGTGTGTGTGTGTGTGTGTGTGTGTGTGTGTGTGTGTGTGTCATTTTTTAGGTTGAGGCACATTTCTTCTATCCTTCTATTCCTAATTTTTTCTGAGCCTTTATTATAACAAGATGTTGAATTTTGTCAAATGTGTTTTCTGCATCAGTTGAGAAAGGATTGAGTGATTTTTGTCTTCTATTTATGTACTTTATTACTTTCATTGATGTGCATCTGATGAACCCTCCTTGCGTGCCCAAAATAACATGGTGTCTGACCTTTTCAATATGTTATTGAATTTGGTTTGAAGTGTTTTATTGAGAACTTTTGCATCTATGTTCATCAATGAGATTGGTCTATAAGACTCATGTTTGCTGCTGTCTTTGTTGGGCTGGAGATATTACAATACTAGACTTCAAATTATATTACAAATTCATAGTAACAAAACAGCATGATAGTGGTACAAAAAGCAGACATGAACATCAATAGAACAGAATAAAAGACCCAAAAATAAACCCCACACAGCTATAGACATCTACTTCTTGGAAATAAACCAAAACATACACCGGAAGAGACAGCAATGGGCAGAACACGGAAACCAGACCTCTTTTACCTTGAATAAAAATAAACTCCAGAAAATGTGATAAGGGGGTGAGATTATATAGACTATGGTATAATTATGTATAGAGATGCAATAATAAAAATAACCACTTACAACAAATGTAAGCTAATAAAAAAACTCTAAGTGGGTCAAAGATCTTAATGTAAGATCTAACTTTGAAACTATATAGAATAATGTAGGAAAACTCTACCAGGCACTATCCTAGCTCCTCAGGAGACTGAAATCTGAGGATAACTACAAGAAGCCAACTGGGAAAAGAAAGTTCATGAGATTCTTATCTCTAATTAAACACACACACACACACACACACACACATACACACACACACATACACACAGAGCAAAAGGCAGAGCTGTGGCTCAAATGTTATAGTACTATCCTTGAGTGGGGAAAATCTCAGTTTACCATCTATAAAATGGAGATAATAGTTTACTGGGAGCCCACAAAGATCAAAAGAAACATAAAAAGAAGGCAGGAGGAAAATAGTTGTTGTTTTTTTTTTTTGGCCAGTCCTGGGCCTTGGACTCAGGGCCTGAGCACTGTCCCTGGCTTCTTCCCGCTCAAGGCTAGCACTCTGCCACTTGAGCCACAGCGCCGCTTCTGGCCGTTTTCTGTATATGTGGTGCTGGGGAATCGAACCTAGGGCCTCGTGTATCCGAGGCAGGCACTCTTGCCACTAGGCTATATCCCCAGCCCCAGGAAAATAGTTTTTATCCTTAGTGTTACCATTACCAAACTTTCCCTGCACCAAACAGCTCGTGCTTCCGTAAAACCATAGCACTTGTACGAATCTTCCAGCAGGCTCATCCATTGTTTCCTGCACAACACACACGGAAGTCAGAAGACACACTCGATTATCCTATATAACCTTGAAGGGGTCACTCGCCTCTGAGTCTTCTTGTCTGTTAAATAAGGGCCATGTTATTATAATATCTGCCCTATTTATCTCATACTATCATCATCGGTAACACAAATGACGATGCCCAAGAACTTCTTGACCTGTAAAATGTGCCCATGAATTTTCCTTATCAGTAGATATGCTCGCCACATATATTGGTTAGTCTATTTTATCCCATTCATTTCCTCAGGAAGCACAAAGAAAAGCTCCCTTCAGCTTATACCAGCTCTGACCTTTGACATTCAGCATCAGCCTCAGCTACAGGCTGCCTTGTTTCATAAGCACTCTTGTTCATGCAATTGTTCAGGCTCCTCTCTGTTCTTTGCGTGGGAGAAGCCCAGATCCAAATGCCCACCTCGAACAACTACCTAGGAAATTTGATCATGTATTCTCTTGTTATAGCATATATTCTCAAATGATGTTCCTAGCTTCATCTTTTCTTCCTTCAACTTTTCCCGAGCCTTCCGTCTTCTCTTGTGCTACATATAACTTTGAAAGCCACCTCAAATTTCTTCTAAAATGAAAAAAAGACAAAAGTCTGTAATCTAAGCTCTAGGTATTCATAGAAACGATGTCCTTCATTGTTTCATTTTGTTTTATTTGTGGTACTAGAGTTCCTTTAGCCCTTTTTATTTTTAGATGCTTTGGGAATAGGGTTTCATGTTACACCCAGCCAGCTTGAACTGCTAGCTTTCTTTTTCATGTTTCCTGCATAGCTAGGATGACAGATGTGTGTGCACCACCACATCATCCAGCTTTTATTGGTAGAGATGGGGGGAACTGTCTTATGAACTTTTTTCCCAGTTGGCCTCAAACTCTGATCACTCTGATCTTTGCCACCCACATAGCTATGTTTACAGGCAAGAGCTACTGCACCCAGCCCAATGTCCAACTTTCTATTTCAGAATGCACAAATTTTTCAGCAACTGTAACATTGTTATTCATAGTTATTAGGTCTCTGTAGATGTGACTGGTTGACTCTTCACAAAAAATCACACAGTGGAGTTCTTTGTATAAAAGCTCTTTGAAATATAATTTTGCAAGTCTACCCAAAAATAGACTGTCCAAAAGATAGACTATCCAAATGTTGATCCAAGTCTATCCAAAAGATAGACTCTTCTTTCAAAGTCTAGAGGATGGTAGGGCTTGGTTGAATCTGGTTGGGAGTTGCCACATGTTGTAGCAAAAGGAATATAGCAAAGGTAACAACAGTCTTGCCATTCTCCTGAGTTTTCAAGTTCCCCTTGAAGAAAACTTAGAACTCCAGTAGCTCCCCTCTTTCTTGGAAGCCTATCCAGCCATCAATGAAACAAACTAATAAATCTTGCTGGATTACAAAAACAAACAAAAAATATGATCCAGTTTCCCTCTTCTTGCAAGCCAATTTACCTGACTGATAGAAAATATAAATATATGACTAAGATTATTTAAGATCACTGACCCATAAGTTGCTGACCAACAAGACTATATATTTTAAGCTACTCCATTTGGAAACAACTTGTAAACAGGAAAAGTTAATCGATACAGAGACTATCATTCACAAGACTGAAAAACAATGATTCAACCAATTAATTACTAGAGAGTTGAGAATACCACATACATATGAAATATGATCGCAATCTTATCAGGAGCATCTTCGTTGAATGCACAGCTCTACTGTACACAGGAACAGATCAAAGCACCTTATTTTCATGAAAAAACAGGTCACCTGGAAGACTGAAGAGTAACTAACACTACCAGCCAATCCTCTGTCAACATGAGCTGAGTGCAAGATGCTAGCTACAACCCTCACCTCCTCTAGAGTTCCATCCCCAGCTCTTTCCATTTTCTGTGGAACTGTACATGAGACTCTGCTCCCTGATGCACAAAACTTGGACTTCAAACAACCCAGATTATCATGCAGACACTTGCTTTTAGAGGACTGGTTCTAGGACCAAAACTCCAATCTGCCTCATTTAAAGAGACCTGAAGAGGAGGTACAGGAAAGCCAACAGAACAGAGAAATTGCACAGAGCTTAGAGAACAGCCCCAGGGTCCAGACAGACCTGACTTTTACTTGCATCCCTTATAAAATTACTTACTGGACTTGGAGTTCAAAAATTGGCTTTATTTCTGGATTTCCAGTTACTCACTGAGCTTCATTTCCGTCACTTGCAAAATGAAGAGCTTTGTGTCTTGCAGTCTTGAAAATTAACCATTTTGAGACAGATCTATTGAAATGGCATTTTATTTACTAAGCAAGTTATTTAACCAGTCTAGAAGTCAGTATCTTCCCTTTCAATATTGGTGTGGTAAAATCTACCCTACAGTGTACAGAAACCATCAAGCACAGTTCTGACACATGAAGAGTATTGAATAAAGAAAGAAATGGAAATAATGTTTGACTTTGCTGTTCAAATCATCCTTTTTCCTCCGCGAATGCTACTGACAGCTTATTATAAAGAATTCTTCAATTTTCTACTATTCTAATGAGTCCTTTTATTGAGAGTACATAGAAATCAGGAATCTTCTTTTTATTATATGTAAACACCAGAAGAAAAGAAAGGATAGAGTGTTTTTTTTTTAAAAAAAAAAAAAAGGCATCTCAACAAATCCTTACTCTTAAAGTGACTCCATTTTCAAGACAGCAAAGATCAAAGAGCTTTGTTTTGAAAATGAGGCCCAATGAATAAGTAGAAACTCCAGAAAAAAAAAAAAAGCTCAGGTTGTCAAACTCCAGGTCTCCTTCTCTTTCCACAATTTAGAACAGTATCATCTTCACCCCAGGAATCGTAATAAATATTTGACCATGGTGATAGCAATATATATTTTTTTTCTTCCTACAGGAAACACTTCCAAGTCATTTCTCATCCATCCTTTTGGCCTGAAATCCAGATTAGCTTTTGTCACTGCTGGATCATCAGGCCAGATTCACTCAAGACCCACTTATTGTCTGCAAATGTTGCTATAATTAAATCCAAGTGGCCGCTGTGAGTTATCATCGCATACCCTCTCCAGCCATTAGTCAGATTTCCAGGCTGTAGTCCTTTCAAAAGAGGTCACTCACTCTTCTCTTTCCCCTTGGCTATCCCAGCAGGATTTTTTTTTCCATTTCTTGGGCAAGGAACTTTTAAGTCAAACTCATTTTCAGGCAATCAGCCAAACTTCCCATTTATCCCAGTGACCTTAAAACAGTGAAAATGTCCCTTGACAGCATTGCTGCTGAGCAGGGAGAAGGGAAATGTGGGGAAGAGCTCTGAGGCAACATCTCTATGAGCCATAGAGACCTGGTCTGTTTCTAATAGAGGACAGGGCTGCTGTCATCATTATCACCACTGACAACAGAATCAGGCATTCTGTAAGTCTGGGTAGCCCATTACTCTAGTTCATGTTCCTGGATGTTTCCAATAATCCTCATTAAAAAAAAAAAAAAGACTCTATAAGCATTGAGCTGAATGGAATTATCAGAATGTCTTGGCCCAGACTCCTCACCTTACAAATTAGGAATCTGAAACCCCATGAGGAACCATGGCAGCCCCACAGATGTAAAGAGAAGAGAAGGAATGGAAATATGGGTCCAATGTCAGGTCTCCACCTGAACTTCAATCCCCAGATCCCAGATTCACAAGCAACGACAATAGAGGTATAGAGTTCCCTCCTGAGAGGAGCCAGCCTGCTGCCATCTCACATCAACATGGCTCACTTGAGGTTGACTCATTTTCCAGTTCTAGACATAAGCACATGGCCCAAACCTGGGTGATTATAACACACACCCCTTCTAGCCACAGTGAACTTGAGAATTATATCACCATTAGGGAAATGACCATCACCTCCTGGAGTCTTCCTGGAGCTTTTAAGAAAGAATCTTCTCCAGTTTCTGAAAGGATTCCATTTTCTGAAAGGATTATAAAAAGCCTTCACTGCTACAGGCCATTCTTTCCATTAAAATTTTAAAACCATCCAGGGAAGGAAGGGGTGACATTGTCCAAAAAGAAATGTGCTCTTTTTTCCTTGACTTATGCAACTGTAACCCTTCTGTTCCTCACTTTTACAATGTAATTTTTTTTTAATTAAGCAGACTCTTCTTAGAAAGAATCTGACATTGGGGGCTGGGAACATGGCCTAGTGGTAATGTGCTTTCCTCGTATACATGAAGCCCTAGGTTCGATTCCTCAGCACCACATATATAGAAAAAGCCAGAAGTGGTGCTGTGGCTCAAGTGGCAGAGTGCTAGCCTTGAGTAAGAAGAAGACAGGGACAGTGCTCAGGCCCTGAGTTCAAACCCCAGGACTGGCAAAAAAAGCACACACACAAAAAAAAAAAAAAGAAAGAAAGAATCTGACATTGTAACATGATTGGAGCACCTAAGCTCAACTCTACCTAATGAGCCAGCCCTTTCAATTACATGCATCAGTACGTTTTTTTGTGGGGTTTTTTGATTGTCTGTCCTGCCTAAAACACAAATTTTCCTTTTTCATTTTATTGTTATTAGGGTATATTAATTACATAAAATAGTGAATTTTATTATGACTGTTCATATGTATGTAAGGTATTTGGGTACTGCCTCCTATTACCACCTATTGCCTCTTGTTACCCCCTTCTTTCCCTCTCCCCACTCCCACTACTTACCTTCCTATTCTCCAATAGTCTCCTTTTTTTTACAAAACTTTCCAAAACAATTATTTTTCCTATGACATTGTCATACATGTATACCATGTACCTTGATTATATTTGTTCCCCGTTATCCTTTCTTGTCCCTTGCTCCCTTTCAGTGGTCCCTCATAGTACCCTTTTTAGACTCTCAGCTGTTTTTAAATATAAATTCCACAGAAGAGAAAATATTTTAATATTTATATTTGAGTCTGGCTTATTGAATTAACATGATTATCTCTATTTCCATCCATTTTTCTACAAAGGACCCAGTTTCATTTTTTATGGTTAAATAATAATCCACTGTATGTCCTTACAAAATTATTTTTAATCCAGCGTTGGGCACCTAGCCTGATTTTGTAATTTGGCTACTATAAATAACCACTGTGAATATGGGTATGCAATAACTTTGATTCCCTTTGGATATATGCCCAGGTATGGTATATGTTGGTTTTATTTCTGGGTTATATGGTAGTTCCACTTTGAGGGTTTTGGGGGGTTTTTTAGGGAAATTCCATACTGGTTTTCATAGAGATAGCATTAGTTTATACTTCCCCCACTACCTCTCCACCAGCACTTCTTTCCTTGATAACAGCCATTGCACTTTGAGATGTCATTTCGATTTGCGTTTTCCTGATAGCAAAGGATTTTAACATACTATTCACTTGCTTATTTTCCATTTGTACTTTTTGACTGGGTTATTTCTTTCCCTCCCCACTAGTACTGGGAATTGAAAGCAGGTCCTCTTGCCTGCTAGGCTAATACTCTACCAATTGAGCCATTCCCTTAGACCTTTTATTTGTATTTTGCATTTGGGGGGAGGGGCTGATCATGTGACTGGAACTCTGTTCCTGAACTTCTTTTGCTCAAGGCCAGCACTCTATCACTGGAGCAACAGCACCACTTCCTGTGTTTTGTTTTAACTTTGCCCAAGGTAGACTTGAATTCCAGCTCCTCTTGCTTCTACTTCCCAAATAGCTGGCCTTACAGATATGTAATACCTGGCTTGAACACCAACTTTTCCTGATTATTTTCAACCGTGAGTGGAACTTTACTTCTCCCTGGATACAATATAGCTTTTAACACGATCGCTGACAACATGAACACCCCTTCCCCTAACCACTTACACACCTATACCCAATGGACCCCTAAATGGAATTATTCCCAGGGTCTTTCATAGTACCAATCACATTAATAAATTATTACTAGGTACTACTTTTTGCATTATCTCTGGTTATATGGCCATCAAATTCTTTAAAACTCCCATGAGGAAAAAGCATATGTATAAATGAAACAAGAGGGCTTTTAGGACTTGAGTCTACCTAATACATGATGTCCCAATTGTGAGAAAGTCAGTAACCCATCCATCATCCAATTGCCTTGGAACACGCCCACCTCCCAGCCAAGGGCTCAAGTTAATGATGTGCATTCTAACAGGACTTCTCATTTCGAACACAGCCTGCCAAAAACGTCATGACAGAATTTTCTAGTTGCTATAACGGGATGTCCTGAATAAAGGAAAATATTATTATTAAAACCATGCAGCAGAGTATTGACAAAACACCTCAACAATCACATCTGCTTGGCCTTTCCCAGAAGACTTCTATCTAAGAGTTGAAAAAGATTCTCAGAGCAGTTAATAAAGATGCTTCAGGAGTCACCAAATGTTTACTTGGTGTTGTTGGAAGGAAGGTGAAAAATACAACCCAACAAAATAATAATTACAATAATTAGAATTGATGGCACTGATACAGAATTGTGTACTATTGAAAAGACAAAACGCCCATGCAGTACCAGCATTCTACTTCATAATGAGTGCCTTACTAATGGTTATGATTTGTGGGCACTGAGCAAGCAGAAATGTGGCTATAAAAGCAAGTCAGACAACAGAGCCCTCTTTCTTACCATAAAGAAGCATAATCATTTTTGTGTACTGTGAGATTCAAATTTGAATTAGTTGCTTTTCTTCTTGAAACGGGGCCACAAGTATGATTGATTAAATAGACAGGCAGACAGATAAGTAATTGATTGATAGGTACACAGAGATATATAGATGTCCAAGAGAGAATCTAGATGAATAGAAATATAAGATAGATAGATAGATGATTGATAGATACACTGTTTATTAATTAAAGCGAGAGTCAGATAATGCCCCACCCTTTCCCATCACCTCTCAGAGAAAACTGGGTTTGCAATGTGTCCAAAAAAACACATCTCTGGATTAAAACAAATAGTATCCTTAGCCTCTGAACATCACATACAAATAAAGCAGAACTTTAGTCTAAAAACAGACACACAATGGCAGAATCCACGGAATCTGAAAAACAAAATCTATACTTACATTTAAACAAACTCTTCTCTGGCCAATTTGTAACATGAAACTTCCATTCATTCTTTGAATAAATATTTATTAAGCACTTACTGCATACCGGGACTGGGCTAATGATTTGAGTACATGGCAGAGAATAAAACAAGTAGGGAACCAAGAATCAGTGGCTCACACCTATAATGCTAGCTACCCAAGAGGCTGTGAATTGTGGATCCTGATTCAAAGACAGCCTGGACAGAAAAGTCCACAAGATTGACTCCATTTCCAATTAACTAGAAATCTGGACTGGAGGCATAGTTCAAGTGGTAGAGCACCAGTCATAAGCAAGCAAGCAGAGGAGCATGAAGCCATGAGTTTAAGCCCTAGTATCAGCCAGAAACAAAACAAAGGTATGGTCCCTATTGTCCTCACTGTGCTTACAGTCTAAAGGAGAGACATGATAGTAACCATAAACACAAATGGACATCATTCCCATCGTCTATGATGGGTAACAACCTATAACCTAATGGCTTAAAAAGTAGAACCATATTTTTACATTTCAAAATTGTGATCATCGGAAATTCAAGCTAAATCCAATTAGGCAGCTCAATTCCATATGGTGTCCATGGAGAACACATGGTAAGATTGAACTGACAGTTATGGCATAGTCTGGAGAGTACAAAATAGTTCTCCAGCATGTTGGATGTCTTAACAGGAACAGCAAAGACAGTGTTCAGTGAAGACACTGACCAGGATGCCTGTACAGGAACTCACTCATATGTAATAGTAGGGTAATCATGCGTTTTGTTCCATGGCATAAGGCTCCAGAAAGCTTGCAAGAGATAGGAAGGTCTGAGATTAGATGTTCTTACATCATGATTTCTGCTATGCTCTATTGGCCTGGCAGTCACAGAGCATGCCCAGATCCAAGGGAAAGACATACAAGCCCCACATCTTCCTAGTGGGAGAACAAAGAATTTATAACCATATTTAATCTACCTAAAATATGTCATTCCACTGTGATAAACACTGTGAAAGATGAGAATGGAGTAGTAGAAGTACAAGGGGGAAATCTTATTTAGATCATTCAGCCACATAGCTCTCTCTCTCCCTATACGACAAGTATTCCTAAGCCTACCTCCATCTCTCCACAACTCCATCCTACCTTCAGAATCATCATAAAGAAATGTATCTTTATTAACAATAAAAAGAACCACAATAAAAGCATTTTGTCTGTGTGTGTTATGTGTGGTGTGTGTGTGTGTGTGTGTGTGTGTGTGTGTGTGTGTTGGCCAAAGCACTTGAACTCAGACCCTGGGCACTGTCCCTGAGCTTTTGTGATCAAGGCTAGGGCTCTAACACTTGAGCTACAGCCTTTTCGGTAGTTTAATGGAAATAAGAGTCTCATGGACTTTCCTAGCCAGACCAGATTCAAACCACAATCCTCAGATCTCAGCCTCCTGAGTAGTTAGGATTACAAGTGTGTGCAACCAGCACCCCGCATGTTTTCCTAACTCCATAGAAAACAGGAACATGTTTCAAAACTAGATTCCTTCTATTCTCAGAGGACTGAAATAAATTATATCCCTGAGGATTTATTTAATGACATGGAACATCAAATTCCACTCGGAGATCAAATACAATATCTGTAACAGTACAACAAAATAATAAGCAATCAAGCAGAAAACTTAGTTACTAAATACGAATTATTTGGGAAGAACAATTTGTCATCATATTGTATGAAGCATTTGATGCTTCAAAATTGCCATAATTTACATTTACTTTCTGTTAGAAAAGTAAATATTTTACTAAAAGTTTTCAGGTATATTACATTTACCACAAAAATATATATCTTTATATAAATGCCTAACATATGCCTAATACATTGCATTCATTAAACTTGCTGCCATTCATATAGTAAGCATCTACTTTGTTCCATTATTCCATTGTAATATAAGAACTAGACTAATAAGAGAATTCCTTAGGTGCTTACCATCTATTTTCTCTTCTATATTACTACTACCCAAGTTTAAGACTGCTTTAGAGCAACTGCCCTCTTGTCTGTTCCAGGGAATAGTGTAACCACTAGGTTATCAATGACCTCTCCAGCCTCTCCTTCAAGTACTATAAACCATAAGTTCTCTGGCCCTATAGCTTTGACCACACTGTGTTCTCCATCACCTTTTCTGCTGTCTTAGCCTCATCTCAGCATTCACCTCTCCTTCAGAAGATCCTATGCTGTAGACACTGCACACAGCTACTATTTTCCTGAACCACAGTATACTAAACTGTCCACTTGTCTATCTCTAACCTATACCCTCAAGCAGATCTTCTTTATCCCTAAAGAAACCAGCCAGGCCTGGCCCAATATCAGCTCTTCCTAAACATGTGATTTCTTTGTCTTTATCTTCACATCTGAGGAAAGTTGCCTAATTTTGTTTTGTAAGTTACAAAGCTTGTTCGTTGAAAACTCACCAAACCTAACCCAAGCACAGTCCACCCACCATATTGGTTCTTCAAACTTTCTCTGCAAATGGCTCCTCTGTCACAGAATCCCTTATGGCAGTACAACAGGATCGCTGAGAGGAGAGGAACCCAGAGGGTGCAGATCTTCACTGTTTCCTAATATTGGGACTTTGTTTTTGTTTTTGTTTTGTTTTGTGCTGGTCCTGAGGTTTGAACTCTGGTCCTAGAAGCTGTCTCCAAGGCTAAAGGTTAGAGGTCTACCACTTGAGTCATAGCTCCACTTCCAGCTTTTTGGTGGTTCATTGAATATAAGAGTCCCACAGACTTTCCTGCTGAAGCTGGCTTCAAACTGTAATCCTCAGATCTCAGCTTCCTGAGCAGCTAGGATTTTAGGAATGAACCTTGGGCATCTGGCTAATACTAAGACTTTAAATAAGTTACTTAATCTTTCTATATGCCTCAACTTCCCCATTTGGAAAATGGAGACTGTATGAAAATAATAAATACCTTGTTGGTATTCTGGGATATGATGTATTTAAACATCTAGCATGGCACTGTGTGTATTTCACTCTTCTTTTCCATTTACAGATTAGGATTCATGATGAGCAATTCCCACTGAGATGACAAGGATGAAAAGCTAAGGAAATATTAGTCCTATTCTCTTCTCAGTGCTTGTCCAGACCAGTTGATGTTTTGAAAAAGACAACCAGGTTCCCCCATCCACAACAGTGGCTGCCAGCAATAAAATTCATATGCCTTTCTGGACGGTGCTGTCTGAGAGCTGCCTTCCACTCAAATGTAAGTGCCTGACACTCTTCAACCTCACCCAAAAGTCTCCACCAGAAGGGAAACCCTGGGTGTGCCTAGAGTGGCTGCATCTGTGTATAAAGATTAATTCACCCAACCTCCTCCTATGGAGGTTGCTTCAGGAGCCCTGCTGCAAAGAAAGGAAATAATCAGAAGTGGGGTCTGGGAGGAAATTTAGAAAACCTGTACATAGGAAGAATTTGAAAACCAGAGAGGAAAGATGACTTACTTGCTCAAGGTCACATGGTGGATTAAAGGTTGAGATGGGAGTCCAGACCAGACCTTTTAAAGCTAACGTTTAAACATCTTGGCCTAAAAATGATACAGAAAACGTAAAGGATTGTCCAACAGACTTTGTGACTTGAGATGGGAGAGGTGATTCCAGAACAGAAAGAACATCAAAATACGGATTCTATTTATTCATCAAAGTTTCATTGAATGTCTACCTCCACACTAAGGTCGCAGCAGCCAAATGGTATGGACAATGGTTCCTGGTCTTATGAGACTGCAGACTAAGGAGCCAGAACCAGTAACAAACATCTCAGCAAATATACCAAGTCAGTAAGAGCCATGAAAGATTCAAAATAGGGGTGATGATATCAAATGAAACCATGGGAAAAAGTCTCTTTAAAATTGGGGTAACCAAAGTGTTCCTCACAAAGGAATTGGTTCTTTAAAGCAAGACCTGAAGGACAAGATTCCAGGCATGTGAACAGCCAATAGGAAAGGGAAAGCAAGGAACAGGAGAGAGGTTGCTCTTGTCTAGAAGTAGTCAAACTCAGTGGGAGAAGGTAGAAGTTAGTTAATGAGCAAAGTAGGAAGTAAGTGGAGAAGAGTTGAGAGAGCAAAGCAGGGCTAGTCATGCAAGGCTATCCAGGCCAAAGCAAGAAATGTGTTTTCAGTACAACAGAAAATCAGAAGAGTCCCAGGCAGAGGAGAGACTCATACTGCCTTATTTCTTGGAAGGTCATTCTGGCACTCTGGAAAGATGAGACTGTGTGAGCAAGGATAGAAGCAGAAAGCAGCCTTAGAAACAAGGCAAAGGGTCAGAGGAGAAGGAACTCCTCTGTCTTGGATGCCAGTGACACCTGATTGAAATGCATGGGCCAATGACAATTTCAGAGAACTCTGATGGTTTGTAAATGCATTAAACTGGAAAGCAGGATTAGCTATTCTACCTAGAGATAGCCATACTAAAATCTAAAACAATTCTAAAGACTTAAAATGTTCCTAAGCTGGTTGACAAGTGGCAAAAGCTGCTGTGCTCCAGGTACAGTGAAGTCTAGACAAGTCTTGGATTTCTTATGCATAGAAATGCTTTAATAATAGCTACACTATCCAGTAATCAAATGGATTTAATGAGCACAGTTTCTGGCAACATTCACCCAGGGTAAGTTAGTTTCATCCTTCCTAGACTAACAAATTTCATTTGCTATCAGCTATGTGTCTCTGAAGGTATGTCTTTTAAATTAATTCACCTTCGAGTATAAAGCTTTCAATATTCAAGATAAATATTTTTCTAATACAAATTAGTAGGGGACATCATTGTTTTATCATTAGAAAAATAAGACCATAAAGCCTTTTTAGGGAAAGCCTTTGTAGGGAATCTATTTTTCTTTTATGTGTGTGTGTGTCTATGTGTGTTTGCCTCTGACTCTCAAAATTAATCTCACCTGGGTGTGTTTTTTTTGTGACTTCATCTAAAGAAAGTTTTAAAATTCCTAAAGTTATTGTCAACTTCTGAAAGCATGCCAACTTGGTTAAATGAAATAAAGGCACCTGTGGGTTTGTCAAATACCGGCTATGTGGAGTTTCAATTTTGGATCCCCCAAACATATTTGCAAAGCCACTCTTCAACAGGAAGAAAACCAAGTTTCCATTTGTAGATTCCTCGTTCCTCCCCAGGAATCAAGAGTCAATGCTAACAACTTGCCTTCAGTCAGACATTGGGAGCTACATCACCTTAGCACAGCAAACCTGAAAGCTCAAGGGATATCTGTACGGCTGCAATGGCAGATGCTAGTAATGCTTTTCATGTGTGGGCACAGCCCATGAACATCAGAGGCAGAAAAAACATTTTTATTTCATCCAAGTTTTCCTCAAAAGCATATACACATACACATAAACACATATATGGAACATCTACAAACTCCTTACATAATCTTTGCTCTGTAGACATCTTGGCTTGTTTACTGGAAGAGTCAAATTAACATAAACGTTGCCATTTCTTCCCTGGCCCCTTCTTTATAGAATCACACTTAAGCCATAGGGGCTTAAGGCAAGCCATTTGGAGCCTATCACAAGGGCTTGTTTCACGCCTGCTCGAATATTAATTTCCTATTCAATTTTTTTCCTAAATAAAAGCAAAGGCTGTATCTACAACTTCTGGAGAAGTATGAAATGCAATAGGAGTTTAGACCCACAAAGCCACATACACATATTTTCTTTATGTCTGAACATGCCTGCGAAAGAGATGAACAATATTCAACTGCTGATAAGCAAAGAACTTGCTATTCTAAGAGAAGGTGGCAGTATAATATGTTTCTAAGGCTAAATATCTCCTCTCACAGTGACTGTCATTTAAATTCCTGCCTAGCAAAGGGATTTTTATGGAAGGTTAATGCCTCCTATAACATTTATCCTGGATGGTGGAGCTTTTTGCATAATTTTCTGGGCTTTATTCCTGCAGTGTTATAGAACCTTATCTTCCCTCTAATAGCTTGCCAGTAAAGAGCCAATGCATATAAAGACTGTCGTTATTTCTCAGTTCAAGCCCCAATTTAATGAAATTCCAAATCTCTACTGATAGAGGGATGGGGGTTAAGCCTTGTAGAAAGGAAGGAGGTGCAAGACAAGCCGTCATGTCCCTGCTAGGCCTGCACCATGGAAGGTTACACAGGACACAGAGCCCTGGCCAGTGTAAGAAGGGCCCAGCTTAAATCAAAGGGAATGTAGCATTGTTTTGTGAAGGGGTCTTCATCTGAAGGAAGACTTTTCAAATACTCTCCATTTGCATTTGAACTAATTTGCTTTTCTATAATTTTCCCATTTCTCATTCCCACTTCTGACCTTTACTAGAGGCCAAGAAAAAATGGGCCGGGGGGACTGGCCTATTGTAACATTTTAATTAAACATTTTCTTCCCAGTTCCTTCCTTCCTTCCTTCTCCATCCAATCATTGGCAAGCAACTTCAGCAGGCTGCATGTTCCCAAAATGGCTGCAATGGTATTTCTGGTTTGACATATTCTTCTGGTACATCAAGAAGCCAAGACTGTTCCACTTCTCCATTTGTATAATATAAAAACTGAATATGATGTATGCAGTACATGGTGCAGTACATCATTTCTGGGGCAAAGTAATCATGAGCAAGATGACTTATGTTGGTTCTAGCCTTTAGAATCCAGGTATCATTCCATACAAAAAGCTGAAGCCAATTAAGTGGGGAGCTGACACAGAAAGGCCACGTAGAAAGGCCTAAGGTATCTACACAGCATGTATCTATTCAAAATTCCCTAGTGAATGAGTCTTCAGATCATTCCAGTTCTTAATCCCGGAGTCTTCCAACCGTGGCCTCATGCACTGTAAAGCAGAGAGGTGCAGCCTCGTTCTGCGCTGCCCAAATCCCTGGCCTATGGAATCCTAAGCAGGATGAGGTACTGTTGTTGTTGTATACTGTTTTGGAATAATCTGCTTCATGATCATAGCAACTAGAACAATGATGCCTTAGAGCTACATCCATGGTAAGGAATTGTAAGTGTTCACTACAAAGCCTCTTACTCTCTGTCAGTCTCCTCAAGTACACCCCAGCGAGTCCTTTGAGTCAAGAGAGCAGTCATCTGCTACTCAAGGGAAAGCTGGAAGAGTGGCCCAGATCTGAGTGCTTTCTTTGGGCCTCAGCTGAGTTATTTAACCCCTCTGAGCTTTCCTATGACATCTATGAAACATGGCAACAATGCCTACATCAGGAGACAGGGTGTGTTAAGGTCCGTACAGAGTTGTCACTCTTAGTAATTCTTCCTAATGCATGTCTCCTCCAGGAAGTCCATCAGCTTCTTGCTTCCGTCTCTATAGCATTAGCATTTCTTCATACCATTTTTGTTGCCAGTCCTAGGGCTTGAACTCAGGACCTGGGCACGGTCCCCAGGCTTTTTTGTTCACCACTAGCACTCTACCACTTGAGCCACAATGCCACTTAGGGTTTTTTTTCTGTTTATGTAGCACTGAGGAATCAAACCCAGGGCTTCATGCATGATAGGCAAGCACTCTACCACTAAGCCACATTCCTAGTCCTTTATGTCATTTCTTTATCCCTTCCAAGAGCACATCATTATTATTTCTATGACATGGCACTTTAGCCTGGGCCTCAGACAATGCTGACCATCATTAAGAGTCAACAATTTCCCCCCCACTGAACCCTTGTACTCTCAGATGACAGAGTCCCACTCATCTCTTTGCATCCACAAGTTCCCACAGAAGCAGATAAGCCTCATGGGAAGCACAGAGTTCAAATTCTGACTCTCTTCCCTTGTTCAAAATACTTAAAATATTTTTTTCTGGATTATGACAATCGAGGTAGAAAAACACAAGATATAACTAAAAGGAAAGTCACATAAGGGAAAATAGGGTGCCATAGCAAAAGCAGACCCAATCTAAGGGTAAGTGGACTAACTCATATGTATTCAACACTAATGAAGTATAACCCTGACAACTGGAACCAAAGTATGCTTTAAAGAAAAACAATGGCATGTGCGTGTTGAGACCTACAGCCCTGGGAAACTTCAGCATGTAAGCTCTACCAAGTTTTGCTCTAGAATTATGCTATCCTATAAAGTAACCACAAGCCACATGTAGTTCCTGGACACTTAAACTGTGGCAATTATAAGACTTCATATGAACAGAATCATGCCAGTTATTTCATCAGCAGGTCTACATGGATTCCATGATGATATTTTTGGATGTACTACATTGGGTGGAATAGTTAATGAAATTAATCTCAACAAGTTAAATATATGTTTTATTTTGTCTATTAGAGAAAAATTTAAACTGTATCGGTGGCTCACACTATAGTTTTATGGAAAGGTACTCCTTTTCTAAGAAAGATGACACCAGAAAACTGTAGTTTTGAGCAAATCTGTAGATACATTTATTACAGCATTTGAGATGAGATAAGAGTAAGTTCGGGGGTCCTTGGGACCTTGGGAAATCTTCATCAGACACTTGGGGACCAGTTCTCCTCCACAGCTGCCTCCTCCACCTCCTGTACAGCTAGAAGCTTTGCAGGCATGAGATGGGACTGTCTAGAAATCCTTAAGTGAGGAATCCCAAAGAATACATCCTTGTCACCATTCTTTACCTTTCAGAAAAGAGGCAGAAGACCTTCGTCAACGAAAACCAATGACTCATGACCCTGAGAGGTCTTAAGAATGTTGAAGAAAAGTTGAATAAGACATATACTCACTGCCTTACATATGAAACTGTAACCCCTCTGTTCTTCACTTTGACAAGAAGGGAAAAATAATTTAAAGAATGTTGAAGAAATTAAAGCTTCAGAAATGCAAGCACTTAACTATGTGTATTCCTTTGGAAAGATTCTGATGCAAAAATAGTGAGATGACACCACTGGATACTATATTTAGATTTTACCTTCACCAAATCCTGTCCTTCTGCTGACTTTCCTACAGAAGGACAATATGAAAGCAACTTCTTTGCATTCTGAGCCAACTCAGTCTTGTCTCCTAACTGGATTCCATGACATTACATATAAGATCTATTTTTGTTTGTTTGTTTGATCAACTATGGGGCTTGAACTCCATGCCTAGGCACTATCCTTGACCTCTTTTTTGTTCAAGGCCAGCACTGTACCACTTTGAGACATAGTGCCACATCTGGTTTTCTGGTGGCTAATTGGAGGTAAGAGTCTCAAGGACGTTCCTACCAGGAGCCTACGATCTCAGCCTCCTGAGTAGCTAGGATTATAAGCGCGAGCCACCAGTACCTGGCCATTGAAGGTCTTATCAAGCTCAAGTGGTGTCCTATCCAACAAGTCATGTAGCACACACAGTTTCATCTTGCACATTTTAATCTTTATTCCGAAGGCAAGAGAGATCACTTTTAAACAACATGAGCTAATCAGATTTGCATTTTAGTGAGTTCCCTGCGGGGTACTCTCACACACTCTGGTGGGAGTGTAAATTGATACAATCTTTTTGGAAAGCAATCTGGCAAAGTTACTCAGTTCTAAAAGTTTGACACAATAATATCATTTTTGTGACTACTATAAGGAAATAATGCTAAAATCAGAAAAAAAAAGTATGCACAAGGCATTCATTGTAGCATTATTCATAATGGCAGGAAAAACAGTAGTGACCTCTATACCCAACAGTAGAGGAATGGTTATGCAAGCTTTAGTCAATCTACTGGTAGACCTAGTACTCAAGCATCTAAATTATATTTATGAAAAGTTACCAATAACATCCAAAAGTGATGATGTGATGATGTTAAAGATGAACAACACATTTGAAGTAGATTATAAAAGTGTCCACAAATTCTTCTCCTCTCTTCAGTCATGTCCTTAAAATATGATATAGGCATCCTTTAAGAGATAAAACCTGAGCTGGGTGCCAGCGGCTCAGACCTATAATCCTAGCTACTCAGGAGGCTGAGATCTGAGAATCGCAGTTTGAAGCCAGCCTGGTCAGAAAAGTCCCTGTGAGACTCTTAGCTCCAATTAACTACTCAAAAAGCA
This sequence comes from Perognathus longimembris pacificus, assembly GCF_023159225.1. Taxonomy (NCBI): domain Eukaryota; kingdom Metazoa; phylum Chordata; class Mammalia; order Rodentia; family Heteromyidae; genus Perognathus; species Perognathus longimembris. The sequence goes on along the minus strand of NC_063161.1, from coordinate 138,693,990 downwards.
AATTCAAGAGGAATTAATGGACTACTGGAAAAGCATGCAAGTCCAAAATCCAGATGATACTGGAAAAGAAAAAAAGGTTGCAGACTGAGAGGAATCACAGGTATTGAGATACAGAGGGAGAATCCATAAATATTTGGACTGAGCTCAGCTCTGTGGTTCATTTGTTATCTTTGTTGACCTCTTTCAGACATCTCTGTTTTACTGCCACTTAGCAAGGTGGCTCTTCTTCTGGAATTGGATGGATGACATCTGGGCTGGCAAAAGACTCTGGGTCCTATATCTCTCATCACCCAGCAGGCTATATCTGAGCTTCTTCACATGACAATAAAAAGCTTCCAGCACAGTCAAAAGGGCGCGCATTTTCCCATTGCCTGGCACTGGATAGACACTTAACATGTAAATGGTGGAGAGTTTCCTGGGCATCTAAGACCTCAATCTAGAAATACATTTATCTTATAGTATTTAATTGTGTAAATGCACTGCTCCAGTCAGACAACACCCAGATGTCATTGAACTCTCAAATGACAACATGATGCCAAAAACAGCCCATAAATCCCTGCTGCACTATAGACCAGGAAGGTTCAGTTGCTCTTTCAACCTATTGATACCTGACCAGTCATTGGCCATTAAGAGGCTACTGAAATAATTAGGTATCAATTTAGCAATTTGACCCCTAAAGCATGACCCAATTGTATAGCAGCCCTTGTGGGCCACAACTCAGAAGCTGGTTCTTGCTGGGTTTTACCAGAAAAGAAGCCAGCCCTTTTCCTTCAGGATAGAAGAACCAGAGATACATGAGAGCACTGACCTCCAAAAGACAAATGAAAAAAGACTCACCTTCGTTCAATCACTTTTGCTGTAACAACATGCTGGAAAACAAGTAACTTATATAGAATAGAAGTTCATTTGGCTTACAGTTTAGGAAGCTGAGATGTCTGAGAGCATAGAACCAGCATCTCAGCACTGGGTGAGGGAAGGGCTTCTTGCTGCCTCATAACATGTCAGAGAATGTCAGCGCAAAGCCACTCCTACCATAACCCATTCACCTATTAATTACTCCACTCATGACCTTAGCCATTCACGAGGACAGAGCCTTGTGACCTGAACACCTCCCAAAGGTTTTCATTTCAGTAATGCTCTACTAGAAACTGGGATTCTGACACTTGAAGTTTAGGGAACATATTCAAGCCCAGGACACAGGTTTTCCACATCTTAGGCTCAAAGAAAAGGTCCATGCTGACTCTGGCCTCTGGCCTCCTTCCCCAAGTCCCTCTGTGATTATGTTTGTTCCGTTCTTCATTCAAGGCTTACTTTAAGTTCCCAGAAATCTGACGATGGGTTGGCAACCTTCCAAAAATCTGCCAAGTCATAATCCCTCATTTCCTTAAAATCAACTCACTATCATTACTATGAACTCCTCCCGCATGCTCAGAACCCAAGAAAACTGCAATTCTTGATCACCCACTTACTCTTAAGCCACCAGGTCTGCCATTTCCCTTAATGATGCACTTTCCATTAAACTCCTTACATTATCACTTTACTTCATTCAATACTTTGTCAGTGACACCAAGAATCTGGGATCATTACTTTGGTGACCACCCACTTGGTAACATAGTGAAGCAAAATAGTTACCTTTTCTGGGCCTTACCTTCTTTAAGAGTAGTAATAATTGTACCTATCGGCCAGGTACTAGAGGCTCCTTCCTATTATCCTAACTACTCAGGAGGCTGAGGACCATTGATAAAACCAGCCTAATTAGGGATGCCCATGAGATTCATATCTCCAGTTAACCACCAAAAGAGGTGCAAGTGGAGCTGTGATAGAGTGCTGACCTTGACCAAAAGACCTCAAGGATAGTGCTCAGCCCTGAATTCAAGCCCCAGGGCTGGCACAAAATAAAACAACAACAATAATAATAATAATAATAATAATAATACCTATCAACTACGACTCAAGAGGAATAAATAAGACTATACCTCTATGAAGGTAGCATATTGAAAATTTGTTAACTATTTCTTCTTCTGGCCCACTAGAGTCGTAGCCCTTCAAGACTGCCACAAAGTTCGTTAAGAACAAACTAAACTAATTTTTGATGAAGCTGAGTATATATCATCAATACCACTTCATTTAACTGTTTGCATATCCCATTAAGAAGGCTATTTATCTGTGTTTCACAAAGGAGGACACTCAAGCCCAGAGAGACAGATTTGCCAGGGGGCACACATGGAGCCCCAGGTTGCCTGGTTCTGAACCAGAACTTACTCTGTGAAAAATACACCATGGGGTGCCAACAGCATGCTCACCTTTCAGCAGCAGGAGAGAGGATGCAGGAGGCATGCTAACATGCCAGTGGGCTTCAGAGGAACCAGGTCAGATGCTGAATTGGATCCTCTTTCCTACCCATGGGGCCATGCATACACCTCAAAGACTCTGCAAGAAGGCTTCCTGCCCTTCATCCTGACATAGACTCCCCCCCCCCCCATCAACCCTGGCTTATTTTAATGATCTGGATTCTTTAAATTCCTTCTCCCCACAAAGGGTTATGGAAAGAGTTCATCATGGGTTCTCTGGAAAGCCTCTCCCTGGACACCTAGACAGATGCCTTCAGATTAGACTATCATCAACAAAATCCCTCATAATGAAAATGAAAATGCCTCATAATGAAAGACAACAAAAATTACCAAGTCTTTTCAAAATGCCTAGCAAATAAATGAAACATGATTCACTGTTTGAATTGAACAATAAATGAATGAAGCACTTGGGACAATATTAGTGGAAATAGGAGTTTATCACTGCTCCAGAGGACTTTTGCTCAAAATGAAAAAGAAAAAGAAAACTAGGAGGCCAAAGGAAGGTCAAGAAAGCAGCCATAAATATTTGAAGGGCCCTCATAAAAAGAGGGCCAAGGTATACCCCCAAGTGTCTCCAAAGGACAGGAGAGTAATCAGAGCTACCAAATAAAGGAGGACAACACAGGTGTTAAGAATACAGGTACTGGAGCTGAAGAAAGGAGGTCAGGTCTAGCCAGCACCATCTTGACCACATGGTTAATGGTAGGGTCTAGCATTTTGTCTTCCTGGTAGGGGAAAGTGATGGATGTGCCTGAATCCCTGGAGGGAGGAGAAGGCACTTAACTGATAGGTTGCTAAACCTATCCAGTCCAGGGACTGGAAATGGGAGTTTCCTGTGACCCTGCCCCCATGACCTGACCCTATATAGGCCCAGACCAGCTCAGACACCATAACGCCACCCCACGTCTCCATGTTTCCATCTTGTGTCCTGTACCCTGTCTCTTCTCTGGTCACCATGGCATTGGAGTTGAATTGGTTTGTTGGTATTGCTTTTGTGCTTTCTTTTCTCTCTGGCCTGTTTCCTAACTATGCTAAGTGTATTTGTGGGCTACGGGCCTGTGCAACAATTAGATACCTGTGCCAAGAAAGCCCCCAAGATTCAACCTCTCAAAATGTGGCTTTTCTGACTTCTCACCTTGTAGCCTTAAATTCTTTCTCTATAACATACAGAGAGTCAGTTTTCCCATCTGTAAAATGGGGGTAGTGACCAGAGCACCTAGCTTATAAGATCATTGTGTACTTTAAATAAGATCGTGAGTCACACGGGTTTATCAGACCACCTACAGCAAATGACGTCCTCAGTGTGATGTCCTCTGCTATCCTCATGGGAAGGAAGGAAGTTCTCCTTCAAGGTACTCAAGCAGCAGTAGGTAACCAATGATGTGCAAAGCTATGCTGGGAAAGAGATTCATGCATTAGACAAAGGATTGGATTCAGTGATGTCAAAGTCCCCTTTTTCACTTAGGTTAGCATTTCCCCCATCATAGGTTCTCAGCTTCTCCCATTAGCCCCCAGATCCACCCATACCTAAACTCTCTGCCCTAGAACTATAATGGGCCACTCCCACTCACCATTACGACCTACCTACTTCCCCTTTAGCCCCCCGAGAAGCTAGCACCTTACTTAGGTGCAGAAGCCAGCCGCCATGTTGCTTCCTCTCCTGTGGGAGATATGGCTCCACTAATAAACCTCCTTATCCGTCTTCTCCTGTCTGTGACTATCTCTGCATGGTCCCCTGGGATGGCTGAGACATATCCTTTCAACTTAGATTTCAAAATTGTGTTTCACTGAAGTCCTGTGAAGTCCTCAGTGGACTGGGTTCCAATTTGGGCCTTTGGTTTTTCCACCTCACTTTTACAAACCCTTGCTGGGAGGCAGAATGTGAAGGGGGGAGGGGTCTTCATTGGCTTGGCAACTGCATTCCTGGCATTCCTAAGATTCCAGTCCCTCTACTTCCTCCCATTGTAAATATTAGGTTCTCTTGGAGAGAACCTAAAGGTCACTTTCCAAAGAGCCTTTGTTCCCAGAGTCTCATCTGAATCATTCTGAGCGCTCCAGGCTTCAGGCCGACTTCAAGCCCAAGCCTGTGCTGGTGCCGGCTCATGAGAAGTCATGGTTTGGGCTGGAGAATAGCAGCCTGATATCTGGATGGGAAGAGCTAGGTACTCCAGACAATGACTCCAAAGTATGGGACTCTGCAGCTGAGCCAGTGGTTGGCTATGTGACTTTCCCAGCACGAGGGGGAGGGGGAGGGGGAGGGGGAGGGGGAGGGGAGGGGGGAAAGGAGGGGGAGGGGAGGGGGAGGGGGAGGGGGAGGGGGAGGGGGAGGGGGAGGGGGAGGGGGAGGGGGAGGGGGAGGAGGAGGAGGAGGAGGAGCTGGTTATTGGGGGTTGCTACAAATTCAGCTTGACTGCCACTGCCTTTCTAACTACAATATAAAGTAACTCCCACAACACAGTGAGGATATAAGCTCTTTAAAGAAAATATAAAAGCATTAGCTTGGCAATTCACCTAAACCTCATCATGCACCATAGACATTTTTGAAGTTTAACAAAGAAAAGCACATCATTAAAGAATACTGCTCTATCACCATTCTTATGCAAATCCTTCCCAGATAGTTGGGTGGAAAATTCCATCTAACACACAGCAAGAAATAAATGTTTCAGGGTGGAAATTTCAGCTATACTGAGTGCATCTATCACTAGTATAATCCAAACTACTGTATGTGCACTGACTACAGAATTAGTATTGATCCATTCACCATGTAAACATCAAGTACTTTCTATTATTACTTGAAATAGCATGCTATCACAATTTCTATTTCCTCCTTCTATCTTAAATAGAAGTATTGCACATTAGCGCTTTCCTTCATGTACTTTTTTGCACAGCTATCTAACTACAGCATTCAGTATGGTGCTGAGTTTCCTGCAGCCATCTGCAGGATTAGCATTAAAACACTTTATTTTCAAGTCATCTCTGATGGAAGACAATACCAGTTACATTTACCAAGAAACCTGGTAGCAGGCTTCCTGTTAGAAATAGGCACATTCTATCCCAATCTCTCTCTCCTCTCTCTCCCTCTCTCTCTCTCTCTCTCTCTCACACACACACACACACACACACACACACACACACACACACACACCATCCTTTGTCTCTCATGCCCATGCTGAGACCATCATTATCACTATGCCTCTCCAGCCCTACCCTCTAGCAGGACAGGAAGACCCCCAGGTCTGTGGCACACTGAAATAGTAGACAAAGTCTTTGCCCAAGCTAAGAATGGGATTACATTTCAGGATGGCTTGCTACAGACGCTGAAGCTATGACTCTCTCTTGCATTGTTCAGATGTCTGGATGTATGAAGAAAAATTACTTTGGAGAGAATCAATCCTGATATTTGAAAGCATATAAAAGCATAGCAAGGGGTAAGCCTTCTCTCTCCCCCTTCCTGCATTCCACCGCAGAATAGCATGGGGAAATTTGGACTGGGTTCCAGACCCTGGAGGGTCAATTTAGCTCAAATAGCTGGAAGGTACAGATCGCATAATTCATGTTCTCTGGTGCCGGTGGCATTCCCTGGGCTCTGCATGCATCCTGACCCAGTGCACAGAGTTTCTCGTTACCCTTGCCATGCCAGGAACAGCAGGCACTGCATGTGACAACTAGATTTCCAGCCACTTCGGAGCCCAGCAGCAGCTCTAGTCAGCACACACACAGTTTTCTTTCTGTCATTGGGAATCTATACCTGGCAGCCTTAACCTGCCACACAGCCCCATCCACACAGTCCAGGTGCTTCACTACCACTGTTCTCTACAGTCAATGTGCAGAACCTGCACATGTGCATCTGAGGAAAACAAAACAATAGCTTCATGGCATGGAGAGAAAATATTTGGAGAGAGTTGAGCACGATTTCATCATCCTTGGGGACCAAGCTTCCTTCAAATTATGGGGGAAAATATATATGTGTGTGTATATACATAGATATATTCAAATTCTTGTTAATAGATGGCAGTTTTGTTGCCAAACCAGATGGATGCAAATTCAAACAGATGAAATACTAAAATTGGATAATATGTATTAAATATTCAAAGGTGAGACATGAGTTTATGAAAGCACCATACACCTAGTTTTACTTCTAATATATCTCCAATTTTCTTTCTTGACACCAGTCTCTTGAATGCTCAATTGAATTCGCAACAAAATTCTATTGTTCTTACTAAGCCTCACTTAAATGTAACCCCATCTAAAACATGTGTATACATACAAGCACTCAAAAGGAACCATAAAATACGAGATCTGATTGCTCTAAGAAGACTATGTTCATGTTTGAGAAAAAATATGTGATTAATTAAAGTAAGAGCAGTATCCTAGCAACCTATCTGTTGTCCATCCGTTTTCCTATCCTGGCTAATCATATCCTCCCTAGTTTTAACTAGGTAGCCACCACTTAAGGATAAGTAAACCTCTCTCTCCAGCTCATGGTAGAATCTTGATAGTGATTGATCAGACTAGCCCCATTCTCTTAACTGTGACTAGCGTAGGTGTGGGCATGTGTTTCAACTCTGACAAGGAAGTCATGAGGTCGGCTTAGGGTTTCAGGAGGTTCCCTCACTCAGAAAAAGAGATCTAGTAGAAAGGCCACCAGCAGCAAGAGAACATTGTGCAATGTCTTATCTGCATAAGACCTGTGAAACCCAGAGGCTGTGTTGCAGAAGAGGTAAAGAATTTGAGTGTTCATTGAGCTGCTGAATTATCCAATCCTAAAGCAATGCTATCTTGCCCATCTGGTTAAATGAAGTCAATATTTTCCTTATGTTTGGGATTCTCCATTCAAACACAAGCATTATGACTACCACAGTAGTTATTGCTACTGGTAAATGAATATACTACAAAATGATCTTCCACTCACTTCCTCCCTTGCTCTATTTTTGCCCCAGATGAACTTTTTGGTTGAAACGGATGGAAATGGCAATATTCTTGTATGTGAGCAGACTTGTGTAAATGTTGTTCAAAATTTAGAGATGTTATTAAGAGTCTCTTCACAAAACGAAAAGAAAAGGATTTCAGGATGGTCTAATAACCTAAACGTTCCATAAGCATCCAGCTACTGTTAGTATAGAGCTTTATGACAGAAAGAGAGAACTCAGGGGTAACCATATGAAATAAGAACACTCTTGGAAGCCTCCAATCTTCAAAGTTTTCAGAAAACTACAGTAGCTGCATGGCTAAGCATAGAAACCTCTGGATTCTCGAGGAGGAATCAATCCCACAGTAGCATGATGACAGCTCTTCAGGCTGGAGAAAGGTGGAGGTCTCAACCCCCTCAGCTCAAACCCCACTGAAAGCCACTGTGTCCTCTTCCCTGAGTCCCTGGGTCTCTCTATTAAGACAGTGACATATGCCAAGGCTAGAAAACATGAATTCCTGGGCCAGGAATGTGGCTTAGTGGTAGAGTGCTCACCTAGCATACATGAAGCCCAGGGTCCCAGTCCTCAGTACCACATAAGCAGAAAAAGCCAGACGTGATGCTGTGGCACTATGGGTAGAGTGCTAGACTTGAGCAGAAGCAGCTCAGGAACAGGTATGAATTGGAAATAAATTACCAATTTTTAAGACAAGACATGAATTCCTGTTTAAAGAAGAAACCAAAATGCTTCTAGTTGTAGGAAGCCAGGCAAATCCACAGTAAAATGCCCTGTGCAGGCAGGGAAGACAGCAACAACAAAACCAGAGAGTGATTTTTCCTTCATCCTCTAAGACATTTGCCCAGAAACAAACAGATGACCAAACTATAGGTTCCCCACCTACAGGAAGACAGAGAATCATGTTCTATGTGGAAATTTTTGTTCCCCATTGGAAAGGTGAGGGTCAACATTAAGGTGAGGGACAGACATTAAGAGACTCAAGATAACTTAGAAGAAAATATTTGCAACCCCTGTGATAGCTAAGGTTAGTGTTAGGTCCACCCAGAAAAAAAAAATGGACCTAAATGATATCATTTATAAATCTGTTTTAGAGGACAAACATTTTGAAAGTTGAATAACTCAATAGGAAAAAAAATGGGAACAAACAATTCACACAAAAAAATAGGTGACCAACAAGAATATGAAGAACCTTTTCAGCCTCCCTTCTACTTAGAGAAGTAAAAAACACAACAGTGACATGCCGTCCTCTGCCTATTACACATGCAAAATTTTTTAAATTAAGACTAATAATATCTAAATGGTCAAATAAAGAAATAGGCACTCTTGCACATTTGATGGAAGAGTAAATTGGAAATATTTCAGAGGACAATTTGGCAATGTCTATCAAACTTAAAATGCAATTGTGTTTTCAGAGTCTATGTGCCAGCTATATCTGCACATTCGTGCAAAATCAGTTACAGGAGATTCACACCAGCCTGGTTCACAGTAGCAGTTACAAACAGGAAACTATATAAATGCCTGTGAAGAAAGATCAATAAGGATCAGATCAAATATTTTCTGTTATGCACATAAAAAGTAACAAACAGGCATTTAGTTATGAGGTTGTTTTATATATATACTAGTGTGTAAGCCTCTGAAACATAAAAAAATAAAGATTGCATATCTTTCCCCAAATCTAAAAGAAATAATACCATGTACACTTGTTTTTAATACCTAGTACATTTTTTGGAATGTATTAGATATGCAGTAATTATCTCCTGGAGCATAAATTATTTTTCAACATTTGTTAGTAAGTATAAATAACTGATGAGTTAAGGTACAGGTAAATATAAGAGTTTTTGAATAGAGGATACACAAGTCCATCTCAACCCAGTGAGAAGGAGTATTACTTTTCATTAAATACCTTTTTATAGATGCTATAAATTTTTACAAGTACATGAGCTATTTTCACAAAACTACAGAGGAAGAAGTTAAGCATTTAGTATAACTATCTTTTTTGTTTTCCATTGGTTTATTTTGTTTGAGATAGAGCCTTACTTAATAGCCTTAATTGGCCTCAAGCTCATTACATAGCCCAGGCTGGCTTCAAACATGTGATCCTCCTGCCTCAGCCTCCCAAGTCATGGGATTCCAGGTGTGAAATAGAATTAATAACATATGCAACAAAATTAACAGCAGAAGACCTAGTCTTTATTTATCAGTAAGACAAGACTAAGTCTTCCTCTGTGTGTGTATGTGTGTGTGTGTGTGTGTGTGTGTGTGTGTGTGTGTGCATGTGCATGTGAAAATGACATGTAGCACACACTGGTAATAGTCTACCTGTTTGGTAAGTTATCTTACAAATAGAACCATAGTAGAGGATAGGTCAAAAATGAAAAATTACAAATGGTCAAAAGATAAGAAAAGTTATTCAAGATCAAATAACCAGGACATACAAATAAAAGCCAAATAAAACACTTTAGTTTTGCTGATAACATAGGCCACAAGGAAGGAAGCATGTCTATTATCCAGAATTGACAAGGACAGGAAGAAAGTTGATGGCAGTACAACTGATAAGGTAATTTGGACAGTAATTGTCAATATCTATTACATTTTTTAAATATATATCATCTTGGACCAAAGAATTGCACTTCTAGTAATCTATGCACAATTACCCAAAGATATACATGCAAGAATGTTCACGATAGCCTTGCCATTAGCAACAATCTAGAAATAGTTTTGTTTAGCCATCCATAGCGTCATGAACAAGGTAGGAGGAGGTCAACATCTCTGCCCTGCCAAAGCTTGCATTCATTCCAAGGGAGAAGAAGACACAAGCAGTAAGCGGGAAACAGCAGAATAAGGAATATAAATAAAAGAAGACCAATGGAGTGTTTTTTTAAATTTTTCTGTATTTCTTTTCTCCAAACAAAACCTTATCTAGAATATTCCTTCATCTGTTCCTCTTTTCTCTACCATCCAGGCCTCGGTTCAAGTATCACCTGTTCGGAGAGCCCGTCTTTGTTCTGGGATCTAAGTAGTACCACCTCCTCCTGCCTCAAGTCTCTCTATTGCCCTTGCTGCTTTATCCCTGCTCCTATCTCTTACCTGCAAAGCAAATCTGTCTATTTGTTCACAGGTCTCTGTATTAAGAGAGAAGGGACCTTATGTCAAGTTCTCCAAATAGCACTAGAATTTTAAACCATGGATTACAAACAGTAGACACTCTTGATTAAAACTGAACTCCAATTTGTTCTCAACATAAGAGGCTGAGCTACTTCAATTGAATTGAGGCCTGGCTCAAGACCCTTCTTTCCTCTCCCATGTTGTCATCACTGATTACCCTGAGGTACCTCCAGAGATCACTGTAAGAGTCCTCCTACCCTCCCATACACCCCAACCTGGCAAGAAGTAGAATAAAGAACAACATTGTTTTTTTCCAGTGCAAACACTCTACAAAGGTCTAACCAAAGACCTATTCTTTTAGATATCCCATGTCCCTGAGGCTTCCTCCAACCCAGGCAGTGGATCTCTGAAAGTTCTATCTGATCCTATCCCTTTCCACTTCCTCTACCCTGGTCCACCTCCCCCAGACATTCCACACAGTCCTCCACTGCATCTGTTCAGGCAATCACCAACCCCCTGGTGGGCCATGCAGGAAAGATATCATCAAAGATCCGGAGAGACAAACCAACCAAGGGCCTTGGCTAGTCCCAGCCAGCCAGATACAGGTGACAACCCAGGCGCAGTCAATTCCAGTAGAGTGGACTAAAGGAAGCTCTCTGGCATTCTGGAAACCCTGGAATGTAAACGAGACTGGAGTTTCTTTTGCAAGCTCTCCTGATTGTCCTGAGGCTACACAACCACAATTAAATAAATCTGAACTGACTGCCTTTGTGCACTTGGTGGCTGTCTTGATGAAATACGGATGTTGGCACGGCCTCTCCTTCCAAGCAAGGCAAACACCATCTGTCTGTCTTGGTTGGCCCTAGTCACTACAAGCAGAGATTAGCAGACATCCCTGGGAACTCTCTGCTACCCCTTCTGTGGCCCAGATGGAACCACCATGTTCTCGGACCACATTCCTCCCCAGGTTAGTCTGGGACTGGGCTTGCTATATGCCTGCTGCCCACTCTGATCCACACAGCATGTCACCCACAGAGGCTACCACAGAGCCAGGAACACCACAGACAGGAGGCAGTAGCCCCACCAAAAGCCAGCCCTGCCACCCTCAGGGCCTTTAGACAGGTCAGAACTACTTCCTTTGATCCAATAAACTCCAGAGGACTGGATTTGCCTCCCTTCTGTGTGAGCTGAGAGGGGAGCTAGGGTAGGCAGAGCCACAGGGCCAAAGCCAGAGAAGCCAGAGCAGTGGAAAGTCCTCTGGCAGTCTCAACAGGAAGGAGAGGACCCGAGGAGCACCACTGACCCCTTCCCCAGAGCCAGCACACAGTGTTCAAGGGCCACCTGCTGGCAGTCAGAAGCAGTGTGACTCCAGAAGGGACTGCTTAGGTCCAGGCCTCTGTAGGTGCACATAACAAAAGATGTCCTCGTTTGCATGGTGTGCGCATGCATCCTCCATCCCTAAGCATGTATGTGAGTATACAGAATTACACACACATGCACACGCACATGAAGACTGGGCCCCTGGGCCCAAGTATGCAAGCACACAGACAGAACACGACTACATTTGTACTGTAGGCATCTGTAGGCATACAGGTTATGTGTGTGTGTGTGTGTGTGTGTGTGTGTGTGTGTGTGTGTGTGTGTGTAGCTTGGACCCTGAGTAAGGCCCTCCCTTCCTTCCAGATAGATCTGGGGAAGAAAGAAACCACCTGACCACTGCCCTCCACCATTTTGATCTGAAGAGGCAGGAACTGCTTTCTCCGTGGCCCAGGAGCCCCAGTGGGACATCAGCTTCTCCTCAATAGAAGCTTCTTGTGCATGGAGCACCTCCTTCCCTGCAGTCTGTGATCTTGGATAAATAGACAAGGTGGCAGAGGTAGTGGTCAGCTGCATGACGACAAAGACAAAGATTTGACATCATTTCAGTGAAGGGAGAACAGCCCCCATGAGGTAGCACAACCAGGGAAGCAGCAGTAACAAAGGCCTGGAATTAAAAGAGGTCAGAGGCGATGTGTCTGAACTCTCTAAGCAACTGGATCTCTAGTCCAACATCCCCCAAGAGTGTGCTCAAAGGATGACAGAGCCTCAGAAAACCACGTTCAAGGATGACCAAGAATGCTAATGTTTTCTCAATGCCTGCAGTGCACAGATATGGTCTCCTTCCATCCACACTTCCAGAACATTCCATCACCAGTCCCATTCTTCACCTTCTTAATGACTCTCAGATTATTCCAGTGAAGTACAATACTACCAAATCTATCTGCTTTGGGCTGGGCAACTTACATGGCCTCCTGACTGGATTCTTTTCTACTTTTTCACTTCTTTCTGGAATCAGTCTGTTCTCTAGACAAAGTGGCTTTAACAGCAAAGTTTACTGTCTTCTCAAGGTTCCAAGATTTCTTATTCTAAAGACCCAGATTGGTGTCATCATCTCTGCTTTGCACTCTCCCCTCTCTCTCTTCAGGCTCACTGAGCCCCCGTTTCCCCCGTCACTGACCCCGTTCCACATTTGCTGTTTGCCAGCCCTCACACAGTATACTCCATTCCCCAGGCCTTGGCTCCCATGATCCTCTCTGCATCCTCCTCCCAGCCAAGCCCAGCAAGGCCCTCCTTCCATCACCCCTAGCATGTCATTTCCTCCAGAAGGCACTTTTTGCTCCGAACATCCTCACTCCCTGTAGCTGTCTATCAGAACAAGTAACTACACCTGTAACCTCTCTTGGTGCTATTTAAGCCCATGTCCCTCTGCCTCCTATGTAACCCCGGCTCTGAGTTCCACAAAGGAGGGAAGGGACCTTGTCCCTCACTCCTCTTCTATGTCCAGGACTCACATATTGTACATTCTGGGACAGATAATATTTAAAGCAAGTCCCTCTCACTCCACACAGTATCCTCAAATTCAACATGTCTCTCTATACTCCAGAGCAAACAGACATAGCAGAGTAATGCCAGGAATGAGGGCTAGTCCTTGACCCTCTAGGTAATAGTCTCTGGCCTGAATTCAGTTCATCCCATCCTTTGATGTGCCCAGAACTCAGCAGGGCAGACTGTGCATTTATTCCTACCTTGGCAGACCTGAACTATTATCTTCCCTGAGCAAATTAATAACTGTCTGGTTGGCAAAAGGGAGGGCTTCACTGAAGTCTCTGATTAGTGGACAGATGAAAATAAATGGAGACTAGAAGATACTCACCTCATCTCAGACAGAGGAATGTTTTCTAATCATGATAGCAAGGGAAGATATATTAAAGACTGAGCAAGTAACAATACTGAACTTCCTTCTGATAGTTTTGATGGTCACTATTCAAAGGCCAAGCTTTTATTGCTCTTTGGGTTTTTGGCTGGAACGCGTTGAGATAGGCAAGCCACCTTCACAGAAGCAGCAACCCATCTTGCAGGGCTTCTTATTCCAAACGTGTTGAGAATGTCAAGCTAGGGGCAGCAGAACAGGTTCAGGGGCTCTTCAGTGTGTGACCTGTGCGGCTACCCTGACACCCCTGCACAAGGCCAGCCCCACTCCTCAGTCTGGAAAGCGAGGCAGGTCACAATGGCAAAGAGGCCACCAGATAACAACTCAGGACACACACACACACACACACACACACACACACACACACACACACACGAAGCATGCACCCTCTCACTCACCAATACCCAGATTCCACCTCAGAAGCTCAGAGCCTAATGAGGGAGATTTAATAGGAAGAGACATTTCCAAAGGAAAGGAAAGCTGTTTTATCCGAGACTTTGCTTTCTTCTTGCAGATGGAAGTATACAACATGGAGACTGAACCCGAGAACTGAGCTGTGACCCTGATTTGGCAGCAACCTAAGTTCATTCCTGGGAATGAAGCCTCTTAGATCTCAATTTTTCTCACCTATGAAATGGAAATAGGAGCAAGTTAAAATGAGGATTCAATGAAATTGTATAGATGGAAAGGATTCATATTTTCAATAGTTCACTCTTTCAAGTTGTTGCTGTAGTCTTTTTCTGCTATTAGAGTAGTTCCCGCTGGGATTATCCAATTAAAACACTCTGCTACAAAGTTAAGCTACTGTCTTTGATGAAAGAGATATTTTGACATGACTATTACAAAACAAAGCACATTGTTCAAGTATTATTTTTATTACCAAGAAATGTTTGTGACAGAAATTACAATTCCAGTCCACTCTGTATACCGTACCCAAAATGGGAAGTAAGATGAGGTGAGACTCAGAAATAAGGTGTGTCCATTTTATACATTGAAAGAAACAGTAGAAGGAAATACCATGTCCAGGTATTGCCCTAGAAGGAATAATAATTAGTGCTATTGCTGAAAGTTTATCCTTAGTATGAATGGGATCTCATAGGAAAAGGGAAAGAAGTCTGAAGTCACACACCAAGGGGAAAAGTGTCAAAGAAGAATGTGAAGAAAAGTGGGCAGAGCTGAAGAGCCTGGGCTATATTTTAAGAATGTTTCTTTTAAACACATGTCCCTTCTTATGTCACCAGATAGAGAGAGGCGGGAGAAATTTCATGGTGATCAATATCGTTAAGCCTCTTTGAAATCATCAAATTGCTTTTCAATCGTGATTTCTCTCTTCACAGGCATATATGTTTCCTGAAAAAGATCTACAAAGCCTAGACCTCTCTATTCTATGCTATCATGTCTGACAGTATTCATGTGAGGCATGGTAGCTGCTGGTTGGTGATCCAGTGCAGTATACAGAAAAGGAGAAGAGCAAAGAACAAAACTGGAAGAAGTAGAATGAAACATTCATGCATCCCAACTTCGCCACCATTGTTATTTCTTTGTGACATCACACCAGAAAATCTCTTCCCTTTCATCCATTCACCCACTCTTCTCCCTTGCTTCCCTCTCTCAAGTCCTAAGTGAAGTACTTGCGCCTGATCAGAACCAGGAATGCCTTGCTTACCTCTTGATGGCAAGTGGAAACAACAGAGCCAGGCCAGTTCAAATTGATGTGGCTGCCATCTTGACCACTATTTGGCTTCCAATTACATAACCATCTACCTGCTCATTAGCATCCATCTTCACAGTAGATTTCCCACCAACTGACTGACACCATGACAATTTACAGGATCCTTGATAACCCCCGGAACCAGCCAGACATGGTCCAGCAGTAAGGGGGAGACAGAGGCCTTAAAGATATAATGGCACTTGTTTGAACAAGTAAGACATATTTTGTCCAGTTATTAATCTACCTGACCTTCCCCATCTTACAAAACCATATAACATTACTTTTACCTAGTAGGTGGGCAAAGGGAAAGTGATCCAGTAACTTGATTCCTGGCTCCTACACTTTATTTACCACCACTCTGTTTTGTTCCTCTGGATTTAGCTGAACAATAATTGAGAAATTGTATAGTTTTAGAGGGAATCACTGTTTCCTAAAGACCCTTTAGCAAGACACCTGGACAGTTACTACCCTCTACTCCTCATTTCTCTGTGCTGCCAGGAAACCTGTGATGAACCATGAGGTTTCCAGACGAACTTTCAAAGAAGTCTAGCAGTGAGGTGGTGACTCTCTGTCGCTCACACCTTGTTCTAAGCATTCAATCTTAGCTTTGTGTTCCTCTAACAGGAATTTTGGAAGATGTAAAATCTCTGAAGACAACTCCACCTCTCTGTGCCCACTGGGGTGGGAGGACTGAGCACTTCCACTTTTGGAACCCTGAAGCTGCAATGTCTTGTCAAGGGAAGGGTCAGGAAGGAAATTAAGGCAACCTTGAAGTGAATAATAATAATGATAATAATAGCTACTACTTGCTGTCTGGATATTTTACATTTAACCTATGAAGTTCAAATGTGTTCCCTAAAGTACAATATACCCACACCCTGAGACTTCACAAAGATTTTTGTTTTTATTTTATTCAAATTAAACACACATAGCAATTCCTATGTTTCATATACTGTTCTAGAACTTTCTGAATAGTAAATCATTAATTCCAGATAAGCATCCTTTAACCAGAAAGTGTGAGTGTCAGTGTGATTTCACTGAGACTGGAGAATAAAGTTGCTTGGACCATGCCACATACACAGTAATTGGTAGAACAATTACAGACAGGCTGACTCCAGAATCCATGGCCTTAGTGTTATACTGAATTGTCTCAAAAAATAGAACCATGAAAGTTTAGCCCTATAGCCTGGCCTATTAACGTGCCTGCTATTGAGAGTTAAGAAATTTCAAGTGGCAGGCTACATTATTCTTTCAGGGAAGTAGATAACATGAATCAGGACTTTGGGCTTTAGAGTAAACTGACATGGGTTCAAATCTTTGCTCTAGTAACGGCCAATTGTGGAACTTTGGGCAACTAATTTCAATGTGCAGGGCTTCTGTTTCTTCACCTGTACAACAGACAATATGCTAATGTCTGCCAATTCAAGTTCTTGTGGAAATTAAATTAGATAATACAAATAAAGCTCTTAGATAGGGCTGGGCCCAGAGTAAGCATTCCAATACAGAGCAGTCAGTCTTAGCACTGGTCTTAACACTAACGTCTTCATTTCATCTAGTAATATTGAGAGCCAGTAGGGCATAGTGAGAAGAACATGAAATCTGGAGAGAGAAACTCCATGATTTTTACTATATGTCTTGAGCAATCACTTACCATTGTTCCTCCCTGTAGAATGAGGATAAGAACTACCTCTGTCAGTATTTGTCAAGATCACATGAACACAGTTATATTGAAAAGGTATGACTGCCAAGAAACATATACACATACATTGGTCATCATTTCTGCTACCTAAAATAGTGTGTGGGGGGAGCTGAGTAATTGGTAGTCTCCAAAACACATTTCTGGGTCCTGACCCCTTAGTGAGTTAGTGTAACCTTATTTGGAAAAAGAGTCTCTCCAGCTAGGTGCCAGTGCTTCATGCCTATAATCCTAGTTACCCAGGAGGCTGAGATCTGGAGATAGTGGTTCAAAACCAGCCCAGGCAAGAAAATCTATGAGACTCTCTATCTCCAATTAACTAGCAAAAATCTGGAAATGGAGCTGTGGCTCTAAATGATAGAGTACTAGCCTTAAGCACAAAACCTCAGGGACAGTATACAGGCCCTGGGTTCAAGCCCCAGGACTGGCACAAAAAAAAAGTGTCTTTTCAGGTATAATAAAGACCTCAAGATCATCCTAGACTATGTGATATATCCTAAACACAATGATAAGGTTTTTTTTTTCTTTTCTTTTTTGCTCCAGTATGGGGCATTGAACTTAGGACCTCACACTCTCTCACATGGCTTTTTTGCTCAAGGCTGGCACTGTACCATTTGAACCACTTCTTCACTTCTGGCTTTTTGCTAGTTAATTGGATATATGAATCTCATGGACCTTCCTGCTTGGACTGGCTTTGAACTTTGATCCACAGATCCCAGCCTCCTGATTATCTAGGATGACAGACATAAGCCACCAGTACCTGGCTAAGTCTTCTTATAAGTGACACAAGAAGACATGGAGAAACAGAGAGGGCATGCAAAGATGGAGGCAGAGGTTGAAGTCACCATGCCATGAGCCAAGAAACTCCTGGAGCCACCAAAAATGGGAAGAAGCAAGGAAATGCTCTCCTTAGGGCTTTCCACAGGGAATTTTCCTGCTCAAATCTTGATTCTGGACTTCCAGTATCTAGAACTGTGAAGGAATAAATGTCTGTTTATGGTGATCAAGTTTATGGTGATCAGTGAGGGCAGTGCAAAGAAATAAACCCTCTCCCAGGAAAAGAAAAGAAAACGAAAAAGGAAACCTAGAAGGACACTGTATTAGTCTATTTGAGCTGCTATAACGAGATACCAGATTGGCTTAAATAACAGCCATTGATTTCTCTCACCCATCTTGAGCCTGGAAGTCTGGATCAAAGGGTCACAATCTCAGTTTCACTCAGCTTTTACGGAGGTGCTTGGCTCCTCTCCTCAGTGGTTGCCTTCTCACCGGGTGCTCACCATCTTGGCCTTTTCCCTATGTGAAAGGGAGAAAAGTATTCTGGATGTATCTTTCTCTGGTTAAGAACATGAGCCCTATTGGCTGTGGGCCCTACTCTTAAGACTTGATTTAACCTCAATGACACTCAAGGTCTTATCTTCAAATAAGGTCACATTGGGGATAGAGGCTTCAAAACTAAGAATTTAAGAGAGTGGAATAGAGGAAAACACCACACAATTCTATGCATAACAGAAGCTATGCAAGAACATGTTAAAATCCTGAGCCACTCAGTCAAGGGAAAGAAAGTACTCTGGAGAGCAAGCCAATTTTCTGGAATGAGACCCCTGAGGCTTTTCTGAGCAATGGCTCAAGTGCACAGAGCAGCATGGGGGAAAGCCTGGAGCAAACCTCCCACAGCCTCCCACTGCGTCCTCATGTCCACCACGCTCCGTGCCCGCACAGCCCACCACAGTCTCCTCTAGTTCCTTATTACAGGGATTGGTTTCCCCACAGAAACCAATCATTTCATTTTTGGAAAAGGGAACGTCTTAGATTTGAAATTCCTCCAAAGAGTATTTGAATCCCTTCAAACTATATAAGAGGTGTGCTTATAAATAAATATCTGGGGTAGGTTCCGCAAAGATAGCTAGAGTTGTTTTCTTACAGAATTATTAAGAAGCCATCTCTCCCCACTGATAACAGGGAGATGTGTCAAATCCACATGGCAGAAATGTGAAGAGGTTTGGGGATGATAGAGCAACCACGTCTGGAGTAACTATTCTGAAAAGCTGAAGAGCTTCAGTATGTTAAATCAAGTCTTGCGGCACCTTTTAAAATCTAAGAACAACAGATGGGTGTTTCTCTAACAGGTTAGGTTGGGATGAAAATAAACAATGGGAACATTTTTAATCATCCTAGATTTGTAAACAAACAATGGATCTCCATCCATTCATAGTTTACCCAGTGCCCTTAAATACTTATAGTTCATATATTTAATAAGTTTTTTTTTGCAGATCCTATTATATGCCAGACATAACACGAGATGCGAGGATTTCATCATAAAATAGACAATGCCTAGAAGATGAGTCAACCATTAACAACATTGGGGGTCTGCCTAAGGGTCTGGGGCCAGGAATCAGGAAGCCAGCCTTATATACCAGGAAGACCCGGAGAGGAGCTTAGAAGGCAGAGCTAGACACAAAGTAGTCATAAAAGCTAAGCCCTAGCAGGTCTCATCTTTGAGGAATGGGGATAAAGAATGGTTAAATTAAAAAAAAAAACTCACAGAGCTAATGAGAAGACTAAAGAACTATATACAATTCACATACCTGTGTCTTGTTCGTTAGTTTGCCTTTAGGAGGGTAAGGTGGGGGGCACAGAAAAGATGGAACAAAGGGTGAACAAATACAAGAGTACTTGCTAGACACTATTTGGAAAATGAACTAAACAAGTTGTAGGTGGGGACAGGGGAAATCTGGAAGAAAGCAGGGGAAGAGGAAACACGGTTCAAAATGAATTGTACGCATTACCTGATTCATATAACTGAAACCTCTCTGTATATCAACGCTAAACAACAAATATATATATTTTTTTTAAAGTCTCATGGACTTTCCTGCCTGACCTGGCTTCAAACTGCAGTCCTTCAGATTTCAGCCTCCTGAGTAGCTAGGATTACAGGCTTGAGTAACCCGTGCCCAGCTTGTTGTTTCATTGTTCACTTTGTTATTTTTTCTATCTTGGAGGAGCAAAGTGGGGCACAGAAATGGAGGAAGGAACGATGAACAAATGCAGGCATGGGACTCATTAGACACTATGTAGAAAATGAACAATGCAACTTGTGTCAGGGACAGAAAGGGGAAACAGGAAAAGAGAAGGGAGGACTGAGACTGTCCAAAACAGAAATATACCCATGACCTGAAACAGCAACTGCTCTATACAATACATTAATATTAACAATAAAATGATAGTTTAAAAGATGTTCCTGAATGATGGTATATGTAACCCCTTTTGGTTGAGAACAAAATTCTCTGTAGTTTTCCACTTCTGAAGATCCGGTTAGGAAAGTGGTCGGGCAGAATGCTCTTGCTTCCTGGATTGACCGAAAGGTTTCAGAAACATGGATGCAGGTGTCTTCTTAGCAGAGTGCCCCTGGAGCGGTACCTCCATCAAAATCAAATTTGTACTGTATATAAGGTTTTATAGATAATGGAAAAATGAGCAAATGAGATAGTAGTGCCCAGAGTAGAGAATGCTTTGCTTCCAGTCTCTGTGGAAAAAAAAAATCCTGTATTATGATGCTGATATCATCTTTAAAATGGATCTGCTCAATATGAACCAATCTCCCTTCCTTCCTTCCTTCCTTCCTTCCTTCCTTCCTTCCTTCCTTCCTTTCTTCCTTCTTTCCTTCCTTCTTCCTTCCTTTCACACTTGCTTGCTAAGGGACAGAACTGGTTGCTTTAAAACATTTTTTAATTGAAATTAAAAAACCTAATGTGAATATTAAAGAATTGTATACAATTCACAGGCATGTGTGCATTAATATTTGTTACAGATGTGCCATATTGTCAGGTAGAAGACTTGAAAGCTCACAGTGCCAGGCCTTCTTCCTCTCTCCTGCCTGGATGTCCCCCTGTAAGAATCCTCACAAAGGGTAAAATAAGAGAAACAACAACAAAAGCAATACTTGCAAAACTGTTTGGTGTAAGTGAACTGAACACCGCAGGGGGGGAAAGGGGGAGGGGGGAGGGGGGTATGAGGGACAAGGTAACAAACAGTACAAGAAATGTATCCAATGCCTAACGTATGAAACTGTAACCTCTCTGTACATCAGTTTTATAAAAACTTTAAAAAAAAAAAAAAAAGGGGCTGGGGATATAGCCTAGTGGCAAGAGTGCCTGCCTCGGATACACGAGGCCCTAGGTTCGATTCCCCAGCACCACATAAACAGAAAACGGCCAGAAGCGGCGCTGTGGCTCAAGTGGCAGAGTGCTAGCCTTGAGCGGAAAGAAGCCAGGGACAGTGCTCAGGCCCTGAGTCCAAGGCCCAGGACTGGCAAAAAAAAAAAAAAAAAAAAAAAGAAGAAGCCTCTGTGGTTGTTACCCTATCACCTTCAACACCACCCCACCCCCACTAACAAAGAATCCACCAAGAGCAGCTATACCTGCATCTACTGAGCACATACTGTATCTCTGGCTCATGGCTAAATATTCCCCTTACTTCTTTTCAAATTAAGTCAGAGATGGACTCACGCTTATAATTGTAGCTACTTGGGAGGCTGAGAGCTAAGGATTGTGGTTCCAAGCCAGCTTACGCAGAGGAAGTTCTACTAAGACACTGCTTTCCCATTAGCCAGCAAAAACAAAGCCAGAAGTGGATCTATGGCTCAAGTGATAGAGCACTAGTCTTGAGAAAAAGAGCCAAAGGACAGCACTCAAGCCCTGAGTTCAAGTGGGTACTGACCCACACAGAAAAAAAGCAAAAGTCAGTGACAGTGACACACATACCAAAAGCCACTGAGTTGGCATCTTTAAACTGGAGGGGAGGGGGCAATACAATATAGGAGTTATATCTCAATAAAGCAGAGTTCTTTAAGAAAATCAACTCATGAGGCAGGGGCTGCTATATCCCCATTATACCCCCATTTTCCAGATGCAGTCATTGTGCCTTGGAGAGATACAGTGACTTGTTGGAGGTCAAACAAGCCAGCTGAGAGCAAAGCCAACCTGGTCCCCTGCACAGGCGGCAGCTTCCCCTCTGCAGAGGGCCGGCTCTGCGGGTGGGGCGGGGGGGGCCTGGCCGCAGAGCCTCTCCCC
This sequence comes from Perognathus longimembris pacificus, assembly GCF_023159225.1. Classification (NCBI taxonomy): domain Eukaryota; kingdom Metazoa; phylum Chordata; class Mammalia; order Rodentia; family Heteromyidae; genus Perognathus; species Perognathus longimembris. The sequence goes on along the minus strand of NC_063161.1, from coordinate 138,671,877 downwards.
AGCTCAGGGCGCTGACCCTCTCTGCAGCTGTTGCTATGAGGGACAATGGGAGTCTTCAGCGCGTTTCCGTGGCTGCTGAGCCCAAAGCGGCCTCTGTGGAGTGGCGATGCCCTCGCGCTGCTTCTCCCTCTGGAGCCACGTGGAGGAAGGATGCTCTTTGCTCTGTAAAGTGCCTCTGGTATCAGCGCGCAGCGACGGATTCCCTGGCTTGCTTTTCGGCACAGACAAGTGCCTGAGCCCCTTCATGACGGCACTGGGAGGCTGTGGTCCCCAAGGCCAGTCTGGAGATTCCGCCACACTAACTGCTGGGAAATCCCAGTTCCACTGGGAGGAAAGAAATCAGGAGATCTAAGCCCCAACGTCCATGGGTTTGGTGTGTCTTTTTCCCCCCACAAGTTACTATAGAATTACAGTCAGGAACAAAGTAAAGAATCCTAGCGTTTTAAAGAAAGTAATGCGCAGCTCACAGAGGGCCTCAAAATCACATGGCCCCAGTCCAGCCGACTCCCATTTGGACTCGCACACTTCAGTGCTGATGGTTCTAAGTCAGGAAACTAGACAGCGGACAGTAGCTTACATACAACGCAAAGGGAAGAACAGGAATTGAGAGTCCATATGAGGAGAGACGCTATTAATCAGCAATACCCATGAGAAATGCTTAATCCCAATATCTATTAAAAAATGCAATCAAAACAATGCAGAGCATTTTATAGCCATTCAAATTTAAGACTAACCATACCCAACTGGAGCGAAGTTATAATGAAATTGGTTCATTTGCACATTGCTTGTAACTGTTTAAATTGATAGCATATTTTGCAAAACAGTGCAGCGCCATAAATCAAGAGCTTCATTTGGGTCCTATAAAGATGCTACTCTATGCTGGGCACTATGTCGGATCCTGGAGATAAAAGTACAAAGAAGAGCAGCCTGCAACCTTCAAAGGACTCAGTCAAACACAGGAAATGAAAGCATGATCCAACACTAAAGGGAAGTAATACTGGCCCTGTCTGTAAACTTATTGAAGAAAGGCCTCTTGGCCCTACCTGAGGTTCAAGAATAGGATTTGTGGAAAGGTAGACAATCAATCTGAATCTAGAAAGATGACAATTTGCCAAGTGAAGAACACTGGGAACAGCATTCCACACAGAAGGCACAGCCTGAAAAAATAAAAACAAGCAAACAAACGTTGGGGAGCCACAATATGTAGGAAAACCAGATAGTCCTAAGGTTACAAGTGCTGTAGAGAGAGACACACAAGAGATAGGAAGAGCCTCCGTGTTCTGCAACAGAGGGCTTTGCCCTGTGAGTCATAGGGAATCAGCAAAGTAGTTCAGACAAGAGAACAGCATGAGCAAGTGTGAGCTTTAGAACAGTCCCGCTGGTTACAGAGGGGCATATTGGCAAGACAGAGCACAGGGATACAGTTCAAGGAGGGGGAGACAATGGAAACCCACCCCCAACTAGTGACAGTGGGGTAGAGAGGAACGGATGTCTGGGAGAGAAGGAAGGAATATGCCCTTACTTCTCTTCCCATTACCTAGTCACAAGACCTTGGTGGTTCCTTTACTGTAGAGTTATAAGAAACAGAGATTGACTAAAACAAACTCAGAGGAAGAGCTGGACACTGACTTCACTAGTACTGACCTCACTAGGTGGCTGACTGTGGTGAGGGCAGCATTACATACAGCTCAGGGAGCTGCACCAGCCTCCCGCACAGAGCCTGCAGAGAAGGGAGACAACCCACCCCACACGGCATCCTAGGCAGTAGCTAGCTGCACCCAGAGAGAGCTGCGCCCACCATACAGGGACAGGATGGTGCTACAGATTGGAGTTCTTCCAGCAACCTATTCCGACATGAAGATCGGAGCACAGGAAGTTGGCCAGGTGTGTTTTTCCCATCAGTGCCTATGGCAGATGGAAGGGAAGGAGGCAGGATCAAGTAGAGGGAGCAGCTGGGCAGCAGGCCAGCCTTACAGTGAGCTCTGAGTTGTGGCAAACCTTCAGGGTTGCCCTAGGGTAGAGAAAGAGGGTGAGGCCTCAAATATGGCCACATCAGTTATGGAGGTGGCTCAGGGGAGGGGGACACAGCCTTGAGCAGATGGCTGTCTTCACCAGAGGCAATCTTTGCAGAGCTGGCCCTAGGCAGAGTCGCCCCAGAACCTCATTTCTGAAGAAGGATCTGGGTGGCCATTGTCCTGTTGTCAGAGGCTGTGGTCAGCTCCCAGAGAGGGAACAGGAAACAAGACAAGAGGCCAGGTTCAAGATGGCAAACCTTGGTAAGGATTTTACAGGTAACGAGGAGCCAGCCTTCCTCTGACTCTGTGAGTACCAAGCCAAGGGAAGCAAGACTCTGTCCAACCCACTAGAAAGTGTCAAAACCAGTAGACTATCAGACTCGGGGCCAGGCCTGGGTCCCTAGTAGCAGCAGCTAGCCATGGGGGGAAGAGGCAAAAATGGCACTCAATTACATCAGATACACACAGCCTACCTGCCCACCAGCAGCAGCTAGTCAGGTAAGTCCTTGGGTTTCTTTTCGTGGAACAAATCTACAGCCATTAAAAGAATCCAGGCAACTTTGAAATGACCTGAAAACTCGTTGGCATATATTCCACAGAAAACACCATGAAATGTCCACCTTATTCATCTAACTATAAAAAGGAGCTCTGCATATGGACAGATACTGGCAGCAAATGCCAAAAATAAAACCATTGAATTGCATGACCGATGGAGCATGGGTGTTTTGTAGCTCCTGTTATCATCGTTTGTAATAAATACGTTTATCTAGCCTTGCTCATCTTCCAGCAGAGGAAGCTGTAGATGTGTCCCCGTTGGCATGTGGCTGGCAGACATTACGTGCTAGTTCACACACACTGACAGCTAAGTGTGGACCATACCGCAAGCCGACCTCCAAGCCCACTCAGGGCTTGCTCAGGGACAGCCATTAGCCATGTCTCGGAACAAAAAGGTTTTGAGAGCTGGCAATAATAAAAACAGTTGAGCAGAGAAGAAAAGGCTTTCTGCACCTACAACAGTAAAGGGGATGCTAAAGAAGAAAGAGTTTTTAATCAATATTTAAGAAAAGTCTTCGTAATAACAACTAATGAGGTGCTTTCAGAAGAGTGAGCCCACTGGAACAGACACTAAATGCTTATTGGTCAAGGATGCTGTAGAAATATTTCAGGGAGTTAAAGACAAGTAAGATTAAAATAAGACTGGTGACAGACCCTGGTGGTTCACACCTGTAATCCTAGCTACTCAGGAGGCTGAGATCTGAGGATTGTGGTTCAAAGCCAGTCCAGGCAAGAAAGTCTATGACTCTTAACTCCAATTAACTGCCAGAAAACTGGATGTGGAGCTGTAGCTCAAAGTAGAAGCATGTTAGTCTTGAGCAAAAAAGCTCAGCAACAGCACCCAGGCCCTGAATTCAAGTCCTACAACTGACTGGTGATAAAGCCCAATGGTAGAATAGTTGCCTAGTACACTTAAGAACCCGGATTTCATTTCCCAAGTACTACCAAAAGAGTAAAAGTAGAAAACGATATGTATTGGTGGCTCACATATATAATTCTGGCTACTCGGGAGGCTGCTATCTGAGGATCATAATTCAAAGCCAGCCTAGGCAAAAAAGTCCATGAGATTCTTTCCTCCAGTTAGCCAGCAAGAAGCTAGAAGTAAAGGCATGGTGCAAGTACTAAGAGTGCCAGCTTTGAATGAAAAGACAAGTGCAAGGCCTTGAGTTCAAGTCCCAGTACTGACACGCACACACACAAGTGAATCCTCTAAGCTGGTTTCAGTAATCAAGGAAGGATTCCTAGAGTGATAAGTGCACTGGTCTGGGGTCCCATATGCAGAAGATCACCAGAGACCTCTCTTCCCACACTCTCCCTCTGTGGTTAACCTAACAATCCTTTGAGCTACAGAACATCCAAGGCCTTCCAAGGCTTGAGTTATTCAAGAAGCCACAAGCTTCCTTCTCTTCCTGATGCACAAAAGAGTTCCTGAGAGCAGGATGGCAAAACATTTCAAGGCCAACTTAGTGGCCCTATTTCAGAGCCATTGTTCCCCTGGAAATGCTTTTTTCTTTCTCACCATTGATTTTAACATCTTAGCCAAAGGCATTTGAAGGCAAGCTTACAATGAAATGTCATTACAAATTGTCATGTAGCTCTACATCCAACTTAATTCATCAAAGCAACCTTGATTCTACCCACAATTCCCAGAGCATTTCTCTGAATCTTTTCTGAAGCCATTCAGCAAACATTAGTGAGCTGTTGTGTACCCAAAACTTGGTTTCATTTTGAGACACAGAAATGCTCAAAACAAGAAACAATAGAGGAGAAGAAAGAAACAGGAAGAGGAGACAGATGCTCAGTAAAATCACAATTCAATGTGGGATAAAGGACCAGGAAACTCAAACCCTAATCTGTGGGCATTAGAAATCCTTCAGAAGGAGCTGCCTTCTTGTCTGCAAAGGGAAGAACAAACTGTTCCAAAGGGAATGGTACAGGCATGATAGGGACTATCATTGGTGGGGAAAGTGGAAAGGGTGGATTTGCCAAGGGAGGGAGAGAGACAGAGGCAGAGAGACAGAAGCTTAGGAGGTAAGGAAGGTTCCAGTGGTGGCAGACTTGGCCTGCCAAGCCTAATTGTACTTTATCCTAAGAGTGATCAAGAGACCTGGGAAGTAGGGAAAGGGGAGGTTCAAGCAAAATTCCCACAGAATCTGTGTTCTTTATCTTAATCTTTCTGGGACAGACACAGGACGGAGGAGCTGAGGAGAGGGAGACAAGCGACAGGAGATAATAACTATCCATCATAATGTTATCTGTCTCATTTCACCCTCACATCATTGCTATAGTACCCGCCATTCCTCTGACAGATCACCCACTGGAGCATATACCTGGTCCTGAATGGAAACCTTCCATGGTGTGGCTGAATGAGCACAATGTCTGAAAGCAGAATCCTGGGGATAGAAATATGGCCAGCTGTGTAACCTCAGAAAAAGCCACTTCACTCCTCTGATCCCCAGCTCTCCTGACTTGAAATCCCTGCCTCTCAAACATGTTCTGATCCTGCCATGGAGATGTGAAAGCTCTTGGGAAATCACAGAGCTCTGTGAAAATGTGAATTCCATTGTCTTTCCTGCTCACCCCCCCCCCCCCCCCGGGAAGAACAGGAGTTATCCTTTCTCTAGCACTAACTTTGCCACGAGGGTAAATCCAGATTTAGATTCCATTTATGCATTGTTAAGAGAGCCTCAATGATATATCTTTAGACAAAAATTTTATGCCATGGATGAAAATATCTCTGTATTTACCGTTGTCTCTGAGCGCGTGCTGTACCGCACACTACCACTAGAGGGAGTACACCGTTCAGCATGAAAGAAATGGTTTCAGGCCAGATGGTCAACATAGAGGTCAGGGGTTAGTGGAGGTAGAAAGCAAAAGTGTGTGTGTGTGTGTGTGTGTGTGTGTGTGTGTGTGTGTGTGTGTGTGTGTGTGTGTGTGGTGTGTGTGTGTGTGTGGTGTGTGTGTGTGTGTGTGTTCTAGTCATTGGTATAATCAACGGAAGAGCTAATCTCTCCAGTTAGAGCAGAACCCAGTCCCAGTACCACCATTTCCTAGTGCATGAACTTGGATAAGTGACTTAATTAATTTCTCAAGTCCATCAGCAAAATGAGAATGTTCATACCTACCCCATGCTGATGAAAATGTGTGATATTAAACAGAGTGTCCAGTAAGTATCTAGCACAGTATAGGAATTCCTAAAAAGCTAGACACCTCCCTTTACCTTTTTCCATTTAGTTACAAATAACAATCATTGAGAGATATTGTTAAATGATACCTGTAAGGCAAAGAGCACAAAACTGAGCAGAGAGAGGCATAAGGGCTGGTGGATGCAGTCTGTACTGGGCATGCTCATCCCTCACCCTCACATCTACTGAGTGAAGGCATCTGTACACGTGGATGTGGCTTTATCAGCCCCATGGCTAGGCGAGGCCATCACGAGCAGATGGGCAGTGATAAGTAACTGCAAAATGAAGCTGGCATATGGGCCTTGGACTGTGGCTCCCTCCCCTCCTGTTAGAGCCAATTTCCTCCCATTCTGGAGTTATTGCCCGAGGTGGGAGGGGGGAAATGCTATTTAGTAGATTTCATGTCACTCATCCTACATTTCCAAAAGCTCTGTATCTATCCTGCCTAGGATTTCCACAGAGTCACTCCTCTTTGTGTTCTAGCAAGTGGTTCTGACAAAGGTATAGTGGCTCCATGCCAACACACCAAGTGGAAAGAGGGAGATCGGAATCAAATAACCAGGTTCCTTGGACAAAATTCCAAGTATCGTCATGCAAGGGGGGCTCCTCTCTGCATTAGCCATTTTGTGACTCAACCCACAAAGTTACCTGAATCTTTTGAGTTTTCTTTTTTTTTCTTTCTTTCTTTCTTTTTTTTTTTTTTTTTTTTTTTTTTTTTTTTGCCAGTCTTGGGCCTTGGACTCAAGGCCTGAGCACTGTCCCTGGCTTCTTTTTGCTCAAGGCTAGCACTCTGCCACTTGAGCCACAGCACCACTTCTGGCTGTTTTCTGTATATGTGGTACTGGGGAATCGAACCCAGGGATTCATGTATACAAGGCAAGCACTCTTGCCACTAGGCCATATCCCCAGCCCCTTTTGAGTTTTCTTAAGCAAGGACAAAGGGAGAAAAAAATCACATTTGTTAAATGCCGTAATGTGCCAGGCTCTGTTCTAGGCACCTTACAAACTCTCTCACATAAGACTCACAACTCAGAGAGAGAGAGAGAGAGAGAGAGAGAGAGAGAGAGAGAGAGGTATGCTTCATTGAATAGGTGTGCTTCATTGAATAGCCTAAGGGCTCAGAGGGGTTTAGTCACCTACCTCAGGTCACACAACTGAGTGGTACAATCAATTCTGTGGTTCCAGCCTGGTAAATACCAAGTCCATGGTTTTCCAACAAGTACACACTAAATCCCATAAAAGAATCCACACTCTCCCTCTTTATTAAAACATTCTTATATATTGAGCCTCCTCTTTAGCTTTCTGCCATCTTAGTCTCCAAATCTATTCTGCGATGTCTGTTATCAACCTATTTCTGTGTAACCCACATGCAAAGGATCTCGCCTATCTGCTCACTGGAATGGCCTTTACAAAAGATTAGAAAGGTCTGGTCACAAGCAAGAAAATGAAGGCTCAGAGTGATTAAACAAACCAAGGCCATTATCCTGGCAAGTAAGAGTTTTAGGCACAGAAATTGACCTTCTCTCCTACAGGAAGTCTGCCTCTAGCTTAGGCTAGAAGAGCTCCTCCATGTTCATCCACCAAACCCTCAGTGAACCCAAGTTCCCAAGGAGGTTGTCTTCATTATTCTGGACCAAAGCTGGCTTCCCAATGTGTTCATTTCCACATTGGAATGTTTTCCTTAACGCCCTTAATGCTCTCCTCAACTGTCATTTCGGTCACAGTGGAGCAGATCTTGAATGAATCGCCTCATCCGCAAAGATCAGACAATCTGACTTCCAGTCCCTTCTCAGCAACTCAGTGCCACACTCTTAATGGAAGATGCCTTTAAAGAAATGAATCCCCTCCAGTTATATGCCTAGTGAAAATATAACAATGGACCTTCCCCTTGAATTCCAAGAGAAAGACAGAGTCTCTTACATATCCGCCTTTGAAGGCAGTAACATCTCAAATTTCAAGCCAATCTGGGTGACATAGAAAGACCTTGCCTCAGAAACAAACAACAGCAAAATCTCTTTCCCCCCTCATTCAGGTTACCTCTCTAGCATGGCAGTTCTTCTCACACCAAACCCCTTTGCTCAACTCCTCAATGACATAGCATGATGTGGTAACTGTAGTCATAGCAGGGCCTTTCAGCTGAGTGTGAGGGTTCCCTTGCAGCTATGTGTGATCATGTGACTAGGTGACAGCCAAGAGGATGTAAGGAATGGTGATATGTGCTACTTCAGGATTGTGTCATTAAAGGGAAGCTTCCTGATCTCCCCATTTTGTTCTTTTTCATGGGTAAACAAAACATACATTGTTGGTAACAATAAGCCAGCTTTGAATTCCAGATGATGGGTATACCACCTTGGGAAGAATTTGAATTCCTGAGAATTTGTGGTATATACCACTACATTACTTAGTTTGGCATTCCCTGAAATTAGGAAGGCCAAGGCATTTGTTTATTTTGTGTTTTTTGTTTGTTTATTTATTTTGCCAGTGCTGGGCTTGAACTCAGTGCCTGGACATCATCCCTGAGCTGCTTTAGCTCAAGGCTAGTGCTCTACCACTTGAACCATGGCACCACTTCTGGCTTTTTCTGAGTAGTTCTAACTCTAAGTAGTTTAAGTAGTTTCTAAGTCTTGTGAACTTTTGTGCCCAGACTGGCTTCAAATTGAGATCCTCAGATCTTAGGCCCCCATATAGCTTGGGTTACCAGCATGAGCCACCACTGCCCAGCTAGGGCATTTACTTGGGAGGTGATTCTAGGAAGCAGCTGAAGGACAGGAGGAGTGACACAGAGAAGGAGAAGAAAGCCATGAAGTCTGCTTTCGCAAGCCAGTTTTCGTTGTGGACAGCTGGATCATCATTACAATGGCTGCACTGGGACAGTGTTACATATGACTTAAAAGTTGCTATTCCTGGGCTGGGAATATGGCCTAGTGGCAAGAGTGCTTGCCAAGAGTGCTTGCCTCGTAAACATGAAACCCTGGGTTTGATTCCTCAGTGCCACATATGTAGAAAATGGCCAGAAGTGGTGCTGTGGCTCAAGTGGTAGAGTGCTAGCCTTGAGCAAAAAGAAGCCAGGGACAGTGCTCAGGCCCTGAGTCCAAGCCCCAAGACTGGCCAAAAAAAAAAAAAAAAGTTGCTATTCCTGTTTCTCTTCTAGAAGCCCTTTCCCAAAGTTCCTCTTTAATGTGCCCTGGTAGTATGTACACTCTTCAGGATTCAGTTCTCCAAAAGCAAACACAGTGGGAGGCCCCATGCAATGCCCAAGAAAGAGTGTTTTCAGCCCACGCTAATTCTTCATAGCAAGACCCCAAGGTCCAGCTCAGAAAACCATAGCGCATGTAAGGAATGCATGACCAGAAATAAGAGCAGACAAGAGGGACACCCAGCCCACATTCCTGGGGCACTCTAAAGAGGTTCTCTAGTGCTGGACCAGCCAAATGTCTACAACACTCACAGCCCCGACTCTGTTCCCTGCTGTGCTCAGCTGGTGACACAGGGAAAGCCCTTCCCCAGCCTGCACCCTGGAACTCAGATGAGAATGCTGGAGTCTCCCCCCACAACAGCAGGAAACTATGCACTTTTCAAGGATGGAGTCAAAGGGAACAGTCAATGTGAGTGACCACACTGTGTTGCCCAGCTTAAACCACTGATGTTAAGTCCACTGATGCTGACCCCTGATGGACAGCAAGAGCTCAGTCATGAAGATTTCTTAAAACTGAACTACAGGGTGTTGTTCTGTGTGTGTGTGCGCAAAACTGTCTTTGACAGTTACTCCTCAGACCTCTTCCGTGGGATATTTCCTTGGACTGGCTTAGTGCTAGCTGAGACTCCTCAAGACAAGACGAATCTCAAACCTCCATGTCTTTGACAAAGCCATGTCTACACAAAGGAGCCACAGAACAACCAAGTGGTATTACCCGCCAGTGATTTTTTTTATTGTGAATATTGTGCATGTTTTATTTCAATTTTTTAAAATGTTAGGCTGTTTCTAAACTAAACTGTACTACCTCTGCAATTCCTTTCATTTCTTTATTGTTAAAATGATGTATAGAGGGGTTACACTTTCATGCGTAAGGCAGTGAGTATATTTCTTATCCAACTTGTTACCTCCTCCCTCATTTTCCCCTGCCCACTTCCCCTCTTCTCTCCCTCCGCCCATGAGTTGTACAGTTGGCTTACACCATATAGTTTTGTAAGTATTGCTGTCACATTGGATGGTATTTTTATCCTTTATCTCTAGATTTTGGTATTCCCTTTTCCTTCTCTAGTTCTAATACACATATACAATATCCAGGGTAGTAAAATCATTACAGTGATATCAGAGGTAAAACTATGGGAAAGAAAGACAAAAGAAAAAGGTCAAAAAAAAGAAAAAAGGGCATAATTTTACATTGCATGTTGAAAATAACAACAATAATAAATCACGTTTCCATAACTTGGAGTTCATTTCACTTAGCATCATCTTATGTGTTCATATGGACATAGCTATTGAGGTACTATAATCTTCTGCTAGGACTATCCTAGACGTATACTAATTATTCCCAATGAGGGAAACCATAGAGTCGATGTTTCTTTAGGTCTGGCTCACTTCACTTAGTATGATCTTTTCCAAGTCCTTCCATTTCCTTATGAATGGGGCGATGTCATTCTTTCTGATAGAGACATAGAATTCCATTGTGTATATGTACCACATTTTCTTGATCCACTCATCTACTGAGGTGCATCTAGGTTGGTTCCATATTTTAGCAATGACAAATTGTGCTGTGATGAACATAGTTGTGCTGGTGGCTTTAGTGTGGTCTTGCTTATATAATCTTTTGGGTAGATGCCCAAAAGTGAACTGCTGGGTCATAGAGAATCTCTATGTTTAGCCTTTTGAGGAACTTCCATACTGCTTTCCAGAGTGGTTAAACAAGTTTACACTCCCACCAACAGTGTAGTAGGGTTCCCTTTTCCACTACTGATTCTTAATTGTTGATCGTTCAGTACTACCTGATCCACTTTGCAGAATTACTTGCAACTTTCTGGACCCCACTCCAAGCAATTTAACTTACCTTACTGTCTCTATCGTGTGTGTGTGTGTGTGTGAGAGAGAGAGAGAGAGAGAGAGAGAGAGAGAGAGAGAGAGAGAGACTCAGGGCCTGCCACTCTTGCTTGGCTTTTTCATGCAAGGCTATTGCTCTATCACTTGAGCCACAGCTCCACTTCTAGCTTTTTGAAGGTTAACTGAAGAAACTGCAAAGAACCAACAGCCCCTTCAACAAGTGGGCTAAAGACTTAAAAAGAGACTTCTCTGATGAGGAAATGAGAATGGCCAAGAGACATATGAAAAAGTGCTCTACATCACTGGCCATAAAAGAAATGCAAATCAAAACAACATTGAGATTCCATCTCACCCCAGTAAGAATGTCCTTTATCAAGAAAACTTAAAATAATAAATGTTGGAGGGGATGTGGCCATAGGAAACCCTACTGCATTGTTGGTGGGACTGTAAACTGGTTCAGCCATTCTTGGCAAGCGGTATGGAGATTCCTCAGAAGTCTAAACATAGAACTCCCCTATGACCCAGCAGCCCGCCTTTTGGGCATCTACCCAAAAGACCACAAACAAGAACACACTAAAGCCACCAGAACAACAATGTTCATCAAAGCACAACTTTGTCATAGCTGAAATATGGAAACAACCCAGATGCCCCTCAGTAGACGAATGGATCAAGAAAATGTGGTACATATACACAATGGAATTTTATGCCTCTATCAGAAAGAGTGACATTGCCCCATTTGTAAGGAAATGGAAGGACTTGGGAAAAATTATACTAAGTGAAGTGAGTCAGACCCAAAGAAACATGGACTCTACGGTCTCCCTCATAGGGAATAATTAGCACAGATTTAGGCTAGTCACAGCAGAGGATCACAAGAGCCTAATAGCTATGCCCTTATGAACACATAAGATGATGCTAAGTGAAATGAATTCTATGTTATGGAAATGACTGTTATATGGCTGTTGTAATCACTTTCAACATGCCATGTGAAACCATAGCTTCTACTATTGATGATCCTCTTGTATCCCCTTCTTGTGGTTGTTCCCACTCTATCTCTGTATGTCATCTGAGTACACTGGAAACTGTATATACTGGTATTAGAACTAGGAAATGGAAAGGGAAAATCAAAATCGAGAGACACAGGGTAAAAAAAGACAAACAACTACAAAAGCAATACTTGCAAAACTACTTGGTGTAAGTGAATTGAACACCTGGGGGGGAGGGAAGGGAAAGGGGGAGGAGGGAGGAGGGTATGAGGGACAAGATAACAAGCAGTACAAGAAATGTATCCAATGCCTAACATATCAAACTGTAACCTCTCTGTACATCAGTTTGATAATAAAAATTTGGGAAAAAAATCGAGAGACAATGGATAAAAAGACAAACGACTCCAAAAGCAATACTTGCAAAACCATTTGGTGTAAACCAACTGAACAACTCACAGGGGGAGAGGGAAAGGAGGAGGGGGAAGGGGGGAATGAAGGAGGTGGTAACAAACAGTACAAGAAATGTACCCAAGGCCTAATGTATGAAACTGTAACTTCTCTGTACATCACTTTGACAATAAATAAGGAGAAGAAAAAAAAAAAGAGTCTCATGGATTTCCCTGGTCAGGTTGGCTTTGAATTTCAATTCCGAGATCTCAACTCCCTGAATAGCAAGCATTACAGGCATTAGCCACCAGCACCGGCATCACTTTTTAAGTATATATATTTTTTATTATCCTTTTTTTTTTTTGGCCAGCCCTGGGCCTTGGACTCAGGGCCTGAGCACTGTCCCTGGCTTATTTTTGCTCAAGGCTAGCACTCTGCCACTTGAGTCACAGAGCCACTTCTGGCCATTTTCTGTATATGTGGTGCTAGGGAATTGAACCCAGGGCCTCATGTATACGAGGCAAGTGCTCTTGCCACTAGGCCATATCCCCAGCCCCCTTTTTTTTTATTATCTTGAGGTAGTTTCACAAAGGGTTTTCACTTCAAGTGGCAGTTTATGGGCACAACACTTTTAAATAGAACTTATTCTTAATTTCTCTGTAAGATCACAGGCCACATCCAGTTTCCTTTATTAACATCTTATATCGGAAAGGTCCACTTATTGAAACTTTATGAGCCACTGTTGATATATTGTGATGCCTTTTTTTGTCCCAGGATCCCGTTCAGGGTTCCATATTGTATTTGGTCATCATATGCCCTCCAGTCCCCCTTGCCTGTGACAGCAACTCAGACTCTCCTGTTTTCTTATGACCTTGACAGTTCAGAAGAGTACGGCTCTGGTATTTCATAAGATGCTCCACAAATGGAATTTGTCTGAAGTTTTTCTCATGACTATGCTGGAGTTCAAGTGTAATTTTCATCACACCATATCTAGAGAATGTACTAATATGATCTTTCACTATTGATGTTGGCCTTGACCATCCAACTGAGGTCATCCTGGGGTTTCTCCACTGTGAAGTCACTTTTTTCTTATCCATTTCCTTGGGACTCTTGGGAAGGAAGTCCCTGTGTGAGAGTTATGTTCGCATTCCTTGGAGGCAAAGTTATCTACACTAATTACTTGGAATTCTTCTGTCTACTAAACTCATCACTTATTTATCTCAATTTTACTTACATCAACATAGATAAATATCTCCTATGTACTTTAGTGATATTCTAATGCTACTTGGTTCCACTGGACTAGCTGTCCCAGTTCGGGCTACTGGGTTGGCCTGTGTCTCTTTGCCATACCCTATGTCTTTTTATTTGACTCTATAAGATGCCCATTGCTTATCCTATCTTTTTCCTCTTTCCATCTTAGAATAAGCCTTTTATCTAAAAAGCACTAGTTCCTTTTAGTGGAAAAGCTTTCAAAACACCAAGATCTGCCTGCCAGGTTCAGGGCCTGTATTTTACTTAACTCCTTATTTGAACATTATTTGAAAAGTTGCAATACAGCACAAAGCCATATCCATTTATCTTTTATCCAAACTCATCTCTTGTTAGTATTTTCTGCCATTTGCTATATCATTTACCCTCTCTTTCTCTGTATATAATTTTTCTAAACCATTTGGGACATCATGGTCCTTTACCTCTAATCACTTCAGTACGTATTTGCTAAAATGAATAAGGATCCTCTCTTTCATAAGCTCAGCATTACTACTATCAATTTAGCATAGATATAATCCTTTTGTCTAATCTACGATCCATTTTCCAACTCTACTGATAGATCCAAACATCATTTATGGAGTTTATTTCCTCCAGTACTGAATCTGCTCTATGCTTACAGATTGCAGTTAGCTATTATGTCCATTTCCATTTCCTTTGTCCTGAAACAGGTCCTCAGCCTTGCTTTTTTTTTGCCTTTTATAACATTCATGTGTTTTGAAGAATACTATCCATTCTTTCTATTTGATTTCATGATGCTAGGGATTGAACCCAGAGCCTCACACATCATACTGAATTGTTGTGCCCTGCCTATGTTTATGAAAAGACTACAAGGTTGATTCTCACTCAGCTTTGCCAGTCAACACTTGACCATACAGGAGAAAAGATTGCAGTTTTATTAGAAATCCTGACAGGTTCTCATCCAGGACATCTTTCCACCTTCTCTAAGAAACACTCTAAGTCAATCTTTTTTTTTTTTTTTTTTTTTTTGGCCAGTCGTGGGCCTTGGACTCAGGGCCTGAGCACTGTCCCTGGCTTCTTCCCGCTCAAGGCTAGCACTCTGCCACTTGAGCCACAGCGCCGCTTCTGGCCGTTTTCTGTATATGTGGTGCTGGGAAATCGAACCTAGGGCCTCGTGTATCCAAGGCAGGCACTCTTGCCACTAGGCTATATCCCCAGCCCTCTAAGTCAATCTTTAACAGAAACAGGAAAACGAGTCTATGTCTTCTTTAGCTTCCTTGCAGTGTTGGGGCTCAAACCCCAGGCCTCTGCATAGACCAGGTAAGCACTCTACAACTGAGCTGGAAATAAGCTTTCCCTGGGCTTATTTATTTTCCTTTCTTTCTAGGACCTTCCAGTCCTCTAGGGTACTTTACCCCCTCCTCACACAGAAATCCCACCACAGCCACAGCACCTGGCATTATGTGGAGCAGGCCAAACCTCAGGCGCCCCCCGAGACTCAACCCGGCAGAGTCCACATCTTCTTATCAAAGCTTGGGGTTAATGTGCCTCATTGATCACAGGGCCCTGGGAAATGGTCAGCCCTGGCCTGTGAGTGCTGAGCTTGCAAGCTGCAGAAGGGAGAAGGAAAACAGAAATGCAAGTAAGCTTTGGAGAATACACAACAGGATTGTCATAATTTAGATGTCATGGGCCTATCCATCAGGTGCATCTCAAAGGCGAAAATGCTCAAGAACATTCAGTATAAAGAAATAGGGGGCTGGGAATATGGCCTAGTGGCAAGAGTGCTTGCCTCGTATACATGAAGCCCTGGGTTCGATTCCTCAGCACCACATATATAGAAAAGACCAGAAGTGGCGCTGTGGCTCAAGTAGCAGAGTGCTAGCCTTGAGCAAAAAGAAGCCAGGGACAGTGCTCAGGCCCTGAGTCCAAGCCCCAGGACTGGCAAAAAAAAAAAAAAAAGAAAGAAAAGAAAAGAAAAGAAATAGACATGCTGGCAAAGGCCACTCATTTTAACTGATTCATTCATTCCTCCCAAGTGTGTATTATGTTCCTTTGCTCTTCACCAGGCATTGTGCAGGTGTAGTGAGATTAAAACAAAAGGCACAGAGTTGTCCTTGCCCTCAAAGGGCTTACATTCCAATGGATGTCTACAACAACCCAGATGTTACACCTTGGTGCTAGAGAACAACATCTCCCTGCTAGAACACACACTTCAGGGTGATACAGAGGTGAGGGGCAAGCATGGCACTGGCTCTCTCACTGACTGACTGTGTCAGCTACAAATGCTTTCAGTCCATTCGCTGCTTCCTTGCAGCCTTGCAGGAAGTCATCCCTTCACCTAATAAACCCTACTGAATTTCTGTTATGTGCAAGAGTGGAAACAGAGACAACAAATACAGTCTCTGGCCCTCCAGATCCCATGGCAAGGGAGTGATACAGACAATTCACTGAGAAGTAGCTCTTCTGTCCCCAGGGCCTGTTCGGCATGTATTTGTTAAATAAATGAATATAAAAGTGTCATAAGACCATAAAGAACAGGATAAATAGCAGTTCATGTTTTCATTTCTCCAAAATTATAGATAATAAACAAACATGTAATTTAATATTAAGTAGTATTTGACATCATTTTTAAAAAATAGAGCAGGATGGAGGTGGAGCTGTGGCTCAAAGTGGTGGAGTGCTAGTTCAAACCCCACAACCAAAATACGGGAAAAAAAATAATAAGAGGATAAGAAATCAAAGAAAATGGATCAGGAAAATGTGGTACATATACACAATGGAATTTTATGCCTCTATCAGAAAGAATGACATTGCCCCATTTGTAAGGAAATGGAAGGACTTGGAAAAAATTATACTAAGTGAAGTGAGCCAGACCCAAAGAAACATGGACTCTATGGTCTCCCTTATTGGGAATAATTAGCACAGGTTTAGGCAAGCCACAACAGAGGATCACAAGAGCCCAATAGCTATACCCTTATGATCACATAAGATGATGCTAAGTGAAATGAATGCCATTTTATGGAAATGATTGTTTTATCAGAGTTGTAACTACTTTCAACATCCCATGTGTATCTGTAGTTTCTACTATTGATGATATTCTTGTATCACCTTCTTGTGATTGTATCTGCACTATCTCTGTAATCTTATCTGAGTGTATTGGAAACCGTGTATACTGGTATTAGAATTAGGAAATTGAAAGGGAATACCAAACTTGAGAGACAAAGGGTAAAATAAGAGAAACAATAACACAAGCAATACTTGCAAAACTGTTTGGTGTAAGTGAACTGAACACCTCAGGGAGGGAAAGGGGGAGGGGGGAGGGGGGTATGAGGGACAGGGAACAAACAGTACAAGAAATGTATCCAATGCCTAATGTATGAAACTGTAACCTCTCTGTACATCAGTTTTATAATAAAAACTTTAAAAAAAAAAAAAGAAATCAAAGAATGGCAGGGGTGGGAGCTGTAGAACAAGTTAGGGTAAGTTGAGCTAGTACTGCCAAAGAGGCAAAGCCAACAGTCCAGCGGCTCAACACTATGCCATGAAAACGTCTGGGTGTGTGTGAACTAGGAAAGTCTCATGACTTGGTTTCCTTCAGTCTTCCCTGGTCCCACCAATCTCATGAGAAGTGTGCTTGCTGAAGACTTCCACACAAAACTATTTCAGGCTCATCCATGTATAGGACTTCTCTCTCTCTCTCTGCAAGCTGCAAATGATCATGTCGTCTTCATAAAGTTGTGCTGACAACTCCAAGAGACACTGCATGGAAAACAGGAGATGGCAGTTATTATGTATGTATATGTATGTAACTCTACATGTATGCAACACTAAAGACTGAAACTACAACTCCATGTATACTAAATCTATTCTGCCACTAAGCTACACTCCCAAACTCAGATTTTATATATATATAAATATTATCATTAAGAATCCTATTCATTTAAGAAGGTGCTGAAAGCTTGAAGAGAAAATGTACAATAACAGGCAGATATTCAAATTGTGATCAGAAGAAAAAAAGAACATAGATATTGAACGTGATTACATACTAACCATGTGATTGGCACTCTCAGACCCTTTAAATCATTTGTTTCGTTCCCATCACACAAGCCCTTTCCAAAGAGTGAATTAGACACTATTATCTTCATTTTTCAGAGGTGGAATTTAAAATATAAAAAAAAAATACCGCTACTTGCTCAAGGTCACATAGCTCTTAAGAGGTATATTTTTCTTATTTATAAAAACCTGTTTTAACAGTACAAGAAATGTATCCAATGCCTAACGTATGAAACTGTAACCTCTCTGTACAACAGTTTGATAACAAAAATTTGAATAAATAAAAACCTGTTTAATGTTTGCAAAAGAGTTTGATATCAGTATTCTCCATAGTAAAGTTAATCATTAATCTCTCACAAAAAGAATCCAGGATCAGCTGTGCTACATGCTGCCTGTAATCCCAGTTACACAGGAAGCACAGGTAGGAGGATCACAGGACCAAGGCCAGCCCCAAGGAAAAGCACAAGATCCTATCTGGAAAGGAAAACACACACACACACACACACACACACACACACACACACACACGCACACACACACACACACACACACACCCCTGAAAACAAAAACTGAAGGGCTAGAAGAATGGCAGCACTGGGGACATAGCTCCAGTAGCTTAGAGGGCCTGCCTAGCAATGCACAGGAAGAGGGAGGGGCTTTCTAGACCCAATAGAAATTTGTTTCAGAGTTAAAGGATGAGCCGTATTAAAGTGATTTCAAGAAAATTACCCCCACTTCTTGGCAACATAACCTAGGACAAAGTCTTGAAACTCTCATTTCATACTCACTTGCAAAATGGTACTACTAATTCACCACACAATTACTGTGAAATTTATATGAGATTATATATGGGAAAACACCTAGCACTATGACTGTTTTTAGGTTAAATCCCCAAATCAGCCTGACTGAAATAGTTTGCAATCCCTTAATGTTTGATACCATTGAAGTGATTATCTATCTAACTCCTAATAGCCCTGGTTTCTTTTATAGATATAAGGAAATATTTCTTTGAGCAAAATCTTTTGGGGATTTTTTTAAAGCAAAGGAGTTCATCTCTGTTTTTCTAGGTAAAGAATAAACAGGAGAACCCTAGAGGCTGAATTAACTTTATAACCCAATATTCTAAATATCCTATATTGACCTACAGAGGATTGTGTTTTGCTCTGTATATGTGCGTGGAGGGGGGAGGGGTGTGAACATACATAGTGAATTTTTTAATATATGTGCTAAGTTGTTTTAAAATACTCTGTTATTTGGGAATAAGGCAGCAGTTCTAATACAGCTATCAAAAATACCTCCCAAAGGTACAAACTCAGTGCTTTCCAAAGTTGCCTGGTAAGAATTACCTGGGGAGCTGGCATTCATTCACTAGCAGGAAGACCAAAAAATCTAGATTTCCACAAGCACATTAAGTTATTCATAAGATCAAGCAAAACTAGAAAATACAATTCATACCCAACTTACCAACTTCAAGCTGTTTTACTTCCCAGTGAGTCTACTAATTTTGCCTTCAAGTATTTTGGGCCAATGCAACTATCAAAGTATTAGACAATTCCCTAATATGACTTGACAATTTACTTCTTTAAAAAAAAAAAAGATAGAACTGCTGTAGTTACTTTTTTAAATGACGGCTACAAATTGAAACCTGTCTCCCTGATCACAGGAGAGAGAATCTCACATGAGGTAGGAGGAGAGAAGTGAACCCATGGGTTACCTTGGCCAAAAAGAATTAAATCAAGCCCTCTCTGACATCCGGAGCAGCTCCTCTGCCCTTCAGGAACTCCTGTTGTGGAGCATCACCACACCGCCAGAGAGAGGGCTGGGCAAGAACAGGACAGAGGGAGCCACATCACTGGCAGAAGAAAATGAAGTCCATGAACATTACATCACGTTAGGATCTCTGCAAGGAAAAATCACACGCAAGAAAATCAAAGCTCAAACTACTAAAATCATGATCAGTGGACACTTGGTGTTTCAGGTTCTAGGTTTCTGGCTCTCTGACCCAAGGAGCTACATTGACTAAAGGGAAGGATTTTGGATTTTCCAGGATGGAATGTGTAAGGTCCACCCCTAGGAGGGCTCCACGCAGATGCCCCCCCCACCTGTTTAAGTCTGCACCCAGTACCCACATTACCTAGGTAAGTGGCACACCTGGGGGCAGTTATTGCCCCCTTCTCTGAGGTCACATCCAATCCACCTGGCCATACCTCCCATCTTTCCCTATATAATCCGGCTCAACCCAAGTCCCTGCTCCCTTTACTTTGCTCTCTTACTCTCTTTTATTGTCTTTCTTTTATTTTCTCTCTTTCTCTCTTCTTCCTTCCCCTCTGTCTCCCCGCACCTCCATCTTGAGTGGGCTGGCAGTTTGCTATCCCCCCAATAAACTCTTCTCTGCCTGAACCAAGTGGTGGGTTTCCTTTCTGGAGAACCTTACAGAATGGCCTGGGAATGGAAGGAGGAAGACAATGATGATAATCAAATAAAACAAAACATAAACGGAAAGGAAGAAGACTTAGAGAAAAGGAAGCAGAGAGTTCAGAAAGCAAAAATGGCTGCTGATCACAAATCTAAACCTCCTAAAGTGAGGAAGAGGTTCTAGGGTGAGGGCATGATTGTAGCTCTGAACAGAAAGGTCTCAGCAGAGAACATAGTCCTTTGATTCTTCACTAGGTACCAGCCCAGAGCTACAATAAGGACAGCAGCCTACACGATATCCCACTGGCCATTGTGCCAAATGAGGTACTGATAGTTCTACACACCACAAATCGAAGCAGATGGTGAAGGATGAGTGTCCAGAGGTGGTCTCCTCCCCATTGTTTCTTCCACCCCTCTAACCAAGGCCCCAATCTAGGCCTCTTTATTCCCCCCATCCAGCTCCCCACATTTTATATAAGGCATTTCAGATTGCAACATGAAGGTCTAACCTGATTGTTCTTGTAAAAGACACCCAGCCACTCTTATTATGCCTGAGATTTTGCCAAATATTTCAGTCAGAACTAGAGTCCATACTGCCTGGGGTCAACTATCTATAAGTCCTTAAGAAAGTAACTTGTCCTCTCTGAACTTCCTCTGTTAAAAAAAAATGAGAATGTCGTCAAAATTGTCTCTGCCCCACAGCCTCTAGTGAAGCACTTAGCATGGTTTCTGCAAGTGTTATATGATGGGTAGCAAGTGACTGATTTCATTGGTGTCCAAAGCACTAGCCCATAGGGATAGAATTAGATGGTATGTCAGCTCATCCTTTGCTGAAGGATGGACTCCCAGCTCTCACTAAAGAATTCCAAGTCCTAATCACTACTTATGCATTTGAGAGCCAGAAACTGTGGTCAGTGTTGGGGAATCTGGATGTTAACAAGCTCCCTAGATGATCCTTTTCCATCAGGCAATTTTTGGCAAGAACTTACTACTGTACATCTGGGAGATAAACGACAGATAATTTAGACACCATTTTAATCCTCTCAGAACTTAAGTTGGAATAAACAGGTTGAGCCATCTTCTCCAGAAATGGAGACCAAAGTCCATTCTGACCAGTCTTCCGAGTAGGGGACCTCCAGCCAGGGAAAGTTGTGGATACAGAGTGAACTTGCCAGGATAGTGAGAGAAGAATATAAGAGTGACCCAGGGAGGGGAAGACAACTCATACCTGGGTGACTTCCACAAGTCTAGGTAACTTCTAGACTTCATGCTTATGAGAAATGTCTGTCTATGCACGCCTTCAGGGATTATCATCATAAGTGTGAATCTAGCTATGTGTATGCAGTACATTAGGCAGTGTTCTGACAGCTATTGAAAGGGCCAACTCATCTAATCCTCGAATAATCACAAGCAGAAGCCTTTGGGTTGATTTTTACAGGAGACTGAGACTCATAGAAGTGATAGGATGCCCAGCTAAAAAGTGGCAGAGAAGCCACTGGAACCCATGCACATCTGTTTCCAAACCTAGGCTTGTAGGTTGTACCACTTTATTCCAAAGCATAAGTTCTGACAACCACAGTGTCCTTGCCTTTCTGGAACTACCGTATTTTCATTTGCACCTACTCAATTCCAACTATTACCAGTTAGCTGGTTGGGATCTTTTTGCTCTGCCTGGATAGGTAAAAAGACCAGCACCGGATGTTTGAAGTAGTTGTGGCAATGCCTTCAGGAGCCACAAGCCACAGCAGAAAGCAGCTCAGCTCTGGTTGCCATCAAGCTTCCTCCGTGTGTGTGTGGAGTGCTTGAAGCAGTGTTGGCATCATGGCAGTTGAGCTGGCTGCTTGGTGGATGGCTCTCCACTAAAGTAGCTGAGGCGCCAAGGAAAAAACCTTTGCTCATGGTCAGGCTTCTCCTCCTGGAAATTCTAATCCAACAAGGAGCCCAGAGGTCTACAGTTTCAAAGCAGAGTTCCAGATCATTCTGACCTTCCAAAAAAGTAGGGAAACACTGATAGGATGAACATGGCCAAGGAAAATCATGCCTGGATGATTCTTAGCTCAAAAATAAGAACCGTAATGAGCTCAATGGTTCTTAGCTGTGTATATTTTGACACCATTGCCTTAGAGTCCCGTTAACAACAAACATCTGTGCATTGATGTACTTAGCAATGGTTTCGTTCCAGTGTTACAGTCACTGTGAGGCTTACTGGAGGCTGGACTTCAAGAAGGTTAGTGACTTGCTCAAACCTGCCCGGTGAAAATGATAAATTCAAAATCACACCCAGGCTTCATGCACTCCAAAGTCACTGCTCTATTGCCTGCAGTCCCCTGGATTCCTCCATTTGGTGAATCCACACAGACC
This sequence comes from Perognathus longimembris pacificus, assembly GCF_023159225.1. Classification (NCBI taxonomy): domain Eukaryota; kingdom Metazoa; phylum Chordata; class Mammalia; order Rodentia; family Heteromyidae; genus Perognathus; species Perognathus longimembris. The sequence continues at coordinate 138,649,655 of NC_063161.1, read as the reverse complement.
ACACAGACCCAAGAGCCCCAGAAGCTTCTTTTCATCGCTCACACCTGCCTGCAACAGGAGAAAGAAGCAAAAGGGGCCAGTGGGGAGGCTGAGGGAGAAACAGGTGATGTGAGTTTTAAGGCCACAGGCACTGAAATACCGGGGCTACACATTAGGGGCAGAGCCTGACCTGCAACTAAACAGGTGTCTTAGAAATCACTACGGGAAGGAATCAAGTTGGCAGAAGTCAGCCAAAGTGTCCATGACTTCTCACACAGCAGCTTCGTCCTGGGCCTCTGCCCTATCTACCCCAGAGCTGGGGGGTTCTGAGTCCACCCAGCCCAGTAGCCATGTCTCCTAGCCCTTATTCTCTTTCAAATGGTATGCACCCTCTAGGCAGCCCCTCTCCCCACATCCCATGTAGTGATTAGCCTTGACCTCTCCTCTCATTATTCCTTTGGATCACAGCAAGAGCCATGTGAAGGTGGGTGGAAAGCCAGGGACAGCTCTGTTAGTCAGAACTAAACAATCTATACAAATACACCCTGCACACCCATCGTGAGTGCTGGTGGGGGCCCCTCCACTCACACAGCCACTGCTTCTGGTTCTCTTGGTTTGATTTCTGTCCTCCCCCATTTTCCCCCTCTTCTCTTCTTTCCCCTCTTGTCTTTTCTCTTTTCTATCCTTCCCCTCCTGTCCTCTACCTTCCTATCCTCTCTTCAGCCTCTGTGTCTTCCTCTCTCACACATGCCTTTTTTCTTTCTTTCTTTCTTTCTTTCTTTCTTTCTTTCTTTCTTTCTTTCTTTCTTTCTTCTTTTTTTTCGGTCCCTGAACTTTTCTCTCAGGGCTGCACTCTACCTTCTTTGAACCACAGCACCATTTCTGGTTTTCTGGTGGTTAACTGGAGATAAGAGTCTCATAGACTTTCCTGCCTGGGCTGCTTTGAACCTCCATCCTTAGAACTCAGCCTTCTGAATAGCTAGGATTACAGGCGTAAGCCACTGGCGCCCCCGCCCCCTTTTCTCCTTCCCTCTTTCTCTTTTCTCTTCTCTTTCTCATTTTCTTGACCTCTTCTTCCTCCTCATCTCTCATTCTTTTCCTCTCTGTCTTTCTCTGCCCTTTCATCTGTCCTTTTCCCTCTTTTCTGTCTCTTTTATTTCTGTTGTTCTTTCTTTTTTCTTTCCCTTTCTCGTTTTTCTCCTTCCTACTTTTTCCTCCCTGTCACATACACACACATCTTATGAACCAATTCTCTTTCTGTGGGTGTTCTCATTGTTGAAATAACACCCTTTTTAACGCTCCCACTGCATCACACACTCACACACACTCATTCTCTTAAGCATTCAACCCACTCCCCACCCACACACTTGCGTGTGACTACATGCACAACAAGCTATCATCTCAAGCGGGGCTCAGATGATAGAGCCACAGTAGCCCTCACATTGACAGTCACCATGAGCAGCTCTTGTTAGTGAGTCTCCTTCCTCTTTTATTACTTGGTTCTAGCCCATACCAAGCAGAAGGTGTTACTTGAATCTGCCCAATGACCTTCCAGTTAAGCTGCTTTCTGCTGATTTCCTTCCTGGCTTCTATAGCTCAAAATGTGCTGGGAGATTCCCAGGAACTGCAGCACGGGCTGCAACTGTGCACGGTCTGTTGGGAGAGAGAGCATCTTAGTTCCACAACCTGTGCAATTCATTTCTCTCCAAGGCTAAACTAATCCTGTCTGGTTCATTCTCAACGAGACACAGTGTGTCTCAATGCCATTCAATGACAATTTTACTGATGTCTCAGAATTCTTTTCAAGATCAAAGGTGGAAGGCAGCCACAAATGGGATCTGGGTTGCTTAGTTCATCACCACCTTTAGCCTCATGAAAGTCGGAGTTAAGGGTCTCTGAAGTTAAGGGTCTCCGAGTGGTAGGGAGTGGGTGGCATCCTTTTCCTCTCTCCACAGCAGCAGTTGGGGGGGAACTTTCACCCAAGTCAACCCACAGGCTGCCGGAGACAGCAGAGCATCCTGGCAGCTGCATGGAAGCAAGCTCCACATCTGCTGAAGGTGAGACAGGGAATGTTTCCCAATGGGCTAGGTGGCTACACTGTAGAGACTCTAGCAGGAAGTCTGGAGAATACTTCCAAGAAAGAGCTGAGCGCTCTTGGTCGTGGCTGGTCAGACAAGGAGCTACTCACATGGGGCTGCTGGCATGTCAGAGTCCAGAGCCTAAAGGCTTCTAGGAATCTCTTTGGACAACTGTGTGTGTCCCACATGGAGAGCCTCGGGCGCCATGAAGACAGCAGCTCTCCAACAGGTTAACAATCATGTGCCTCCCTCTTCTCACCATCCAGAAGCAGCAGCTGAACAGGAAGGAGGGAATGGAGTGAAAAGACAGACTGCATCTCTTCCCCCTGCCCCTGTCCCCGCCCCGCCCCCCCCGCCCTGCCCCTGCTCCCCACCCCTCCCCAGGAAAGCTGAGCCTGGATGGGCCTTGAGTTGGTGATTCAAGGACGAACTTGAGAATTGGGTGAACAAGTGACCTGTTCATTCAAATCACATTGAACTTTTTAATACTCCCCAAATGAGCCTATTATGATACTTGAAATTACCATAAAGGCTAATATCACTGTGCTTGGAATACTATCTAGGATTATACTCCAACAGAGCTGGTTTGAAGAGCCATGGGGGAGAGACTGGTAAGTAAACTTGCATTTCAATGGCCCTCTACCAAATTCGGTTCATTCATGACATAGAAGTTGCCCTTGTAGTGCAGAGGTGTTCACATGTGAGATGGGCCATAAGCTTAGAGGAGGAAGAGGACCTATGGAAAGCAGACCCTGCCCTCAGTGGAGAAGCCAGGAAGTGAGGAAGAGGCGGAGGCTCGCTCAAGACAAGCACACAATGCCAACCTGACTCTCCAAATCTGGTTCTCTGCCTACCTGGTGGCCAGTCTATTCCAAAGGATAATACCATGGACAGCATTCAAGGCTCAGAGGCCAGCAAGCTCAGGAGTCAGCAGAAGGCAGGCCTGGCTTTGGAAACTTACAAGCACTGGGTAGGGAGCCCACAGGAAGATCAAAAGGAATTCGTGATTTTAACCAAATTCACTGGGGTTTGAGGAGAGACATCCACTTACAGATAGGATTAAAGCATTAAAAGACAACCAGTGAAAATACAAGGCAAGGCCAGGAACAGGTGGCTCATGCCTATAATCCCAGTTACTCAGAAGGCTGAGATCTGAGATATGCAGTTCAAAGCCAGCCTGGGCAGAAAAGTCCCCATGAGACTATTATCTTCAATTAACCACTCAAAACCACAAATAGTGCTAGGGCTCAAAGCCTTAAGCACAAGGAGTCTCAGGCACAGTGCCTAGGCCCTGAGTTCAAGCCCCACAACCAACAAAAGGGGAGGGGCAAAATAAAAACTGTGGTATGGATAGAAGCAGAAGAAAGGGTTAAGTGGGTAGACTCTTCTCCATGATTTTGCCTCTCAGAAAAATGCCTCCACTTAAGCTCGTCTCTTCTCTCTGCTTTGCTCCTGGTTGAAAGTCCCTTCTTTGTTTTCATAGCATTCTATGCTTTTTTTCCTAATTCAATCTGAATTCTACTAGAGTATAATTGTCCTCATACTTTTCTATCCCCTTCACTGGACTCCTTGTGGCTGAGGAAGGCAGAGGTCAGAGAAACAAGAGAGCAGCTGATATTGTAGCCTTTTGACGGTGTTTCATCACTGCCCTGAGAGCATTTGTGACTCAGCGTTCACCCCAACACCAGCACATCTTCTGTCTTAAGTAACCCAAGAGTAAGCATTCATCAGTGGTTTCGGCACTGCAGCACCGTGACAGTCGGTACAGGAATCACATTCAAAGGGCACTTGATCCAGCGCCTCCTGAATCCATTTGCACTGAATTACAGCTACAGAAGGAGTCACAGCATTTGGGAGCACATGCTCAGAACACCTTCCCAATAAAATCCTTTCAATTAAAAGGCAGTGTTTAAATCAGAGCAAGCCTATCAATATCAATGAGATGCAATTGATTCCAACTGCCGGAGGAACAAATCTAAGCCCACGGTTCAATGCACAGCCATATTTCCAGGACAGAGAGTGGTCAGATGCCACACCCGACATCTTTTCAGATCTCTGAGCCTCGTGCCAAGATTCTGCCAAACCACATGGCATCCAAGAGATAGGAATTAGATCTGGGTAGAAAAAAAAAAAAAGCATATGGCAAGGATGGGAGGGGTTTGGGAATTTTACAAGAAACAGACTTGCTTTTCCAGAAGAGATCTGCTTCACCATCAGACTGTTGAGGCAGAAATATGCTGTTTGAAGCAAGGAAAAGGGTTTCCTTTGTCTTGCTGTTTAGCAGCATAACTGCATGTTGAAGGTGGACCGCACCTCGTCTAGACCCTGTACACATTCAAAGTGTAGACAGAAGATGGGTGCACTTGGGGCAGGCAACCCCAGGAGGCCGCACCTCCTTGAGTACAGTCAGAGGCAGCTGGCAGAAGTAACTTGATTACTTGATTTGAGACCCACACTACATGTTTTGCAAGTCTAATTTTTTTATTATTTCTTTGGGGGGTAAGTATACCCATAAAATTAAATTTTAGCATATTTTTAGTGTTTTGCCAACTGTTCCATGGGGGAGGGGTGTCAGATTTGGTTCTTTAAATTATGTATTTAAAAAATGGTCACAAGTAATTGGAAGAAGAGAAAAAGAAAAAAAGCTATCACAGAAAGCTCAAAGGCTATGACTGAAGGGCAAGGAACAGCCAATCTAAGGGTTTCAGAATTAGATGAAGATGGAGGTCAGAGAAAACGGGGTCACATCTTTCACATCAGAGCCAACCGACTATCTTTCCATTTTTAACTTAAGAGTAGGACATCAGTCTAACAATGTTTAGCTACTGGGTGCCCAAGGGCATTCCTTGATTCAATAAGATATGTGACATTAAGCACGTCACCTTCTCACAAAATTAATTAAGAATTTTGGAGAACCTTCCATCTGCTGGCCCCTGTGCTATATTTCAGAAATGGAAACTTTGCAAAACCCTCCTTGCCACTGTAAAGACAAAGAAATTGTTATCTCCGATTCTAAGTGACGACTCTGAAAGGTTCTGTGATCACCTCCCCAGGGTTACACGGTGTCCTGGCCCGTCAAGATTGGCAGGGAACGGAATGGCTGAGATTAGCAAGAACAGTGCCAAGTGGGGAAAAACAGCAGAGAAAGGGAAGAAACCAGAACAGAGCAATGGCTGGAACACATGACATTCTGCCCCCATCTGACCTTATTTTTACCTCATCCACCTGTAAAGCTAACCTCCAAGGCATCTGGAAGATTTTTTTAACTTTCTGGAGTTCAAGAATGGTAGTTCCGGATTAAGATGCACATGGTGTTTGCAAGAATGGTGGTGATAGTGACTGATGGTGAGCTTGAGGTTGGATGATGATAGGAATGACTAAAGAGGGGGATAATGAGCATGAGAGGATGGATAGTAAAAAGGAGAAGGATGCTGATGAATGACGAGGAAGGTAGATACTGAGAAGAATGATGGTGATGACTGATCATGAGGATAGATATTGAGTAGGATGATGGTAGTGATGACTGATGATGAAGATGAGAGTTGGGAGGATGGTGGTGGTAAGGAATAATGATGTGGATGTTGGAGATAATACTGTACCATCTATTGAGCTGAGCTGTTTCTCTGTGGCAGGGATTGCTGAAAGATTTGACCCTACTTCATTATCTCTTCATATGCTTACTATAATCTGGTGGGAAAGAAAGATTGTTGTCATTCTCTGTGTTTGAGATAAAGAATTGAGGCTCAGAGGAGAATGACTTCCCTCAGGCCAAACAGCTGGTAAGTGCACATGGTGAAACTTGAACCCAGGCCTTGAAAATTCCAGGCTGTGTTTGGGGGTGTTGTTTTGTCATTCATGGGGCTTGAACTCGGGGTCTGGGTGCTGTCCCTGAGCTCTTCACTCAAGGCTAGCACACTACCACTTTGCGCCACAGCACCACTTTGGGTTTTCTTTTCTACTTTCCTGCCCAGGCTGGCTTCAACCTGAGATTCCGAGATCTCAGCCTCCTGAGTAGCTAGGATTAGAAACATGAGCCACTGGTTCCTGGCTCATTCTAAACTCTTGCTCCTGAGTTTATCACAAACGCTGTATGGAACAGAAAGGAAGACCTGAAAGACATCCAAGAAATGCCTTCCCGTTCTCTTTCCTACTGAGCACAGGGCTCTGGAGCAGGCCCTCCCATCTGTGCATCCTGGTAGGAGCCATGCATGTCACCTATGCCAGCTCGCCATTTGAGCCACACAGTTGATGACACCAGGCAGTAGCTGCAAGGGGACGGAGGAGCCAGCAACTCCCAGAAGGCCTGGTGCACATACTGCTCACAGTACACATTCCACCTAAGTGGGAACAGACTGGCATCTCATTAAATCCTCTAATTGATAAGGTGTAAATGCTCTCGCTAGTTTTGTAAGATTAATGGCAATGCTAGATCCTCATAATTGATTACCACCAAGTAGGATTTTGGCTGGTACAGATCCTCTTATTCTTGATAATGCTGTTTTCTAGCAAAATGGGTCAAATATTTTAGAGATTGTATCACACATGCCTATCCAGTATTTATTAAGGTAATGATGCAGTCTTTTTAGTATGTGTCATTGTACAGACATGATATTTTAGTAAATCCCTGAAAGTAAGCATTCCTGCCCAACACTAGAACTATTAGGTTTTGTGGTGCCATCTCTTACTTTTTAATTTTTTTTAACCATTGAAGATTGGCAAGATTGGCCTCTCAGTTTTCTTTCACACATCTCTGTTGGGAATATTTATGTTACTTTTTGGTTTATTTGTTTTGTTTTTGTTGCCAGGCCTAGGGGCCTGAGCACTGTCCCTGGCTTCTTTTTGATCAAGGCTAGCACTCTACCTCTTAAGCCACACACAGCGCCACTTCCGGCATTTTTCTATTTATGTGGTGCTGAGGAATCGAACCCAGGGCTTCATGTATATGAGGCGAGCACTTTTACCACTAGGCCATATTCCTAGCCCCTATGTTACTTTTTGATTGGCCTTAAAGTCAGAAAGTTCTGTCTGCATTCTAGAACAATTCAAGTGATATTAAATTTTTCCAGTCCTCGTCAGCTCAGGGAAGAATTATCCATAATCACCTCCAGCCTAGAGCTGGGAAAGGAAGGGAGACTTAATCATTGTGTTTTTCTCCCAAGAAAATTACCAGCTTCTTTGAGAATGTTTAATTCACTGTTGTAGTTGACATCATTCCTTAATGTTTGGCTTATATCTATCACATTACTGATCTGAGATGTACTTTCTCTACTTTGATCTCCATTAAAAAATTTTAGTAGTTTATTTTTTATAAGAATTCCATGGTTTTCTACTTTAAGTCTGCTACTTTGGAATTATTACACTATTTCTACTTTTTAAAATCAGTAATTCTTTAATGCAAAAATTTTAGTCATTTTCTGCCTTCATCTTTACAAATGTTAATACAACACTACTCTGTTATTTAATGTAAATATTCCATAAATTCTTTTTCTTTTCTTTGGGTGTGCCAGTTCTTGGGCTTAAATTCAATGCCTGGGTGCTGTCCCTAAGCTTTTGTGCTCAAGGCTAGCGCTCTACCACTTGAGGCACAGCACCACTTCTGGTTTTCTGGTGGTCAATTGAAGACCAGAGTCTCACAGAATTTCCTGCCTGGGCTGGCTTCAAATTTCAATCCTCAGATCTCAGCCTCTTGCGTAGCTAGGATTACAGGTGTAAGCCACCAGCACCCAGCTATCCACAGACTTTTCAAAGGATAGTTTATAATGCTACATAGTGGTGTTAATTGAAATATTTAGACAGTATTAGCCCTTATGGCTTTCCTCTTTGAATTACAAGGTGCTGAAATTTGTTGTTCTCTTGTTTTATACTTCCAATTTTTATTATGTAATTTTGATGTTATTCCTTACCACATAAAGGTTCATCACTATTAAGTCTTTACTGTGTCAGTGTCTCAGTGTATAGTCTTCAGTATCAGACTCTCTTGGGAACTTCCTAGAAATCCAACCCTTCGGTGAGGCCCAGAGACCTGACTTGAGAGGCCACGTGGTAATTCCTATGCGCTTTACAATCATCCAACCACTGCTGTCTACCAGAACTTTTAGCAACGTAAAATTATTCCATGCAACTCATTTAATAGTGACTACAAGCATTTTGCTTTCTTTTTCCCATTTTCCTAATATATTTTTGGCTTTGACTGGTGTGCAAGTGTATGTGTATAATGTTTAGATATATCTCAAGCACAAAGCAAACTATGGTATTTTATTGTGTAATCCGAGAACATTAAGTAGAAAATCTCAACTGCTCCCATGTACAATCACACTTGTTATACTTGGTTTTTGTAAGGCTTTCGGAGTTTTATGTCTTTGTTATTTTACTTATTTGACTTTTGTCTCCTTTTCTTTCTATTCTACTTTTTCTTATAGGCTACCATATAGTGCAACTTTGGAGAAATGTTTGGAATTCTAGTAGCAAACGGACTCTAAAACTGATGAAAATCTAGATTTATTTATCAAATGTAAAGACTGTGATTCTCATACTCCAGTCTATTGAACATGTGGAAATTAATACTTGCACCTTTTCTTTACTTGTGCTGTTCTTTATTTTGAATTTGGATACCAATACAACTTTCTTTTTAAAATATATATGTGTATTATATAGTCTATTTTATATATCATTATATAACATATTATATGTACATATTATTTAATGTAGAAATATAATTCCTATAGTATGTACATATTTACACATAAATATATATTCCTATATGTATAGTATGTATAATTTCCTTTCCTACACTCCTTTGCCTTCTATGTAACTGTTATTGATCCCTCTTACATTATATCTACATATTTAACATACTCAAGGCTCACTGGCCACATAATTCATGATTCATTGGTCACATCTTGGTGGTTGGAGCGACTCATGACTACTTTGTTGAGCAGCATTATGTTGATGGTACATTTTCCAGTGACCCCAGTGACCCCAAAACATATGGAGCCTCAACTTCCTGTTCCAAGTGCATAGAGACCGATGCTTTCTCTCAGTTCTGCATCTCTCAGTTCTTCCAATCTGGTGGTGGCTCATTTGTCAACAACAAGTGTTTGTCACCTCTGTAAAAGATGCTTATAGAACCTAGTTCTTTTTCTTTGAAATTTAACATTTTATTTATTTACTTATTTAGTGTTGGTGGCAGAGCTTGAACTCAGGGCCTCACATTCTCAGTGGGCTTTTTCACTCAAATCTAGAGGCCTACAACCAGAGCCATACCTCCACTTGTAGCGTTTTGCTGGTTCTTTGAAGATCAGAGTCTCGCAGACTTTTCTGCTTGGGCTGCCTTTGAATCATGGTTCCCAGATCTCGGCTACCTGAAATACTGGGATTACAGAATGAGCCACTAGTCTCTGGTTCTAAACTCTTTAACATTTTAATTTTTAATACCTTCTTTTTCAATCTAGAAATGCTTTTCCTGTGTCTTGCCTCTATTCCATTTGTTCATGAGGATCATTTTCTAGAATACCTGCTAATCATGAAGTGAATTTCTCTTCTTGCTTTCTTCCAGGATCATCTTCTTTGATGTTGCTTAGTATCTTTGTTCTTTCCCTCTATGCAACTCTTGATAGTCTTACTTCTTTCCTTTTCCTAACAGCTGGCTCAGTTTAACAGGAGAAAATATCCTCATGTATCCGATTAGAAAGTAATGTATCTTTGTTCCAGTTTCTTAGGAAAAATCTATTTCCAAGGAAAGGGAAATTTCTTCGTCACAGCACATTATCATGCTTCTACTGGGCTACAGAAATTTTCTATAAACCTTACATCGATTTTCCTGCTTTCATTTTTATGAAGAAGCTGTATACACTTCTATCTAGCACTCCAGCAATTTCGAGGAAGAATTCTCCAGGAAGAGTGGGAGATTGGGAGAGAGGGTAGCAGGAGGCAAGGCCCACCTAACTCCTTTTCATTCCCACCTTCAAAGCCAAAAGAGGCAAAAGCATACAACCGGTCATCAACCTGAGGATTAAATGACCTGGAGAGTCGCAGGCCACTGGTAGGGGATGCTTCACATCTCAAGCAATCAAGGGCAGGAAAGGTGGAGTTGGGAATATGGCCTAGCGGTAGAGTGCTTACCTCGCATACATGAAGCCTTGGGTTCCATTCCTTAGCACCACATATACAGACAAAGCCGGAAGTGGCGCTGTGGCTCAAGTGGCAGAGTGCCAGCCTTGAGCAAAAAGAAGCCAGGGACAGTGTTTAGGCCCTGAGTTCAATCCCTAGAACTGGCAAAAAAAAAAAGGGGGGGGGCAGGAAAGGGCCTCCTGTGGTGCCCTCCATAAACACATGCTTGGTCCCAATATGTCAGAGGCAGAAGTGGGGGTGACATGAGCCCTAGAGGTATCTAGCCCTCTCTCGAGGCTGCATTAGAGTCCAGGAGCCCTGATATCCACACTTGAGTCATCACCAGAACAGACACTGCGCCCTCCCAACAGCCCCATTCATAGGACTACAGACAGATGGCACCTAGAGGTGTGCACTCTGCCAGCCGGCAGTGAAAATAAATCTCTAGAGGCATTTGTTTTTTGGTTCACCAATTCTCTATTATAATATACTCCTTTACTTTGTAAGTACAATATAGTCTTGAATGGTTCACATTTTGGCAGCCCTTTCCAAGGTCCCTCCTTTTCCCTGAATGATCTTATTTCCTCTGAGGTCAGCTCTGTTGGTTCATTCTCCCGCTCTTCAGCTTGTCTTCCTGTATGTATTGCCTCTACGCCATTTGTTCTGGATTTTTTTTCTAGAACACATGCTAATCATGAAGTGAGTGCTCTCTGAGTTTCCACTGCACGAGTCTTCATTCATATTTCTGAAGGAAGCTCAGAGTAGATGAATGGAGAGACACAGCCTTCCCCTGTCTGATGGGAGTCACTGGCCTCAGCATCACGTACAGGAAGTGGGTATTCCAGGAAGCATCTCTTTAGGACGTGAGGGTGGGGATCAGGCACCATCCCTGCAGGCTTTCCTCAGTCACCGGATTGCCTGTGGAAAGGTGACTACTGCATTGCGGCATCCTGGCTGTGTAGGGCCTCCTCTTCCATGCAGATTTCCCTTGCAAGCTTGGATGGAAAGAGAACTGCAGAGGGAGAATGAGAGAGGGAGAGGGAGGGGGGAATTGGAAAAGAGAAATGAAGGAGCCACACTCCAATTTGCTCAGCACCGACAGACCATCCACTAGTCCCCTCCCATGTGGACCGTGGGGAGATGGGGGCGCTCCCCCCACTTCAGTGAAGTCAGCTTCCTCCTCGGCATTACCTTTCCCAGCACTGGAAGATGAGCCCTGGCTGTCTGCCGTCTGGCTTGACCACAGTGAAATACAACATGCCTTCTATATTCTAGGAATTCGTGAAGACTTCTTCATTTTCTATACCACCACACCCATTCTCACTTTTTGATGGATGTATTTATTTTCCGACTGTTTTTTATGGTCATGGTGATAGTTTCAAGGGTAAAGGAAGTTGAATGCTTAGGCTCAGCCTGCCATCTTGACCTACAAGCTTGGAAGAAACTTTCTAGCAGTGCAAAAAGAAGGTTCTGAGCAGCTTAGAATACCAAGACGTTCCTCTAACTGCTTTAAAAACCATTCCACAGGCACAGTCTGAAAGGAGATTGGATGGTAGTGTTGAAACCCCAAAAAGAGTATACACTGAATGCCATTCCAAAGACTAGAAGCTAGTCTAAAATATTTTTAAACCTAAATTCTTAAATGTCTATAGAGTCCACATTCTATGTAGATCCTGTTAAAATTCTATTATAAAGTCTATGTGGTCTATATTTTATATGTATACATATAATTATAATTTATACTCCACAGAAATGCTTTAAAACAATATTGTGGGGGAAAATCTGTACCTTTTACAATGATGAAAGTATATGTTTTAGGAGTGTTAGGATTGAAACTCAAGAGTTTAAAACTCTGTCCCATGAAGACCTGGGGTTCAGTGGAGGTGGCTTAAGGACAAAGGACTAAGATGAAGGAATTGCCTCCAGTGTCCCTGAGCTGCTTCAGAAGTTCTGCCACTTTTATCTATTTTATGTTCTTAGGTTTCTGTGTAAGTTGTAGTTGGAAAATGAGCACCACAGACTCAATGATTATTTGAAAAACATTGTATTTGAAGTTTTAAATTTAGTTTACCTGGGGCTGCTGTGGTTTATAAATAAGCTTCACTGCGTATTTAAAATCACTAAAGAATATGACTTCTCTTAACAATTGTCATTTATTTTTACTAATTCTCATGGAACATTTGTCCTCTTTTCCTGGCTTACAGGTTTCTCCTGCCACCTGGTGGCCACACATGTCTATTGCAGGGGCAATTTCTAAATTTAGCCTGTACCTGCTGAAGTTGCAACTACAACTTAAAGCAATGATTATTTTATTCTTGGGGGAGGTGGGAGGGGGGACAGGTTGATTATATTCCTTGCAAGTTACACATCTGCAGTCATTATCTCAGGTAATACCACTGCAAGTGCTTTTAGGGAGAAATTCATATTCTATTCCATTCTCAACACAGAAAAATGCAGCTCAAAGCCAGGTAATTGTGGGATTGGGACTTGACCCAACCTTGCAACAGTTGTAACAGAGCATTAACTTTGCAACCATCTGAAAGGATTTTAGATACAGGGAGATACTTAAGCTAGAGGTAAAAACTTGATAATCATCACTTCCTAGTGGTAGTCACAGGTAGATCAAAGCTGGAAGCCAGAAGCAATGACATCAGGGAAATCCAAATTACAAAGCAAGATGGTTTAAACTTCTGGAGAAAAGGCTTCCTTGCTTTACTAGGAAATCCATTTGGCTGGTACTTGAATTGCCACCTGAAGATGAAAATTTTTTCTCTTGCATGAAAATACACAGTTAAGAGAAGGAAGAGCCAAGCACCAGTGGCTCATACTTGTAATCCATCCTAGCTACTCAGTGGGCTGAGCTTTGAAGGTTGTGGGTCAGAGCTAGATCTGGCAGGAAAGTCCATGAGACTCTTATTTCCATTTTACCAAAAACCCAGAGCAGAGCTATGGCTCAAGGGGTAAAGTGTTAGTCTTGGGGAAAAAAAATAAAAAGGAAAGAAAAGCTCAGGGAGAATGCCTAGTCCTTGAGTTCAAACCCTCAAAACTGGCACACAAAAAAAAAAAAAGAAGAGGAGGAGGAAAAAGAAGCAATATGGAGAGGAAACCTAACCGCTCTGCTTTGTACGGTCTAAACCAAACCTAAAATCTAGGATTCTCTGTGTTATGAGAAGCATAAAGAAAAAATTAAGCATACTGATGCTTTATTCCTCCTTACCACTGATTCCCAAAGAGATTCTTTCTTGCCCAATTTTTCCATCATTCCCAGAGATTTATTTTTATTTTTTGCTGCTCCTGAGGCGTGAACTCAAGGCCTGCACTGTCCCTGAGCTTCTTTGTGCTCAAGGCAGGCCCTGTACTACAGTGCCACTTCCAGCTTTTTCTGAGTAGTTTACTGGAGATAAGAGTCTCGTGGACTTTCCTGCCCAAGCTGGCTTTGAACCACAACCGTCAGATCTCAGCCTCCTGAGTAGCTAGGAGGACAGATGTGAGCCAGCTTACTCCCAGAGATTTTTGTGACTCAGGAGTTAATCATAAGAGTAATGACACCAGAAAAAGAAGGATACCAAGGTGGGAAAAACTAAAGACAAGAAGGAAAGAATTCCTGCAAAAAGGAAGATGAATAGGAAGAGAAACAAGAGCTGAGAGACTTCATGTACTTGACTTAGAACTATTTTAGATAGAGATAACTGAGACTTTGGTATAGTGGCTTTGTTTAGACATGGATGGATGGATGGATGGATGGATGGATGGATGGATGGATGGATGGATGGATAAACTGGCACAGCCTGTGACTGTCCCAGATGTGACACCAGGTAGCAGTTCATGGGTCATGGAGCAAGAGACTGGAGAACTGAATGAGTCAAGAGTCTAGGCAATGACAGGAAGCAGAAAAGGGCATAGGTCAAATGTTCCAGGAAAAAGCCCAGAATCAGCTTGACTCAGAGATAAAAATCTGTGCCATCCATGATGAGACAGAAAATCAGATTCTGCATAGATGGATTCTAGTTTCTTGGTGCCAGAGAAGAGAGTCCATGATTCTGGATAAAGTAGAGGAGTCACACTATGTGTTTCCTAACTGAAACACCTGTACTGTTAGATAGAGTTGGACAGAGGTTAGAGATTTCCCTTCCTTCTAAACTCTAGCTTGAGAACCTTGACTTTCCTGATGAGTTTGGAGGGTGCTGGGAATGAAGCATTATCTGTCATGTTAGGAGAGAAACTGAGAAAACTAGCTGTTGACCTTTGACCCGCTGTGCCCTCTGCCTCATGAATGGCCCCTGTTGAGTATTGTTTTTCCTCTACATTGCTCAATAGATTTCATGAGAGTACCAGCTCCTTTCCTCCTGAGGCTACCAAGATGTAAGACTTCTGATCATTAACTATTTGTCTTCTGTTTCAGATAGCAACCTCTGAGAATATTTACTTGAACCTGTATTAAACAATATTATCAAGTTAAATAGCATACATTTGAACTTACATGCTAACAAGTTCACATTTCTCACTATATTCTCTATCCCTCTTTGTCTATCATAATCTGGATTTTGTGAGAATTCTTGACCATTCTCCTTATATCTTCCTTCCTTTCATCTTTGTTCCTTTAAAAACTTAGGAAATAATTCTCTCTCCTGGTCTCAGAGTGCTGCATACATCCCGAAGGGCTTGGGATGGCTTAGGAAGTCCTGCCTGGTCAGTTTTGCATGCATTTCCCCCCTCATCGCTCCTCACTCTCCCTCCCCCAGGGTTCTGCTGTCCGGCTCCATCCCGCCCTTGCCACTTGTTCTTGAAGAGGTTCCCTAGCAACTCTTTTGACATTGGTACCCCTCCTCCCCTGACATTCTCACTCTGCCTCTTGTGCTTTCTTTTAATAGTACTACGGACTTTGCAACATGTGATAAAATGTACTATTTTATTTCATCTCTGTCTCTTCCAGTAAGCCTATAGCTATATCTATGTCTATAGCTAAGCCTAGGTCTATATCCCCATTATTTGTACTCACTATTTTTTAGTGAAATCCCTGGTTCTCAAGTGGTTCAATTAAAGCATGGTATCTCAATCAAGTAAACTAGTCCAGCAGTCAAAAATAATTAAAATCTGACTGTGCTCTTAAAAAAAAAATAGGTCAAAACTTTCCAAGAAATTCTAAGACCAGCTTGATTCAGAGGGAAAATCTGTGCCATTCCTGATTTGCCTACTGAGGCAGAAAGAACTCAGAACCTCTGCACGCATGGGCTCTGGCCAGGTGGTGTCAGAGGAAAAAGCCCATGTTCCTGGATAAAGATGAAGTGAGAAAAACATCCCTGGACCTTTGCCCTCCCTGTGTAGTACTTCCTAAAAATCTCTGTTCCACATCTTTACTATTCTTCTCTTCCAGGAGTTACTTGCTCTAAAACCTTGACTTCCACATCTCTCCCACGTTGCATCTCTCCCAGGTCCTGGATATGTAAGGTCTTCACTTTGCCATCCCCATGGACCAGTTTCCAGCATCCTCACTAGAAATGACCGCCAGGACTTCCACTCCTACCACAACTAAGCCACGCTGGATGGTTGGTCTCCCTCCTTCCCCTGAAGGGAACACCAGATCCCCCTAAGAAGCAAACTTCTTTCACCCCAAGGGCTTTTCCAAAAGTAGTTGGAATAGAGAATATCCTTAGTAATTGTTCTGTCCATTTGTTTGAAATATAGCCTTATAGAAAGCAGGCCAGAGGCGATACTTTTCCAAGGAGTTACACTATGTGTTTGCTAACTGAAACAACTGTACTGTTAGAGTCAGGCAGAAGTTAGATATTTCCCTTCCTTCTAAACTCTAGCTTGAGAACCTTGACTTTCCTGATGAGTTTGGAGGGTGATGGGAATGCTCTCCTCTTTGCCTCGCCCCACCCTCAGCCCCATAGCCAGGAACTAGCCTTCTCAATCAGAGATCTGGCTAGAGAATATTCCAGACAACATCCAGCCACAAAGCTCTGAGCTACAGAGTCAGGGGTCTGGTCATCTCAGCTGGTAGCAGATTCTGCAATAAGGATGATTGCTTTCTAGCCATCTGCAGGAAAATCTAAGGACCCCGGAATACCTGCCCAGAATCAGAGAAACTAGGAGCCATCACTGGAAGGAAAGAAAGGGAAAGACTAAAAGCAAGGGTGAGTCCAGCATCCAGGAATTTCCCTGGGAGCAGTGTTGGGTAGCAAAGGAGACCTGAGGCGGGTGACGAGGTCAGGCAATGGGTCATGAGAGGATCGCCTGCTTCTGGCAGGCCTGAGGGTCCTGACCCTAAAGTATGTGAGGCACGTACAAGTACAGCTGTTCAAACCATTCTTGCCTTGGGGATGAGGGGTGTAGCTCAGTAGTAGAGCACTTGCTGAACATGCACAGCCCTGGCTTCCATACCCAGCAGCATGAGTAGGAAAAAAGAAAATCCCTTCCTTGGTCAAATGGGCACAAGATCCACGGGAAAACTAGGTCTCCAAGTAGGACCATCAGAGGCACAGAGTGGTCAAAAAGCCACTCATTCATCCAATGACTATTTCTTGACAGCTCCTGTTTCTAGGCACAGTCTCCTTGGCCCTGACATCGGAGTCCATGCACAACCCCTCTTTGAGCTAAGTCAGTACCAGGAAATATCCCCAGCAATGGCTGTCATCACGCCTCTACGAATATTCACTCCACACCTGGGATAATCTTTTTAAACAAACCTCAGGGAGTATAATCTGCTGCTACTAGATGTACATTAACCGCCCCACCCCCCGCATAAAAAAAAAACCTTAGCAACCAAACCCAAATCATAGTCTCTTGAAAAATAAAACACTGTCCACAGCCAGTTTTATTATTTCCTATTATTCTTGGCAGCCTACACAGGATACTGGCACAATTTAAAATCCTTTGTCCTCCATCAGGCTGACCTTCTCCAAAAGAGGTGGGTACATTTCTTCCTCTCCTCACCCCCCTCCCCCAGCCCCAAGCAACAGTAGCAGTGAGATAGATCAAAGTGGAGGAAGCCAGGCTTCATTATGGGAGCTCTGAGGCCCCGATTGGGCTTCCCAGAGGGTCTGCGCAGACTTGTAAATAGATGCAGTAAAAGAGTAAATAATGAATTTGTGCAATTGGAGGGGAAAGCTGGGAAGCAGCTCTGGGGTGACGGGGAGAAAGGCATTTTAAAGAATGTATGTGTGCACGCAGCTCGCCCAGCAGATGTAATGGCTTCATATACATTCATGAGCACTGGTCTCCCAACTCTTCTTTTTCATCACGATCATAAAAGACAAAGGGAAAGTAAGAGGGGTGAGAAAGAGAGATAAACTTTAAGGGGTTCAATTGCAAACACAACCTGCCGTTTGTAAATTGCTTGGAGACCTTTTGAGGGAGAATGGAGGAAATGAAAAGTAGAACATACAAGAATATTGCTGTTTAGGGGAAAGTCTGTGCTCTGGGCAGAAAATCTTGTCTAGAGAATGGTTGAGAGGCACAATATTGACGAAATGTAAGAGTGCTTTGTATAAAGGACATGCCTGGCTCTTCCACCTGTCCCTTGTGGCAACCTCCAAGGTCATTTGCTTGTGGAAGCTCTGGGGTTCTATGGCTTCAGTTATATAACAAAACCAGGGGGCTCTGGAGCCCCTGGTTTATTAGATGGCCTCTGCTGATGCCACCCTCCCACAGGTTGGGTCTTCTAAAGAGTCCAACCCACAGCAAAGTCAGCGGGTGTTCCAAGCTCTGATCCCAAACCCACACCTAAGTCCCAGTTCAGCCATTTTTTACAAAATGTAACCTGCATTTTCTTCCAGAAAAGAATTATGGTCAGCTGCAAAAATAGGCTTTTTAACTTTCTGCATTGGTGCATATACTTGTAATTTAGATAGAGAGATTGGTTGTTTTTAGAAATAGGCACACACTTACACGCCTAAGATGAGGGACTTGTCTCCCAGTAACAAGATGTCAAGCAATTGTTGCACATCGGAGTTGTTCTGAAAGCTAAGTGCACACGAGCAATGTCAGTTTGAAGAACACAGCAGTACAGTGGTAAAAATTGAGAAGGTTCACAAGCCAGCTGCCTTCCCACATCAGGCTGTAAGTTTAGAGCAAAGGGGATGGAGGTGGCCAACCGGCTAGCTCAATGAGGCTCACAAGGCTCTGTCTGCTGCCTTTCTCCTGTAAGTGACCCCAGGCCCTGCAAGCTGTTAGGGGGCTCCGTGCCTGCCAGCAGAACTGCTCTTTAGAAGGGATGCAAGATGAAGGTCATACCCATCTGTGTTTAGCCCTGGCCTCACAGTCACTCTGAGCATCCTTGGCTTGGGGCCAGTATGGATAATTACATTTCACCTGCCCAAACTCTCCTGTGGTTTCCCTGAGAGGCCTCTGCCTCTTCCACAGCTGCATAAATGCTCTCAAAGGTAGTAGTCTGTGACTGTGCCACAGGGGTGGTCCTCCTGACAGGGGAAATCCACACGCACACCCTCATTCTCCCAGCAAGGGTTTATTAAGCATGTATTTAATGAGGGCTAAGCTCTTATGCTGGAGATGCAAAGATGAAAATGGTTCACTTTCGGCCCTTGAGAAACGCATAGTCCAGTGAAGCCACCAATATGCATCATAAATAACATTTAAAGTATGTCTGAAAACATTCTAAAAAGAAAAATGTAGCAAGGTCTCATACCTGGAATCCTAGCTACTCAGGAAGCTGAGATCTGAGGTTCCAAGTTCAAAGGCAGCTCGGGCTACCCAAAAGTGGAAATAGCACTGTTTTCAAAGTACTAGCAAGCTAGCCTTGAACACAAAAGCTTAAGCACAGTACCCAGACCCTGCATTCAAGCCACAGGATGGTACAAAAACAATAAAAAGAAATGCTAAGAGACATTGTAAATCTCCATCATCCCAGTGACATGGGGAAGCACAAATAGGAGGATCATCAGGCAGCCCACACAAACATAAAGCAGAAACCAATTTTTTTATTTAAAAAAAAAAAGAGGATGGAGGTATGGATTAAGTGGTGGAGCATTAGTCTAGCAAGTACAAGGCCCTGAGCTCTATCTCCAGCACCATGGGAGGAGCGGAGGAAAAGCCAGGCACTGGTGGCTCATGTCTCCAATCCTAGCTACTGAGGAAACTGAGATTTGAGAACTGAAGCCAAGAGTCAGCTCTGGTTGACAAAACCATGAGATTCTGATCTCCAACCAAACTTCCTTAAGTGGAGGTGTTGCTCTAGTGCTAGAGCCTGTGACTGAAAAAGCTGAGCAACACTGGTGCCCTAAATTCAAGCTCCAGTACCAAAACACAAAACAAGAAAAGGAAGGGAGAGAGAAAAAAGGGGAGGAAGGGAGGAAGGAAGGAAGGAAGGAAGGAAGGAAGGAAGGAAGGAAGGAAGGAAGGAAGGAAGGAAGGAAGGAAGGAAAGAAAGGGAGAGGAGGAAGGAAGGAAGGAAGGAAGGAAGGAAGGAAGGAAGGAAGGAAGGAAGGAAGGAAGGAAGGAAGGGAAGGGAAGGGAAGGGAAGGAAAGGAAAGGAAAGGGAGCGATATTATTTGCAGGAAAATGGACAGAACTGAAATCATCATATCATTTGTCTCATATGCATACACTAGACCTGTGGTTTACATTCAGGGTACTATCTGGGGATGGAAGCCAGTGGCAAACACAAGGGTAAAACAAAAAAATGGGATTGGAAAACCTCATAGGCATATATGAAAGAATAATGAAACTTGTCAAGAATTGTTTTGAAAACATGAGAGAGTGCCAGGAGCTGGTGGCTGACACCTGTAATCCTAGCTACTCAGGAGGCTGAGATCTGAGGATCGCTGTTCAAAGCCAGCCCAGGCAGGAAAGCCTGTGAGACCCTCATCTCCAATTAACCACCAGAAAACTGGAAGTGGAGCTGTGGCTCAAAGTGGTAGAGTGCGAGCCTCGAGCAAAAGAGCTCAGACACAGTACCCAGGCCCTGAATTCAAGTCTCATGACTAACTTTAAAAAAAAAATTATAGAGTAAGTGAAAAAGTAATAAAGGGGATGAATTTAACCAAAGTTCACTAGATGCAAGTATGGAAATTTCACAATGAGATCCCTGTTTTATAAATGTGCTAATAAAAATATCTCCTAGAGGACTTGTAAAGACATAGATTGCTGAACTCTACCCCCATCCCCCCATGAGTTCAGGGTATGTCAGCAAGTTCCCTGGTATGCTGATGGACAGGTCTGGGCCCACACCATGACAGCCTCCACTCTGGACCTTTGTCTGGGCCACTTCCTCTATGTTACCTAAGTGTCTTCTCACAGTGGGGAACTGAAAGGGTTGATACAGGTAGTTGTAGTAATAATCACAACAATATTTCTTTTTTACCAAGAGACTTCTGAGTACTTAGTTCTACCCACTAAGAACAGTGTTTGAGTTTATTCAAGTACGTTTGTATTCTAAATACTCTCAGCCTGTAATCATAGGCATCATAATTCAATGGCCAGGAGTTTTTGTTAAATACTCTATATTACTATCAATAGTTATCTCAGTTCTGTGGAAGTGAGTACTAGTATCTTCATTTCTCAGATGAGGAAACTCAGGTATAAAGTAATTAAAATGAACCAAGGGCAAGTTGCTAGTCAATGGAGACTTCTTTGAGTGTATGTTTAAGTGCTACAACATATGGTTCCTTTATCATCCCAGATTTGCTCTATAAAATAAGCTAGCTTATTCCAAACCTAAAATCTTCTCATCCTATTATACTATTAACCTACAGTAATTTCCTGAGTCTGCTTTCAAAAAATCTGCCAGCACATTGCTGGCAACTACTATGGTTTGCAATAATCATCTTTTAGCTTCTTAATAACCCTTGTGCATTGAACAATCAAGAGAACGGAAGGGTCAAGTAGAAGGCAACGCCCTGTAGTGCTATGAATGTGCTGGAGGATTTTCTGTGATAATGCCTGGGGGATACATGGGCATTCTTGGCATATGAGAGTGTAAGAGCCTCTCACAACATCTGTTCCAACAACATCTCTAGACAGTACATCCTTAAAAGACAATTTTCAGAAAGCCCTAAACAATTGTTAAGCTTTTTTTTTTTTTGGCTACCTCCAAAGAAGAAAGCAAACAAAGCAAGCAATTCATGTTTCAATTCTCTGCATACAATCTATCCGTAGTGATTTAGCCTCTGGTTACATGCCTAAACTGAGACAGACTGAGACCTAAGAAATGACAGGACATTAGAAATGTGTGGCCTGCATCCCAGCACTGTCTTAATGCAAATTTCTAAAAGCTAGGAAATGTAAGGCTGCCTGAGGAGGCCACCAACAGCCCACCCCAGTCCCCACTTCTGAGAAATTAAGCTGATGACATGATGGAAATGCCACAGCCTCGGTCTGTAAGGAACATATGGGACAAACCCCAACAGAGGGACACAAAGACACACAATGTGAGTCTATTCACATGGAATTTCTAGAGCAGGCAAATGTACAGAGACAAAAAGTGGTACTGAAGTGGTATTTAAGAAAGGGGGCAATTTGGATTGCTCACAAGGACAGCTTTTTCAAGATGTGACGAAAATAAAATCAGATAGTGGTGTTGGTTGCACAATGTAATGAATATACTACCACCACCACCACCCCAAAAAAATAACCAGAAACAATGAAGCATACATATACCATTCACTTCTTTCTTGGCTTGATCTCAGACTTTGCACTTACCTGGCAGGTGCTCTCCCACCTGAGCCCATTTTTATTTTCCAAATAGGGTCTCATATTTATGCTCAGACTCATGTGGACCACCATCCTCCTAATTTAATCCCACAGAGATGGGCTGAAAGGTGTACTTTACCATGCCCAACTTTTTAGTGGTTGAAATAGGGTCTCACAAACTTTTTGCTGAAGCTGGCCTCAAACCACAATCTCCTCAATCTCTTCCTCCCAAACAGCAAGGTTTGCCGGCGTGAGCCATTGTGGTTTAAGATGGCTAATTGAAATGAACTCCAAGATATAGAAACAAGAGAGTTTCTGTTGTGTTTTTTTTTCTTTTCAATGTACTCTGTGAAGCTATTTCTTTTTTCTTTGGTTGTTCCCCCCGACCCCCGCCTTGGCTTGCCCCCTGTTGTCATTGTTTTTGATTTTGATACCCTGTGTCTTCTATATATGCTTATGTGATTTGGGGAAGGGAAGGAGCATAACAAAATGGTGAGACAAAGGACAAGGAGTAAACCAATGCAACAACCATACTCATAAAATACTATGTTGGAAATGAACTTTACAACTTGGTGGGAGGGGAGTTCAGGGGGGAGGGAAAGTGGGAGAAAAAACAAGGGAGGGGTAACAATGTTTGACAGGAAAGGTACTCATTTCCTCACTTATGTAACTATAGCTCCTCTGTACATCATTTTTACGATAAAATAAAATAAAAATTTTAAAAGATGCACTGTATTCATAAACTGGTTTGCTGAAAGCCAACTCCTTTTGTACAACTACTTAAAGATAATAAAAACATTCCAAAAAATTTCTAGGTTATCCCCCACTCCCCAAAAAAGATCTAACTGAACACTAATTAAAGTCAACTATACAATTCGTGGGTGGGGGAGTAGGGAGGAACTGGAAGAGAGAGAGAGAGAGAATAGAAGACACTGTACTAAAGGATATGTACTCGTTACCTAATGCATGTACATCTTTGTACATCACCTCTATAATAACAAATTAATATTTTAAGTATATACTTTTAAATGATGAGTTTTGTTATAAGACTACTAAAAAGAAACATGCTAAAAAGAAAAAATACAATAGTAAGTCATTAATAAATTTAGTACAGTTGCTAGTCAATCTAAAAATTGTTTATAAATCTATGTGCCAGTAGAGAGACTGAAACTTTCAAAATATCACCTATACTACTTCAAAAAACATCAAATTCAGCCAGGTGTCAGTGGCTCACATCTGTAATCCTAGCTCCTCAGGAGACTGAGATCTGAGAATCACTTTTCACAGCCTGTCCAGGCAAAAATTTCTGTGAGATTCTTATCTCTAATTAACCACTAAAAAAGCCAGAATTGGAGCTGTGGCTCAAGTAAAAATGGCAATACTGCCAAAGGCTATCTACAAATTCAATGCAATATCCATCAATATCCCAACATCACTCCCTAATGAAATAGAGGAAGATATCCAAAAATTCATAAGGAACAATAAAAGACCTTGAATAGCAAAAACAATCCTAAGCAGGAAGAACAGTGCCAGAGGAGTATCAATACCAAACTTCAAACTCTATTACAAAGCTATAGTAACAAAAACAGCTTGGTATTGGAGCAAGAACAGGCCTGAGGACCAATGGAATAGAACTGAAGATCCAGAAATGAAACCACAGACCTATGGCCAATTAATCTTAGATAAAAGAGCTAAAAAAAAAAAATAAGATGGAAGAAAGACAGTCTCTTCAACAAATAGTGCTGGCAAAATTGGTTAAACATCTGTAATAAACTAAAGCTAGATCCTTATATATCACCCCGCATCAGAATCAATTCCAAATGAATCAAAGACCTTGAGGTAAAAGCAGATACCCTGAAAATATTACAAGAAGGAACAGGAGAAACACTTGGGCTCCTTAGGGCAGGTAGAAACTTTCTTAATAAAGGCCCAGAAACACAAATCAAAGAAAGGTTCGACAAATAGGATTGCATCAAACTGCAGAGCTTCTGCATGGCAAAGGACATAGCTTGCAAGATAAATACAAAGCCCTCAGATTGGGAGAAGATCTTCACTGGCCATACAAAAGACAAGGGCCTCATATCTAAAATATACATAGAACTCAAAAAATTAAGTTCCCTCAAAACCAATCCTCAAAGAAACAAGAGCACCCTTAACAAATGGGCTAAAGACTAAAAAAGAGACTTCTCTGATGAGGAAAGAGAATGGTCAAAAGGCACATGAAGAAGTACTCAATATCTCTGGCCATAAAAGAAATGCAAATCAAAACAACATTGCGATTCCACCTCACCCCAGTAAGAATGGCCATTATCAAGAAAACTAATAAAAGCTGCTGGCAGAGATGTGACCAAAAGGGAGCCCTACTACATTGTTGGATAGAGTATAAACTTGTTCAACCACTCTGGAATACAGTGTGGAGGTCCCTCAAAAGGCTAAACATAGAGCTCCCCTATGACCCCGCAACCTTGCTTTTGGGCATTTACCCATAGGATTACAAGCAAGACCACACTAAAGCTACCAGCACAACTATGTTCAACGCAGCACAATTTACCATTGCTAAAATATGGAACTAACCCAGATGCCCCTCAGTAGATGAATGGATCAACAAAATGTGGTACACAGACACAATGGAATTCTATGCTTCTATGAGAAAATATGACATTGCCCCATTCGTAAGGAAATGGAAAGACTTGAAAAAAAATCATACTACGTGAAATGAGCCAGATCCAAAGAAACAGACTCTATGGTTTCCCTCCTTGATAATAATTAGTACATGTCTAGTATAGTCCTAGCAAAAAATCAAAATAGCTGAATAGCTATGTCCATATGAACATATAAGATGACACTAAGCAAAATGAAGCCAAAGTTATGAAAATAAGTAGTTTATCATTGTTGTTATTTTCGATGTACCATGTAAAATGATGCCTTTTTCTTTTGTCTTTCCCTCCCCATGGTTTTACCCCTGATGTCACTGTCACTGATTTTGGTACCCTGGGTATTGTATATATGCTTATCAGAACTAGGGAAAGGGAACCTCAAAATGGAAAGACAAAAGGTAAAAGGCGAACCAATACAACAGCAATACTTATAAGACAATATGCTGTAAACGAACTGTACAACGGGGGGGGGGGGCTGGGAGAGAGGAAGATGGGAGAAAAATAAGGGAAGAGGTAACAAGTTTGATAAGAAATGTACACACTGCCTTACACACAAAACTGTAACCCCCCCTGTACATTACTTTGACAATAAATTAATTTTTAAAAGATAGCATTATATAAAAAAAACTAAGTCATAGACCTGAAAGATCCTGGTAAAAATACTTATTGGATGGATGAATAATATTCAAGCTATAAGGAATTCCTACAACTTAATAACAAAAAGCAAAATCTGATAAAACACAAGATAATTCACCAAGAAAAATATACAAATGACAAAAAATTACAGAATTGCTCTACTTCACTAATCAAGTAAATGAAAATTAAGACCCAAACCCCCACAGAGCACCATTAGAAACTGATATTAAAATGTTTGACAACACTAATCCTTGCTAAGGATATGAAGCAACTAGAACACTTATAAGCTGTGGTGGTGTATAAAACAGTTCAATCATTTTAGAAAAAGGTCTGGCAGTTTGGGAGACTTTGTTGCTGTTTATTGGCGGTGCTGAGGTTTAAACTCAGGGCCTTGAACTTTGAAGATAAGTGCTCTACCATGCAAGTCAAGCCTCCAGCCTTTCCTTTATTTTTCATGTAATTGTTAATGAAGTTATTGATTTGGATTTTTTATTTTTTTGCCAAGGACATTGTCATTTGTTGTTGTTGTTGTTGTTGTTGTTTTAAAGTCATGTGAAGATACTCAAGTTTTTTTTTTTTAGTTTTTTTTTTTCTTTGGCCAGTCATGGGGCTTGGACTCAGGGCCTGAGCACTGTCCCTGGCTTCTTTTTGCTCAAGGCTAGCACTCTGCCACTTGAGCTACAGCGCCACTTCTGGCCTTTTCTATATATGTGGTGCTGAGGAATCCAACCCAGGGCTTCATGTAAATGAGGCAAACACTCTTGCCACTAGGCCATATTCCCAGCCCCTCCTGGTTTGGTTTTCAAGTAGAACCTCATGTTTTTGCCTGGGGCCAGAGCCAGATGGTGTTCCTCCTACCTATTCCTTTTAGAATAGCTAGGATTACAGGCATACATAAGAAGTTTGTTCTTTGAGATAGGATATCATTAAACAAGGCCAGCCTCAACCCACGACCCTCCTATCTCTGCCTCCTAAGTAGCAGGGGTAATAGAAGTTAGCCACCTTGTGTGGAAGTGGGGGTTTTTGTTTTTTACAAGACAAAATTATGACTCAATAAAACTTCTAGATATTTGAAAGAATATACCACCACCAAGAACTACATAAAGATCCTATTGGGACCAGGTGCTGGTGGCTCACACCTGTAATCCTAGTGACTCAGGAGGCTGAGATCTGAGATCTGAAGAACCAGTCAGGAAAGTCAGGAGACTCTTAGCTCTGATTAACCACCAGAAAACCAGAAGTGGAGCTATGGCTCAAAGTGGTAGGTCACTAGCCTTCAGTAGAAAAGCTCAGGGACAGTGTCCAGACCCTAAGTTCAAGCCCCATGACCAACAAAAATAAAAATACTCTTAGTAGTTTATTTGGAACACCCCAATTTAGAAATAGTCCTGTTCTGTATCAGCAGAATAAATGAAATGTAGTACAAACCATGGAATACTATTAAGCAATTTAAGTTCACTTAAGCAAGGAAATACTAAAAAATGGAGCAAGACAAACATTTCAGAACATACTATTCTGACTGTGAAACAAGTCTATGTCAAAGACAACATAGTATTACATTCAGTGAGGGAGGGTGTAGCCAGAAAGGGATTTCTTGGGTTCCATGTTTAAACTGGCTGGTATAAGTAATACAGTACATGCATTTGTCAAAACTCAGTGTGTGTACATTTAAAATCTGTGCTATTTATTGTATGCAAATTATACTTGAAATGAAAAACAATGGTAAAAATAAAAAAGTAAATTCTGTTAATGGCTACTATCTGAGTGTGGTGGCACATACCTATAATCCTTCCACTCCAGAGGCTGCAGCAGAAAGATTGCAAGTTCCAGTTCAGCTGGGGTGACATAGCTGAGTTCCAAGCCAGCAAGGACTGACATAGTGAGAGCCTGGCTTGGGGAAACAAGACAAAAGCTAAGAATGTTAACAGAGAACCTGTTAAAAATGGACACATGAAATTGTACTTAATAAGACTTTTAAAAATGATGATGAAACTATACATAACAAGGAAAATACATTTAAATTTGACCTAGATGAAGTATATGAAGAAAGGACATGTTTGCACTTACCCAGATGTCGAGAAGATTTGGTTTTAACAGAAAGGCCTACCATCCTTATTTTAACAAAACCCCTCACTCTCCTTCCTCATTTTCTAGCCTGACTTCATGCTTCATGTTCATTCATAACCTTTTTTTTTCTAACCACAAGGACACATCTGTTTCTTACCTCTTCACTTGTAGAATGTAAATTCCAAGGTAGCAGGATTATTTCTTATGTTCTGTATCTTCAGAACCTAACACAGTCCCTGATTCATAATGGCACTCAGTTATCGATTCAATAGGCAAATGAATGATCACCAAGAGTGAGATTTATACAGGGTACACACCACAAAGTAGCATTGCTGAACACATTGCTAACATTTCTCCCAATTCCACTTCTAATGTTCCTCTCCACTGCAAAGAACTAGCCTTTTGAAATTGATTTCTCTCTCCTCATCAACATCTTTCTCTTTCTTTCCTCTCTCACCCCCATCCTTTTTATTTTAATGGAAAGGTGTCTGAACTAAAATGAACAGATGAATGATAAGGGTCTCCTCTCTTCCATCATCTCTCCACTATTTGGTCTGTTCCCAGAGAGGCTGCAATTTCCACTAGAATCCATCTACCCACATTTCTGACTTCTCTGCCCTTACTGGACTCTTAGCAGGACAAAGCAACTCATCCCATAAATCAGAATGCAATCTTCATTTGGGCACATTTTCCTAAAGGGTAAATAAGTTCTTTGAGGTAAGGACCTCCTTCATGCCAGCTTTTTCTCTCTTTCCTCACCTCTCACTAGCATTTTCTTTTCTTTCTTTTTTCATTGTTGTTAAGGAGACCTGCCAGCTCTTGACTTCCTCAATGCCACCTCTGACTGCCTGAGCTGTGTGATTCAGATCTGCAGGTCTTATTCATGCTTCATACTGAGTAAGGAGTAAAATAACCTGGGTGACAAATCCAAGCCACGTCTCTTCTGGCAGCCTAAGGAGATTCAGGATGGAAATTTCAGGCCAAGCCCTTATTTCTCCAGTATAACTTTTACTTCTAAGGACATTGAAGTGAGGGCTATAGGATACTTGAAAAAATTAATGAAGATTGAGCCCGTCTCCCATTTAGACAGCAATCATTAAGTAGACTATATCAGTCAAAACAACGCAAGGATTCTGAACTCTACCTCAATAAAAACACAAAAGGAAAAAAAATAATGTAATACTCGATTGGTGAGATATAACTTATTTTTAATGAATTTGCCTTTAACACAAATGTAAAACAAAATTTCTACCATTCCAACTATAAATTCAAATTCCAGAACAGACCAATAATAACATGAAAGTTTAAATAGATTTTAACTAGAGTATCAAATATAATACAGAATGAATGCTTTGTCACAATATTTAAAATAAACTTTTTAGAATTCCAAGTTATCAAAAGTGCTCCTCAAGAAAAGGATAGTACCTGTTGGTGTTTATGTGTTTGAAATAAAAAAGCAAACTCCTCTTGATATGAATGCAATTTGAATACTTCTAAGGCATCCTACAATACCTGATACAGGTATTATTCATGGTCTTAGTGTAAGAAATCACATCACAGAGTTTTTTGTTTTTTGTTTTTTTTGGCCAGTCCTGGGTCTTGGACTCAGGGCCTGAGCACTGTCCCTGGCTTCTTTTTGCTCAAGGCTAGCACTCTGCCACTTGAGCCACAGCGCCACTTCTGGCCATTTTCTGTATATGTGGTGCTGGGGAATCGAACCCAGGGCCTCATGTATATGAGGCAGGCACTCTTGCCACTAGGCCATATCCCCAGCCCCACAGAGTTTTGATTAGACTTCTAGACCCCATACAATAGAACAAGAAAACCTGCCAACATTTAGTATCTTTTCTTGTTTTGTTATTTTGCCAATAAGAGATCAGATTTAATGTCATCATTCAAATAGATGACCATATAAAGTTCTGTTTCTGTTAGCTGGTACCAACAAATGTGCAAGAACAATTCTCATTAGAGCATTTGCACATGAAAGTAATTCATTTTCATTTAAAATAAAATTAATATAGGTACATGTAGATTAAGATAAAACACCAAGATATATTCAAACTGAAAAGGCAGCCACTAGAAAGGAGACATAAAAAGAGAAAACTCTAGTGGATATAATCATTTTTGTTCAATCATTAAGATAGCTACCACCACCGTGTTCAGACCAACTAAAGTGGGAAAGAACATGTGAAACATAGAGAAGAATGTCTCCCACAGTTGCAATAAATGTACTTTAGAAAAAATAATAAGCTAAGCTCAAATGAAAATTTTAAATATAGGATTCATATTTTTAAAAATTACAACTGTAACCTGGTATAGTGCCCACACCTGTCATTCTAGCACTCAGGAGGCTGGAGTGAGAGGATGGCAAGTTCAAGGTCCCTGGGATACACGCACACATGCACACGCGTGCACACACACACACACACACACACAACTGCACCCTTGATTTTCTTTTCAGAAAAAGTTTTTAAACAAGGGCATTACGCAGACTACAGATTGGGACTCATACTAATATTATGGTCTCACCTAAAAACATTAGAGATATAAAATTAAATTTCAAGTGTATTTCCATTAAACGTGGGCAAAATTATAACATTTATCAAACACAAGCTTGAAAATTACTTTCATTTATAATATAAAGCACTGTAGGGACAGTTGGCTGTTCTTAATTTTCAAAACTAGATAGGAATTGTTTCTAATTACAAAGAACCATCATAATGGCGGTGTGAAGTAAGTTTTTAATTATGATGAACTAAAACCCAATTCAAAGTAAATTTTTAAAAGTATAAAAATATCTAAGTTTTGAAAAGGCTTAAATGTTTGTAATTTTACAATAGGTTTATTTTTTCTAACAATTAAAAAGTTACCTTTCTTTTATCAATATAAAACTATTCAAAGAAACAAAAGAGAAAATCTTTTATATAAGAAAAATAAATTTACATGATACACTCAGGAAATACAATCATGAAAGTGGTAGTCTCCCTGAAACAAAGAATTCCTTCCCTTTTGTCACCTCCACACCTTATAAAATCTTTATTTCACATCATTTACATAGAATATCAAAATCTGATAGGTAGATGAGATTTTTTTTTGTCTTTTAGAGCAGTTCATCAGGTAAATTTATTCAGTCTTAGTGTTTTTCTTTTTAATATTTTCTACAGCATCCTCTGGTGTAGGTTTTGAGGTGGATGAGCCAGTGCCATTGAAAGACGCTTTTGTTTCACTTTTCTTTCCACACAATGAAAACTGTTGCTGCCAGCCAAACAGCATCCTACTCAATATATCTTCTAAAGGAGCAAGAGTCATGGTAGAAGTCTCTGTAACCATCATGGTTATCTGGAAAAAAAAAAAATCACTTTTAAATTAAAGTGTAAGTGCTGTTTCTCAAGGCAGAAAGAAAAGTAAATGAAAGGATTACAAATATATTCTGAATTTAATCTGCAGAAGCAAACAATGCTGAATTCTGGAAAAATCAATGATACAAGATATTTTGGGTGTAAGGAGGCAGCAAAACCATTTCCACAGAAATAATACTCAAAGGAAATAAAATACAGTATCATCTACAGTCTAAAACAACAACCAATAGAGGTATAATTCCTACACACCTAACAAATAGCACAACTGTGGTAAGTACTTTATACTATTCCTCTCTCTCAACATAATTACTACTATGTTATTATCTTCATCATACGGGTTTAGAACCAAGGCTCTGAGAAGTTACTTAACTTTGCCTAATTCACAAAGCTAGTAAGGAATAAAGCAATTTATAATACTCAGATTTTGAGGTTAATTACTAAATACACTATTAATACCAAAGGTCACAGACTTACAATGAATTACAGAATATTGCTCCTGAGCATGACCAAGAAGCTTCAACCACACAATTTATGTATGTGTATGTGATAGAGCTAGAGAAACAGATATAGATATAATAGGGTTATATAGATACAGAAATAAAATTGAGATATGATAGATGTGGAATCATAAGACAGAGTAGAGAGTGTTTCCAAATCCTCTATCTGGCAAAGCTTGGTGTGCAGAAATGTTTAGATTTGCTTATGAAATAGACTGGTTTCAAAATGGACCTTGAAGAGAACTTTAAAGTATAGAGTAGTTTTCAAAAGTCCAGGAATTTCCAAGAATCAATTTCTCTGCAGCACAAAAACTAATCACATGGAAATTCTTTTAATCATATTTCCAGAAAAGGTACCTACCCAATCTAGTTGCTTGGATAAAAAATGTAATCAAGAAAAACATTCTTATTAAATGCAACATAATCTAGGGATTGAAAAGTTAAAAAAAAAATAGATGTCCATCACAAGAGGAATAGATAAGGGAAATGTATAGTATTCAAGGTAAAAAAAATCTTACAATATTTTATGAAATGAAAATGAGACAGAACAGGATCTGTTTTATTTTCACTTATGTAAATTAAAACCCCATCTACAAATACCATTGTGAATATACTAAATGCCACTGAAATGTAAATTTTGAAAGAGCTATTTTTGTTATGTGAATTTAACACCAATAAAAATAAACAATCTAAATTGGTGGTTGTGAGACAAACCTTCAATGTCAGCATATGAAAGGCAGATTGGAGGGTCATAGTTTGAGGCCAGCCAGGGCAAAATGTTAGGTAAGACTCATATCACAAAAAAACAAGCCAGGGAGAGTGACACATATTTATAATCCCAACTATGCAGGAATTAGAAGTAGGAGGATAATGGTCTGAGGACAGCTGAGCCTATCTGAATAATAATCTAAAGTAAAAAAAGGCTATGCTGTGACCAAAGTGGTAAGCAGCTTATGTAGCAAACACATAGTCCTGAATTCAAGCCTCATTATTGCCAAATAAACATTTCTAAAAATGCATACAGAGAACCTTCAGGTTTCCTATGACTATACAGCTTGTATCAGACTTAGTCCTTCAACAAAATCAGAAATGTATTTCAAAAATACTAAAAGTCCCTGGAGAGTAAGAGTACAGGCAGAACCTGATGGCGCTAAGAGCAAAGAAACTGAATAAAGGGAACTTCACATTGTCCATGGCTTTTCAAGGATTTGTGCCACTTCACAGACTAAGGGTTACAGAACAAAGCATTCTCAGGAGGAAAAGGAGACAAGCCAGAATCTAAGAAAGACAACACATCTAGAACCTGAGGGCAATTGAGACCAAAAGAACCTTGTGGCAGTGAAACCAAAATGCATATGTACTCTGTCCTGAGATTTATTAATTCCTAAATTGTACACACATAAAAAGAAAGAGAATTCAAACCCCTTGCAGAGAAAAACAGATGAGAGGCCAACAACTGAGCAGACATTTCAGGAGCCAGAACTTTGGTGCTAGAAGATAGATTGAGGGTTGAAGTCAAGACTGTGCACAACTTGAGATACATCTCTCAAGCTTAAATAGGTATTCTAAAAGGGTTACATTCTGGAAAGACAAATCTGAAGAAGGATTAATAAGGTTTGAAATCAAGCACCAATGGGATTAAAATAATATATGCATTATACTCACTTGTCAGAAGAACACTAAATGCTGTCATTGAAGGCAAGGACTCCACAGGTTGGATGGTAACAAGCAAGTAAATTGATAATTAGAAAATAGTAACAATGTCATTCTTTCTGATGGAGGCATAGAATTCATATTAAGTGAAGTGAACCAGACCCAAAGAAACATAGACTCTATGATTTCACTCACTGAGAATAATTAGTACACATCTAGGATAATCCTAGCAGAAGATCACAATAGCTCAATAGCTATATGCATATGAACACATAAGAAGATGCTAAGCAAAATGAACTCCAAATTATGGAAACAAGTGGTTTATCATTGTTGTTATTTTCAACATACCATGTGAAATTATGCCTTTTTCTTTTATCTTTCTTCACCATGGTTTTACCCCTGATACCACTGTAACTGATTTTGGTACCCTGGATATTGTATATACATATATTGGAACCAGGGAAGAGAAAGGGAATATCAAAATCGAGAGACAAAGGAGAAAAAACAAACCAATGCAACAGCAATACTTACAAAACTATATGCTGGTAATCCAACTGTACAATGCATGGGCGGGGGTGGGGTAGAATAGAAAAGAGGAAGGCAGGAGGAAAAATGAGGGAGGAGGAAACAAGTTGGATAAGAAATGTACACACTGCCTTATGTATGAAACTGTAACCACTCTGTACATCACTTTGACAATAAAGAAATAAATTAAAAATTTTTTAAATGGTAACAAGTACTGGCAGCAATAAAAGTCTGCCCACTATCACACAAACAAAAGGTTGCCATGTCTTTGAATGTAGTTACTTGGAAAAAAATTATAGAGGAGTTTAAATAGAATGTCATCATCTAGGTTTATTCCAATAGTGAGCAAGATTTATAAATTTTCTTACATAACAGTGTTCTTTAAACCAGTTAGTATGAGATATACTAGCATAATTATCTTGGACACAGTTTTGCTTAGTGAACAGCTAATAAGAGATACAAGAACTCAGATAAAAAGCAATGGTCTACAGTTAGGAAAATAGAAATGTCTTTTTACAAAATCCGAAAGAGAATTATGTCAAGACTTAAAGTATTTTCTAAGAACATGAACTAATAATATTTTTCAAAGGCAAGTGTTTTAATAGAATCTCCCCTCCCTACAGACTCATCGCTCCACTGAGAAGTATCACTAGCATTAGAAATTACTGCTCAGATGGTTCAAGGACAGACTGCTGTGAATTCAGCCTCTTATCAGCTCTTGATTTAACAAGGTGACAAAAATATAATTTTGACAAATACAATGAAGCTTTATTCTCTTACAAATAAATTATAAAACTGTCTCCTTACATAGTACACTATGTAAGGCATTTTACCTAAATTAAATAGTACTGGTCATAAACTCTTGCTTTAAAAAAGAAGAAGAAGAAGAAGCAGCTGTGCGCCGGTGGCTCACACCTGTAATCCTAGCTACTAGGGAGGCTGAGATCTGAGGATCGAGACTTAAAGCCTGCCCAGGCAGAAAAGTCCAAGAGACTCTTATCTCCAATTAACTACCAGAAAACTGAGTGGCACTATGGCTCAAGTGGTAGAGTGCTAGCCTTGAGCAAAAAAGCTCAAAGGCAATGCCCAGGCCCTGAATTCAAGCCTAAGTAGTAAAACAAACAAGCCATCAGGAAAAAAATGTTATTTAAGATCATAATATATTCCTGTGTTTAAATATATACTTAAGTATATACATTGGAGAATACTGCACTATACATGTTTTAGTATTAGTAAAAAATAAATAAGATTAAACACACACACACACACACACACACACACACACACACACACACACAAAGAAAAACAAGCTATAATAAAGCTTCTAGCTAGGTAATAATAATAGAAGAGACTGGCCACAGAGAGATCTTAATATAAAATCTTGGAATTTTAGAGCTTAAAGAAACTCAGGGAACATCAACCTCAAGAACCTCAGTTTATGAATAAGGCAAACACTGATCAACCATGGCTAGCTCCAGTACTTTCTGGATTCTGTACACTATTAGACTATCTATGTTTTTGCTGAAAACAAATGAAGAAATCACACAAAAAAAGCTGTATCTTTGCTTAATATGTAGGAGTCTACCAAAGAGATAAGACTATACAGAATTTGTAATAATGATCTATAGACCCTTTAAACTCTTACCTTTGTGGTTACAAGAAAGATAGTATAAAGGAACATAAGATGATGCTTTGATACCGCCAGATGCTTGGTGTGCTGGAATGTGAACATAACTGACCCCAGCAGGGTTACCTTGGAAGGACTGAAAACAAAACACATTTTAAGTCAACAATAAAAATGATCTGGCAAATAAGAAATACAAATCAAATATGAGATTTTTTAATGATCTATTTACATCTTTTTCAAAGAGTGCTCTATAAAACAATAGTAAGCTATTAGTATATTAACACAAAAACAAGCTTTGAATTTTACTCAGAAGTTTGGAAATGTCAAGTTATCCAAACACAAACACTACTCACAGTGTGAAGTTTTAGCGGTTTTACAAAATTCATATGTATCATGAATGACAAACCCTACTTTCATACTGCAATACTTCTGAAACATATCTGGCTATATTATACTTCCAGTTAAAAAAGGAAAAGAAATCCTCATTTTTCCATAGCATAATTTAGAATCAGTTTTGGAAAACCTTTAGTGATAAAAGAGATCCCAAAGTAAGGTGAGTGGTTGGGGGAATAGCTCCAATTTGTACACTTGCCCATTGCTATAGTTTAAATACTCCTATTATGGCCAACTTCAGACTCCTATATGAGACAAAGAAGAAATAGCTCTAGGAAAGCTCAGCACTTGGCTAGCTTCAGTGTAGCAGTTTAGCTTTTAGTAATATCATAATATATTAATTCTGAAAAGTAAAGTTTAAGGTGTTAAAAAAAAATAATAAGACTAGCTGGGCACCAGTAGCTCATGCCTGTAATCCTAGCTACTCCGGAGGCAGAGATCAGAGGATCATGGTTCAAAGTAGCCAGGTTAGGAAAGTCCATGAGACTCTTATCTCCAATTAATCAGCAAAAGCCAGAAGTGGAGCTGTGGCTCAGGTGGTAGAGCGCTAGCCCTGACAGCCCAGGTCCTGAGTTCAAGCCCCGGAACTAGCATAGAAAAAAAAAAAAAAGATTGGAAAACTGTCATCCACAGTAGCTCAAGCCTATAATCCTAGCTACTTGGGAAGCAAAGTTTGAGAAAATGCAGTTTGAGGTCAGTCAAGGAAGATTCTATTTTGACTAATGCTTACTGTATACCTATCATCTCAAGCTGCAGGGGAAGTATAATGGCTAGGTGCAGCAGTGCATGCTTGTCATCCCAGGCACACAGGGCCTCAATCACAAATAGAAGGTTCACAGTCCAGGTCAGCCTAAGCCTAAAAAATGGGCTGTCAGAGTGATTTAAAACCCCAGTCCTGTCAAAAACAAAATAAAATGAAAAATTTTTTTTAAATGTAGCTGAGGGCTGGGAATATGGCCTAGTGGCAAGAGTACTTGCCTCCTATACATGAAGACCTGGGTTCAATTCCTCAGCACCACATATATAGAAAACAGACAGAAGTGGCGCTTTGGCTCAGGTGGTAGAGTGCTAATCTTGGGCAAAAAGAAGCCAGGGACAGTACTCAGGCCCTGAGTCCAAGCCCCAGGACTGGCAAAAAAAAATAAATGCAGCTGAGAAAGAAAAATTTTATAGATAATAAATTGGGGCAGGGCGTTGGGGACCAGCTGGGACTTACAAAGAAATGTTTGTGTGTATGTGCTGGTACTACAGCTTGAACTCAGGGCCTGAGCTGTCCCTGAGTTTTTGTTTTCTCAAGGCTAGTGCTTTATGCTCTACTACTTGAGCTACAGGTCCACTTCCAACTTTTTGGAAGTTTAATGCAGATAAGAGTCTCACAGACTTTCCTGCCCAGGCTGGTTTCGAACTGCAATCCTCAGATCTCAACCTCCTGAGTAGCTATGATTACAACTGTGAGCCACCAATACCTGACACAAAGAAATTTTAAATTATAGTGTGAGATTAGGGAAGATTAAGTTGCATTAGAAAATCTAATACTTCTTAGTATCCTGTGAGATAGGAAACAAGTTACCCACTCTCAAAATACAATGATGAAATAGACATCGGACACATTAGAGACATTCAGCTCCAAACGGGAAAATATGGAAGAAAGACACCAGGTATCAAGCCATTTTGAAATTCATCTGAACAAGTTCCAATCCTCCATGGCTTGAGGATCCATCCCATGTCTGCCATTCTAATCTCTATACTTATGGCTCAGCCTCAGCACCTCAGACTATAGACCTGACCCAGGTCACTGACCCACAGCTCCCACCATGAAATCATTATTCCTTGCCTTCAAAAGCAGCACACATTTTCAACTGAGCAGTTTTATCATTCCGTTTCTTATACACAGAATTTGGGCAGTCTGTCAGCTTTCTTTCATTTCATCCTGTCCTTCCAGTCCAAGCTGGCAGTACTTCTGCTGATTTAACATTTCCAAACTCTTCTGGGTCTCTTGGGATCCATGCCATTAGACAAGAGAATCCTCCACAGATCTTTCTTGGATAACTCATCTCTATTCCTGGCTCCTGCAGTGTTAGCTGAATGGGTCCATGAATCACATGCCTAATCTCTTTAACACTAGCAAAAAGTTGTACATATAACCTTCACTTCTCTCCAGAACAAACTTTCCTAAGAGTAAATCTAATTATACCTTTGATAATTTGAATAGTCTGAAAGTATCCCAAGTCAATCAAGTGTGATTTTCTTTCTTTTCAGCGGTTATTCACTTAATTAAGCACTTTTCTCACTTTTAAGCATTTTTACTATGAGCACCAAGAAAAAATTCAGGCTGAGTTGAGTGTAGTCTTGCTATTCAAAAGGCTGAGGCAAGGGGATAGAGTTCAGACCAGCCTGGGCAACATAGAAAGACTTTGTGGAAAGAGAAATAGGGAGGGAAAAGGGAGAGGGTAAATGATTGGAGAACACCAGGCTGTACCTTCAACACTTTGCTTAGAAAACTCACTAGCAAAATACCCAAATTTATTCTTACAAGTTATGCTTTCCATAAACCATAGCAAACAGATTCGTTAATACTACTTCATAATAAGGATTCCTTTTCCTCTAGTTTCTAAGATCATGTTCCTCACTGCCTTCTGAAAACCTGGCCAACACCATCAATGTCATTGGCCAACATCCTATTTATGAAAAAATAGAGAATATACCAGGATATGGGTGCTTCTGTAACTGTAGCTGTGGCTCAAGTGACAGGGTGTTAGCCTTGAGCAAAAAAGCTCAATGTCAGTGGCTGAACCCAGAGTTTAAGCCCAGGATGGCACCACCATCCCCCCCCCGCCCAAAAAAAGCAAAGAAAAAACGAAAGAAATTAGTAAAAGCTAAGGATAAAGTCTAGGTAAATATAACATATGCCCACTTACTATGACATTTTTAGCCATTCATCACCTTCTGGTTTCCAATCTCCTTTTAATAATTGCTCCAAGTTTGTGATAATGGCACCACCTGCACCTAAAAGTGAGAAAATAACACAAGAATATTTAGCCAAGCTTCTTAAGAAAATATTTGGGGAAGCTATAATTGTACTACCTGATTTGAAATCTAATAGAAATCCCAAAATCAAATCCTGAGAAGAAAAGGTGCTTTACATACTTTAAGCATTGAGACAATTGAAATCCTCCTCTTTCACCCACAGGAAAACTACCTTAAAAAAAAACTGTAATTATGGTTAAAATTGGAGCTTCAGTCAGAAATATGGCTAGAAGTATGTTTAAAATAGTAAAAATAAAATCTTCTACTTGATCATTTCCTTTCCTGATATGATCTGCTTTTAGGGGCAATATACTCTAACAAGAGGTTAGGGAAATCGCTTCAAGTCCTACATATAAAATAGTAGAAGTCACTGATAGAATATGAACATGAACTTACATTTTATCATTTTTTCCATTTCCAATAATTCAAGGTAGAGAAAAAGAAATGCATTGTATATACACAAACTACATATATTCTTATGTAAAGATTTTTGCATTTATGGTGAAATAATTAACTATGAATCCCTCTAGTTCAGGGGCTCCTAATAAAATCAATCATAAAAACTGCATATCACAAAGCAGTCAAACTCCAAATAACGGCTGATGAGAGGTACTAATGAAAAGTTTTGAATTAATTTTACTAGCCAAAAGCAACATGATTCTTACCTTCCTAAAAGACTATCACTAAAGTATGCAATCCCCATTACCATAACCATTATTATTCAGTAGTTAGGGAATATCAGTAATAGAATACTTATGAACACATACTATTAATATTACCTCGGGCCCATCCAATAACTATCATGATTATCCAGCCATCTCTGTAATAGCTGTTAGCATGTGTGACTCCACCTACTATTTTCCAAGTTCTGGTAACTTCCTTCATTCCCGTAGCCAGGAGTTGAACAGGTAGGAATGAATAACCATGGGAAACTAGGTCACATGGGCAAAAAAATATAATATACCTGAAATTAAAATTTAATATTTTAATATATGAATGAAATCAGAAGAATAGAAATAAAAATCCAACTCATAAATATTAACAACATAGTAATACCCAACAAATGGAATTATCCATATAATCTCACATAGCTCAGAAGGTGAATTCTAGAAGAGCACATATTGGGAACAAAGCCAATTTTTTTTTTTTTTTTTTTTTGCCAGTCCTGGGCCTTGGACTCAGGGACTGAGCACTGTCCCTGGCTTCTTTTTGCTCAAGGCTAGCACTCTGCCACTTGAGTCACAGCGCCACTTCTGGCCATTTTCTGTATATGTGGTGCTGGGGAATCAAACCCAGGTCTTCATGTATATGAGGCAAGCGCTCTTGCCACTAGGCTATATCCCCTGTCCCGCCAATTTTTTTTTAATCACATGAAAAATACTCTGTAAATGTTATGATCAGAGAGCAATGTATACACTGAACATCTAAATATTCTATGGATATATGAAGTATCACTTGCTTCTTAATTTGTACCTATTCTATTTTAGAAGCTATTATTTCAGAGTCTACCAGATGTCTCTTTAAAATGTTTAATCACTTCCAAGTCATTGAATTAAGAGAAGAGAGCCTTTGGTAATTCAGCAAGGGCTGCAGCACTAGCACCTCTCCCTATACATTTTGACTAACATGAGCTTCAATCAATACAAAAGCAGAAGTCAGCCAAAGAAGCAGGTTTATGCTAAGGAAACATATACTTACATACAGCTGAAAAAAAATATGAAACTAGAGATTTGTCAAAATATTACTTCTGAGACATAACAAAAGATGCAGTGGTTTGATCCGCCTAAATCTTCCTTTCTTCTTCATCTCTACTTATTAATTTCTTCCTATTTCTCAAAGTACTACCATATCCATTGATTTGGCAAGTTTTATTTAATTTCAGCTCAGATTAATGCTGGTCTTATATGACTAAAACAATTGGTTCCTAGACCTCAAAATAGCTCTCCATATATTTGTCTTTATAATGTAAAATAAAGGCTACAATGCTCAAAATAAATTATAATAGTTCTCAAATAACAGGAGTCATACTCTTATTACCCTCTTAATCTTAATACCCTCTACCCTAAAATGCAGCATGATGAAAAGTAGCTCTAAATTATTTGTTAGCAGTCAAACTGGAATAAATCAAAGAATCAATTGATAAAGAATCTGAGAAAGAGGAAATCTGGCAGAGACAAGACTTTCTGGTTCCTTTTTCCAGGTACAGCCAACAGTCCACTCCCAACACAATGCAGTTATAGAAGATAACCTTTCACACTTATTTTAAGATTAAAAGGCACAAAGTCATTGAAGGGCAAAATGAGGAAGGATGGGTAGATAAGAAGACTGAGAAATTATATATTTTTAACAAATATCAAAAGGGTCTGACTCAGAAGTTAAAACCAGGAAATAAAGTGGAAAACACAGATAAGCCCCCTTTCTCATCATACCTCCTACCTCCTTTCACGTTCAGTTATAAGAAGACTAAAGAGGGACTATCTACATCTGCCTTTTCCTCGGAAATAGTAAAAGTCTGGGAAGTATTCATAAATAAGACAGAAAGAATGAACTATACACCTGGCAAAAGAAAGACCTAAGGGTTACATGGGCTTGAGGTAGACCTTACCCATCTTACCCATTCAAAACCCTTAGGATTAGGAATCACTAGACTGACCTAACTACAAGTTACATACCACTACTTTGTCTTTAATTCCCATCCCCTGCACATATCATACAGGAAATGTTTTCCTCTTTTTTATTTCTCCTTACTGTATTCCTGGTATGCCAAAACAAACCCTTGCTAAAACTTGAAAACAACCATGATTTAAAATTTTTCATGTTCACATAATACTTTGAAAATCTCTGTACACTATTCTCTTTAAAAATACAGAACTTCGGGGCTGGGGATATAGCCTAGTGGCAAGAGTGCCTGCCTCGGATACACGAGGCCCTAGGTTCGATTCCCCAGCACCACATATACAGAAAACGGCCAGAAGCGGCGC
Source organism: Perognathus longimembris pacificus (assembly GCF_023159225.1). Classification (NCBI taxonomy): domain Eukaryota; kingdom Metazoa; phylum Chordata; class Mammalia; order Rodentia; family Heteromyidae; genus Perognathus; species Perognathus longimembris. Next base: position 138,608,418 of record NC_063161.1, on the reverse strand, counting down.
TGTGGCTCAAGTGGCAGAGTGCTAGCCTTGAGCGGGAAGAAGCCAGGGACAGTGCTCAGGCCCTGAGTCCCAAGGCCCAGGACTGGCCAAAAAAAATAAAAAAATAAAAAAATAAATACAGAACTTCCAAAGAGTTGTATACATGATAGAGGAAAAGAGTATACATACACTTAAATAATAAACTTTATACATTTTAATAAAAATAAAAATATTTTTATATATGTATGATTAGATTAAGATGAACTAGATCTAGCCTGGTGCTGGTGGCTCACACCTGTAATCAATCCTAGCTACTCAGAAGGCTGAGATGGGAGGATAGCAGTTGGAAGCCAGCCTGTGTGTAAAAAAGTCCATGAGACTCTTACCTCCAATTAACTACCAAACAGCCAGAAGTAGAAATGTGGCTCAAGTGGTAGAGAAGTAACCTTGAGCACAAAAAGCTCAGGGACAGTGCCAAGGTCCTTAGTTCAAGCCCCAGGCCCAGCACACACACACACAAAAATGTTAAGAGTTCTTTTTGCTTCAGCAGCACCTAATGCTCAAAAGTGACATACTCAAAGGAATAAGAACAACATTACAAATGGACCCCAGCTTCATTTCTTAAGCTTGTCTTTAGCATGAGTTAAAAACTTAAGACTATTACAACAATTTTACATGCTTACACATCCAGCGATATGACTTATGGCATATAATCTAAATTTGTAATTATTGTCTTCTCTGAATAAAGAATTATTTGTTCTATTTAATCATATTTCTAAAGCACATATAGTAGGTAAAGTATTTGTTAAAAAAAAAAAAAAAACTGGGGCTGGGGATATAGCCTAGTGGCAAGAGTGCCTGCCTCGGATACACGAGGCCCTAGGTTCGATTCCCCAGCACCACAAATACAGAAAACGGCCAGAAGCGGCGCTGTGGCTCAAGTGGCGGAGTGCTAGCCTTGAGCGGGAAGAAGCCAGGGACAGTGCTCAGGCCCTGAGTCCAAGGCCCAGGACTGGCCAAAAAAAAAAAAAACTATTCCTATAAGATCCTTTTCTGGGGCTGGGGATATATGGCCTAGTGGCAAGAGTGCTTGCCTCGTATACATGAGGCCCTGGGTTCAATTCCCCAGCACCACATATACAGAAAATGGCCAGAAGTGGCACTGTGGCTCAAGTGGCAGAGTGCTAGCCTTGAGCAAAAAGAAGCCAGGGACAGTGCTCAGGCCCTGAGTTCAAGCCCAGGACTGGCCAAAAAAAAAAGAATCACTTTAAAAAAAAAAAAAGCTCCTTTTCTGGTTCATAAGTATGATGATTGGGTTCTCATGCACTTGCATGACATGTGCCTCCTTCAAACCTTGTTATGACATAGGCACATTGCCATTACCTGTCTGACATGGGGGAAAAAAAACTATTCCTATTTGAGCACTAAATAGCCATAGAGCAAAAGAACAACTGGTTACAGTTACCAATAGACATAGTAAACACAACCAACCAATGGCTCCTTAAACAACCATTCCTACTCTGTAAAACACGATAATTAGCTTTTTAAAATTTGTTATTATTCACTAGTATTCACTACATTGCTCCCTCTATAAAGATAATTTTACCTATTGTCTAGGTGCTGGTGGCTTCCCTTTGTAATGTGATCTTAGGATCACAGTTCAAACCCAGCCTGGTCATAAAAGTCTGTGAAAGTCTTATCTGTAATTTATCTCCAAAAAGCCAAAAGGGGAAGTGAAACTCAAGTGGCAAAGCACTAGCCTTGAGCCAAAACTCCAAGCAAGAGCTTGAGGCTGTGAATTCAAGCCCCATACCAGCAAAATAATAATAATAACAATTTCACCTTTGAATTTATAATATCTAAGATATTAAGCTTAAAAAGTATCTAAAGAAAATATACTAAGGAACAAGAAATGGAATGAGAAGACAAAAATGGAATTCTCATATACTTTTAAGTCACATGTGTTAGGTTAATAGAAAGAAGAAAAAGACATAAAAATTAGTCTAAATAAAACAGGACAAAAACCAGATCCTGGGCCACCAATGAACGGAAGCCATAACCAGTAGAAAAAGTGGCAACAGAATCTTGACATTTACAAAGCAGAGAGAAGCTTCCCAGAGTTGCCTTCTGTGAGCTCTTCATACTCTATTATGTATACTACTCTTCTTTCAAGAACATGATCATTTGACAAAGCCAAAACAGCACAATAATCTGAATTTCACATTTATCTAACAATACATCTTTGTCCTTCCTCTTATTACACTAACAAATTAATAACATTATGCATATGCTTTGGAAACAATTGACAGAACAGGCCTAGTGTGGTAGTCTGTAATCCCAGCACTCCTGAGACTAAGTAGAAGAGTCATACATTCAAAGGCAGCCAGGGAATACGAGAGAAAAAAAGGTACGGTTTCACCCCCGCTATTACTGTAACTGATCTTAGTACCCTGGATACTGTATATACATGTAATGGAACTAGGGAAGGAAAAGGGAAAACCAAAATGAAGAGACAAAGGATAAAAAGACAAACCATTGCTATAGCGATACTCAAAAAACCAATTGGCGTAAACCAACTGTACAACTCATGGGGAGAAGGAAGTGGGGAGGGGGGAGATGGGAAAATGAGGGAGGAGGTAACAAGTTGGATAAGAAATGTACTGGGGCTGGGGATATGGCCTAGTGGCAAGAGAGCTTGCCTCGTATACATGAGGCCCTGGGTTCAATTCCCCAGCACCACATATACAGAAAACGGCCAGAAGTGGCGCTGTGGCTCAAGTGGCAGAGTGCTAGCCTTGAGCAAAAGGAAGCCAGGGACAGTGCTCAGGCCCTGAGTCCAAGGCCCAGGACTGGCCAAAAAAAAAAAAAAAAGGCCTAGTGGCAAGAGAAAAAAAAAAAAGAAATGTACTTGCCTTACATATGAAACTGTAACCCCTCTGTACTTCACTTTCACAATAAAGAAGAAGAAAAGAAAAAGACAGCCAGGACTACACAGTGAGTTCAAGGCTGGTCTGGACTATATTATATAGCAAGATTACCTCAAAAACAAACAAGCTGGGCACTGATGGCTCACACCTGTAATCCTAGCTACTCAACAGGCTGAGATCTAAGGATCATGATTCAAAGCCAGCCTGGGCAGGAAAGTCTTTATCTCCAATTAACCACCAGGTTTTAGGGTTAGCTCCAATTAACCACCAGTGAGTGGCACTGTGGCTCCAAGTTGTAAAGTGCTAGCTAACCTTAAGCAAAAGAGCTCAGCACCTAGGCCCCAGCACCTAAGCCCCAAATTCAAGCCCCACACTGGGGGGGGGGGGGGCAGTACTGATGGAGTGATACATAACTATGTATTTTTCCTCATGTGAATGCATTCTCAGTCATACATATGTGCAATATATCATAAGTTATACTGGAAGTTTAAGAGATGCATAACAGAGCATAAAAATCAATACCTAGAATATAAAATATGCATTTCCTCTAGGAACAGATTTTACAAAAGAAATGTCTTATGAAAGTATACAACCTTCCGTTTATTAGGACCTAACCTGCTATCATTTCTCTTTGCCAGTAGATGGTGCTAATCTCTAAATGTCTACACTATGGGGGAGAAAACAAAAGACATGTGGGTAACAATTTAAAGTACATTCTAATACAAAGATATATTCCAAATAAAGTATATTCCAAACATGTTTAACTACCAAATTAAAGTGAAGCAAAGATTACAAATTTATTCTAAATATCATAACCTTAAAAATGAAAATAGACAAAGGGAATAGTGCTATCAAGGGTACAAGAAAATGAATGCTGAAATAAATTGTTGGCAATTATAAAAACAGAATGATGAAACTTCTTGAAATTGTTTTAGGAAAAAGTGAAATGAGTAAGGGAGAGAAATAAAGAAGGTTAGAGTGGTTGTGATATGCTGCATGCATGCAAATATAACAATGAAATCACCACTTCACAGCTAATCCATGCCAATTTATAAAAAATGAAAATAGTGTGTCTCTAAGCCAGCATCATTCTTTTATATTTAAGCATATGTGAGAACAAAGACAATGTTTTTCTTTCCAGAATACAAAGCAATTCACTGCCCAAGCAAACCAAATACCATAACTTTGAATCCTTGTGGCTTAGTGCTATAGTCTGAGCTTCTAGTTACATAAGGACTGGGTTTGATCTCCAGCACCATAGAATAAATGATTAAATTTAATACAGCAAAAAAGTTAAAAATCTATTGTTTATTCCTATATGGTAGAAATTTCTCTAAAAAATAAGCTAAACACAAACCTTAGGATTGATGTTATGTGTACGAAATGAGGAAAAATAAAACAGAGGAATCATCCTAGCTACTCTGGAGGCTGAGATCTGAGGATTGCAGTTCAAAGTTAGCATAGGCACAAAGTCGGTGAGATTTGTATCTCTAATTTACCACCAAAGAGCCAGAAATGGAGCTGTGGGTCAAGTGGTAGAGTACCAGACTTGAGTGAAAAAGGTAAGGAACAGTTCACAGGCACTGAGTTCAAGCCCTGACTCTAGCATGCACGCACATGTGTACACGTACACACACACACACACACACACACATACATACACGAAAGAAAAGACAAAGAGGAAGAGAATGCATGTATTTATGCATAAAAGGGATAGAGTCCAGTTCTTAGGTTGGTGTCATTCAGCAAGAATATAAATTAGTATAACTAGTCTGGAAATTATTTGGCATTATCTTACGGAGTTCTTTTCCACAATTTGAGGCAAAATGGCAACTGAGTGGCATCACTCCTCTTAGACAAACCTAATCAAGCAGAGCTGTTCTCACTTGCAACCCTCCTCTAAAAGAGTTAAGGAAGTCAGAGCTGATAGCACAGTAGATTTGGCTGCTGGCAGCTAGGAGCAGGCACATGGGCCAGGTAGGTGTTGTCAAAGCATAGAGTCTGAGGGCATCTGGAGGAAGCTAAGAAAAGCCCCTGAGATCCCATCTCCAATCTGGCTGCCTCCTCCACCCCACCAGACCACACTCACTACATCACAGAACCCTCTTCAAAGTCAAAATATAGAGATCCTGAAGATCAGCAGGGCTCTGCCACTAGCCTCAGCAGCATGAGCTCTAAGCAGAGTACCAGGATAGGGTCAGCAAACATAGAGCAATCTCTGAGCTGGGAACCAGTGTTTGCTTTAAAAAGGCAGCCTGTGGGGCTGGGAATATGGCCTAGTGCTAAAGTGCTCATCTCGTATACATGAAGCCCTGGGTTCGACTCCTCAGCACAACATATATAGAAAAACCCCGAAGTGGCGCTGTGGCTCAAGTGGCAGAGTGCTAGCCTTGAGCAAAAAGAAGCCAGGGACAGTGCTCAGGTCCTGAGTTCAAGCCCCAGGACTGGTACACACACAAAAAAAAAAAAGATAAAAAGGCAGCCTGTGAGTTTTGGTGGGTCTGAGGAAGAGGCAGAGGAAGCCTCAGGCCAAATGTGGAGTATCTGGTGCTTGGAAGGTTGGGAACTGGGTCCAGAAGCCAGCACAAGAACATAAAATGAGAATTTCTGTACAATTGAAAGCCCACTGCTCTGCTCTATTCTGAGCCTTTCCTTACCTCAGGGCTCTCTCTGTCCCACCAAGGCAAGTCTTGAAAGATGTCATGTACTCTACTAATCAGTTCACAGTGGGGGAGGCACAAACTACTTAAGAGAACAATGAAGAAAAATTACTATCTTTGCCTTTATTTTTTATTTTGAGTACTATTCTTTCTCACTTTTTGGGGGGAGAGAGGGTGGAGGTGGTTGTGGGGGCTTGAGCTCAGGGCCTGGGCCCTGTCCCTGAGCTCTTCAGCTCAAGGCTAGTGCTCTACCACTTGAGCCACAGCGCTACTTCCATTATTCTGGTAGTTAAATGGAGAAAAAGAGCCTCAAGGACTTCCCTGCCCAGGCTGGCTTTGAATGGTGATCCTCAGATCTCAGCCTCCTGAGTAGCTAGAATTACAGGCGTGAGCCACTGGCACCCAGCTTCTTCCTTTCTTTTTTCTCATTTCTGCCTTCTCTTTCAGTCTTTATATGTGAGCCACTATACCTACCTACTAATATTCTTTAACCATATCTTCTCCCTTCCATGTCATCTTCCCCAATTTCTTCTTTTCATCCACAATTAAGAATCATTCTCAGGGGGCTGGGGATATAGCCTAGTGGCAAGAGTGCCTGCCTCGGATGCACGAGGCCCTAGGTTCGATTCCCCAGCACCACATATACAGAAAACGGCCAGAAGCGGCGCTGTGGCTCAAGTGGCAGAGTGCTAGCCTTGAGCAGGAAGAAGCCAGGGACAGTGCTCAGGCCCTGAGTCCAACCAAGGCCCAGGACTGGCCAAAAAAAAAGAATCATTCTCTCTTATCATTCTTCTCTTTGTGCCCCATCCACAATCTTTGTAATCTTTATTTTTAGCAAGTTCTTAGATTTCCACATTATTTATTTAATGCAACACAAGCTTGCCGCTACCCAGTCGTGCTTAAACATTTTGATTATGTCAACTAATAGTACACAGGAGATTAAATCTCTAGCCAAAAAGCTGGTCACATATACATAAATCTCAATGTAGAAACACAAAAAATATGGGTAAAATGTCTCCTCCAAAAGTCATTAACTCAATAATAAAAGACTTCAACAATAGTTACATTTGATACATTTTCAACAAATGAACTCAAAAGAATGATAAAAAAAAAGACCAACTAAATTAAAGAGGAGATGTATAATCACTGGAATTAATTCAAAGAGGGTATCATTAAACTGCTGAAAGAACTCAAAAAGAATTTAAATTAATAGTCCAATGAAATAAGGAAGGCAATGAAGAATATAAAAGGTAAATTCAGTGATAAGGGAGTCCTGAAAAACTAAAAGTCTAGCAGAAATTCTGGAAATGAGAACCTTAATAATCCAAAGTAAAACTTAAGTCACAAGCCTTGCTAGTAGATGGGACAGTTGAAAACAGAGCATGAGACTGTAGTAGAGGAATTAAAACACTCAGACAAAGAAAAAGACTAAGAAAGTGTGAATGGAATAAGCAAGACGTTTGGGATTTTATTAAAAGATCAAACCTACAAATCATTGTGTAGAAGAAAAGGAGCAAATTAAAAGCATAGATAATACATTTTTTAAAAAGAATCACAGAAAACTTCTTTCTTTCTTGAGGAGAGGCTTATCCACAAACAAGAGGATTCCAGAGCACCAAAGAAACAGAATCAAAAAAAAAAAAAAAGAAAGAAAGAAAGAAAGAAACTCTTCAAGAGTTACATTATACTTAAAGCTAAAACTAAATATGCAAAACAAAGAAAAAGTATTAAAAGCTGAAAAAAGAAGCAATAGCTCACATATAAATACAAACCCATATAATAAAAGATTTCTCAACAGAAAATCAGAAGGAGAATATAGAATGATATATTCCAAGAGATGAAAAGAAGCAACTATTAGCCTAGATTACCATAACCAGCATAATTTAAGGAGAAACAGAAACCTTCCATGATAAACAAAAATAAAAGGAGCTCATGACTACTAAACCAGCACTGTAAAAGAAACACACACACACACACACACACACACACACACACACAAATTCCTACAACTAGAAGAGGAAACTAACTACAACCACTATTACAAAAATAATAACAAAAAATGAATTGAGACCTTGGGAATGTATTTACTTCATGAGTTCATAGTTACTATTGTTCTTTAAAACACTGCTCATCTTTTTTTTTTTTTTTTTTTTTTTTGGCCAGTCCTGGGCCTTGGACTCAGGGCCTGAGAACTGTCCCTGGCTTCTTCCCGCTCAAGGCTAGCACTCTGCCACTTGAGCCACAGCGCCGCTTCTGGCCGTTTTCTGTATATGTGGTGCTGGGGAATCGAACCTAGGGCCTCGTGTATCCGAGGCAGGCACTCTTGCCACTAGGCTATATCCCCAGCCCCAACACTGCTCATCTTTTGAAGAAGTTAAAAGAAATTACTTTGGTCATCTTGCCATTTGCCTCATCCTGGCCAGTAAAGGAAAAGAATCCAGCATTTGGCATGCCTTTTATACATGAACTGTATAGCTGGCTCATCAGATAATAGGTGGTAGGGCAATAATATCTATTCACAACCATATTGTAATTGATAAAGAAAAAGATAAAATTAGACTATGACCATTTTGCAATTTCCAAGTCATAATTATAGAGATCAAATAGGAAAGGGTGTTAATGTCACAAAAGAAAGCCAATCAGACAATTTAGACTAGAAATGACTAAGCTATATTCCCACAGAGTATTAAAATGTGCAAAGAAGTGGTTCCCATAATACTTAGGATAATGATATACTATTTTAAGGATTATTTAAGGTGAGAAGGGGTTTGTGATTATAATGCCACACAAAGGAAAGACTTTTGTGATAAGTGACAAAGTTGTAGCTCTTGAATGGCAATTGTAAGAATGGACCCTATAACGATTCATTCATCCATGTATTTGTCTCTTGTTTTCTGCATGTTTCCATTAAAAGAAATTTTGAAGTGGCAAATATGGTCAGTATACTTTAAGTGCTTGTGTGAAAATGGAACAGTGAAGCTTGTTGGGAATGTCTTGCGAAGGGTAGAAGGCAGGAGCCTGAGCAACATATACTGTGTGAATACACAGATATGTTAAAGTGAAACCTCCTTGTACAACTGAGCTGATGCTTATTAAAAAAATGATGAAAAGACAAGAATTTGTTGACATATAGTAGCAACTCAATAAATATTAGACATCAACAAGTATGTTAAACTACTTCTCCTTATTTCTACTGCCAGGGGCTCCCACTATTATTTTCCCTTTGCTACTATTGTTTATAATATCTCTTTTGATAACTAGTTACAGTTAGACATCAGTAGCTGATGCCTGTAATCCTAGCTACTCAAGAGGCTGAGATCTGAGGAATACAGTTTGAAACCAGCTCAGGCAGGAAAGTCCTTGAGACTCTTATCTCCAATTAAACCACCAAGAAACTGGAAATGGAGCTATGGCTCAACTGGCAGAGCATTAGCCTTGAGCAAAAAAGCTCAGGGACAGTGCCTAGACCCTGAGCTCAAGCCCCAGGACTAGCAAAAAATAATAGCAATATTAATTGTTTCAGTAGGTTTCATTGTTCTATTTTCCCACATGCATTAATGATTTGTATTATATATCTTAATTTAATTGATCAACCCTCTTAAGGATACTTGGATTTGAATTGTACATTTTTTTCATCACTTCAAAATAAGGCTCTAAATAACACAACACAGTGTGACAAGAACTGTATGAGTCATAACAATAAGTCACTGGAACTTTTTTGTTTGGTCACCTCATGATTCTTATCATGATCTAATTTCATGCATGAGTTGAGTTCTCAGATAAATTGTCTGTGGCCAAATATTTAACGTCCTCTCCTGTTTGAAGTGTTTCTACTAAATATATGTAAAACAATGCTAATAATAATACCTGTCTCTGGGAGAAGAGGAGAAAGACTACAAATAAGCTTTGCACTTAAAACCTTTGGCACTATTTGGCTTCTTTTCTTACATATGCATTAACTTCTCAAGAACAATAAGAAATGTAATTTAATTTTACTAACAATTTACAAAACCATTTTTTGAAATGTCTCACAGTTCACCATAGCAGCAGCTTACCAGATTGAAGATGCCAGTAAAACATTAGTGTGGTTTGCAAGAAACCTTAGTGGAGGTTCTGCAAGCAGTATACAGGATAAAATTCCTCCACCAAAGCAGTGCAGCATGGCAGTAAACCAACTTGACACAGGATTCTTCCATGCCACCGCTTCTGCTCCTGAAATGGCAAACAAAAGGTCTCAGATGGGTGGATGTTTTAGTAAATAAGACCCAAGGAAGTGCCTATTGCACTGGACAAATAAATTTAAATTCATAATTTTCAGCAACCAATTAGTATTCATAAGTGTGCCAATCAGAATCAGTAAAAACCCTATCTTTAAAACACGACTGGAGGGCTGGGAATGTGGCTTAGTGGTAGACTGCTTGCCTAGCATGCACCAAGCCCTGGGTTCGATTCCTCAGCACCACATAAACAGAAAAGGCCGGAAGTGGCACTGTGGCTCAAAAAGTACAGTGCTAGCCTTGAGCAAAAAGACAGGGCTCAGGCCCTGAGTTCAAGCCCCAGGACTGGCCAAAAAAAAGACTGGAAACTTTTATTTTTCTGGTGGTACTTGAGTTGAATTAAGGGCTTCTCATTTGCTAGGGGGATGGCCCTATCTTCTGAGCCATACTCCTAAGCCCTTTTTGCTTTAGTCCTTTTTCAGATAGGGTCTCAAGATTTTTGCTGTTGTGTTTTGTTGTTGTTGTTGTTTTTGCCAGTCCTGGGCATTGGACTCGGGGCCTGAGCACTGTCTTGGCTTCTTTTTGCTCAAGGCTAGCACTCAGCCACTTGAGCCACAGCGCCACTTCTGGCCATTTTCTGTATATGAGGTGCTGGGGAATTGAACCCAGGGCTTCATGTATATGAGGCAAGCACTCTTGCCACTAGGCCATATTCCCAGCCCCGGGTCTCAGATTTTTATCCAAGGTCAGCCTTGGATGTCATGTACTGGACCTCCGACATAGGCCATTGGCCTGGTTTGTTCATGGAGATTGATTCTCACTAACATTTTGCCCCCAAACTGGCCTCAAATCACATTATCCTAATTTCTGCCTCCCAAGTAGAAGGGAATCACACATTAGCCACTATGTCTCATTCCCAGAAGCATTTTTAATGACTTAAACTATGTTGAAAATAGCTGTTCTGATTCTACTTGCCAGTTTCCTAGTAACAGATGATTTGTAAACAATCTTCCTGCTTACTGTCCCCTTCATCCCAACTCTTACTGTAAGCACACAGAGACAATACGTCAAAATGACATATAAAGAACAGTTTATAATCCTATACTTCAGAAAATATAAGAGGCTGAAATGAATGAACTCAGCTTTCAACATGACAGGTGAGAAATAGAAAAATTTCACCTTTGGATGAATTAAATATTTCGATCACAATAAAACCAACCCTAATGCATTATTTATTACAGAAAGAAGTAGAAAATTTTGGAGTGGAGAATTTTGTAGACATCAATATAAATAATATCCAGTGGTTCCAGATAGGATGCACATCATCATGTCTGTGATATTTGTACCAAAAATAGATAACCTAAATTAATGCAAGCAGACAAGCTCAAATGGAAGACTATTTTGGGGTGTGGGGGGTGGGGGAAACCTGGCCTCTGTGTTTAAAATGTTGAGATCAAGAAAGAAAAAAACACAACTAATTTTCCAAATTAAATGCCACTAAAGAGAAACTAGGGACTGGAGGTGTAGCTCAGTGAGGAAGCCCTTGGCTAACATGAACAAGCTCTGGGTTCTTTTTGTCAGGATTTCCCACCCCAAAAACAACTGAATGCAGTGCATGTCCTACTATCCTAGACTAGGAAAGAAATAACTACCAAAAACCTTACCAGACAACTGATGAAACCTACTGCCTAAGGCCTAGATAAAAGTATTACGTAACAGTTAAACTTCCTATTTTGATAGCAGTACTGTGGTGCTTACAATGCACACCCTAGGGTGACTCACGCCTGAAATCCTAGCTACTTAGGAGGCTGAGACCTAAGGATCGTGTTCTAAGCCAGTGGGAGCAGAAAAGTCGTCGTGAAACTCTTATCTCCACTTAACCACCCAAAAACTAGTGCTGTGGCTCAAATGATAGAGTGCTAGCCTTGAGCACAAACAGGCTCAGGGACAGTGCCCCAGGCCCTGAGTTCAAGCCCCAAGGACTGACAAAAAAAAAAAAAATACACACTCTAATGAGAAATAACTAGACAAAATGCCCCCAAACTTCCATTCAAGTGATCCTAAAAAAGATAATATACACACATTTTAAAAATCCAGACAAGGAGTCAGTTTTATAGGTGCACACTTGTAATCCGAGCTACTCGGGAAAATCTAGGAGAAAAAGTTACTGAAAACCAGTCTCAATCAATAGATCATAAGATAATCAGGATTATTTAACTATATTAATTATATGTTCATTGATTACATTTGACTTTTTAAATTTACATGCTGATTTCTTATTGGTACAAACAAAATTTTAACAATCTAAGGAACACAACACACCTATTCAAAAGAATGCAGTGTTAGGGTTTAGACAGATTCAAGCAAAATTCTCCAAATTCCAAGAAATAAATTGTGGATTGTCACTTCTGAAATATCCTTTCTGTGTCCACATTGAATAGAACCTATTCTGGCTGATAACATTATTTAGCAAAGGATGATTTGGAGATGATGAATGTTGTATTCTTATCTGGATATTTACCACACATGTATGTCCATTTTGAATAATTCATTGAGCTGTATACATGTATGACATTTACACTTCTCTGTATGTTTTTACACTGATGATAATTCAAGACTGGAAACCTGAACACTACTGACTCCTGTCCAGTATATCCAGACTGTTCCTCTCCCAGATTACATGCAGAACAATCTTTGTTCATAGGTTTGATTCCCTACACAGAAGAGAAATTAGTTTGTGATTTGAGAATCATGGAAGAAAAACCTCATCAAATGGCAGTTATTGAGAAATTGTGAATGTTGGGAAACCAGGAACATTAAATAAGTCTGCAGAGAAACAACAGAGACTGGTTGAGAAACTTTGGAATTCGTGAAATCTGGAATCAAGTGGTAGCTCTATAATTTATTAACTATGTGATTTACGGAAGTAATTTTATTTCCTTAAAACATCTCAAAGCCAGGCTTCAGTGGCCTGTAATCCTAGCTACTCAGGAGACTGAGATCTGAGAATAATGGGTCAAAGCCAGCCTGGTCAGTAAAGTCCATGAGACTCTTATCTCCAATTAACCGTCAGAAAGCCAGAAGTGGAGCTATGACTCAAATGGTAGAGCACTAGCCTTGAGTAAAAAAGCTCAGGGACAGCACCCATGCCCTGAGTTCAAGCCCTACAACTGACACACACCAAAAAGTAGATTTAAAACTATTAGGATTTTTTCACTTCTGAAATAAAAGACAATGTAAACAGTTAAAAGACAGCAAGAATTAAGAAAAAAAGCCTGCATACACAAATAGAATTGATATTCCATGATAACACAAAGTAATAAAGTAAGCAACAATCTACAGTTCAATAGAAAAATGAGCAAAAGGTATTAAGCAATTTACAGGAATGAAATACAAGCTGCCAATAAACCCAAGAAGCACAAAATCATTAGTAACCAAGACCAATGCAAGTGAAAACTGTCTTCTAATGATGGAAATGACAAGACACTGAAGACTGACAATAGCCACTGTTGTCATAGGATATAGGCTGCTGCTTTTCTGGTGAAAGCTTAAGTACACTTGTGTGAGTTCTATCATTTTTTTAACCTCTCTACAAATACTAATACTGAAAAAAATATTTCACTCCATGCTTAATACTGTAATAATATCCAATATCCAAGTAATTTTCAAATCTGGGTGTCTCGGGATCCTTCTATTCCCCTATAAGTTAGATGGATGCTTGCCAGGTGTTGGCAGAGAGCTGATTATAAAGGGGAAGAGAACTGGAGAAGAGTAAGGAAAGTGTTCTTTATTTCTGTTGTGATAGTAGTGGCATGACTATGTTTATCCAAAAACAGAACTGTATATTAGAAACAGTGCTGGGTGCTGGTGGCTAACACCTGTAATCCTAGCTACTCAGGAGGCTGAGATCTGAAGACAGCAGTTCAAAGCCAGCCTGAGCAGATAAGTCCAGGAGACGCTTATCTCTAATTAACCACTAGAAAATCAATCCAAAGTGGCACCATGGCTCAAACTGGTAGAGCATTAGCCTTGAGCAAAAAAAGCTCGGGGACAACACCCAGGCCCTGAGTTCAAGCCCCGGGACAAACAAAAATAACTAAATAAATAATAATGAGATAATGTATGCAATCATATCTTTAAAAAAAAATAAAACATTTCTGAGGACTCTAGAATTTTTATGGAAATTACATGTATCAATACTTAACATATTGGAAATTATAACAACAGTTTAAAATAGTTCTTTATGTTCTGATTTGCAAAATTATGAGTGCACTAAATGTTAGCCTAGATCATGTATTCGTAATGAGAAATAGCTACTTTTTCCAGAGCAAAATCATCTAGAGAGGGGCTGGGGATATAGCCTAGTGGCAAGAGTGCCTGCCTCGGATACACGAGGCCCTAGGTTCGATTCCCCAGTACCACATATACAGAAAAGGGCCAGAAGCGGCGCTGTGGCTCAAGTGGCAGAGTGCTAGCCTTGAGCGGGAAGAAGCCAGGGACAGTGCTCAGGCCCTGAGTCCAAGCCCCAGGACTGGCCAAAAAAAAAAAAAAAAAAAAAAAATCATCTAGAGAGACAGGGCACACACATATATTGTTGCAAATCTCCTTAAAGCCTGACTTCAAGTAGAAAACAGCTTGCTGGAGTCTCATATTTGCTTCACTGCCTTCCAACAACATCACAAGTCATGTCGCCTCTGGCAAACCTCACTGAACACTTGTGAGAAAGTGGGAGTGAAAAACATGAGCAATAGCTGAATATTAGGAAAATATATATAACAGATATATTTGGATACATACCCATGGGTACATCTACACTTAAATCCCTATATATGTATACAACATATACATATGGACAGACATACATACACACACACACACACACACACACATATATATATTTAGGATTTGAACTCAAGGCTTCATACTTGCTAGGCAGGGACTCTATCACCTAAGCTACACCACCAGCCCTCAAACCAAGATCCTCCTGATCTCAGCCTCCCAAGTAGTTAGAATTACAGGTGTAAGACATCAGTATCTGGTCTCTTATGAAAATAAATAACTTGGAAGTGACAAGGAACTCTGTAGGTTCCTGGACTATACTTAGGAGAATCTCTGACTTAGTCAATACAAAAGGATGTCAATTTTTGGATAGAAGTGGTAACAAAATGCTTTTCAAATCAAAGAAGCAATATATTACACCAATTACCTATCTTGCTTTAATGCAGGAATAATTCCATTTATGAAGGTTAAAAAAAAAAACAATCAATGAGTGAGACTGAACTACAAAGTCCAAAGCAAGTAAAAAGTACTCAGAGAGCCAAAGCTTTAGAAAATTGTACACAACCTTTACTCTTCACCTAGCTCTAAAAAGCAGAGGCCAGGCCCGCACGTGGAAACAAATGCCAGACCTCAAGGAGCCTCAGACAAAATAAAAGGCGGAGTAACTTAGGAAACCAAGCACGCAGAAGCAAACACGTGAATGTGAAATACAGGCAAAGACAAGCTCTGCTCCTGGATTCCCGGGTTAACAAGGGAATGCTAAAGGGGGAATGCTGTGGGAAGACCTCGAGCTGCCCTGTGACTGAAGCTTGCCGTGTCCTCCGTGACTGTGAAATCGGGACCCCACTCGCTCTGCTCGACGTGCTAAGCCAGCCAGGACTTAAGGCAAGGAAGATGGGCGTCCTACGCGGGGCCTTTCGGATCCAGTGGACACGGACGGGGTTACTGCCAGGGACTAAGTGACACTGCTGTGTGGCGGGTCCGCTGCTCCGCCTCGGATACACACGGTGCGGCGACACGGTGCGGGGACACCGCGGGGAGGAGGGCGGCCGAGGGCCGCGCTTCCGTCCCAGCTCCCGGGCCTGGCCAGCTGCCACTGACAGGGCAGACTCCCCCCCTCCCCCCCGGGCCTGCAGCCTCCCCGGCCTCAGTTTCCCCATTTGTCCTCGGGCGAGCCTGCTCCTGCCCCCCTCCCCCGCGGCTCTCGGAATCGCCCGGGGCCGCTGCTCCCCGGCCTCCCCGCGGCGGGCACCGGGAGGGACGGGCCCGCGGCACCCGCACCCACCTGGCTGACGCTTCAGCGCCATCACCGACACTAGGTAGTGGGCGATGTCAAAAAAGGGGAACATGGAAGTGTGGGAGAAGGCCAGCGTCAGCTCATCCCACGGAGAGTCCATGACGACGCCGGACCTCGGGGGCCCGAGCGGCCGAGGCGACGGGTTCCCCTCCGGCGCGGCCCGGCGAGGGGGAGGGGACGGCCGAGCGGGCCGCGCTCCGCAGCTCCGGGATGCCGCGGACAGAGCTCCGCGCACGCGCCCTGCCGCCGGGAGGCGGGGCGAGGGGCGGGGCCGCACCTTCCCCCCGAGTTGCGAACGCGCGGCGGTTGGGGGAGTGGGCGTGGAGAGGGCGTGGCTATGAGCGAGGACGGGCGAGGGGGCGGGGAGAGGGCGGGGCCCTGGGGTCCTCTAATAAGGGTCGCGCAGCTTTTCCTTTTCCAGGCTGGCTAGGGGACCGGCACGGGACAGCTGTTACTGGAGTCAAAGCAAGAGCCTCACGTCAGAGCATTCTGTAAACTAAGCGGCCACATATGGTCACACTGGCTTAGTGAAGATATTTTCAAAAAGTAAGATAGTCTCCTGTCTTCATCAAAGTTGCCTTTTCCCCGGATTTATTATTTTTAAGGACACAAAGCCTTAGAAGTAGGGGTGCCACGTGAAGGCAGTTGGGAAGAGAGAATGATAGCTTCAGACACATGGGTAAGGTGACATGATTTTTGGACTATCCATGGTAGGAGAGATGAAGATATTTTTAAGTAGATCACAAAATGAGCAGTGAAGTCGGAAAAATAAGTTGTTAAATCCTTGAATGGCAGCTAATAAAGCCAGGAAGTTTGTCTCCAGGGTTTAAGTTTTGTTCTTGTACAAGCTTATGGGTGGTTGTTAGTTTTTTTGGGGGGGGGAGAGGGGCGCTGCAGGGAGGAAATGGAGAGGACCATGGAGGTACACTCAAGAAGCAAATTTAGCAAGCGACTGGTCAAAAGATGACAGAAGCAGGAAGTATTTTCTGGTCCAAGTAAAAGGTAATGGAGATTAAGAGTTGCAGGAACTAGAACCCAAGAGAGAAAAAGAGGCTGTAAAAATAGAACTGAGGAGATATCAGTAACACCTGTAATGGAAGTAAAAAAGAGCCTTGCCTGTCAGAAGAAGAAGAGGAAGAGAGGAGAAGGCAGCAGTGGCTGTGGTCCAGTGGTTCACCCTGTAATCTCAGCTACTTTGGAGGCAGAGATGGTGAATACTGAGGTTCAAGGCCAACCCACCCCACATCAAAGAAAGTGAGACCCCATCTCACCAAACAGCATCTTGTTTGGTGAGCATCTTCGTTTGATCCCAACTGGTCAGGAGGCACAGGTAGAAAGATCACAGTTCTAGGCCAGCTGGGGTAAAAATCAAGACCATATCTGAAAGAAAACACATACACACACACACACACACACACACACACACACACACAGAGTGAGAGAGAGAGAGCAAACTAGGAAATAAGGAAGAGGGATAAGAACAAAAAGTTGAGTTTGTCATATTCCTATTTGTCATATTTCTATTTGACACGTGAGCAGATTGTGCTGCTACCAGCAAGTTGAAAAGACACAGCAATATGTAGCTAGGTAGGTAAAAGGGGGCATGAGCTGTAAGGAGGATAGGGTCTGACACTTGCCGTGTGTTTTATCTGAATGTTTTAACTTTTAATTCATTTAGCTTGTATTTTTTGCATTCCTGCTCTATACTAAGCATTTGGCTGAATACCAGAGGCTACTTCCCTAGACTCGAAGTACTTGATATGGTTTCAACACGAATGCTAGGTCCCAGCTCTGGGTCCTATTTTGGGAAGTTCTGGGAACTTTGGGGAGTGGCAAGGCCAGCTGGAAGAATTAGGTCACAGGAGCCAGCTCCTTAGAGATAGCTTGTTCCTGGCCCTTTCCTGGCCCCGGGTCTGTCTAGAAGAGGACTACCAACTTTGTGATGTTTGCCCAAGTTTGGGGGGCCAGGAAAGCATGGACTGAACTCTCCAAGACAAAGTACACCCCCCCTTTTTTTTTGCCAGTCCTGGGGATTGGACTCAGGGCCTGAGCACTGTCCCTGGCTTCTTTTTGCTCAAGACTAGCACTCTACCACTTGAGCCACAGCACCACTTCTGGCCTTTTCTATATATGTGGTGCTGAGGAATCGAACCCAGGGGTTCATGTATACAAGGCAAGCACTCTTGCCACTAGGCCATATTCCCAGCCCCATCTTTCCCCTTTAAATTGTTCCTGACAGGTACTTTAAAACAGAGATGTGAGCGCTAATAGAATACTTAAAATGTAGTCCATATCCACTTTCACTACTTAAGAAGAGTGTATTTGTTAAAAACAGTTTTTCATGTGTGGTTTTCTGTAAAGAACTTCATCTAAAGAGGCATTTTTATACCGCTAGCCCATTTTCTCCTAAGACTAAAGAAATAAGAAATTCTTGTGGTGATTTATACTTTTATATTCAACTCAGATCTTTTCACATTTTATAGGTTCCCTTATCTTTAGAATTACAACATTGTGAGTTTAGGGAGAGAACTTGGGTTTTATTTACTAAGAGTTTTACATTTCAGCACTCTTAAATTTCACAGAATATGTGTTTCAACCCTGGTATTAAAATATTTAATAAAAAGTAATCTTGGGGCTGGGAATGTAGCCTAGTGGCAAGAGTGCTTGCCTCATATACATGAAGCCCTAGGTTTGATTCCTTAGCACCACATATATAGAAAAGGCCAGAAGTGGCGCTGTGGCTCAAGTTGACAAAGTGCTAGCCTTGAGCAAAAAGAAGCCAGGGACAGTGCTCAGGCCCTGAGTTCAAGCCCCAGGGCTGGCAAAAAATATATATTTTTTATATATATTTATATATATATATATAAGACATATATTGATGCCAGTATCATACTCGGGTGTAGCATCATTCATTATCACCACTAGGACAACAGTGAAAGGCCAAAGAGGTTGTTGGGGTTTTTTAAGATGATAAATCAAGTGTTTTACTTACCTAGACAGAAGAATTACAACAGAAAGGAATTCATCAAAGCAACTTGACATTTGTTTCATTACAGAATTGTAAAAATAGGTTGGATTTGTTACAGATATAAAAGACATAAAATAGTAATTTCATTTCACATAAAAAATAATTCTGTCCAAAATTTAAATGTGCCCATATGTATGCTTCTGGTAGGTGGGCGGGTTATTTAGGCTAATAAGTTGGGCATAATAGAAGGAAGTGGAGACTGAAAGGAAGACTTGGACTTGGTACAAAGGAAAGGCAACATTTGGGAAGGTGAGTTACACAGGAGAATCCCGTCTTTCTCACTTCTGAAAGGGACTCACAAAATGACATACTCTTCACTACTAAAATGAACCCAGATTACAAATATACTCATTAGGAAACAAAACTGATCTAATGGTATTAGCATCTGAAAAAGGAATTTTGACTAAATCATTCAAGGCATTTTGTTTTAGTTCAAAAACATCTGAAACTAATTTTTACAAGCCAGACTTCTCAGTAGCAATCCTATTGAGATTTGGGACTTAACAATTCTTTGTTGTGGGGGACTGTCCTAGGCATTATGAAACGTTTAGCAGTGTCCCTGGTACATATACCAAGAGGTGCATGAGCGTATACATACACACACGTACACACACCAATTGCGACAACCAATGTCTGTAGCCACTGCCAAATAATCTCATGGTGAAGTAGGGAGAACAAATCACCCCTGCTTCCAACCTATGCTTATAAATGACTCATACTTTCTTCACTGCTGTGTGTCTCTATTAATACAAACATTATGATCATGCTAATATTAATCATCAGGTTAATTCTAGAACAGCTCTCATATTCCTTCTTGGGCTCTGCTTGTTCATCCTTCTGCCTGG
The DNA here is from genome assembly GCF_023159225.1 of Perognathus longimembris pacificus. Classification (NCBI taxonomy): domain Eukaryota; kingdom Metazoa; phylum Chordata; class Mammalia; order Rodentia; family Heteromyidae; genus Perognathus; species Perognathus longimembris. The sequence goes on along the minus strand of NC_063161.1, from coordinate 138,588,686 downwards.
CTCTAGTAGTAGCATTCTGAAATCCAGGGTCATAACTGCAAACCTATCCACTCATTTCCTGCAATACTGCTTTCTAGCCACTGAGTGGCATCCCTTTTCCTTGGGAACAATAACTTTTTTTTTCCTGTCTGACACAGGGTCTGGCTTTGTAGCCAGACCTGGCCTTGAATCGACTATTTATGTCAGGCTGACCTCAAACTTTTGATCCTACTGTATCAGCCTCCCAGGTAGTAGGAAATAGGCATGTGCCACACCTGACAATAACAACTTTTTAAAGGACTATGAAAAGTCCATGATTAAAAGTTTCATATTGGGCTGGGGATATAGCCTAGTGGCAAGAGTGCCTGCCTCAGATACACGAGGCCCTAGGTTCGATTCCCCAGCACCACATATACAGAAAACGGCCAGAAGCGGCGCTGTGGCTCAAGTGGCAGAGTGCTAGCCTTGAGCGGGAAGAAGCCAGGGACAGTGCTCAGGCCCTGAGTTCAAGGCCCAGGACTGGCCAAAAAAAAAAAAAAAAAGTTTCCTATTAAAGGGCCAGTTGCATTTCTTTAAAAAAAAAATTATTGTCAAACTGATGTACAGAGAGGTAACAGTTTCATACATTAGGCATTGGATACATTTCTTGTACTGTTTGTTACCTCCTCTCTCATCCCCCCTCCCCCTTCCCTTTTCCCTTCCCCCCATGAGTTGTTCAGTTCATTTACACCAAACACTTTTGCAAGTATTGCTTTTGTAGTCGTTTGGCTTTTTTTACCCTGTGTCTCTCAATTTTGTATTCCCTTTCAGTTTCCTAGTTCTAATATCAGTATACCGGTTTCCAACGTACTCAGATAAGACACAGAGATAGTGCAGGTATACCACAGGAAGGGGATATAAGAAGATCATCAATAATAGAAGCTACGGTTACACATAGCACATTGAAAGTAGTTACAACAGTGATATAACAATCATTTCCATAACATGGAGTTCATTTCACTTAGCATCATCTTATGTGTTCATAAGGGTATAGTTATTGGGCTCTTGTGATCCGCCAGTTGCATTTCTAATGTTTAGCATTTTGGTGAAGCATTTTCATTCTAAAGTAAATATTTTGTCAGGCATTTGCAAACTATATTGATCATACCATGTTAATATTTGATATGCAAGACAGTGTACATGTGTTTTAAACTCAATCTTTTTAATGTTCAGAATTACCAAGGAAAATGAACTGGAAAGCATCAATTGCCCTCAAAATATCCATCACATTTAGATCAGTACAGTGGTAAATGGGAACATGAGGTATAAGGAATAAACCAATTCAAGTATATACTTGTCTCTTTAGATTCAACATGTGTCTAAAAATAAATAGTGTCCTTTGACATTGTGTCTTGGAAAATAGGACTGTGCTCACTTATTGCTTATACTGGAAACTAAAATCTCTTCCCATAATATCATTCATACTTCTAACATTAACTAGTACATTAAAAATGTTGTCTACATGCAACAAGTACAAATATATGTGATAGAAACCCAATATTGCTGGGCACTAGTGGCTCACTCTTGACATCCTAACTAATCAGAAGGCTGAGCTCTGAAGTATCACAGTTCAAAGCCAGCCTGGGCAGAAAAGTCAGCTAGACTCCATCTCCAAAATAATCAGCAAAAGGCTAGACTGGAGTCATGGCTCATGTTCAGTCAAATGTCAGCCAAGCAAGCAAGCCAAGCAAAAGTGAGGCCCTAGTTCAAATCCTACTATAGGAGGAAAAAGTTACAAAAGAATATCTATAACCTTCATTAGTCCAAGGACTACCAAAAGTACAATCACTCACCAGTGCCTTATGGCATAGTTGTCTGTGGTTGTTAACACTGGCAGCTAGAATCTGTCTCTGTTTACGAGTGACAGATACCATTAAGTCACAGAATATTCGGCTTTCATAGATGACTGGACACTTTTTTGAAAAGTGTCTTGGAATAAGCAATAAGAAATCATCCTGTGAAGCTTAAGCAAAGTGTGGAATTTATTAAATCTAATGGAGGTGAAGAAAGAATTGAGCAGTAAAGGACCAAGAAGAGCAAGATGAAGAGTGGTCTGTCAGCAGCAGGTAGACATGGGTTTCCCAGTCAAAACAACACAATATTCATGATGAGGACTCAAATATAGGGAGAGCAAATGCAATTTCAGGTGGGTGCTGACTCATATCAATTACAGAGGGAAATCATCCTGAGATAAGCTGCCTTCACTGACAACTCACAAATAAATAAGAACTCAGTAGCTCGAGCCTGAAGTTGTCTAGCTGTCTTATATAATGTGTCTATATCAGATATCTCTCAGTCTACTGTGAAAGTCATTGTTCAGTTATGGGAATAGTATATGGCTGCATGGATGGAAGATGCATTCCAAGGAGTAATTCTATTAATCTCTGTACATTCCTTAAATCTCTGCATATCTGTGTAAGTCACATAAAATATAAAATCCACAAGATGCAAAACTCTGTTATTATATTTATTACCTGTGAAGCTGAATATTCTTAAAGTTTTGCATGCAAAATTTGGTAATTTTTTATGCTAATTGTATGGCTTGAATTCAGGGTTTGGGCACTATCCCTGAGCTTTTGTGCTCAAAGCTAGTGCTTTACTACTTGAACCACAACTCCACCTCAAGCTTTATGGTGGTTAATTGTAGGTAAGAATCTCATGGACAACATTCCTTCCTGGGCTGGCTTTGAACGGCAATCCTCAGGTCTCAGCCTCCTGAGTACTTAGGATTACAGGAATGAGCCACCAGTGCCCTGTCTGTAATAAATTTCTGACAATGATATAATAATATATAATAAAAGCTAAAGAGCTAGGTGTTGTGCAATATCCATGTAATAATGCCAGCACTTGGAATGCTGAGGCAAAAGGATTACAAATTTGAGGCTAGCTTGGCCTGCCTGGTGAGATCCTGTCAAAAAGTAAGTAGATAAATAAAACCTAAAGAAAATGTTTTTAATAGTAGGAAAACTTCTTATGGGCGTTATGCTTATCTAAGAAGGGGATAGTTTCTCACTGTGACTAAATCTTAGGAAACCATTTTCCCCCAATCCATGAGACTAGAAATACCATTTGGAGAACCCTGTATAAAACTGTTCTCATTTCTATGTTTTCAGTGGGGCCTTCAGTTTATTTATAATGTAGAATCTCTCAATAACTATGTATCTCATCTTCCAAATGAGGCTCATCTGATCATGATAGCAAAGCCTCCTCTTCAGCCTTTTCCCCGTTGGGCATACCCAGACATTAGCCACATATCAAATTGCATTCTGGACAACAGCAAGTTCATTTGGGGAACTCTCTCCTCTTGGGAGGCCTGGTGGTAACAGAACACACAGTCCACTCACTGTGTAACCTTAGATAAGGCAGTTGCTAAGTCTCTTTAAGCTGTGTCTTTATTCTTCACATAGGAATAACAACATTGTTTCAATGAAGATATACTCTTCTAGGGTATCTGGGTCTCACAAGTTAACTTAGATGTCCCTTTCCTTCCGCCTTCATACCACTCATGTTATACAGAGGATTACTGAGATACAGAAGTTAAGAGAGGAGGCACCATTTACTAGCCAAATTACCTTGGGCAAGTTTCTCTAGGCTTCCTTTCCCACTTCTAAAATGGCAAAAGTAATACTCAGGAGCTCATGGTTTTTGTGAAGAGTAAGTATGTTAATGCAAGTCAAGAACAGTGCTTAGGGGGCTGGGAATATGGCCTAATGGCAAGAGCGCTTGCCTTGTATACTTGAAGCCCTAGGTTCAATTCCCCAGCACCACATATACAGAAAATGGCCAGAAGTGGGTCTGTGGCTCAAGTGGCAGAGCACTAGCCTTGAGTAAAAAAGAAGCCAGGGACAGTGTTCAGGCCCTGAGTCCAAGCCCCAGGACTGGCAAAAAATAAATTAAAAAAAATTGTAATATTACAAAAAAAAAAAAGAACAGTGCTTAGTATACAGAAATTCTTCAACAAATGTCAACTGATTAATCAAAATTTACTCAATGTCATAAAGAACTTCAGCATAATATTTTCTTGACAGCATAATTAATTTGGATCTAACTACATAGAAATTACCACAAAAAAGACCTATATTTGTGTATTGACTTATTTGACCCATTTATTGAAATAATGAACAAAATTTTTGTGTTTAGATACCCACAGGCTTTAGAAAGTTCCACAAATATCTATGGCACTCAAGAAAACAATATCAAGGAGTTTTAATTTTCCTTCCCTTTTCTTTTTTAGTGTTATACATAGTACTATGTAATGAATGCCCAAATAGGAATAACAATAATACTTCAAAAAATATATGAAGATGATGCTTTTAATTTAAGCCATCTTCCTGAGCTTTTCTAGTAGCACTCTTTTCACATTCTCTCAGCTAGAAATAATTTATATTGAAATATGATCATATCAATGCAGGAAAATCTTTGACAGGGCCACTGCTCCTCTAAATTCACCTAAGTTTGAAACCAAACTTGGAAAAAAGGATTAGCCTAGACATATTCTAAATAAGGGAATGTTCCCTACCAGACTGCGGTTTAGGATGACTGGGCCAAAAGTTGTTGCAATCCCATAACCAGAAGTGAGGCTGAGGATAAAATTGGATACCAGGATGTGACTGACTAGTTGGAGCAGTGGTTGGCAAGCATGGTCAGTGAGAGCACACCTAAGAATAGGAAATCCAACCTAGGAGGCAGGCATTGATGCTCACACCTATAATCCTAAGTACTCCAGAGGCTGAGTTCTGAGGATCTCAGTTCAAAGCCAGCCAGAAAAGCCTGTGAGAGTCTTATCTCCAGTTAATCACCAAAAAGTCAGAAGTAGAACTCAAGCGGTAGAATACTAGGCTTTGATCCAAAAAGCTCAGGGACAGGTCCTGAGTTCAAACTCCAGGACTGACACTAAACAAACACACAAACCTAGGGACAAGTGAAGTATAATTAGATGGCATAAGCAGAACAAAGGCAAATGTTACCAGAGCAGAAAGAGAAAGATCCGGCAAGAAAAAGTCAAGGCAATAAATCAAGAAAATACCTCAGGAACTAGGTCTGCATGATTAGCTACTGATGCCAACGCTTGGCTAGAGCAAAGCAAGGATATCTCCCCGATGAGGGAACAGCTACTATCCAAAAGACACTTAACTGGGCATGGCGGTTTATGCCTATCGTCCTTCACTTGAGAGTCTCAAGCCAGAAATGAAATGGAGAATGACTCAATAGCTCTATGAAAAAAATGACTACAAATAATTATTTCCTACATTGGACTCCTGTAAGATATTTGTGAGGAAATTGTCAAAATTCATACATAAGCTTATGTCTTCTTAATAAAGAACACCTCCAGGCTATCTGAGATCTTTTTTTCTATGTTGGGCACAAACACAAATGAACAGAACATATACAGCATGGTAAGTGCTAGAACATCAGGAGGCACAGGGTATTGTAAAAACTCTTGAGCTGTTAACCCAAACCAGAGGCTTAAAAAAAAGTTTGAGAGACAGCTGGCCGGCACATGCACTAGACTTATCACCCTGTTTATGTATACCACACTGGTTTACCTACCCTCCCTGGACTTGACACAGAGATTTCTTCCAGAAGGCGCTTAATGACTCATATGGCAGCAAAAGCACATTCCCCCCAATCCCAATTCACAGTGGGCCAGCTTCCAGCTAAATGAAGACTTAGAAGTTGACTCTGGTCTACTAGTCTTGTATAGCAGGTATCTCCTAAAAGCCTGTCAAGTGTATGAACTTTACAAAAATTCCTGGTTAAAATAAATAGAAGAATAGGTCCTATAAGCAAGTCAGGCATTATTTGATGGACTATTCAAATAACAGTCCCCCTTTTCTGAAAGAAGAGTCTTGCTGTATAGCCTAGGCTGCCCGTACACTCATGATTGTCTTGCCAAAGTCATCTGAATTTCTGGGATTATGGGCATGTATCACCACATCCAGCTTGATGGGCTGATCTGTAGAGTGATTTCCTTCTGATGCTCTTGTTTTTGTCTTTGTTTTGTTGGTCACGGGGCTGGAACTCAGGGCCCTGGTGCTGTCCCTGAGCTCTTTTGGCTCAAGGCTAGTGCTCTCCCATTTTGTGCCACAGTGCCATTTCTGGATTTCTGGTAATTAATTAGAGATGAGTCTTGTGGACTTGCCTACCCAGTCCTTATCTCAACTAGAATCTGAAGCTATGAAATCTCAAGAATATTTATTTTAGCTTTAAAAAGAGGGGTAAGGGGGCTGGGAATATGGACTAGTGGCAAGAGTGCTTGATTCCTATACATGAAGCCCTGGGTTCGATTCCTCAGCATCATATATACAGAAAATGGCCAGAAGTGGCGCTGTGGCTCAAGTGGCAGAGTGCTAGCCTTGAGCAAAAAGAAGCCAGGGACAGTGCTCAGGCCCTGAGTCCAAGGACAGCCCCAGGACTGGCAAAAACAAAAAAAGAGGGGTAAGGAAAAGAATAGGAGCACCAATGAAATACACGTTTCTTCTCACAATGGGGCTGTCATTGCAAGAATGTCACTCTGTATTTATGCTCTTTGGGGGGGCAGGGGTGTCTTTGTTAAATGAGTGAGCATTGACTGCAAAGGCCTCCATCATTCATTAATTTCCAGATAGTTAGTCTTTTCAGCTCTGTAAATGAACTGTGAATTACAAGGGTCTCTCAGATCAGAAACAGGAACTCAGTGAAAGATCCCTGAGGGAATGAGAGCTCTGGAGAAGGAGAAACCCGTTCCTCTGTGAGCTGTGACAGGGACAGGTGTGTGGCAGACAGTCTCCAGGGAAGGTGGCTCCCACTGCTGAGGCTTTATCACCCCAGGAGATAACCAGCTTAGAATCTAATTAGCAAAACACTGAATGCCAATCAGCCAAGGCAGTGAGGGAAAGAGGGACAGACACGGGATGGGTGGGACACATCAATTCAGAATGTTTATTAATGTCGTGACCAAGAGAAGAAACATTAATTGGTATAACCATGTGGAAATTTCCAGGCTAAATTTATCAAAGACTTGTCTACATCATTCCAGTTGAACAATTTCAGTTACGTACTTGACAATTCAAAGTAGTTTTCCCAATTCTCTATGAATGCACAAAAACCTTATAAAAAGCTGTTATAGTTTAAAAAAAATTTTTTTTATCATTTTGTGCATGGTCCTATCCAAATGTGAGGGGACAGGTTTGCTGACAAGGTCCCTTCCAGCTTTATGTGAGGAACAGATTGGGAGTGTGGAGGGAGCAAGAGATTTGGAATCAGAAGCTCTGTTACTAACTGGAGGATTCTTCTTGGATAAGCTTTGTCAGTCTGATTTAATACTTGAAAATATGGGTTTGGGAAAATACTTATTTTATTTTATTTCATTGAGGTACTGGCAACTGAACCTAGAGCTTCATGCATGCTAAGGGTATACTTTCTCCCTGAGCTACATCCTCAGCCTACCAGTCTGTTTTTTTTTTTAATTAAGTTATTTACTTATGCTGTGTATTCTGGTAAAATGTAAATCCTTATATCTACAAAAATCATCTATAAAAATCATCTGTGGGAGGTTGTGGAAGTTGACTAGCAGAGTCAACCAACATGGAAGAACGAGAATAGAGGAATTACAATCACCTCACTGAGGTGTTTTCTAATTTCTGTACCTGGAACTTTTTTTTTCCAGACCGGAGTGCATGTTCTGAGGGTCAACAATGAACTCTCAGACAACTTCACCCACCCAGAGCAGCTAGTGTCATCTTTAATGGGTAGTCATGTCATCCAGAGGGTATTCCAAGAAGAGCTTTCTCCAACAGAATAGAGAAGCTCAACTCAAATTTCAGTTCCTTGGGAATTTGGAATAATAGCAAAATGAATTTCAAAGTAATCCATGAAGAGGAACAAGTCCATCCCCCTCAACCCGTGTCCCCACCCCCCACCCCCAGGTAACAGGTTCCTGAGTTCCCATGCTTGGCTGAGCTGGGACCTGCTCAGCGGGTTTGCACAACAGGCTCCTAAGCGAGGCCTGTGTAAATTGCTTCAGGCCTAAACCACTAACTTGCAAAGCCTGTCTTGAAACTCTTGGTACCCTCTAGCCACCTTTACACAGGACCCTACTCGAGTCCCTTCATCCCTGCCTGCCAGCACACCCGGTGACTCCTGACTCTCCTCAGGTCACCTCTTCAACTTTCCATTAAAGCTGATCTGGCTGTTGAGGCTGTTTTCTGCTCTTTATCTAATATCCTCATGACTCCGTTCCCTAACAGAGAGAAGGGGACAAGCAGAGCTCTCAATGGGCAGTCATTAGGCAAGGATATTTATGTTCCCTAAGTGGGCTAGGGATTTGCAGTTCAAAACTAGTTACCTGGATGCACAGTCACCTAGGACCTTTTCAATTAGCCTGATTTCATACTATACACCCAAGCCGGGAGTTCATGGGTCTGAATTGACCTGACAATCAAAGGGTCTTGGGACATGGTATTTATTCTTTGTGGTCCTTTTAAAGACTTCTTCTAGGTGACAGATTTGCAAAACTCTTTGTAGTTTGGGACCCAATTATTTATCCAAGGACATTGCATCTCATCTAATGTGAGAGAAGAGAGGACAATGGACAACATGGAAGGTTGTTTTATTCTTGTGCAGTTGATTCAATTCCTTCCTGTTCTAGCGATTGTTTTTGGCCTCATTTTCTGTTCTGTCTCAGCGCCTGAATCAGCTTAGACGTTGATATATTTTCTAATTCATTTGTCACTTTCTCCTAGCTATCCTGCCTCAATAGTGGCCAAAAATACTGTTAGAGGAATTTTACCATTTAGCTTCCAGTTCCAAATTGTGTGTATTGATTAGCTAAGAGAGCAAATACAAACAGACTGGGAAGGAAGATGACAAGGAGCCTCTCACTTCAGTACGTGGAGATACAGTGCCCTCACTGTAGCCCTTGCTCCGCCCTGTTTATCCAAACACAGACGCTCCCTGGCACTTTAAATTGTCAAGAGTTCCGTGGACTTCCCAGAGGAGCAGCTTTGTGTGGCTGAACACAGGATCTACATTCTTTTCTTTACTTTTGGGGGGTAGGTTTAGTGACAAAATCATGGTCCCTCTCTTGCTGGCCTTAGCCCTCTGCAGATCTGGTTGTGCTGTTTAGGTTCCTGAAGTACAAATTAGCATAATCCGATTAGATGAAGCTGCTGAGGGGCGTCTTTGGTCTGAAAGGCTGAGAGAAGAAAAGTGTCTCACAAAAGAAAGGAGCCTGGAGGATAGGAGGGGGGGTGGACAAATGCCCCTGCGCTGCCCAGGCCTGAATGCCTGCACCTGCAAGCCCTCTTGTAAATAAGGACTCTTAGATGGTATTAAGCAGGGGACTGAGGGGTCTGGGAGAGCTCAGGGAGGTAAGCATAGGGAAAAGAAAGGCAAGACAGCAGCTCTGCATCCCATTAATTGATTTATCTGGATTGGCAAAGCAGGGGTGGCTGACAGAAGAGAATGTCCATTTGATTCCTACTCAGCACTGAGAGTGGTCAGCCTCATAATCTGGGCTATTGAGATAAGGTCTTAGAATCTCTGCAAGAGACTGATAAGGGGTTTGCTTGTAGAAAACAAAGTCCATTGGTTATTTGACTTCAGGACTTTCTGAATTGGACTTTTGTGTGTTTCCTTTATTTCTGGAAAACACACAACACACACACACACACACACACACACACACACACACACACACGCAGAGCTAGGTAGTAGTGTTTGTTTTAGGCCTTCAGGTAATTTGTACTTAGAACCACAAGAGAAAACTCCAATAATCAATTATTGTAATAGATGAAGGCCAGGGAATTTTTGATCGAGTGTAAATTTAACACAGATACTATAATTGAAAATTGGATTCTATTGAAAAATAAGGGGCTCTCACTTATATGTGAATTAATGTTACATTTCAAACAACTGATTTTTTTTAACCCTTTTAGTGGAAGAAATATTTTTCCTCATAAACACGAAGGAGTTGGAGACATACTAGTTGGGACTGAGCACCTCCTGTGCCCTTTTGCATGAGTCTTAGACAGCATCTAAATGTACCTGGCTCATAACATGACAAGATCAAAAGCAAAAGGAATCACCTCCATGTAGATAAGACTCTTTCCTGTTGAGTTATCTTCCTGAGTGCCAGTCAGTGGGATTTAAATTCTAGGTGCAGTAGACCCCTATCAATTCTGGAAAACTTTTTCTTCACCAAAAATTATTCTGAAGGACTCAGGCACTGATAGCTCATGTCTATAATCCTAATTACTCAGGAGGCTGGGTGCTAAGAATGGCAGCTCAAAGCCAGTTCAGTCAGGAAAAGTCTGTGAGACACACCTCCAATTAACCAGGAAAGAGCTGGCAGTGGAGGTGTGACTCAAGTGGCATAGTGCCAGTCTTGAGTGAATAGGCTCAACAAGAGTGCCAGGTCTTGAGTTCAAACCCTCATACTGACATAGGCAAAAAAATTCTCCTGAGAGAAAATCTAGATCAGTCACCAGACTAGAGAGGTTTTTGTTGTTTGCTTTGCTTGTTTCATTTCCTTTAATTTTTTTTCTTTCAATCAGTGCCAGCTTACAGTATTTCTTTCACAGGAAGTTTCTATTCGAAGACAGGGTCCAGGTTGATCTTGAATGCCTGGGCTTCACGTAATCCTCCCACTTTAGCCTCCTGAGTAGCTGACACTACACGTATGGACCACCTTACTTGCCTGGCTAGGAAGTTTTCAACTCTTAAAGACAGAAGAAACAGCAAAAGAAAAATTGCCTTTGCTGAAATGTAGACCTCAATTCAGAGGCTTCACCTCCCCATTTGCTAACTGCCTGATCTCAAGTTTGTCTTTTAGGTTCTTCTAAGCCACCATTTCACCATACTGTAAACTGGAGTAAATATTCCTGTTCATACTCCCATTAATTAATAGTGATTAGAAGGATAAAGAGCATTTGTAAAATATTCATCCCAGTGCAGTGTATATTAAGAACCCTAAAGAGCAATCTCTGGTGTGGTCCACACCTACAATCCTTGCTGCTTGGAGGTAAAGAAAAGCAGTTTAAGGGGCACCTCAGGCAGAGTTTTGAGAGATCTCCCACCCCCAAAGGTTCCACATGCTGAAGGCTTGGTTCCCAGCTGGTGGCACTACTCCATCTTCTCTTGCTTTTTTGCTTCCTGGCCACCATGAGATAGAAGGTTCCATCTGCTGTGAGTTCCTGATGATACTCTGTCTTACCACGGTCCTTAAAAGCACCTTAAAATGACACCCTTACAATCATTAGCCAAAGTAAGTCTCCTTTCTTGTAGTTGATTATCTCAGAAATTTTGTCACAGCAATGGAAAAGTGACTAATGCACACCTTTGTCTTTTTTTGTTGTCTCTCTCCCTCTGTGGATGTTTCTTTTTCATGGAGTCCAGAGGGGTGTATTTTGTTAGTTTGATAAGCTAAAGATCAAGGTAGAAGAGGTTGATCTATCTCAGGCCTAGTGGACTCCGAGTTTCCCCTCTTCCCGGTGTCAGAATGTTGGGGAGTTATGTGTTTGAAATGTCTCTGAGTTGGAGCCATATTTAGAATTTAGTGACAGAGAGATTTAATTTTTCCAATTTGAATTTATTTTAAGGACCTACCCATTTCTCAATAAGCTCTTCTTATTAAAGGAGAGAGTGCATTCGGTATCAGGCCCTCCCCAAGTTTCTTGCTTCAAGGATAGGGCCTCACAAAAAGATTTTTAAATGAATCCAAAGGCACAAAACCCTCAGAATAAAGGAGAGCTTTCTAACTCTGGCTCAAAATATGGACCATGAAATTGATACATTAAAATCAAATTCTTGTATATGGCAAAGGAGTACTATAAACAAGGTTTTAAGACAAATGAAACTCCTGTCACAGAAAAAGTGTTGATGTCTTTCATATATGAAGGACTGTTAGAAATTAGGAAATAAAAGACAAACAGCCAAACAGAAGAAAAGACAAAGGATATCTAAGAAAGTCTGTGGAAACAAAAATCCAGATAACCTGTAAATATAGGGTTCCAACCTTACTCATAAAAAGAAAAATGCAGATTAAAAGCACAGTGAGATAACATTGTCACTTATCAGATTGGAAAGTATCCCAGCAATTGTCAACATACTGTGTAGACAAATTCATGTGCAAATAAGAATGCCCTCATTGCTAAGAATACATTAGGTTATCTATATACAGTAGCTGTAAGCTCAGGAACTCAGGGGTATTGAAGGGTACTCATTGCTGAATTATTAGGATTTGCAAGCCTGGAGACATACTAAATGCTCCTCTGTGAACCACTGGGCATGTGTGGCACACCCACATGGTGTTATGAAGGTGTTGAAAAGAGTAAGAAAGTAATCTGTACCTTAAGACTATCTCTAGGGTATGGTAATAAGGAGAAAAAAAAGAAGTTGAGCTCATGAGTGTACACATATAATCTCAGCTACTCTGGCAGCAGAGGTAGAAGAATGATAAATTTGAGGTCAGACAAAGTTAAAGACAGCCCATCTCAAGTACAAAAATACAAAATGTCTAACTCTAGTAACTAGAGTTCAAGGCAATAAATTCTGTCCTGTGTGTGTATGTGTGTGTCTAAGAAAGAGAAAATGAGTTCAAGAAAGAGGAAAAAATTAGAATGTATAGATATGTTTGCAGAACAACTGAAGAGAAAGGATACAGGTTGAGTGGATGGATAAAGGATTGAAGCAAAACTTCAATACATGTCAGAATCAATAGAACTTTGATTCTCGCTGTATGAATTTTCTCAAAATATTTTTTAAAGAAAAAAATGCTACTGTAATGAATTCCAGTAGCACTTTTCAATTATTTTTCCTTGGAAAATAACTTTTCAGTCACCACAATCTAGGTTTGTCATCATTGTACATCTTTAAGGTTTTGTTCAGAAATCCCTTTTACCTAGTATAAATGTGACTGTCTTCTGAAAACATTTTTATACTCAAGTATAACACATTTTCCCAGGACACAAATATAGAAAGCACAGAGGGCTCCAAAGAAAAAAGAACTGGTTTTTTAAAGACTCTGGTCCCAATTTGGCAAACACTGTGTGACATGATTGTTTTGTCCTCGGCTACTCTCTTCCTGCTCCTTTTAAAACTGACTCATCTAGGGAGAGTCAGAACATTCTGTGTTATATTTTTATACAATGCTTAAAATCTCAATATGGATCAAGGCCAGCCTGGGTAGGAAAGCTTGCTAGACTTTATCTTCAAAATAACCACCAAAAAGCAGGGCTGAGGTATGGCTTAAATGGTAGAGCAGCAGCTGACAAGTCCAAGGCCATAAATTCAAATCCCAATACTACCAAAAAAAAAAAAGAAAAAGAAAGAAAGAAAGAGAACAAATTCTAGAAGCTGGACATGGATCAAGGTTTGCCCAGGTCACCAACTCTCTGGGGCATGTCTCATGGGAGTATCACTGACTGGTGCAACAAGATCAAGGACATTCCTCCCAAGATCAAGGACACTTTACCACTTGAGCCATAACCTTAGCCTTTTATGTTTTAGTTATCCTTCAGGTAGTGTCAGGGACCAGCCTCAAACTGTGATCCTCTTCATCTATGGACTCCTGTATAGCTGGGATCACAGGTGCATGCCACTATGTCTGCTTATCTGTTGAGATGGGGGTCTTACCAGGCTGATCTCAAACCAAGATCATTCCCATCCCCATCTCCCAAGCAGCTGGGATTACAAGCATGAGCCTCCATACCTAGCATTCTGATTATGTCTTTCTGTCAGGTTCCTAAAGGGAATAAGAATGTGATCCCATTGACTATATCCTACTGCATTTGTAAAGGCATCAAGGAAAGACAATTCATAAGTTTCCTTCTTTAATCTATCAGGGATTTTTTTTTTTTTTTGCCAGTCCTGGGGCTTGAACTCAGGGCCTGAGCACTGACCCTGGCTTCTTTTTGCTCAAGGCTAGTATTCTACCACTTGAGCCACAGCGCCACTTCTGGCTTTTTCTATATAGGTGGTGCTAAGGAATCCAACCCAGGGCTTCATATATACAAGGCAGGCACTCTACCACTAGGCCATATTCCCAGCCCTATCAGGGAATTCTTGAGCCTGGAAATTTAAATTCCTAAAGTAAGTGTCACTTGGTAAATTATAAACCTGCATAAAAGAACTAATGTTGTACAGAAGTTGTGATATTTTTGCAATAAAAAGAAAACAAAATGCTGTCTTCCTGTTTTTAATAACAGACACAGAAGTAAACACTTACACAGGAGAACTTGCTCCACCCCCTCTGCCTCCTCTAATCCTTTGGGATATTATTTGGCATTCCTTTCTTTCTCCTAACACCTGCTTTCAATCCCCCACTTTGCATTGCCATTGGACTTTCAGATCCCTCCCCTATCTTTGACCTTTTTATCTAAGGATGTGACTTTTGACTGACCTTTGGCCTGTAGGTCAGCAGTTAAGCTGTTCATTCTCTCAAGTCCTTTTCATCTTTTGCCTTTGGCAAGGCCAGTTGTGCATAACTTGTACCTACTTTGGCCATCTCAGCCATTCTTAGATGGTGGATTTCATAAGGCAGGCCCTGTAAGGGGCATTCTTGAATAAGAATTATGGGCAAGGAGCTTTGAAGAAGAACATGATGCTTTTGGTTTCCCAGAAAAATTCAGCCTGTTTGGGCTGACTAGTCATTTTTTAGAGAAAGCCAAAAGAGTATTCTTAACAAAGAGTCTGGGCACAGTTTGCATATTTTAAAAGCAGGAGCAATTTGCAGGACTGTGGTGGGAATTACATTAGAAACAATCCCAGTTCACAAGTAAATTTGAGCTTTACAGGGAGAAGAGAATATGCACACATATCTATAACATGTGGTAGAAGGAAAATGGTCATAAGATCAATATGGGTTGTCTAAGGAAGGAAGGAATCGATTGAAGAGTAGAAATCTAGGGTCATGTAAGAGATGTGTTTCAGATCAGCTATGAAGGATCTGAATGGATTTAGGGCAGGTAGAGGATAAGTTGAAGAAGTGAGAATGGAAATAAATGTTACCCAAGCATTTGGAATCATAACAGTAAAGTTGGAGATAGGGAAAGGGGCACATTTGGGGATAAGTAGGTGAAGTAGTTTCCTTGGCATGGGACAATCCAGGAAGGACTTATGAAAGGTAAAGAGAAGGGTATGTTGGATCCTGGCTGTAGGTAACCTGCTTTGCTGCAGTATGGTGCTTGTTTCAGTCTGAAGGTTTAGTACAGGAAACTGATTTGACCCCAACTATGACTTGAGAAGGACAATTAGGAAGCTGTGTGCCAGTGGAACCTCAAAAGAGCAAAAGCTAAGAGGGCTGGACAATGGGGAATGGGAGGTGTCAAAATCAGGTTTGTGGCTCCAAAGCTAGAGGGGGTAGATGTGTTCAGTAAATTTATAAGATTAATCTTCAAAAAGAAACAACCATCTGGGCACCAGTGGCTCACACCTGTAATCCTAGCCATTCAGGAGGCTGAGATCTGAGGATCACAGTTCAAAACCAGTCCAGGTAGGAAAGTCTGTGAGACTCTTATCTCCAATGAACCACCAGAAAACCAGAAGTGGTGCTATGATGCAAAGTGGTAGAGCACTAACCTTGAGCAAAAAAGCACAGGGATAGCCCAGGCCCTGAGTTCAAGCCTCACAGCCAACAAAGATTAATAAATAAACACAAAACAAACCAACTATTTTTTTTCTTAAATATTCATTTGTAATAAATTAATGTTAAATAGTAAATAATAATGGTTAAAAACTTACAAAACACATGAACAAAAAAAAATCTTTGGCTGGTAAATCTACTCACATTCTACAAAGCACAATAAATTCCATTTCAATAAAAAGTCATATGAAGAAGATTACGGAAAGCTTTTGAAAATGAGCAAAATTATAAGATGCTTGTTCACTTTTAATTCCAAAGTATTTGGTGGCTGATCAGAGCTGTGGACAGACTGGGTCCAGGGTGAGGAGACTGGGCCATAGTGACCTGGGCTTCCTTGTGGTCTCTGGGAAGACACTTCAAAGCCTCTGGACCTGTGCTTTCCTCAGTAACAATGAGGAAGCAGAGTCTCTCTATATCAATAGTTAACTTTACTCTTGCTTTCTGACCATTTCCAGTACTTCCCACAGCAGAACACTCACTTCTGTTCAAGTACCAGAGTACCAGGCTAGACAGTTAGTGTAAACTTATCTGTTGGATTCAAATGACCCACAAACAGATGTACCAAGAGAATTATAATGCATTTGAACTGTAAATTCTTACTAATGTAACCACTGAGCTTTAAGTACAGATACCAAAGAAGGTGCTAGAGTAGATTTTGAATTCGCTTCCAGTCTCATGTGTGATGACACTTCCTCTTGACAATCACTTTACTCTAATGCCACTTGATACACAAAAGTCTGAGATGACAAAATAAGTATTTGAAGACATGAATAACTTAAGAGCGATATTATAAAAGTTTATTCATTTATAAAAAGGATTTGCTGCTGCATTTCTTTAAGCAATTGTCCCTTTAATATAGGGTAATGGTAGCTCAATCACCTCGTGGCTTTTGAGGCTCTGTTACATGTTTGTGGGAGGATGCTTTTTGGGCACAGAGACCAGCACCCCAGCAACAGGGGCATGAACTTGTTCTGGTAGAGCAGCAGAATCCTATGGTCAGGCACACAGATGTTGGGGGCAACATGTTCAACTCTAGCTAATATAAAAATACTGTCAAAGGTGTTATTTTGGGGCTGGGGATATGGCCTAGTGGCAAGAGAGCTTGCCTCGTATACATGAGGCCCTGGGTTCGATTCCCCAGCACCACAAATACAGAAAACGGCCAGAAGTGGCGCTGTGGCTCAAGTGGCAGAGTGCTAGCCTTGAGCAAAAAGGAAGCCAGGGGCAGTGCTCAGGCCCTGAGTCCAAGGCCCAGGACTGGCCAAAAAAAAAAAAAAAAAGTGTTATTTTGATTTAATTATGGATAAGAGAGTAATGTTAGCCAATTGATCACTGTCATCAAAACTTTAAAATAAACTATCACCTAATAATTTGAAGGATGAGTTTGCTGATGAGAAAAGAAGCTGATGAGAAAGAAAGGCAAATCTGGGGGGAAAATAAATCCCTTAGTCTCTGTGTCTAGGTTTTCCTAAACTTTCCTGACTCCATGAGGAAGTTTATTGAATGCAGGTTAAATAAAGAACCTAGAAGGAAAACTTGCTGGTTCAAATACACTCGTGTTACAAATACAAAGGCTATATAGACATAAATATATATATGTATATATATATGGGCTATATAGACATATATATTGACATAAAAACCTGGCTATGGTATCGATGTGTGTGTGAAATTGTGTCCAGTTTTCTTCTCATCACATCAGCAAGGGGCCTCACTTCAACCTTTCATCTAGAGTGGCAGGAGATTTAAATTCCTTCGTGTATGCACTAGCAATCCCTAACCATAGAGTATCAAAGATTTAAAAACCAATGTAATTGTCCAGAACTTTGGAGAAATAAAATGTCCCCAGAGACATAAAATGATCTTATTGTATTCTGGATGATTTATATCTGAGTCCAAGTATCATCATGATGGAATGTGTTGGTGTGCTATGTAAATGTCATTGCATCGACTTGTTGGGTACTCTTTTGCCCCGAGAGTAAGACTGACTTAATGCTCTATGTCAGGAAAGGGAAGGAACAAATTTATTATCACATTAGTGTCTGGAATTACATTCCTATTGTTTACTCGAAGTGTTTTGTTTAAGCTCTTTGCTAAATGAGTTGTTACATGCTAATGTTTGGGTTTTCATAATTGTAATTGAGTTTCACAGGTCTTAAGTGGGCAGGTAGGTACTCAGGCAGAGCTAAATGCTTTAATTCCTGACATGCATGAAACTAAAAGTTCTGCTAACTTAGTTTAGTTGACTTTCTTTTCCTAAGAAATCCATGAACTCTAGTCCACAAATGATCAAGTCGCTTCCTTTCACAGGTGTAATCCATTTGGCTTTAGCTGTAAATGGTTCAACAGTAACGCCTCACACTGCTGTAGAGTTTCAAGGATACAGAGCTCTTCCTCACATATGTAATCTCTTTTAGAGGGACTTTAGTCCTCAGATTTTCCCACAGGCCTCCTGGGTTGGTTTCTGCAGGCATTATCTTTTCACTCATCAATCACTTTTCATTCCTCCTTTTTATTCATCATCAGTAATATCTATGTTATTTGCTTTTGATCAAATATGCCTCATTATTCTAAACAAATTTTGAAATTTCTTCTGAGAAAAACATTCTGCATATTCATCTGTGCTTCAGTATATGAAAACCCCCTCTGCTATGACTGAAATTTTTGAGTAAAATGATGGTTTTCAAACTTGCAGGTTTTTATTCAAACTCTGTATGCAGAACTTGGATTTATAAAACCATAAGAAGCAGGGAGTTCTGCCTGAAATCTTGGGGACAATGGACTCCAGGGCAGTAACTCTCATGGCCTCTTTGCAGCTCCCTAAAGTGTCCTCCCATCCTGTCTCCCAAGATAGTGCTCAAGCTGATGCTGGCATGTGAACAGTCTGTCTACAGCAGGTGACTTCTAAACCAATGCTGCCCTGGAGGAGGACAGCCAAAGCCATGCTATGGAACACGGTGACTTGGGCCAGGCGAAGAAACACGGTAGCCACTGAGTAGAGTCCTGTCCTCCAGGCCTGGCAGGTGGGGGCCCTGGGGAAAGATCCCCAGGATGTCCTCCTGAGCAGCCACTGTTGTTTGCTGGAGGTTTTGCTCCCCTAAAATCTTGACCAGGAAGTTGATATACCTCATTGCTAGGCGAAGTGTTTCATTTTTGCTCAGTTTTTTGTCTGGAGGGTGAGTGGGGATGAGCTTCCTCAGCTTGGCAAAGGCGCTGTTGACATTCTGCTGTCTCCACCGCTCCCTGGTATTCGTGAAGATCTTCCTGGTCATGTCCAAGCTGCTGAGAGACACAAAAGGCCCTGGAGGCCAAGACCTTATAAGAGGCCTGGTCGCAAGCATGTTTGCCAAGAACCTGCTCATCAGGTGTTCACAATGCAGAGTTAGGAGCTCTATTCCCTTATTTTTTAGGTTTTAGACTGTTTCCTTTTAAGAAGGAAAAGGCCAATGAAAGGGAAAGGTAAGGACAAAGACTTTCAGCCTTTTTTTTTTTGTCAGTCATGGGGCTTGAACTCTGGGCCTGGGTGTTGTCCCTGAGCTCTTCAGCTCAAGGGTAGTGCTCTACCGCTAGAGCCACAGCACCACTTCTGGCTTTCTGGTGGTTAATTGGGGATAAGAGTCTCAAAGACTTTCCTGCCAGGGCTGGATCTGAACTGTGATCCTTAGATCTCAGCCTCCTGAGTAACTGAATTACAGTGCCCAGCAACTTTCAGCCATCTTTCAGCAGGCTCTTGTTCAGCCCACATTTATAAGACTGCCATATCCTAGTACCTACATTACATCCTTCAAAACCAACACCTCTTAACTGATTAGAATCAGGTACAGTATAGAATTGAGTAGATGTGGAAATAAAATATATATTTATCCATCCAACTCTGCAGATTTATTGGAGTTTGTGTTACAGTTTTTTTTTAAAGAAGAAAAAAGTTATGATCTCAAGTTTGAACTCCTAATAAGAAGACTCACCTTGATGACTAGGCTCCACTCTGCAGAGCTAAACTATCTGCATAGACATATGGAAGAGAATGAACAGGGCAAGGAATGGTCTTTGAAATACCCCAATACATGTAACTCAGAAGTAGGCAAAGACAAAGACAAAGATAAGGGGTAATGGGGCGGGAGTTAGCCTGGATGCTGTCGGAGACACCCGGACATCCTGGAGGTTGCATTTGGATGACCTTTCTAACACTTGGACAGCTGGTAATCATCTTAATCGGTCATCTTACTTAGAGATGTGGACCCCCTTATCTCTGGGTGGCTTGGATTAATGTGTATTAGTGGAAACCTTTAGGATGCTTTGGCAAACAAGCTGAAGTCCAGCCTTGGGCAGTTTGTTGTTCTGGACTCACTAGATTACATTGCTATTTGCTCCAGCCTCAGCTCCCCTGAGCAATGGGCCCTTCTGAAGAGTAATACATACTGCTAACTACCCTTTTCCACCTGCCATTCTCTCTTCCTTGAATCCCCTCTTTATACTTCCTCATCTATTTCTACCCATTCTTTAAAGAGCAGTCTGCTCCTCTTTTTCTACCAGTTCTGCCCCTCTGTGAGTCTGCACAGCATGGTATAACTCGATCTGGAGATGCTGAGCAAGTCACTGAGGTGCAGCCCCTGCCACAAAAGTGAACAAAAAGTGAACAACCCAAACCCTACAGTGTACAGCACTGTGTTGCCAGTGGTTTGGGATGCAGCCATTCAATAAATTACATGAACTAGTTGACACTTTATTATATAGTAGGCTTTGCATCACATGATTTTGCCCAACTGTAGGATCATGTAAGTATTCTGAGGACATTTAGGGCAGGATAGGCTAAGTTATCATGTCTGGCAGGTTTGGCCTATAAATGCATTTTCAGTTTGACATTCTCAATTGGTGGCAGGTTTACTGGGACCAGGGACAGCTATATCATGCTGGCTGCTGGATCTCCCAGGAACTGATTGCATGTGCTGACAGGGAGAGGCCTAACCAGGCAGACTAAATCTCCTTCCAGAACTTGGGGGTGGAGCGGAGGCAGACCAGGCAAAGTCATCTTTCTACTTGGAAATGCCCAATGTCCTGCCCATTGTCTTTTTGTCTAACCTAAGTCTTATATTCTGGTCTGTGCTTCTACAATTAAAAACATATGAGAGTTGTTAGAATTGTACTGCAAGTAAACCTAAAGTAGGGAAGTTTGAACCTGAATCAAGAGGATTTGATGATAGAAAACTATCGTTTTGCTCACACCAGAGTGGGCTGAGAGTGTGGGAGAAAAGTTACTTTCAAGGTTCTCTTGTTAAAAGTGGGGTTGGCTCATTTACTAAGTCAACTGTGGTCCCATGGGGGGTCTTTTCCAAGCTGGGAGGAAAAAAGATTAGGCAGGATAAACTGACTGATGGTGGTGTTCTCTTCTAAGAGGGCTTGAGCCTATTGTATTAGGAGCAGACAGAAGACTGCCTTCTAAAATGTAGCTTGCCATGCTAGGGGTGCTTCGTAATTACTTGTTGATTTATCTTCAAGTGTATTACTCTCTTTATCCAGGGTGGAGGAGTGGGGGGGGGGGTGGGAAATAGAAATCAGTGATTTAACAAGCTGGAAAAGCTCAAAGTAGAGGTCACTGGAAGATTATTGAAGTACTTCTTAAATCAAAGGAAATTGCATTTAATGTTTTTCCTGTTCCAAGGCCTGATTGCTGCAAATCTAGATTTTCAGAGCAATGTAAGAACTCAAAAAAAAAAAAAGAAAAAGAAAAAAAAGCCACCAGATGCCACAGAATCAGAGCACATTTGGTGGATGTGGAAACAAGGGGGAGCATTTAGGTCACCCAAGGAGTCAGGGGCAGGGCCTAAATTCTGGGTATTTATTTCACCCTTCAGGACTCCCACTAGGAAAAGTTCATAACCTTTTTTTTTCCTATGGATCCTGTTGGCAGTCTGAGGCAGACTGACAATTCCTCTCAGAATAATGGCTTTAAATATATCAAGTAAAGACTCTTTGTTTCCTTTTCAGCATAATGATTTCAAATGCATAACTAAACCACATGGATACATATGTGTTTATTAAAATATGCAATTAAAATACAATATTGCAATGCATGCACTTCATTTTTGGTTTTTTGGTTTTTTTTTGGCCAGTCCTGGGCCTTGGACTCAGGGCCTGAGCACTGTCCCTGGCTTCTTCCCGCTCAAGGCTAGCACTCTGCCACTTGAGCCACAGCGCTGCTTCTGGCCGTTTTTTCTGTATATGTGGTGCTGGGGAATCGAACCTAGGGCCTCGTGTATCCGAGGCAGGCACTCTCATGCACTTCATTTTTAACACATTAAATAATTAGACTTATTACCACAATTTGCAGGAAGTGATACTTAAATGATTTGTGAAACGAAGTGAGATGCAAGTATCCCTGACTTTAGTTGGTCATGAATTCACCACTACAGCTTATCTCCAAATAATACTGTGTGGCATTTTAATAAGCCAAGGTTTTGTTTGTGGGTTTTTGGTGGTGGTGGTGGTGGTTGTAGGGCTTGAACCCAGGGCCTGGATGTTATCCCTGAACCTTTTTGTGCTCAAGGCTAGCCCTCTACCACTTGAACCACAGCACTACTTCCAAACAAACTCTTCTCTTCTTTTTTTTTTTTTTTTTTTTTTTTTTGCCAGTCCTGGGCCTTGGACTCAGGGCCTGAGCACTGTCCCTGGCTTCTTCCCGCTCAAGGCTAGCACCCTGCCACTTGAGCCACAGCGCCACTTCTGGCCGTTTTCTATATATGTGGTGCTGGGGAATCGAACCCAGGACTTCATGTATATAAGGCAGGCGCTCTTATCACTAGGCCATATTCCCAGCCCCCTGTGTGGCATTTTAAATTCCAATATTTCAATAACTAAGTATATATTTGCTTATTTTCTATGTCTCTGTATTTAAGTTATGCATTTAAAATCATTGTTCTGAGGAAACCAAGGCTCTTTATATAAAGCTATGATACTTCTACTGTACATTACTACCCACATTTGTAAATAAAATACATACTCCATTTAGATGAAAGGTAAATAAAATTAAAAAACTTTCCCTATCCAAATTCATAGAACATCTATCTACATAATCTCTGGCTGGTTAGGAGTTGCAGACCTGCTTAAGAAAGCCTACAGCCAGACACCATGGCTCACACCTATAATCTTAGCTACTCAGGAGGCTAAGATCTGAGGATCTCAGTTCAAAGCCAGCATGGTAAGGAAAGGCCATGAGCCTTTTATGTCTAATTAATCAGCTAAAAGCCAGAAGTGGAGCCCTAGTGGCTTCACTGTGACCCAAGTGGTGTAGCACCAGCCTTAGCAAAAAAAGCTACAGGAAGCCTCCAGGCCCTGAGTTCAAGCGCGCGCACGCGCACACACACACACATACACACACACACACACACACACGATGCATGAGCTATAGGACTACCATGGTAAACAGTGGAAGTGTGCATACCCTTGTCTGTTTACATATTTTTTTAAAAGCACTTTCTATCTTTTTTTTTTTTTTTGCCAGTCCTAGGCCGTGAACTCAGGGCCTGAGCACTGTCCCTGGCTTCTTCCCGCTCAAGGCTAGCACTCCGCCACTTGAGCCACAGCGCCGCTTCTGGCCGTTTTTCTGTATATGTGGTGCTGGGGAATCGAACCTAGGGCCTCGTGTATCCAAGGCAGGCACTCTTGCCACTAGGCTATCTCCCCAGCCCCCCTCTGGCTTCTTTTTTGCTCAAGGCTAGCACTCTGTCACTTGAGCCACAGCGCCACTTCTGGCCATTTTCTGTATATGTGGTGCTGGGGAATCGAACCCAGGGCCTCATGTATATGAGGCAGGCACTCTTGCCACTAGGCCATATCCCCAGCCCTAAAAGCACTTTCTAAAACAAAACAGAACAGCAAACTTTAGGATTTCTTGGTAAGTGGCCATCCTGGCACACATCTGTAATTCAAGCAACCAGGGCTCAGGGCTCCCATTCCCACAGCCTGTCCTTTACACTCACGCAGCTTTTTTCACAAGGCTTTCCATTTCTCTTCCTGCACTGGGTTTTGTGTATATGTCTCTTCTTCCACAGTTCTCCTGAAAGTAACTAAAATCACTCCCAGCAGGAAGGAAAGGAAGGAGGAATTGTTCAACCCTGCCTCAAAAGAGAATATTATGGAAATAGCACATGCGCATTTAAGAAGTAAAACCATGCAGTAAGTAAGTGCATAAAGTAAGACATGAAAGGTTCCACTCTTGTCTACCTGATCATTTTCATTTCCCAGCCACAACCAGTTTGGTGTGTACACTCCATGAATACACATACACACACACACTTAGGAAAATCACTACACATATTATTTGCAAACTACTTTTTTTTCATAGGCAATGAATGCCACATGATGTCTAAACCAGCGCACCTACTGAATACTGCTTGGGGGAAGGCAGCCAGTGGGTGAGATTCACCTGCCACTGTGCCCTGAACCTTGTGTGCAAGTCATCTGTTCTAAGAGTGATAACACCTGCACTTCCATCTCCTTCAACCTGCTGGCTGCCCTTGCCCACCTTACTTCTTGGCTTTTCCTCTTCTTTTATATAATGTTCCTTTCCTCCTAGCCTTAGTCCTTGGGAATAAGTCAGGAGTCCAGAAAAGCACGTGGGGGTTGAAGTTTCACATCTGCAAAGTGTCTGGAGTCACTCACGGAGATCTATTACCTCTAAACATCCTAAAAAAACCCACTGGGGTGTGGCAGGGTACCCCCGTATCGCACATGAACGCATTAAGCAGAAGCGACTATGCCAGCTCCCAGTCCCTGTCACTGCTTCTACCTATGAAAAGTCCCAGTTCTTCCCTGAGAGTCGCCTTGAGGGCTGCTATAACCCCTGCCCTCTAGGGCAAACGTGGCTCTGATTTAGGGGTGCTAAGGGACCCGAATATCCAGGAGCCGATCGCGGGGGAGGGAGGGCGCCCACATCCCCATCACCCCGGAGTCCACACACACACCTTGTTAAGAGCCGGGAATTCTCGCTGTGGCTGGCTTTGCTGTCTCGGTCGCAGTGGCCGGCCTTGTGCGCCCTCGCCTGGACTGCACGCCCAGTCACTGCCTTTATAGGACAAGGCCTTTTGTTTGGGCCTGGGGCTCCTTCCCTGGGGGATTCCCGCTAGTCCCTCCCCACTTCCCACGCCCTGGTTTCCCAGGACCAGGAAGACATCACCGTATTTTAAGGCTTGGGGACCGCAACACAGTACCTTTTACCAATCTCCCTTCCCACTGTTAAGTTCCAGTTTCTGAATTCATCCAGTGTGTATTCAACCCCCAGAGTGCATAGTAGAACTTCTAGCTTCAATCATGGGTGGAAAGACAAACCTTAAAGCCAACAATCCAGCCTCAAACGTGGACTGAGAGTGGAGTCAATTTGTTGTTGTTTTATTTTGGGTGCAAATCCTTGAGCGTGATCTCGGGGACCAGGTGCTGTCCCAGAGCTTTTGTGCTCAAGGTTAGTACTCTAGCACTTGAGTTACAGCTCCAATGCCATTTTTTTTTTATTTTTTGGTGTTTAATTAGAGATAAGAGTCTTTCAATGGACTTTCCTGCCCAGACTGGCTTAACACAACGATCCTCAGATCTCAGCCTTCTGAGTAGCTAGGAATACAGCATGAGCCACCCGGGCCAAGCACAATCTGTGTGGGGCTTTTTTTTTTAACCAAATAACACAAGAGATTGCAGTGCACAGCAAAATTTAACAACCACTGCACAGGAGAGATGTCATTTTTGCCTTGTCTAATGCAAGGCTTGGGTATTGCAGGAAGTGCACGGGCCACCTAATTATCTTTCTGATTCAACTCCTACCTTCTGCCATCTGCTTTTCTGCATCACTCGGAATACAACTAGAAGACCTTCTACTAGGCAAGATAAGTCCAGATCAAAAAATTATCTATCATGCTTTCACTAATATGTAGAAGCTAGACCTAAAAGATCTATAGTCATGGACATGTACATAAGTGTAAATATCCATATGAGACTACTCAGGAGGAAGAGAGGAGAGAATGGAAAAAGAGAGGATGAATAACCATGTATCATTCTGTGGCAGATGGGGACTAGCAGGGAAAGAGTGTACCTGGGGGGAAGGATAAAGATGACTGAGGTCAAAATAAGACTATTTCCAATTATAAAAACAGAACAAGGAAACCTGCTGGGAGGCCATTTCTTGGAGGGAAGGATGCAGGATATGTGGCATGGGGGGAGGGTGAAATTAAGTAAAGTATCAATGTCTATATGTGTGGAGATATAACAATGTCTCTCCTTACCACAGGTAACTGGCATAGCCAATTAAACAAAAAGCTGTACAGTTGGGCTGGGAATGTAGCTTAGTGGTAGAGTGCTTGCCTACCATGCATGAAGCCCTGGGTTCAATTCCTCAGCTCCACATAAACAGAAAAAAGCTGAAAGTGGCGCTGTGGCTCAAGTGGTAGAGTGCTAGCCTTGAGCAAAAAGAAGCCAGGGACAGTGCTCAGGCCCTGAGTTCAAGCCCCAGGATGGACAAAAAAAAATGTATTGCTAATATCTGGGGTAAGGTTGTGAAGATGAAACAAAAAGCTCACAGACTTTGGAAGAAAGAGAACACAAATTGATTAAACATTAGACAGTCCTGGGCACTAGAAAGCATGAAACTGAAGTTAGAAGAGAAAGACAAAAGATCCTGGCTGAGGACCAGAGATGACTCTGGAAGGATGGCATTTAAATAAGACTAGAAACAAGGCTGACTCTGAAGATTCTGGGACCATGGTAGGTATGTAAATGGAGACTCCTAATCCATCCTCACTCACCTGATCCACCTTTTTTTCCTTCTCTATCAAGGGCCTCTGTGTCCTGAAAAGATTCTGGGGGCTGTTTGGACAACAATTCAGGTGTCTTGGACACTCGATTGTGGTTAGAAGGTAGGACAACAGAGGAGGCCAGAACAGGGCCACGGAAAGCAGAGCACCGAGGGCAGTGCCAGGGTTCTTGATAGAAAGCTTGGAAAGTCTGG
The DNA here is from genome assembly GCF_023159225.1 of Perognathus longimembris pacificus. Classification (NCBI taxonomy): domain Eukaryota; kingdom Metazoa; phylum Chordata; class Mammalia; order Rodentia; family Heteromyidae; genus Perognathus; species Perognathus longimembris. The sequence goes on along the minus strand of NC_063161.1, from coordinate 138,562,059 downwards.
TAGGAATTACAAGCATAGGACACAAGGACAAGAAGACAGCTGTGTGCTTTGAACATGAGTATAATACATTTAGGTTCATTTTGGTGGCAATACAGAGAAATGGATCAAACCATGAGTTGGAGAGAGCTGGCCAATTTGTGCATAGAAACATAACCTAATATTTGCAGGAAACATTCCTGATCTGTTCTTTCCACTTCTCTGTCCTTTGTGTACCATGAAAAGGGAATCACTGCCTCATGGTGCTTGTGTTTTTCAACCCTGCTCTATTATATTGCAATTCTGACAGAGTACATGGTAGATCTTAAACCAAGAACAGGTAGAAACTGTGAAGTGATGTGCTTTCTCTGTAGCATATTTTAAAGCTGGGAAAAGAATGGTGGAAAGTATACAGTAAGAGCAGAAATGTGTTAGGCTAAATGAAACAACTAAAATCAGATCTGTGCAAGTGGACAACAGTTCAGAGAAAGGACAAGGGTTACACAGATAGGGGCACAGTTGTGATGACACATAGATCCAGGATTTATTTTTCTCAAACTTCTTTAAAAAATAATTTTGATGCATCATTCCACTAGCAGTGACCCTTTCAAGTGATGAACTAGCTCCTATCCCAGCCTCTCAGTATGGAGCTTTCTGGGGCTAGGTCCAGCAGGGGAAGAGGTTGAAGTATGAATTTACATAATCCGATTAATAGGGATTAGGTTTGGGCAGCTAAATGCCTCTATGTGCTTGAGCTAAAACCCTTACTATTCATGACTCTCACTGCCCCCTAGAGAACCTGCACCTGCAGAGCTCATAGGGATGGAAGCTGAGGCTGGGGAGGGAAGGGCAGGTCACTCACTAGGGGGGCCTGGGTGCTGTCAGGCTCTTGGTCTGGTTGCTTTAATTGATCTGTCTGGATTAGCCTGTGAATACTGGTCCACTAGGGCTCAGGAAAGACCAAACCTGGGGATTTCAGGAAGGCTTTCAGCCAACCAGTTGGGTTGGGTGTAGTTCAAGGTCATTTGTCTGGAGGTTATGTAAGCATCAACCTTATCCAGTCTTAACACTCCTTTTGTCAACCTTCCTATCTTAATCCTTCTTAGTCCCCAAGTCTGTGTGTTGAGGCCCCAATGCATACATACGTCTCCCCATTTATCCAGACATCTGTACAGCCCTTCTTCCACCTATTCTGCATTTATCCATCAATATAGTCATCCTATGAATTAGTTGGTTTTTAATAGTACTTCCTTCTGGATAGTTTTTTTCATATGCTCCATCTTTTCTTACAATTTTTTCACTGATATAAATTTTGACATGTTAGATTGAATAACTGGTTTGGTTTTGAGACGGGGTCTTGCTGTGCAGCCCTAGCTGCCCTTGAACTCTCATCCATCCTGCTTCAGCCATGACTTGCTTGAATTACAGATGTGTGCCAGGATGGCCACTTACCAAGAACTTTCTAAAGTTTGGTATTTTGTTTTGCTTTAGAAAGTGCTTTAAAATTTTACTTATTGTATTTTTTTGGTAAATATTTGCTATTAATTTCTAGTCTTATTGCAATATGATGAAAGATGTACATGGTATTCTTTCTGCTTTGGGATTCTCATTGAGATCTTCTCTTTGGTAAAACCATATAACCAACTTTTCTAAAATACTTCATAGGTACAAGGAATATTTTGTGTTTGAAAGGTAAAAAGGTGGGCTGGGAATATGGCCTAGTGGTAGAGTGCTTGCCTCTTATACATGAAGCCTTGGGTTCGATTCCTCAGCACCACATATATAGAAAACAGCCAGAAGTGGCGCTGTGGCTCAAGTGGCAGAGTGCTAGCCTTGAGCAAAAATAGAAGCCAGGGACAGTGCTCAGACCCTGAGTTCAAGCCCCAGCACTGGCAAAAAAAAAAAAAAAAAAAAGAAAGGTAAAAAGGTTTTATACACACCTGTTAATATGCATATTCTTGGGTGGTTTGGGGTATTTATTAGAATAATCTGTATGTAAGTGTCCTTCTATTGTGTACCTGCTCATTCTCTTCTCCCCCACCCCTTTTATTGATGACTTACCTTGCTTTTTATCATGAATTCCCCTTCATTTTATATTACTACAATCCTTGTTTTAAAATTTGTATTCTCCAAATCAAAATGTGTCTATCAGTTGCTGTTAGTTTGCTGGGGCATTTTTTAACTCTTGGTCATATGAAACTTTCACGATAACTTTAAATTCCTTTTACTCTCCTTGCTATACACAGAAAATGCTTAAGAAGACGTTTGTTGAAGAAAGCCCTATTTATTGTCTCCAGGCTGCCTGCCGCCTGCTTGTTGGCCCTGGTCAGGTAGTGATATTGCTTTGAACCGGTCTCATATAAAATAGCAAAAATGAGGAGCTGGGGATATAACCTAGTGGCAAGAGTGCCTGCCTCGGATACACGAGGCCCTAGGTTCGATTCCCCAGCACCACATATACAGAAAACGGCCAGAAGCGGCGCTGTGGCTCAAGTGGCAGAGTGCTAGCCTTGAGCGGGAAGAAGCCAGGGACAGTGCTCAGGCCCTGAGTCCAAGGCCCAGGACTGGCCAAAAAAAAAATAAAAAATAGCAAAAATGAATACTTACTGATTTGCTATAGGCTGAGTGATGTATTAACTGCCAAATGGAAGGTGAGTTTGTATGGTAGCCAAAAGAAATCTTTGACTCAATTGTGCAGACAGGAACTGTTGTCTGTTCCCTACTCTGATACCAGTTGTAATCTTAGGCAAATTACTTAACTTCCTATTGCTATAAATTGGAAATAATATAAACTTCATAGGTTATTGTAAAGACTCAGTGAGTTAATGTATAAAAAAATGTTAAAAATACTAAAAAGTAATTGGAATACCAAATAGCTATTTGATAAATGCTTATTATTTTATCTTTACTAAACTAGAAAAGCCCTACCCAAAAGCTAAATGGTGGCTCTAAATGTATGCCTCTAATTTCCTGCAAAGGGTATGTTTTCTTTGATTTGTTCAGTCCAGTAGCCTGGCTCCTACCTAACCTTTTGAGTTCCTTGTGTCATATACTGTTAAGAAGCATATCTTTCTTGGAGCAAATAGAGCCCAGGACCAGATGAGGGAGATGCTGGAAAGGAAAGTCACTTTTCTCCTACAATTAACTCCACTCTCCAGTACTCAGGCCCAGACTCCCTTGATAACGATCACATATGTATACCCAGGCCCACATACTTAATCTCTATGACATTTGCTGTTAAGGCCAGAAGAGTATTTCTAGTCAGGTCAAATGTTGATCATCAAAGCATAAAACAAGGCACATAACTGCCTCACGTGAGTGTGTTTCATCCCATAGTTAGCACCTAGAGGGACACATAATCCTGGGTGTGCCCAGCTGCTGGCCTCCCAAGACAAGCTGGCTTGGCCATGACTCTGTTGGCCAAGAGCTGTGATTGCTTCTATTTTCAGGCAATAAATCCAAGGACAGTGGGAAAACAAGGCAGATGTTGGTTGGGCAAATCAGGTACCAGAGAAAAGAAAGAGATGGGTGTAGCCACTTTCTCCTCTTTATTCTCAGGTCTTTGTTTAAGGGACATGACTCATCATTGAATCCTAGATGAGAAATTAGATGGCTCTGTGGACAGCAGATAAGAGTGCAGCTTACTAGCAGAAAGTAAATTTATTGAATGCTCCCCATAATGTCAATATGGCCAGGCTTATCAGCTGTCCTCATTCCCCACAGTAACCTCCTGGGGACCAGCCTTGAAAATAAAGGCCACAGCTCTAGGGGCAAAGAATGGTGGGGCACAGAACTGGTGGTGGGGAGGGTTGCTCTGCCCTTGCCAGCTGCACTTCAGGCAAGTGTGTGTGTGTGGGGGGGGGGGGGGGGGGCGGGGGAGAATCTGCCAGGATCAGGCTGCCTAAAACTCTCAGCTTCCAGACTGACAAATCCCAAACCAAGGCCCCTACCCCAGGGGATGAAGGACTCACTTCCTTATCCTTGAAATCCAACAAATATTCCCAGGTAGAGCCTTAGGAAAACTAGAGGGAGTTACTTTAAATCTAGCCAGTAAAACACCTACGGAGAAATCTCTGATCCTCACCACTGTTCTCACCTTTGCTTTTTATAACGCAAGTTATTTCTGTACTACCTGAGAGTATATCCACCTTTTCCAGTAAGTAGTGATTTCACTTCTTTGCAAATTGCCAGGAAGAAATAGGTTACCAGCTGGGCGTTCGGATCCTTTCTGAGTTCCAAACTAGATGAAGAAGGTTGATTTAACAAGACACAGACTGTGCTCACCTCCTGTCCACTCAACTGCCCCTATGGTCTCTGTAGGTGTTCTGTGCTGACCTAGGGTCCCATTAGCAGCAATATCCACTTAGCCTCTCTAATTGAGGCAGGAGAAGCTCTGGCTAATGGAACAGAGTTACAGTAACAACACAATGAACTTGGCCCATCTGATTTATTGTGGCCCAGAAAGCCAGTGAGGCCACCAGCTTTTTGTGGAGTACAAGGAAAGATAGAGGAAATGAGATCAGTGGTGAACACAAGCTCCACTCCTGGTAACTTTAGTGCTCGAGGTCTCCAGAGATGAACAGACAATCAAGAAATGACTGAATTACAATAGAGAATTAAAAATCTCCACTGGGCTCATCTCCTTAACTTGTGATCTCTCCAGTCTCCTCAGTTAAACCTCCATTGGCACTTCAGTGTAGAGTCCTTCCTGTCATCTCCAATCGAAGCAGCAGGTATAGAAGTGGCTCATCTCTCCTTGAATTCTTCCAAACCCTGGCTCTGGCCTTGAAGGGGCTTTGTGAATCATCACTAAAACTCAGCCTTAGGTTTAGTGTCACAGAGTAGAAATCAAGTCTAAAGGCATCATGTTCTGCTTGCAATCTACCCAAATTTCATAGCAGGCCATTCGGTATACTCATTGTCTGTCTGTTCCTTGTAGGTCCCATACACTATCAAGAAGCCCATTCTTGGAGCTGGGAATGTGGCTTAGTGGTACAGTGCTTGCCTAGCATGCATGAAGCCCTGGGTTCAGATTCCTCAGCACCACATAAACAGAAAAAAAGTCAGAAGTGGCACTGTGGCTCAAGAGGTAGAGTGCTAGTCTTGAGCAAAAAGAAGCCAGGGACAGTGCTCAGGCCCTGTGTTTAAGCCCCAGGACTGGCCAAAAAAAAAAAAAAAAAAAAAGCCTATTCTTTAACTTTTTTTCTTCAGGTAAAGCTTCCTTTCCTTTCTCTATTTATTCAAAATTTCTGTTTTCCAAATCCCAAATCTCAAGTGAACCTTGCTTTTTTCCCTTTCCTTGTCCTGCCCTCTTTCCTCATTTTTTTCTTTTTTTGGGGGGGGGGGGTGCGGTTAGTTGTAGGACTTGAACTCAGGGCCTGGGCGCTGTTCCTGAGTTTTTTCTGGCTCAAGGATAGCACTCTATCACTTAAACTCACAGTTCCACTTCCAGTTTTCTGGTGGTTAATTGGAGATAAGAGTCTCATAGACTTTCTTACGCAAGCTGGCTTTGAACCAAAGTAGCTAGGACTACAGGCATGAGCCACCATCGCCTGGCTCCTAAACTTTCAAATAGCCTCTGTGCTGTCTGAGGCTTTTAGTACCTGTGTCTTTTTAGTACCTGTGCCTAGCCCCGGTCTTAGTGGCCATTATACTTATTGTTTTAACCCCTTGTCTTCTCTCTAAAGGGCAAGCCTCATACTTGTGCCCACTTCTTGTTGCCAATCCTTGACTCATCACTGCTCTGAAATACCTATTTTCTTGAAAAAATACTGTGTGGACAAGTTGACTGAAATCACACTTACAATCGCCTTCATTTACTGAGTGTCTACTAAGTACCAAGCAGTGTATGCGATACTGCAGGTTTCCTCTAAAAATTTTGAAAAATAGGTAATTTTAGGCCCATTAGTTGAACAAAAAACAAACTTAAAGATTAAATATTTATGTTAAGACCACCAAACTAGAAAAATTGATTCTGGATTTGAGTGTACAGCTCCAAAAGCTCCAAACTTCTTACCTAGTTACTGGTTGAGATGGTCATGCCCAGGTTAACCTCAAACCATGATTTTCCCAAACTCTACCTCCCAAGTAGTTAGGATTATAGGTGAGAGCCACTGATACTCTGCTCTTAGATTTCTTTCACCAGCATTTTTAGCCTGTAGATTTTGTATTCATTTTCTTCAGTGTGGCTATACTGTCATTTCTGTTTTTAAAGCTACTGTTAGACTACATAAGTGTAACTAATTTTGGATCTTAAAAACAAACTAGACCCTTTGGTATTATTTATGGAGATAATGTCATCCGTATATACAGAGTTGCATTTCTTTCTTCCAAATCTATATTTCATTCATCTAATTGTCTTACCTTACTGTAACTTCAAGTATTAAGTTAAATAAGACTAGAGAAAGCAGACATTCTTGCTTTGTTCTTAATCTTAGAGAAAAATTCAGTCATTTATCATTAGATATTCATCAAAAGTTAATAGATGCTTGGTTATAGATGTTCTATATGAAGCTGAAGCAATTCCCTTGTATTTTTAACTGGCAGTCTTTCTTCCATTCTTTCTTTTTGTTAGAAATGGGTGTTGGGAAGATGTACACAGGTACACATCTGAAAGAAGCTGGAAGGAGGACACAGAATGAATGGAAAATAGTGGGGAAAAACAGTAGAAAGGGCCCAACAGCTGCAATGGGCACCGAAGAAAACAAACTAAGCAACTCAAGGGCAGCAGGAAATCAGAGGGGGGAAATTAGAAAAAAGAAGGAACAGATTATACAAAGCAAAAGAAAAGAGATGTATACATATATATCACCTGATCTGGAAGGAATTGTTTTACAGTTAATAATCATAGAGGACATAAGCATTGTAGACTAGAGAGACAATGGACATTAAGGATACTATCTGTTTATTTTAATATTTTGGTTTTTGAAAAAATAAGAAAGTAGTAAGGGGTTGGGGTGAGGGGCTGGGGGGAAGGGAAGGAGGGAGAAAAATGAAGAAGGGGATAACAGGTATGACAAGAAATGTATATGTAATCACTACCTAAATCATGTAGCTATAACCCCTCAGTACATCATCTTGACAATAAAAAAAAAAAAAGAGTTGGATTTTTGTCAAACTGTTCTACGTACACGATCTCATATTTTTTTTCATGATTTTTGTTTTTATTTTGCTGATATGGTCTATTCCACTGGCTGATTTTCAGTATACTAGCAGAGGATATCTGGAATATATACCACTGGTATGGTGCATAATTCTACTTCAGACATTGTTGGGTTTATATAAATTAAGATTTTTTTTTTTGTCAGTTGTGGATCTTGAACACAAGGCCTGGGGTGATAGCCTCTTTGTCCTCAAGGCTAGCTCCTTACCACTTGAGTCACAGTGCCACTTCTGCTTTTTGAGTGGTTTATTGGAGAGAATAGTCTCATGGGGACTTTTCTGTACAGGCTAGCTTCAAACTGAGATTCTCGGAGCTCAGCCTCCTGAGTAGCAAGGATTATAGGTGTGAGCCACTGGTACCTGGCCCAACCTAAGATTTTTAATTCATGTACTATGGTGTTTTTTTACTCTGCCACAATTCTAACTTTATAAGACCTTCCTAGTTCTTTCTTACTGCAACAGATGATGGTTTTCCAATGTGGGCATTTTGTGTGGCTCCATGTGCTAATATTAATAAACCTAAATTGTCCTGTGTGCAGACCTCTAGGAGCCCTAGATTTAAATTCCAGAAATATTGTACTGGGGGAAGATGGCTATTTTATCAGATTGTGAATGTCAATGGCTGTTATTTGTACTTCGAGTTTAGAAATAAACACAAAATACATACCTCAAGAGATTAGAAAAAATTTATTCATGATCCCAAGGTGGATATATTAAAAATTTTCATCAAAATAATATTAATGTTCTTTCAGTAGTGCTGCAAACTACCTGTACCTGAAGACAAACTCCAAATACTAACCTGGTAAGCATACTCTGAAATGTATTTGTGTTTAAATTATTTTTTCTGGAAAATTCATATACATACATATACACACACGTGTTTTTCTAGTCATAAGGTAGACGGAATACACAAAGATTTACTTATGATTTTCATTTTACAAACATATGAACTCCATGCTCTGAAGAAATAATCAGAAGGTTGTAACATTTTATAATTTTTTTAAGGTATGCAAGCCAGGACCACACTTTCTACAATAAGACATACCACTTATTTTCCTTATACCCCTTGTCAACCCTTCTGTGAGAGGGATTGATACTCATAAATGTATAGAAGCTTGGTAAATGGCTGGTTCAGGAATAACAGAGGTGAAGAATTTTAGGCTAGAAGTTGTTAGGGTACAGAAACAGATTTCTCATTAGAAAATTTATAGCTGTAGACATTTAGTACTGGTTGTAAACAAAGAGCATCAGCATTGGATTGGTTTGTGTGGCTTATAAACTACAATTAGTAAGTCAGTCTGATGTGCAGTACTTAAAACAGCATCATGTTTCCTACTGATTCTTTGCTAGCAGAGATAGCAACACAAATTTGCAGACAAAGAAAAAAAGCAACTAATAATTCCAAATTCCTTTATTCTCTAAATAATGACATTGTATAGTGAGAGTTTATCTCTAGAAGAAGCTACACTATGAAAACCAAGTCCAGGTCCAAGCAGACACCCATTTAGGAAAGTAAACAGCTTATAACCAAGGAATGAAGTAAGATATGAGAAAATATTAGGATCACTTGACCAACACAATGAAAACAAAGGCTCTATTTAGAGAGGATGTGGTAATATCTCTGAATTCATAAACTACACAATCTCACCTCACACTATTTTGATAAAAAATGTTTCCCCTTATGTAAATTCATTCATACAACCTGAGTAAAGCAGAATATCATAACCTACAATTTCCATAACTACCTTTGAGTAATAAGTAGAAAAGAAACATCAAACTAGAAAATGTCATATTTACTAAGTACCTACTTAATCCTAGTTGAGAGTCTAAGCACTTACTTTCATTTAATTCTTCTAAAAACCCTTTGAAGCATTATTATCCAGATTCACTCCTGAAGATATTGAGGCTGTGAGGCCTCAGCATAAATCCTACACAATGAAACTGGATTCAAACCTAGGCTTTACTCAAAACCTTGTGTGTTGTTTAATGCCAACATGTTATCTTCTGACATGACATTACAGAGGAAGACACTGATGGAGGAGAACTAGTGATTGGGACATTTGTCCCCCCCCCTCCCCCAACTGTTTGACTTGTCAGTAATTAAAATAAATTTTTTTTGCCAGTCCTGGGGCTTGGACTCAGGGCCTGGGCACTGTCCCTGAGCTTCTTTTTGCTCAAGGCTAGCACTCTACAACTTAAGCCACAGCACCACTTCTGGCTTCTTCTATACATGCTAAGGAATCAAACCTAGGGCTTCATGTATGCAAAGCAAGCACTCTACCACTAGGCCACATTTCCAGCCCCCAATTTTTATTCTATTGGTACTGATATTTGAACTCAGGATCTTAATAACAAATTTTCCCATGCCATAGAGCTATTGCAACATTATGATTATGTGTTAGAACAGTAGTGGGGACAAGTCTGGTACATGACGGAGACATATGCTTCTTGTCAGACTGTCCATAGCATGTCTGTATTAATAATTTTGCATGGCCCCTGAAGGTTGTAATGAATCTCCAAATGGCCCTTGACAGAAAAAAAGGTTGCCCTTCCTGTATGCAGTATTTTGTCTATGTTTTTCACAGGGGAGGATTTCCCTTAGGGATTTATTTCATTTATGGGCTGCTCGTTTGCTAGAGAACAAAACTCAGAGAAACTGAAAAATTTGAAGCCTTAGGCTTGTGATACTAGATGAGATTTTTAGGTGGAAGTGTGGGTGCTTACTCCCAGGTGTTGTCAGACCTAGGTCTGGTACCCAGTCTATACCCCCTGCTTACTTATGCAGTATTCTGTCAGTACTATTTGCCACTCCAAGCTTTGTTGCTGTGTAAGAACAGAAACAATGATTTGGGGATAAAGTAAACACAATCTATTGTTAATTACTTGTATCCATAAAAAGAATATCACTATAAACAATTAAAAGCTGCTCAAATAGTTGAAACTAGATTCTTCAAGCTCCTTTCAAGCCAACAGATAAAAATCCTGAAGCCTACAAAGTACTCCTGATACATCTAACTATTATTCTCACTGGTAAAATAGACCACTACTACAAGGAAAATATCTTTCAGGAAGGAAAGGGCTTGAGACAGAAAGAGACTCATGGAAACTGCTTTAGAAAAGGAAAGCAATCTTTAGAAATGGGGAGTTATCCGGTTAGTTGGCACAATGAAATAGTCTTAGTGGAGCACTGACAACTCTGTCAAGCTCCTCAGCAGAGCTAAAGAGACTATGCTATGATGTAAGTAATGAAACAATCACTGGACAATAAATCATGGCATTCAAGGTTTTAGCTTCAGCTGATCTTGCTGGAAATATTTATTAGCTATTAAATAAGAGGGTTAAAATGAAGGAGAGGGTAACACTGTTCAAAAAGAAATGTACTCATTATCTTATATAACTGTAACCCCTCTGTACATCACTTTTACAATAAAATTTAAATTAAAAAATAAAAGGGTTAAAAATGAATGCTGAACTAAAGCCTCTTTTACCTTTAAGATTCAAGAATAGGATGATTTTGTTAACTTGTTTAGGAGGTGAATGCTGGTAGATAGTCTGCCACCTAGTGGTCAAATTTTAGGGTTTGAAGCTAGGGAATTGGAACATGCCTGTTCTCCTTGCTTACCTTGTTTTAGGAAAGAATGCCTTTTGGTTACCTTTTTCCAGGAGCCAGATATCAGTAATTGCAGCAGAAAGAAGGAAAACAAATGCTGTGTGTAGAGAAAACCTGAGTGGCTACCTGGCTGTCAACTGAGAAAGATCTCTGGAGATATTCATGGATGCCTAACCGAAAATATTTAACATAAAAGGTCTTCAAATAAACAGAAAACTGGCCAGTTTTGGAAAATGCTTGTTGGAATACTTTGGTGAGGAAAGAAAAGTAACCTAATAAGGTACTAGAGTTGTATATACCTAATCTATGCTCTGTGCAGGAGAGAGTTCAGATGTTAAGAAGTGTAAGGTCTACCTCCAGGAGGGCTCCATGCAGATGCCCCCCACTTCTTTGTCTGTGCCCAGTACCTGCATTACTTAGGTAACTGGCACACCTGAAGGCAGTTACTCCTCCTTCTCTGAGGTCACATGCAATCCACCTGGCCATATCTCCCACCTTTTCCTATATAATCCAGCTCAACACAGTCCCCGCTCTTTCCTTTTCTCTCTTACTCTTTTCCCCTTCTTCCTTCCCCTCTGTCTCCCCACACCTCCATCTTGTGCGGGCCAGCAGTTTACTTTTCCCCCAGTAAACTTCTTTCCACCTGAACCTTGTGGTGGGTTTCCTTTCTGGCGACCTTATAAAAAGCAGAGGAGTAAATATGGCTGATCACTATGAAAGCCAGGCCTAGTCTTCAAATTCTGCGGAAAGACTTTTAATTTCCCCAAATTCCAGTGAAACCCAGGAGCAGAAGCAGGATAAAATAGAAGGAAAACAAGAAAGGAGTTTTAGCAGCTGGTGGTTTATGTAGGAAAGAGTTTGGAACCTTTGTTACTGGAGTTAAAGTATCTTCAAATGTGGACACACCCTAACTTTGTACTCCAAGACAAGACATTTGAGAAGATTGATCAAGGGTGGTTGGCTTGGATTTCCTGACAAACAATGGGAGTCCCATTTTGATATAGGCAGAAATATAAAATGTATGTACTTCTAGATGCTGAGCACAAGCAAATGGTCCACTCCAAGCAGAGTGGATTTTATCCAAGAGCACTATTATCTGCTATATTGTTCTGGTGCATAAACAAGGAGATAGGGGTTAGTTACTTAAAATTTGGATTTATCTTCTATGGACTTAATTTTCTAGCAAAGACAAAGATGATTTTGAATGATCTGTCATTTGGTGACAAGTCTGCTAATAATCTGTAAAGGTCCCTAAAAACTCGATTCTACTATTTAAGGAAAAAAACCTACTTCAAAATTTAAAGGGGTTGGTGATAGTAGGTTACTTTCTTTCAGCTTATGTTGGGAAATTCTGTCAGCTCATTTCCTCAGATGTTCTGAGGGAAACTGGATTCTCTAGTTTTTTAGGAAGATCTGCAAGCTGTCTCAGAAAATAATCCCAAGTACAGATAATTTTCTCAGAAAAAGCAGTACTCATTAGAACTGAATTTCTCATATCTCTCACATAGAATATATTATCCAAATGACTTGTGACTCATGTCTGTAATCATAGCTACTCAGAAGGCTAAGAGCAGAAGGTTGCAATTTGTAGTCAGCCTGGAGAGAAGTCTATGAGAATCTTATCTTCAATTAACCACCAAAAAGCTTGAAGGGGAGGGGAGCTGTGGCCCAAGCAGTAATGCTCTGGCCTTGAGCACAAAAGCTCAGTAACAACACTCAGACCCTGAGTTCAAGTCCCATGACCAATACCCAAACAAACAAATAAATGGAAAGGAAGGAAGGAAGGAAGGAAGGAAGGAAGGAAGGAAGGAAGGAAGGAAGGAAGGAAGGAAGGAAGGAAGGAAGGAAGGAAGGAAGGAAGGGCTCCAAAGTGGGTGGTCCATGATAAAGTAGCAAAGCCCAAGATTTTGCCTCATCCATACATTCAGCAGATTGGAGAACCAGAGATGAACACAAGCTTTATAAACACTGTGATCTAGGGTGGAAAACAGCTGCCAAGTTCACTATTCACTCTCTATTTTGGGAGTAAATATGGAAGAAAAGGAGCAGGTAGGTTTTTAAGTTAATACATAGGCCAACAATATATTTTAAAAATCAGAAATATTTTTATTAGTATTTTGGTGTCAATGTTAAAATTAGGAGTACAGGATCATAAACTTGGAAGACAGAATCATTTATATTTTTACCTAAAAGAATAGGTGATAGCAGCCCTACTTTTGGGCATTTACCCAAAGGAATACAAGCTAGATCACACTAAAGCTACCAGTACAACTATGTTCATCACAGCACAATTTGCCATCACTAAAATATGGAACCAACCCAGATGCCCCACAGTAGATGAATGGATCAAGAAAATGTGGCACATATACACAATGGAATTCTACGCCTCTTATTAGAAAGAATGGCATTGCCCCATTTGTAAGGAAATAGAAGGACTTGGAAAAAATCATACTAAGTGAAGTGAGCCAGGCCCAAAGAAACAAAGACTCTACAGTTTCCCTCATCGGGAATAACTGTACACATCTAGGATAGTCCTAGCAGAAGAACACAATAGATGATGCTAAGTGAAATGAACTTCAAGTTATGGAAATAAGTGGTTTAGCATTGTTGTTGTTATTTTCAATGTACCATGTCATTTTCCTTTGTCTCTCTTCCCCAGAGTTTTATCTCTGATGTCACTGTTACTGATCTCAGTACCTTGGGTATTATATATATGCTTATTCGAACTAGGGAAGGGAAGGAGAACATCAAAATGGAGAGACAAAGGATAAAAGACAAACCAATGCAACAGCAATGCTTACAAAACTACATGCTGTAAGCCAACTGTACAACTCATGGGGGGGAGGGTATTGAGGAGGGGGGAAGGTAGGGGGGAGGAGGGAGGAGGAAACAAGGTGGATAAGAAATGTACTCACTGCCTTATGTATGAAACTGTAACCCCTCTGTACATCACTTTGACAATAAATAAATACATAAAAAGAGTGGGTGAGAAAAATAAAGTAAATAGATTTGGTGAAATCACAGCTCTTTCAAATAATTTTGGGTGCTATGGTCTTTCTCGAATGATTTATCAACAATTGTTATTTAGGGGTCAGTAAAAATATTCTCACAATGGTTGGAAATTCAAGCATCATATAAGCATTATCTTTCATTTTGCTTCAAATATAAAAACAATAAGTAGATGGAAATTTTCTTATCTTGACAAGGTATAAAATAAGTTCTCACTTTTTTTTATAGAATAAGGAATAATCAATTCCACACAAGATTGCTTATAAACTGAATCTGCTACCACCTTTTCTTGATGTTACCTAAACTCTGATTACTAGAATGTTTACTGAGATGTCACAATCTTAATGTTAGAACATATCAGCCTAAATGCTTAGGACCGACAGAAATGGATGATTATTATCTAAAAAACTCATTATAGAACATATCACATTCTACTTCAGTACTTTAAAGGGTGGAGAAAAAAATTGGTGTTTCTCTAAGGGACAGGAAAGAAAGCATTTGCTCGTTCACCTCTGCTTTTCCACTGTCACCTAGCATTTTACCTAGCATGCAGAGACTCCTCAAAAAATGCTGAATAACAGAATTAAAGTGGATGGCTCAGGACTTCGTACTCTTCTCTGTCTTTGAACTTTCCATTTTTCTCCTGTGGGTCCCACTTAAGTGTGACAAAAGATATGATTTTTAAGCATCTATCCTAGTATCTCAATATAACTGGATAACTTCATCCCATTCAGAAATAGGCCAGATTCCATTGGGCTGCACATTAGGGGGCGAGCTCTTCCAGTCCCATGTCTTTACGGGAATCTTCCAGGTCTTACCATAGTTGGCTTCAATATATTCAATGGTTTCACAGGGCACATGGACCTTCATGTCTGCAAACTCAGTCCAACAAAGTGTAAACTTGGGAAACAGATATCTGTAGAAAAATAAAGGCAATGTGAGGAAAGATTAGATGATGACAGTGCAAAGTCTAAGAAACCCAGCTTCATTCTTGGCTGTAGGACAGCCATTTCTCACTAAAATACTTTCAATAGAGTATACATTGGCATTTTGAACTGTTGAGCTTCCCTTTCCAAGTTACCACCACCCCAATTCTCTTCTCTCCTTCTCATTCCATATGATTGAAGAGGAGTTAGCCCTATTTCTAAGCTTCTAAAATCCAACAATCAAATCAGCCAACAAAAACCTAAGCTTGATGAATAAAGTTTTAGTGGTTAGTTCAGAGATGAGAACATGCTCAGATTAGGCAAATTGGTCAGCCCTAGTTTTTCTGTTGGGACTGTTGGAAGAAAAGGTGCCAAAACATAGTCATGAAAAGATGGAAGAAATTTATCACTTCCATTTTTTTGAACACCTGGACTTCCCAAGGATGAAGAATACACATGAACTACCAGTTGCATTCCCAGAGATCCTACCCATAGTCTCAAATACTAAAAACATATACAAATTAGCCTAAGGAGTGGGTTTAGTGTATTTATTGTAGAAGTATACTGATTACTAGTTAACTTTCAAGAGTTAAAACTAAAATGTAGTTTTTCAAAGTGATTTGGTCAAGAAAATAAGATACAAAGGGAGGCTAAAACTAGTAGGAATGATTGATTTGTTATATACAGCTCCATATTCTGTGTTACTATCTTCAGAGAAACTTTTCTTCAAACATGGGGAGGAATTTCAGTAATCAATCCTGAAGTGGCAATAGCAGAGATCACAAGAATGTAAAATATTAGAGGATTAAAGAGAGAATGAGATAACTAGAACATTCTCCAGAGAAAGATCACTTCTCATATTCTACTTTTTAGTATCATGTTTTACCACCAAGTGAACATGATGCCATACATGAAAATGAGAAGCTGAACAAATTCTAAAGAAAGCAACGAGTGCCTGCCACAAAAACCAATGGGAGTTGGCAGTTAACGGACAATTCCAGCTGGCTTATGTGAAAAGATGGCCAGAATAAATCTTGTAGCTGAGAAGGAAATAAGATACAGCTTAGGCCCACCACCTGCTGATCCCAATTTTACTCTGCACACTCATATTCATGGAATTGCTTAGTTTGTCATCAGATATACCTATCTTCCATGAACCTCCACCCTCCTCAATCTAATGCTGGCTAGCAAAATGTCCACCTGTCCCAGTCGATCAGGTTGACACACTGAAACTGAACTGAGGCAGAAATGATTGTCTATCTAGAACCACAGGCTAAGAAACATCTCTTTAAGTATTAGCCATTATAGTCTCATCAAAAAACTGAAAGAGAAAATGAACAAATCTAGGATGAACAGGATACAAGAGAATACAAAAAAAATTGAATATAAGAGACTTTCCAAAAGAAATGTCTTTAACAATGTAGGATTTATGAGTAAAATCAAAACAATATATGTAACAAATTCAACAATTAAACCCAAGCGTCATTTTTGTTTCTGAACAGAAATTTCTCTCAACTTTCTGTGATTTTCTTCTCCCCAATTGTTTTTTAATCCTCTTAGCACAAAAAAATCCTAGCTTCCTAGGAAAACAGAAGGATAAACAAACTATAAAAAGTGAAAAATGATTGTAAAATAGGAATGTGGAGAGGAAGAGAACAAGGGAATAACAGAAGCACATTCCATGTAGCATATCCAGGTTACCAGTAAATAATGACTAGACTGAAATATACCTTACAGGTCTGCAATGTTACCCTGGGTTTTAAAGCTATGATTATGTTTGGCAGAGATGTACTGTAAAACCCTAGAACAAATTTCAATTGAGACTGTGGCAACCCCAAATCAGAATACAAGCGATTTTACTGTAGAAAATTCTTTCATATATTTCTAATTTATAGCACTTTTTTTCTTACTCATTTTATTTTTGCCTAAAATTGTAGTTGTAATTAAAAGTAGGTTAGAATTAAGATATCCTTAAAACCTATAGGGCTACTTGATAGTTGTTTTCATTGGTTTAACTGTACAATCTATGAACATAATTGCTAAATGAAAAAGGCTTTTCCAGCATCTTATAAGAACAGTGTTTATTATTACTGATTAGCTAGGCCAAGAGAGATTAGAGACTACATCCTCTAAAACTGAATAGGACCTTTTAAGATTTAAGTTAGCAATAAACCCAAGGTAGAACAGCAGGGCCATTTTATTTCCACAGGAATTTCTGCAAAACCACACACATGGTTTATTCACATTAGCGATCTTATTTCTTCTTTTAACTCCTACTGTCTTTTCTTCTGTTATCCAAGTGTCTGAACCCTAAAGCATATGTTTAGTAGAAACAGGAACTAGCAAACATTCCTCACCCCCTCCTCCGCCCAGGTTTTAATTGGAAGACTTCTAAAATTTTCTCATTAAATAAGACTGCTCACTCTAGAATTTTCTTATATTTCCTTTATAAGACTAAAGAAATTCCAGATTCCCTTTAATATACATTTGCTTAAAAGGCCTTTTTATTTTCTTTTGGCTGATCATAAAATTTATCAAAAGTTTTTTAACAAACAATCATATCAGTTTTTTTCTTTTCTTTCTTTCTTTTTTTTTTTTTTTTTTTTTTTACCAGGCCTGGGGCTTGAACTCAGGGTCTGAGCACTGTCCCTGGCTTCTTTTTTTGCTCAAGGCTAGCACTCTGCCACTTGAGCCACAGTGCCACTTCTGGCCGTTTTCTGTATATGTGGTGCTGGGGAATTGAACCCAGGGCTTCATGTATATGAGGCAAGCACTCTTGCCACTAGGCCATACCCCAGCTCCGGTTTTCTTCTTTAGTGTTTTAAATTGGAGAGTTACTCTAATACATGTGCACTACAAAATTCTATAGTAATCCTTCCTTCCTTCCTTCTTTCTTTCTTTTTTGTCCATCACAAGGCTTGAATTCTGGGCTAGGGGGCTGTGCCTGAGTTCTTCAAGTCAAGGCTAGTGCTCTACCACTCGAGCCACAGTGCCACTTCTGAACTCATTTCTTAAATTTTCTTGTGCTACATCTAGTTTTGCTTATTCTCTTAAGAGAATTATTTGGGTTTTGTGTGTGTGTGTGTGTGTGTGTGTGTGTGTGTGTGTCTGTGGTTTGAACATAGTGCCTTACACTAGCTAGATAGGTGTTATACTGATAAGCCTCCAATCCTTTTCTATATATTTTTCTATGTTTGTGTGCACGTGCATGTGTGCGTGCACGCGTGTGCATGAGTGTGTCCTGGGAGTTGAACCAGGGCCTGGGCACTGTACCTGAGATTCTTGGCTCAAGGCCAGAATTCTACCACTTGAGCCACAGTGTCACTTCCAGCATTTTTTATTTATGTGATACTGAGGAATCAAACCCAGGGCTTCTTGCATGCTAGGCAAGCACTCTACCACTAGGCCACATTCCCACCCTCCCTGAGATTTTTTGTTCAAGGCTAGCATTCTACTACTCATTCTGCTACATGAGTTAATTGGAGATAAAAATCTCACAAGATTTTTCCACATTAGTCTAGATCTGTGATCTTGAGATTATAGCCTCCAGAGTAGCTAGGATTATAGGCATGAGCCACCAGTGCCCCACCCTTTTCCACTTTTAAAAACAGGTTATATCAATAAAGGAGTAATCTGCAAACACATGATAAGATGTTCCTAGTAAACTTAAGTCTTGCATAGTTTGGCAAAAATAGAAAAAGGATTTCTGATTACTAGTTTAATTTCTTCAATGACTACAGGCTGCCTGAATCTTCTTGATTGTAGTTTACATTTTCCTAGGAGATTTTATTCTTTACATTTTTCTTATTTGCACAGCGACTGAACTCATGTTTCCACATGGTACATGGGGCAACACAGATAAAACTACAGGGAGTCTGACACTGTAGGTTTGAGTACTGAATATTATCTTCTCTTTTTCTTGATCCATCTTGTTAAATGTCTGTTTTGCTCATTTCAATGCTTTCTTTTAAGAACTATCATTTGGGTCAGTACTTCCTAGACACTCAGGAAAGTGACCTCTGATGATCTCTGCTGGATGCCAGCTTGAGCAGACAAGAGATTCATCCCAAATTAGCCAACAAAAAAACCCTGGAGTTAGAGGCATGACTTGAGTGTTAGAGCTCCAGCCATGAGCAAAAAAAGCAGAATGGGAGGCCTTGAGCACAAGCCTAATATTCAAAAGAACTACCATTCAGAATGGCTGGGTTTGTATTTTTTATTACTTATATAATATATAAGTAAGATTTATTGTTTTATAATTTGTTATTTCTTATCTTGGCTTCTTTTTTCCCATTTTCCATAGTGCATTTATCTTTAATAATATTTAGGTGAATGCTCAATTTTCAATAAATATTTTTTCATACTTATAAGGCCACACATTTATTTGAACCCTTTTAGCTATCCTGAAAATTGTAGTATCTAGTACCTATATTATTTTTAACTCCCAGTATTTTATAATTTCGAACAGAATATCCTTTCAAATTTACTAGATGTTAAGGAGGGTATTTCAAATTTCACAGATTATAAAAAGGTATATTTTAGGGATAAAGGACATGGCTCAGTGGTGGAGCCCTTGCATAGCATGTTCTATTTATGTTCAATGTCTAGTATGGCAGAAACAAACAAACAAAAATATCTTTTAACTGTCAATTTCTAACTAATTTTCTTGTGGTCACAGAATTAATTTTTTTCTCCCTTATTTGACTCATTTATGTGGAGAATTACATTACATACATGCGTATATTCATACATAGAGGAAAATTTGTGTAAGGTCCACCCCCAGGAGGGTCCATGCAGATGCCCCCCACCTGTTTAAGTCTGTGCCCAGTACCTGCATTAACTAGGTAACTGGCACACCCGGAAGTTACCTCCTCCTTCTCTGAGGTCACATGCAATCCACCTGGCCATATCTCCCACCTTTTCCTATATAATCCAGCTCAACACAGTCCCCGCTCTTTCCTTTTCTTTTTCCCTTCTTCCTTCCCTTCTGTCTCCCCACGCCTCCATCTGTGTGGGCTGGCAGTTTGCTTTCCCCCCAGCAAACTTCTGAACCATGTGGTGGGCTTCCTTTCTGGCAAACCTTACAATTTGGATTTATATTAATGCTTTAAAATTTACTAAAATTACCTTTATGATGTAGTACATGATAAACTTTTTTTTAAGTCCAAATTTTGGAGTCTTTATTGGGACGCTAGTGGTCTGCAGGGGGGCTGGTTATAAAAACCTGCAGTCCATGATAAACTTTTGTAAAACTCCTACAGTTGATAAGTATAGTCACCATTATTTTATACACACACACACACACACAAACGTGTGTGTGTGTTATAGCGCTGGAGATTGAACCCAGAGACTTGTACATGCCAGACAAGTGATCTAGCCCTGAACTACATCACCAGTAATACTTTTTTTTTTGGCCAGTCCTGGGCCTTGGACTCAGGGCCTGAGCACTGTCCCTGGCTTCTTCCTGCTCAAGGCTAGCACTCTGCCACTTGAGCCACAGTGCCGCTTCTGGCCGTTTTCTGTATATGTGGTGCTGGGGAATCGAACCTAGGGCCTCGTGTATCCGAGGCAGGCACTCTTGCCACCAGGCCATATCCCCAGCCCCCAGTAATACTTTTAGTTATAGTTTGAAAGGCCATATTGACAGTCACAGAAGTTCTTATACAGTAGTGTTTCTTGGTGGACTATTTCTTTGAAAGATAATAAATTGATATTTCCCTTCTAAAATTCTATTTTTTCTGATTCTAATATTAAAGTATGAGTTTTCTTTGGCTAATAATTTCTATCCCTATTATTTTCAAGCTTCCTGTGTGAAAGCTTGCCCTGTTTGCTTTAGATGTACCTATTGCAAGTTAAATTGTTTTCCTATTTGATAACCTTTGACTTTTTGAAGGCTAGCTTGATCTGTTTACATTTATTATGATAGTAATATAATTAGACTTACTTAGAACTAGTTTAGAGTCACTCTGTCCAGACTCCAATCTGATTCACAAAACTAACTGTGTGGCCATACCCAATTTCTTGGTGCATTCCCCCATTTATAAAATGGAGAGAATAATGGTATGTACACCTCAGAGAGATGTTAGTGTAGAATGAATAAATTAATGCAGTGTTTTCAAATTACCATACTTTTTAAAACCCCTTTTCTACCTTGATTATTTTATTTGGATTCTGAAAAGTTAAATTCATTCCTTCGTTCTCTCTGCTTTGTTTCAATGTTTTTTTTAATATTTCCTTTCGAGCTAGCAATTTTTTAAAGATACTTATTTCACTGTCACATTTTCTATTCATGACTAAATTATGCAGAACCTCTACCATCTTTCTACAGATGAAATCTAGACCATGCCACTTCTTCCTCAAGTCACTGTCAAGTTTTCCTCTTTGATCTTTCTCATTTTGATACACTAGCTATCAGTTTTTAAAAAGTAATGTCTATCATTTAGATATTATGTATGAGTATGTGTGTGTGCTTGTGTACTGAGAATTAAACTCAGGGCATCATGCTTGCTAGGCATAATGTGCTCTACCAAGTTAAGCCATGCCTCTAGCCCCTGTTTACATGGGTTACTTTCAAGGTAGGGCCTCTCTTTATGTATAGACTGTCCTGGGCTGTAATCTGTATACTTGTGTTTCTCAGTGTGCCACTAGGTGCAGCCATGTACTTTCCCCAAAACTGTAATAATAAACATTTTCCACCTTGCCCAGTTATTGATTGAGATATTGTCTTGTGAATTTTTATGGTAAGGTTGGTCTCAAATCCAAATCCCTCAATCTCTACCTCCCAAGTATTTAGGATTACAGACTTGAGCCACCATACCTAGCTTACAGATATAATTTTATTCATTTTTGTTTGCAACAATTATACATACATATACACATGTATGTATATCACGTCTTCCCTCTGAGTTCTGCCTCTAAGGGTAATCTGTAAGGCATATACTTTCTTACTCTTTGCATGTAAGTAAATGATATTTTTACCTTTTCTTGAACATTAGTTTTAACTATATATATTGTTAGTTGACAAGTATTTCTCCTCAGTGTTTGCTACATTATCTTCTGATTTCTATTGCTGCTAAGGCATGCATAATGCCTCTTGGTGAGCAGTCTATTTTCTCTGATAGTCTGCAAACAATTTGTTTTGGTATTGTGCTTTCTTCAGATTTATTATCTGATTCTTCCTGTCTGTCTAAATAATGAAAATTATCTTTAAGAACAGCTTTTTCATCATTTATCCTATTTTCTTTAGCACAGATATGCCTTTAAAATGTTCCTCAGTGCTTTGTCTGCAGAAAGCAAGTATAACAAAGGAAGTATTACTGTGTCACATTAATTATAACTCATCACCACCAATCTTGTTTTTTCCTTTCAAATAGGGCCTTGCCTTATAGCTCTGGCTAGCCAGGAATTCGTGATCCAATTCCCTCATCCCCATGCACCACTACTACCAGCCATAAATCTTGCTCTTAAAGTCATGTAAGAATTAGATTCAACTTTTGAAAACCATTTCTGTATGCAATCTAATCTTTTTATAAAATAATATCTCCCAGTAAATCTTTCACAATGATACCACAGACAATACAATAGCAAAAGATGATACATAGAAAAATTGTTAATATACTTTTCAGAGCAGACTTTTCCTGTGTAGTTTATTGGAGATAAGAGTTTCACAGACTTTCCTGCCCAGGCTGGCTTCAAACTGGAATCCTCAGATCCTAGCCTCCTCAGTAGCTAGGATTACAGGTGTAAGCCACTGGTGCCTGGCTGAAATTTATATCTTCAATGAGTAGAGGAATCAAAATCTAAAAGGATATCATTTAAATACTTGAATGTATAAACATAACTACATTAAAAAACTGTCAATTAAAAATATGGCCTGGTGCTGGCGGCTCAGGCCTGTAATCCTAGCTCCTCAGGAGGCTGAGATCTGAGGGTCACAGTTCCATGCTAGCCAGAGCAAGAAAGTCTGAGGACTCTTATCTTCAGTTAATCACCAGAATAATGGAAGTGGTGCTGTGGCTCAAAGTGGTAGAGCTCTAGCCTTGAGCAAAAGGGCTCAGAGACAGCACCCAGGTCCTCAGTTCAAGCCCCACAATTGACAACAACAATAAAAAGTATAATATTGGTCTTTAATGCCAGATGACAAAGTCTTGGGACATTTTATTGCTCCTACATAATTAAAAAAGAAAACTAGATCTATAGTTTACCAATGAAAATCAGATGCTTAGTTATTTTGTTTCAGATAGTTCTTACACAATTTCTTTTTGGATATGATAAAGAAAATGGTCCAACTTATGATTCAAACTTCATGCTATATATAAAAGGCTTTTCTGTAGTCGGTCATGGGGCTTGAATGCTGGGCCAAGCTCTTTGGCTCAAGGCTAGAGCTCTACCACTTGGAGCCACAGTGCCACTTAGAGTTTTCTGGTGGTTAAATGGAGATAAGAGTCTTACTAGGCTTTCCTGCTTGGGCTGGCTTAGAATCTCTAGATCCTCAGATATCAGCCTCCAGAGTAGCTAGGATTATAGGCATGAGACTCTAGTGTCCTGGCAAGGCTTTTTTTAATTTTGATATCAGGTTACCTAGTTTATCTAATCATTGCAAAAGTCTCAGCCTTTATTATTGCTATCAGATCTGCCCTGATTAAATTCATTGCTTCTGGGCCCATGCAAGCCCTGTATCCCAAGATACAATCTTGGATTCTTTTCTCTACTGGGGTTTGAACTCAGGGTAGCTTCATGCCTTTTAAATATATCACTTGAGTCACAACCCCAATCCCAGAAGCCAAATTTTTGAGGCATGATTTACACAGAACAAAATGCATCCAATTTAAATGCTGAAGTTTGGAAAAATATATATACTTATAGAATGACTACATCAGTCAAGTATTGAACATTTCTAAAACCCAAAGTTCTCTCTGTGTTAGTCATGAAGCAATCCACCATGATTCCAGGCAAGGAATCATCTTACTATATTCTTCTTTGGTTTTGCCTGTGCTAGAATTCAAATAAATGTAAACATAATTTGTATATCTAGTCACAAGAAGATGAGCATGAGAGTTGTTTTTACTTTTTGTCTAGTATGAATAGAAGTGCCAAAAACATTGTGTGCAAGTCTTCTCATGCAAATATGTTTTTATCATGGGATACGACCTAACATTAATATATTGGAAGACCAAAATATATAATAGTTTTATTTTTACTTTACATAAATAAAAGATTTGCTATTTATTCATTCTGAAGGACTCTTGTCTTTGAAAAACAAAGCTCAAGTCTGTGCTGGTGGCTTAGGCCTATAATCCTAGCTACTTGGGTGGCTGAGATCCTTAGGATCACAATTTGAGGCCAGCCCAGGCAGGAAAAAGTCCAGGAGTTCCAGGCAACTTTTTTTCAATGAAGGGCTGGACTTGGTGGGGGAATACCTGTTATCCAAACTACCAGGAAGCCAAACATACATGGGTCAAATAAGACCCTATCTAAAAAATAACCTGAAAAAAATCAGAGCTGGAGAAATGGCTTAGTAAAGAGCACCTTTTTAGGAAATACAAGCCCTGAGTTCAATCCCTAGTACCCTTCTTCCCTCCGAAAGCAAGGCCTACTATATAAGGAACTGTTTCCTTAGTTTATCTTATAAATGTTACCATGTAACATCTATTCAAAGTTCTTTCCTCAACCCCTCAATTTTACACCTGCTACTAAGTATGGTTTGGAAGTATAATTAAGGAGACCTAAGACATAATCCATATGTTGTAAAATATGAATGCATAAATAGAGCAGGAAATGCGAGATCATTTTAGAAAAGTCAATGTTTTCAATACACTCATTTAAAGAAATTATTCAAATTTCCCTTTTTAGTTTCACAGCTGTAAGTACTAAAGAGACAAATGTGTTTCTGGAGAGTTATGAGTTAAGAGCATAGTATCAATCTATGATGCTGAGGGAATCCATGAGGACTGTTCTGCACCAAACTCTTTACTTCTTGGGAAACAATGATTAAGAAAAACTAGTGATTTAATTTTATGGCTTTAAATCTCAAAGGGTGCTAGATTGGATCAAGTCATTATGTGGTGTCACTATCATCCTTACTAAACAATGTAGACTACACTTAAGAGAACTTGATTTCTTTTCAAGAAGGCTTCAAGGCTCACTCAGTCCAATAGACACACCAAGTCTGATTTTTATCTATCACTCAGGAAGGACAAGTCAGCCAAGATATTCCAATAAAGCATAAAAGAAGTTAAGAAAAATTATGGAAACGAAGAGGCTGAGATTATTTCCAGATAGAAGTAACTAAGAAGCAGTTCCAGAGAGAAGGCAATTTAATGCCCTTGATCCTACAGAACCAAGACATGTAATGGTGGATAAGCTGGTATTACTAGCAATATTCTTAAAGTCTTCGACCAAAATCAAATTGCAAAAGTGAAGGTGTCTAAATGCAACCAGACTGGGTCTTAGACCAGAAAAAGGACACTAATGGACAAGCTAGGTGAATCCAAATAAAACCTAGTTTATTTTGTATGTAAATCAATAAAATTTCTAGAAGGTAATATGGAGAGTATCTTTCACAGTCTCAAGATAAAAGAACAGCAAGGCTGGGAATGTGGCTTAGTGGAAGAATTCTTGCCTAGCATGCATGAAGCCCTGGGTTTGATTCCTCAGTACCACATAAACAAAAAAAAGCTGGAAGCGGTACTGTGGCTCAAGTGGTAGAGTGGTGGCCTTGAACCAAAGAAGCTCAGAGAGAGTGCCCACATACTGAGTTTAAGCCCCAGGATTGGGAAGGGAAGGGAAGGGAAAAGGAAGGGAAAAGAACTTTTGTAGAATAATTTACCATTAAAAAAGTAAAGAGAAAAAACAGACAAAGCAGGGGGAAATATCAATATGTGGAAGCCACAAATAGTAAGAAAAAGATTGACAACTCAGGAAAAGCATTTCACAATCTGCCCTTAAGAGATTATCTGAATGATCAGTAGAAGAAAAAAAAAAAAAAAAAAGCAGTGACGCCCCCCCCCCCAATTCTCCCAATTAAGTAATTAGGAGTGTAGAAAATAAAACTACATACCTACCAAAATGGTTAAAATCATAGGTCTGACAATACCAACTGATGGTGAGAATGTGAGGCAACAGAAAATCCTATAATACATTATTAAGTCAGTATAGGCAACTTTGGAAACTATTTAGAATCAAGATACTGAAGTTAAAAAATGTATACCTTATATTGTATGGTCAAAGAATCCCACACTTTATGTATACACTCAACAGAAAACTATTGCTATCATCTAAATGTTTTTACCCTCCTTGAAATCCTGAAATGCTGAAATCCTGATCTCAAGTCTTCTGAACTAAGGGGTGAGGCCTTTGGGAGATGATCAGGTCATGAGTGTAGAGCACTCATGAATAACATTGATGCACTATACAAGGGCCTGAGGGAGTTTGCTGGCCTTTCCCACTATTTACAAACTGGAGGAACACCCTAACCAGAACCCAGTCATGTTGGCACCTTAATTTTGGACTTCCTAGCCTTCAGGACTGTGAGAAACAAATGACTAGAGATTCTAAGCCACTTAGTGTCTATTGTCTTATTATTTAATATAGCAGTTTGAAAGGAAAAAGACAAATATGATTATGGCATTCAAAGACATGTACAGAAACTTCACTATAGCATCCTGTTAAGTCCTCAACTAAAAACTGCCAAAAGAGCCAATGACAAGTGGACTTGATAAATATTTATGGTATAGCCGTGCAGCAAAATGACCAAATAGCTTTAACATCAACAGCAAACATATGGATTCTCAGAAACATGTAGGAAAAAAAAGCACCATGATTCCATTTATATAAAATGGTATACCTACACTATAATACTAGAAGTCAGGATAGCTGTTACTTTATAGGAGGAGCTTTGATTTTAAGGGCAAAAAAAAATGTAGGTTTTGGGGTGGTGGCAAGTCTATTTTTAAATGGGATGGTTATATGTTTGATCATTTGACAATTCTTGGAACAGTAGTTCATTTTATATACTTACCTCTATCTGTGAAATTTTAATTTAAAAAGTATGCATGATTATTCTCTAATTCTTAATTTTCTCCAGTTCTAATATGAACTAATAAGTTACACTGGCTTTAGAGTTTTCTTGGGCTCCCCTTCGGGCTCAGGGCTCCCTTGTTCATACCAGGTGTGGTGTTATGTCCTTTTACTAATTCTTCCAAGTAGCTACTGTTTAGTTGAGGTTCTCATGCATCCAACTCTAGCTTGTTATAACAGCTTTTCGTGTGAGGTTCTCCATTAACTGAACATTATACTGTACATTAACTGTGCATTAAAATATCCCTTTATATGGCTTCAAATTTCTACTACATTTGCCACCCAAAACCCTAAGAGGAACTCTATCAATTATTATGTCAAATCCAAAATTCTGCAGCCTAACACCAAAGTTAATCAATATTGCTCTATATCCCTTCTATATAACTTACATTAATTAAAATTGTGCTTGATCTATAGCACTTTTTTTTTATTCCTGTATCTGTATCTCTACAGCTATATGTAGAGAAAGTCTATATTCTTTGTAACATGTGTAGCACACTTAAATTCACTACTAAGTGATCTTTTTCTAAATTGCTACATACAAGTGAACCTTCCTGATTAGATTTCTGGGTACTATATGTCCAATTCAGAACCAACCAACAGTTGAGAATCTAATATGTCCCAATGAGTAAACCAGATGATTTCACACTATTTAATATGCTGTGAGGGATGTAGTGTTATTTTCACTCTATGAAGAAGAATTCTGAAGCTCAGATAATTAGGTAACACAAAGAGCAGAATGCACATCTGAAGCCAGGGCTCATTGATTCCTGAGCTTATTCTCCCCAAACCATGTCTGTACCAAATTTTGATATGGAAGTTTATACAGTGTCTAGCAAGTACCTGAAATGAGACACTAAAAACAATATGTTTACAACTGAACTTTGAAATGGACACTAGAAAGTGGAGGGAGGGACTTGGTAGGAACAGAAGCCAATGTATGTTTCCAATAGTTGACAGAAAGGTAATAATAGCTAGGCACTGGTTACTCCCACCTGTAATTGTATCTACTCAGGAGGCTGAGATCTGAGGATCATGGTTTGAAGCCAGGACTGAAAGGAAAATCCATGAGACACTTATTTCTAATAAACTACTCAGAAAAAGCCACAGGTAGTGCTGTGTCTCAAGTCATAGAGCACTAGCTTTGAACACAGAAAGTCTCAGAGACAGAGCCTAGGCCCTGAGTTCAAGCCCAGGACTGGGAAAAAAAAAAAAAAGAAAGAAACAAAGAGAGATAATGGTAATTAATGGTAATGTGCCATCAATGAATGACTCAGTTTTATGATACAAGACATGCCCAGTGGGCTGGGAATATGGCCTAGTGGTAAAAGTACTCACATCATATACATGAAGCCCTGGGTTCGATTCCTAAGCACCACATACATAGAAAAAGCCGGAAGTGGAGCTGTGGCTCAAGTGGTAGAGTGCTAGCCTTGAGCAAAAAGAAGCCAGGGACAGTGAGTACCTCAGGCCGAGTTCAAGCCCCAGGACTGGCAAAAAAAAAAAAAAAAAGTTATTAAGACATACCCAATTAGTAAAAGAGATGGGAAAAGAGTTGATGAGTGTATATCTCTGTAATCTTATCTGAGTGAATGGGAAACAGTGTGTACTGGTATTAGAATTAGGAAATTCAAAGGGAATACCAAAATTGGGAGACAAAGGGTAAAATAAGAGAAACAACAACAAAAGCAATACTTGCAAAACTGTTTGGTGTAAGTGAACTGAACACCGCAGGGGGGGAAGGAGGGAGGGGGAAGGGGGGTATGAGGGACAAGGTAACAAACGGTACAAGAAAAGTATCCAATGCCTAACGTATGAAACTGTAACCTCTCTGTACATCAGTTTTATAATAAAAACTTAAAAAAAAAAAGAGTTGATGAGTGTAAACCAACTGAACAACTCAAGGAGGGAGAAGGAAAGGGGGAGGGGGGAGGGGAGAATGAGGGAGGAGGTAACAAACAGTACAAGAAATGTATCCAATGCCTAGCATATGAAACTGTAACCTCTCTGTACATCACTTTGACAAAAAATAAGAAAAAAAAAGAAGAGTTGATGAAAGGAACCATTCTGAAGTCATGATTACATGTAACTACATATAACTAGCTTGTAACTACAATGAAAAATTTCAGCAACATGTAGTACTCTCACTCTTGGTGGCTATATAAAAATTTGCATAACTTTTTAGGAAGTCCATCTGAAAATCAAAGAATCACATCTTTTCTTTTTCAGAATTACTAAATATCAGCTTGGCGCCAGTGTGTATGCCTATAATTCTAGGTACTAAGGAGGCAGAGATCAGTTCAAAGCCAGCCTGGGCAGGAAAATCCATGAAATTTTTATCTCCAATTAACTACTCCCTACCTTGCCCCCCACCTTCCCAAAAAATCAGAGTAGAGTTGTGGCTCACATGGTAGAGCACTAGCCATGAGCACAAAAACTCAGGGAAAGTGCCCAGGACCTGAGTTCTAGTCCCAGGATCAGAACAAAAAAAGAAAAGAACAAGTATGATTAAAGATCAATTTATGTGGGCTGGGGATATAGCCTAGTGGCAAGAGTGCCTGCCTCGGATACATGAGGCCCTAGGTTCGATTCCCCAGCACCACATATACAGAAAATGGCCAGAAGTGGCGCTGTGGCTCACGTGGCAGAGTGCTAGCCTTGAGCGGGAAGAAGCCAGGGACAGTGCTCAGGCCCTGAGTCCAAGGCCCAGGACTGGCCAAAAAAAAAAAAAAAAAAAAAAAAAAAAAAAAAGATCAATTTATTCATGTCATTAATTCATCGATTCATTCAATGGATATTTATCAAGATTGAGGTTTAGCTCAGGGTATATAGTAAGTGTGATATATGATTGCTTATTATCTGAATGATATAGCTGTTAAATTTGTATGTGTGATAAAATGGCCATCTGAAGCCAACTTGGTTAATAATTTTCCTTTATTTTTATTAAATCATATTAATTGTACATACTAATGGAGTTTAGTGTTTTAGTTCAACACATCCATATAGTGTGCAATGATTACATCTGATTCCCTCACCCTACCCCTCCTCCCCCCTCGCCCCTCTGTGTAGGTCATGGGGCTTGATTTCTGGGCCTGGGTGCTGTCCCTGAGCTCTTCAGCTCAAGGCTAGCTTTACCACTTTGAGCCACAGCTCTCTACTTCTGGTATTCTTCTACTGGTGAACTGGAGATAAGATTCTAATGGACTTTCCTGCACTGGCTGGCTTTGAATCGTGATCCTTAGATTTTAGCCTCCTGAGTAGCTAGGATTCCAGCCACTGACACCCAGCTTCAGGTCAGTGTGTTTGCGTATGTGTGTGTATGTGTGTGTGTGTATGTGTGCCCACGCAAGCTTATCTTTGGCTCATATCTTTCGATTCAATAACTCCACTTCTGGGCATCTAGAAATTCAAGGAAATATTCCCTAATAAAGTCCTTTACTTTATATGAAAAGATGCTCTCTGAAAATTTTAAATTAAAAAAAATGGGATCAAAGTCGTTTGCCATATTCTTAAATCTATCTAACCAACCTGTCTGTTTATTTTTGTTTTGTTTTGTTTTGGTCAGTCAGTCCTGGGGCTTGAACGCTGGGCCCGCGTGCTATCCCTGAGCTTCTTTTTGTGCTTGAGCCACAACTCCAGTTCTGGCTTTGTTTGTTTGTTAACTTATTGAAGATAAGAGTCTTATGGACTTCCTTGCCTGGGTTGTGCTTGAACCCTGATCCTCAGATATCAGCCTACTGAGTAGCTACGATTACAGGCATGAGCCACCAGCACCCGGCAATCTCTCTGTTTTTAAGTCATACTTCCTTGCTGTCGTTTCTAGATACAGAGTTGATTTGCTATCTCAATTGTAGTTTGCATAGTTCAGTAACTAGACTGACAGAGTACTTTAATATCTATTTTTTGTGGTCTAGATTATGACATGTTTGAGAGCAAAAACTAAGAGTTATTTCAGTATCCTTAGTACATACAGAAATAAATTATATAGAAATGAAGTAATATATTACATAGAAGTCACACTTTCCACATTTGAATGGGCATGTGGTCCACAGAGGATAATGAAAATTTTCTGAGGTTTATCAAATGGGCAGCAACTGCAAATATAAGAAGGTACAAGGAACGTACTACTAGCCTAAGGAACAGAAAGTTTCATATTAGAGGCCATTGTAGTAGGTCTAGTAGGATGACAATGCTTTCATCAAAGAACTACTAACAAGGACAGAGACTATAGTGACATTTAACAGAATATGCAGATAAGAACATAGACTCTGAAAAGATATAGACTTAAGTTGGAGTTTTAACTCTACCTTAATCTCCTCACTCAGAAAATAAAGGCAACCATATTACAATTTCCCTTACAATGTTGTTCTGAGAATTAAACAAGATGATTCAACTACAAGTATGGAAGATGCTTTGCTTTATGCCAGAAGAGCACAATACTTAAAACAACAGTGATAGGAATAATAAGACAGTAGAGACAGTAGCAACATTGGCTAGTACTAATAAAGTATTTCCAATGGGCCAGGTAGTGGGGCTGGGGATATGGCCTAGTGGCAAGAGAGCTTGCCTCGTATACATGAGGCCCTGGGTTCAATTCCCCAGCACCACATATACAGAAAATGGCCAGAAGTGGCGCTGTGGCTCAAGTGGCAGAGTGCTAGCCTTGAGCAAAAGGAAGCCAGGGACAGTGCTCAGGCCCTGAGTCCAAGGCCCAGGACTGGCCGAAAAAAAAAAAAAAAAAAAAAAAAACCAATGGGCCAGGTAGTGTTCTAATTAAGTGTAAGTACTTACTTACTTAGCCTAATAATGCTTAGAAGATGTAGGTTTGAGTAAAATAAAGTGAGGTTAATGGACGATGACCTTGATTAAAGTTCTTTACTTCTCTGAGCAATTGGTTTCTCATATCTAGCTGGTGTGAGACTACCTAGCCTGTAGAGATAATATAAAATTATCTAAAATTATATATAGTAAATATGTAATGCAGTGCCTGATAGCCAGTAGACACTATGGTAACTACATTTTTCTCACTGCTATTGCTATTAAAATTATTATTATATCTTAGGGTTAAAGACATCATTCAGTGGGCATGCACTTCTTTCTGTCTTCCTAAGTTCCTTTCTCCCCTTTAAAAAATTGTTAAGCATCCTATATTTTAAATATTTTCTAAACATGCATTACACATGAATAAAAAAACTATTATAAAGATAAAACCTTTACATTATTTTAAAGGTTTGGCTTTTCCTTTCCCCTAGGAACAGCAGTGTTAAAAAATACTGTATTTCCTCAAAGTAAATAGTGCTGAAAAGAATGAAAATGACATATGGCTGAGGAAATCTTCCAAAGAAACGACTCTGTGATTCTGCAATTCTGCACAGCTAGTTCTTTTCTCTGCCTTTTAAGGTCACACTCACATGGTAGAAAATCTGGGACTCACACCATCTGTCCAGGCAGTTTTATCACTGCTCATTTCTCTTGTTAAATAGTCAGAACACTTCACACTTCCCAAACACTGCTACTATAAAGAGCAGTAGAAGCAGAATGAAAGACACTCTCTCTATTCAGCAGTGTCATGGTTGGAAATGAACAGTTCTTTTGCTTTGTGCCTTGAAGATCACGAGTGAGAAATATTTATCCATTAGAAGGAAAATTAAGAATAAAAAAGCTAATATTAGCTCTGGTAATCTGTTGTCATAAAGCAAAACAATAAAGTTCAAAGAACAAGCTCTAGGGGCTGGGGATATGGCCTAGTGGCAAGAGTGCTCGCCTTGTATACAGGTCCTAGGTTCAATTCCCCAGCACCACATATACAGAAAATGGCCAGAAGTGGCGCTGTGGCTCAAGTGCCAAAGTGCTAGCCTTGAGCAAAAACAAACCAGGGACAGTGCTCAGGCCCTGAGTCCAAAGCCCAGGACTGGCAAAAAAAAAAAAAAAAAAAAAAAAAGAACAAGCTCCTGGGATCCGTGTCCCTCGGGGGGACTTTGTGAAAAAGGTTTGGACTACTCTCAAGCTTCCAGAACAAATTTAATTTTAAGCAAAGACTCCTTGCCTTCAAGTAAAGTTTTAGGGATCCTACTAGGATAGATCAATGAACTCACAAGAAACTAGTATGAGTGTATAATTCCTCTCCTGTACTTACAAAATACTTTTGTTTATGCTCAACTGCTCAAATTTATGCCACTGGTCCCATGACTACAATAATAATGGCAATAATGACAGTAATCACATAGTAGTATACATGCTAATAATGTTAAACAACGATAACTTTTTACATGTTGCAAATTTACTAAGTGCTAAGCACCATGCTAAGTGCTTTACATTCTCAAATGTATTAGGGAGCTGTATGAAATTGTGGTCAAAAGTATAAACTCCAGAGATAGACTGCTGTGTGATTCTTTCATTTATGTTATATGTGATCTTGCAAAAGTAACACTGTTTTTTCTTTTTAAAGTATTTGGGTTTAAACTCTGGGTGCAGTGCATATGAATCATAACTCTGGCCTCCAAAGAGTAAATTCTTACTGACTCAGAGAATACCTTCTGGTCAGACACTAATGGCTCACACCTAAAATCCTATCTACTCAGGAGACTTGAGATCTGGAGGACTATGGTTTGAAGTTGCCTGGCAGAAAAACTTGCAAGACTACATCTCCAAAATAACAAGCAAAGAGCCAAGCCGTAGACATGGCTCAAGTGCTACCCAAGCAAGCAATCAAGATGAACAAGCAGAAGGCCCTAAGTTCATGCCTCAGTACTGGTTTTAAAAAGAAAAATGTCCACTTTCTAAGGCTGTTATAATGTGTAAAATGTTCATAATAATACCTAAATTTAGTATATGAGGCAATTAAAATTCAGAAAAGTAAAGGTTACATATCAGTTAATAGAGATGATTCCCATATCTGCCTGACCCTAAACCGCATATTCTTTGTGTTCCCATTCTCATTCTCTCTCTTGCAATTGAAGATAGGTCAACTGTATCATACAGGACATCATACTTGTGATCTCTCTGATCTTTTCCTATATAAGTGTATTATAGTCTTGACAGGGCAGCATTAAATTTTTTTAGATGTTAATTATATCTAATATATTACATTTCATCAATTCTGAGACACTTCTATGAGTCATGTGTCTTTTAACTGGCCACAGTTTTCCTTTCTTAGTAGCACATAAAATAATGGTGCATCTTAAATTAATAAATATGGTAGCTGTTAAGTCCATGTGTTCTATTAGAATTAGATTTCAGTCTACATTAAAGGCACTGTCTAAAGCTTGCCTAACACTCATGGACTCAGTCCCATTCAATCTCTGTTTCTTCATTTAAACTTCACTGCACTTTGACTATCTCCTTACCGCCCTTTCCCCATTCTCCTATGATTATCAAACTCCTATGGCTATGACAGATTAATTTTCTGGTTTAGGCTCTGGGTTTGATTTTTGTGTCCCTTGTCTTGATATTTTCTTTCTGATGACTAAGGGTTTTGGTCATAATGACTCCTTTGATTGACAAACCTACTGACACTCCCTCCTTATAGACTGACCTCACAAGCAGCTCTCACTTCACAAGCCAAGTAGACTCTATGGTGAGCTGAGAAAGTATTTGAGCCTGAACACATAACTGTTTCCCTTCCACCCCTGACATTTTATCTATAAAACCCTTTAATAAGTACTTATCTGATACATACTTAAACTTTTTTCCTGTTTTAGCCTGAGTGCCTCCATTCCACATATGGTCAATCTCTTCATAGAAGAAAAAAATGTCAAGTTTTACATCATCTTTTCCCAGGAAAGATAGCTCCAAGCTGTCTCCCACCTAGGAGGAAGAAGAAAACTTTAGAAATTCACACAATGAGCATATCTTTTAAAGTCAGAAAACACTCTAATGTTTTGCACACATAGAATACTAATGATAAGATGTATGTTTTTTCAAGTTAAAGTACCTCTTAATGTGGGGTTCATCTGTAGAAAGCCACCATCAATTTTTCTTAAATGCATATAAAATAATGTTTGAGCTCTAAGCATATTCTCATATGAGGCCCTTGTCTGACGGATAGCTGATAAAAATCTCCCATTCTGTGGTATTATTTATCTTATTAGTTATATACTTTGTCACGCAGAAACTCTTCAGTTTGATGAAATTCCATTTATCCATTCTTTGATTTGTTGTGATTCTAGATCTTTACTTAGGAAGTTTTGACCCATATCTAGGAGCCCTAGTGCTTTCCTTACCCCTTCACATAGTATTTTTATATTTGGCCTTACATTGATCTCTTCGATACATTTTGAATTGATTCTGGTACAGAATCAGAATCAGAATATATAAGGACTTAGCTTCAGTTTTCTACATGTGGATAGGCAATTCTGCCAGCACTATTTGTTGAAGAGGCTGTTTTTCTCCCAACCTGTGTTTGGCTCCCTTATCGAATATTAGGTGCCTCTAAGTCTGTGGGTTCATTTCTAGGTCTTCTATTCTGTTCCATTGGTCCTCAGGCCTATCCTTATGCCAGTACCAAGCTGTTTTTATTACTATGGTTTTGTAATGGAGTTTAAAGTTTGGTATTGATATTCCTCCAACACAATCTTCCTGCTAAGGACAGTTTTTGCTATTTGGGGTCTTTATTATTCCATATGAATTTTTGCTTTTGCTATTTCATTAAAGAATGTTATTGGGATTTTGATGAGTTGCACTGAATTTGTAAATTGCTTTGGGAAGTACTGCCATTTTTATGATGTTAATGCTTCCAATCCAGAAGCATTAAAGTTTTTTTCCATTTCTTTAAACCTTCAATTTCTTTTTTCGGATTTTTAAAGTTTTCACAGTAGAGGTCCTTCACACCGTAACTCCTAGGTATTTTATTTTGGGGAGGAGTTGCTTTCCTGTTTTCAGTCTCACTCTTATTGTTGGCATACAGAAGAACTGATTTTTGTGGGTTGATTTTATACCCTATTTTGCTAAAGTTTTGGATCAGCTCAGGTAACTTGAAGGAGGGCTCTATACAGGACCATGTCATGTGCAAAGAGGAATAGTTTTACTTCTTTCCCTATCTATCTTTTCCCTTTCCCTTTTATGTTTTTCTCTTGCCTTATTGCTCTTGCTAGAAATAGTATATGTACACAATGGAATTGTACTCATCCATGAGAATGATATTATACCATTCAAAAGAAATGCAAAGACTTAGAAAAATTTATATTAGGAGAAGTAAGCCAGACCCCAAAAAACGGGTGGCATGGTTTTCCTCTTTTGTGGTAACTAGAATTTGCCTAAAAATCTGTAAGTAAACACACTGGATGGTAAGAGAAAAAAATACACTGGAACATGATAAATTTACAGGTTTCTAGGCATTCACACAGAATAAGACCAAAGAAGGATATTCTTAGGAGAGGATCACAAAGGCACAATACCTATGGGCATCTAATCATATAAAATAATATTTATTAAAATGAACTCCAGGAAATGGAAACAAGAGGATGTTTTTTCTTTGTTGCTGTGTAGTTTTCTTTTCCTTTTGTCTTGTTTGTTCATTTACCTGTCTTTGGGAGGGTAATGGGAAGCACAGAAATGGTGAGACAAAGGGTGAACAAATGCAGCAGTGATACTCAGTAGATACAATGTTGAAAATGAACTATACAACTTGTGGTTGGGGATAGGAGGGCAAAACTGGAAGAGAGCAAGGGAAAGGGTGACAGTGTTCAAAAAGAAATGTATTCTTTATGTGACTTAGGTAACTAACTTTTCTGTAGTTCACCTTTACAATAACAATAAATGAACTTTTTAAAAATTAAAAAAAAAACA
This sequence comes from Perognathus longimembris pacificus, assembly GCF_023159225.1. Classification (NCBI taxonomy): domain Eukaryota; kingdom Metazoa; phylum Chordata; class Mammalia; order Rodentia; family Heteromyidae; genus Perognathus; species Perognathus longimembris. The sequence goes on along the minus strand of NC_063161.1, from coordinate 138,525,513 downwards.
AAGTCCCTTATAATACAAAAAAGTAGATCTAGAAAAGAAAAAAAATGTGTCTTAGAACTGATGACAATGCAGAATAAATGATTTATGGACATCCAAATAGTACTCTGCAAAGAAAACAGAAACACTCTGTTCCACAGTACCTTTCTGACTAAAGATAAAAACCAAACAAAAATAATTCCCTCTACTAACTCCCCAAAATCTTTCAGGAAGTCATCATAATCAATAGTCAATCAATCAGTAAAATGAAGTATATATATAAGAAACACATAGCACAGACCATTATCTTATATACATTAAAAAAAGAAATACAAAATTAAGGTACAGAAAAAAATAGGGAACATTTAATTAAAGAAAAATCCAACAAAAACCCCACTCCCTACTTAGTGTGTCTGCTTGTTACAGCACTAATCACGTAATAATTTATTTGAGATATTTTCCCCTCTTAATTTATTTGGGAAGGAAAATATGTAACTTATCTAGGTGTTTTAGATACAGAGTACAGTGACAGACACACAGAGAATAAGACTGAAAGCTCAATTGCTTTGCCTTTCATCTTGGGAAAATGTTCCATTAAGTTTTTTTCAGTAAGCTACAATGATTATTTATGATTGAAGAAATAAGTTCTCAGGGACTAAACATATTTCTACTTCCATTAGTGGATAATACCTCTTTGGGAACAAGTAAATTAAGACTAAGATGATTACAAGTAATCACAGGCTCAGAACATACGAATACAAATGTTCACAGAGCAAGATTTCATCAGCCCTGGCTGACCTTTGAGAAAACTTTTATAACTTAGGATAAGTTAGATAAACAAGAAATTGAAGTATTTGTTTAAAATTATTTTAAATGATTATATTTCTACCCCTTAGCAATCAATGGAATATTTTGTGCTGACAATTTTAATATCTATTCTTGAGTGAACAGAATTAAATGACTATTAGAACAAATACAGCTTCAGATAGGGTGGGAGTCTTCCATACTATATTAATTTTACATTATATTATTATCTCCTATAATGGCAATAAATATGCTTACAAGAGACTAAGATCTTTCTTTCTTATCAATAAAAACCCAAGTTTTTAGCTTTTCCTTAGGTAGTGAAATTATATAGAGCAATAAGTTTCTGCTAAAACCATCCTAGTCAATATTAAGTGACAATATTATACATGCAGTGGGGTTTTTATTTCTGTTGCTAGGGTTTTTTGTTTTTGTTGTTTGTTTTAAGGCAGCCTAGAACTTGGTTCAAACTGTCTTCAAACTTTCAGTTCTCTTGCCTCAGCCTCCCTAGTGCAGGAATTACAGGCATGAACTATAATATCTTTCTTGTAGCATTCTTAATCATATATAGTTGAGTAATATAAACTTTACAATTGAGACATTAATTATAAAATTTAGCTGATTCTTGTTACTGACCTTCCCAAACTTGTGTTTGAGTGCAAGTCCTGCTTCCTGAAATGCTAAAACAATGTCAGATTTGTAATCTCGTATAAAAACACCTATGTCGACATCTTTGCTATAAGGAATAATATTGCACTGTCGATACCATCCTAAAAAGACATAAAATTAAAAATAAGTTATTTAAAAATCATAAGTGGATGATCTTTGTAACAAAAGATTTTAGTGCACAGAATTAGATGTAGTGTGCATCACCAAAATTATTTTCTTTAAATTAAATACTAAATTAAATGCTTTGGCTATAGTAGTCACATCTTTAAGAAATTTCTATCTGATCTATCTATCTATCTATCTATCTATCTATCTATCTATCTATCTATCTATCTATCTATCTGATTTAGGTTGTTTTGTTTTGTTTTATTTGAGCCAGTCCCAGGGCTTGAACTCTGGGCACTATCTGTGAGCTTTTTTGCTTGATACTGGAGTTCTATCACTTGAGCTACAGCTCTACTTCTGGCTTTTTCAGTGCTTATCTGGAGTGTCTTGTGGACTTTACTGCTTGCGATGGCTCTGAACAACAATCCTCAGATCTCTGTCTTCCAAGTAGTTAGGATTACAGGTGTGAGACACTGGCACCCAATGATTTCTGATTTCCTTACTGGTCTGAACACTGCTTTCTTTTTTTTTTTGGCCAGTCCTGGGGCCTGGACTCAGGGCCTGAGAACTGTCCCTGGCTTCTTTTTGCTCAAGGCTAGCACTCTGCCACTTGAGCCACAGCGCCACTTCTGGCCATTTTCTGTATATGTGGTGCTGGGGAATTGAACCCAGGACCTCATGTATAAGAGGCAAGCACTCTTGCCACTAGGCCATATCCCCAGCCCCTGAACACTGATTTCTTTAAACTTTCATGATATGTTTTAATTTCTTAACAAATTATTTGCTTTAATAATAATGTTAACTAGTCATCTATTTTTAAAAAGTTGTTGTTCAAATGTTTAATCATTAACATTTAATGATAAAGTATCTGTTAAATGTACTAAAATATTTAGTTATGTACCTTAAACAATACATCTTTCCTGAATCAATAACTGGTAGCATTTAACAGCTCTGAACCGCTCACATCTGATGTGCAATATAAAAATGATTTGAAGCCAGGTGCCAGTAGCTCATGCCTAGCTACTCAGGAGCCTGAGACCTGATGATCGTGATTCAAAGATAACCCAGGCAAGAAAGTCTGTGAGACTCTTATCTCCAATAAAATACTCAAAAACAGCTACAAGTAGTGCTGTGGCTCAAGTGGTAGAGCCCTAGCCTTGAACACAAAGAGGCTCAGAGACTGACCATGCCCTGAATTCAAGCCCAGAACTGGGTGAGAGAAAAGAAAAGAAAAAAAAAGGAAAGGAAAGGAAAGGAAGAGAAAGGAAAGAAAAGAAAGGAAGGAGGGAGGGAGAGAAAGAAAGGAAAGAGAAGGGAGGAAGGGAGGGAGGGAGGGAGGGAAGGAGGGAGGGAGGAAGAAAGGAAGGACGGAAGGAAGGAAGGAAGGAAGGAAGGAAGGAAGGAAGGAAGGAAGGAAGGAAGGAAGGAAGGAAGGAAGGAAACACTTGAGACTGAAGCCAGTGGCTCACACCTGTAAATCCTAGCTACTCAGGAGGTTGAGACATGAGGATAGCCGTTTTTAAAGTCAACCCAGGCAGGAAGTCCATGTGACTCAAATCTCCAATTAACTACCCAAAATCCAGAAGTGGAGCTCTAGTTCAATGGTAGAACATTTACCTTAAGCACAGAAGCTCGGACAGTACCTAGGGCCTTGAGTTCAAGCCCCAGGACCAGCAGCACCAAAGGGGGGGTGGCGAGGAGAAGGTTAAGGTTTGATTTACTATTTATCTACTTCTTAATTAGGTACTACAAAATCATTCTAAAAGTTTTTTTTACCTTAGTACTACTAAGGATTATTTTTAAAGTAAATTAGCATTTGTAATTACCTTAATAGGCATTGTTATCAGGAACTATTACTTAGAATTCTAAAATAATCCTATAAAATAATTATAAGTGATTAAAAGTAGAAGACTCCTTGAACATTTAATGCAGTAATATCTAATAACTCCTTATTTTCATAAATGTATTTAAATAAAACCATCGGGCTAAAAAACTCAAAATCGTGAATGAAAATTATTAAAAGTATTTTTGATGATAGACTATGAATCACCTTGCCTCCAAAACAGTTAAATCTTAAAGCAAATACTATACAATTATGTGAGATGAGTTCTTTTTTGGGCTTGCTGGAGTGGAGCTTAACAAGAGAGAGTACCACGTAATCATCTATGGCCTGAGGCGTGGGATAACTACAGGTACCAGTTTATGCCTGCTGTAATCACAACAACTGTTTAGAGCATTTTCTTTCTTTCTCAATCATATTCTGAGTTGAATAATAAACTCTAGAGTGTAACTCTTTATAAAAGCTGACCTTACTTTTGTCACATATAGTGAAACAGCAAAAACTACAATAGTCAAGAGAGAATCAATTGAAACAGAGCTAAATGTAAAGTTGTAAATAATTCTAAATTCCAAAGAAGTTTCATCTACTTAATGAACAATGGGTGGAGGGCCAGAAATCCTTCTCATATTCTCCAAGCTACTTGCTTAAGGACTATCAACATGCTTTTCTCTCCCCATCTTTGACGAACAGTGATGCCCAGCCAGTGATACTATCAGTGAGCTGGAAAAGGTTTATGGACACCCTCATGACCCCTTTTCTGTCTTCCTCTCAGAATTTTTGGTGCAACATAAACTGGTTGTATGCTGTGTAAGTAACACAGAAAGTTATGATGAAGGCCATTAGAAACAAATAAAAAATACAACTTTTAAAAATAAATAAAATGCTAAGCTAAGGGTTATTTGAGAATTGGTTGATGTTGTTTTACCCACATTATTTGTAGTTTTTGGTGATCACAAACATCACCTTCCCAAAATTCTACTCTATATTTACAGTTCATTTCTTTGAAGAAGTTAATACATTCTTGCTTCATTTATGTATGTTTTAAATAGACATTACACTTCTAATACCATTAATGTTTTGTTACTTCATGCATTCATTGCTAAAGCTGAAAAGGATGAAATGACAAGCCAATGTAAAGCAGTAAGGATTTTACCTAGACAAGTTCCACTGCTAAGCCAAAATGGCACTCTCAATTTCTTTAACGTTTTGGCTGCTAGCTGAAGCAACTCCTTTGCACTCTTCCGAAAGGACATGGCCTCCACAGTGTTATCATCAAGATACTGCTGCAGATTTAATACACAGTCAGCAATTGTAGCAATTTCTTAAGTACCAGACATATTCATGTGACATCTTAAATTGAAAACTCAATGTCATGTATCTTTCTTTTCTACTAAAAAAATCTTTATGGATACTTCTCAGTCACATTAAAATAAAAGCAGATTTTAGGAGGTAGACAACAGCAACTCATGACTATAATCCTAGCCACTAAGATCTATGAATTATGGTCAGAGCCAGCACAGGCAAATTCATGAGACTCTTATCTCCATTAACCAGCAAGGAGCAGGAATGGGAGAGTGGCTCAAGTAGTAGAGCATCAGCTAGCAGTGAAAATGCTAAGCAAAACTGTGATGCCCTGAATTCAAGCCCCCAGTGGCACACAAGCATGTGGGCACACATACGTGTATGCATGATTGTACACACACACATATACACACACTTTTTTTAAAGAGTAGATTAGATTCTAGGAAAGATCAGTTGAAAAGAAAGGAACATGACAGGATTCCTAACAAAGGAAATGTAAACATTTATAAGCTTCCTCTTCCATATTACAATTTAGCAGGCTGGGCAGTTACAGGAAAAGAAGGCTAATTACAGAGCTACAAGCATAACTGAAATAAATCTTTTCAACATAATTCATCAATGTTATTAGTTATTGCAGACTGTACAGTAGGGAAAGCTAGGATTTTGATTTGGATTATCTATGTTCGAATTTAGATCTACTCCTTTTTAGCTATGATCTTAGGTATATCATCCCAGTACTTAAACTCTATGAAACAAGTGACTTAGTTTTACTTATCAGATATCTCCAGTGTCTGGAACAGTGCTTCAATATTTGTTAAATATGTAAGTGAATAAAAGAACATATCTCTGGCAGATCTAAATTTTCCCATCTGTAATTTTAGAATAAAAACTCCTTCCTGGACTACAATTAAGAGTTATGCCTTGCCAAGTATAACATTTCATACAAATATTATAACATTTCATACAAATAATACTTCCTAGTCATCTTGCTTTTGTTTTCATTTTTATTCTGAAACTCAGTAAAATTCTTCAATGATGCTTTGTTATCTATGGGACAAAGAATTCTAACTTCCAAAAGCACACAATTTCCTCCAACATAAAAAGTATCTACTCTTTTTAAGATAAGGAAACTAAGGCTCAAAACTGTTCCAAGGCTTCAGCTTGAATTAAGGGAAGGAAAACAAGAATGTAGATGTCTAGAAGGTCCTAGCCAAGTGTCTAGATGTTTCCATATTTTCTTCTGGTTTTTCACTATAATTCAGTGGACTTGAGCTCATTTATTTTTGTGTGATTCTTTTTTCTGAAACCAAATTCAGAAAAAACAAACAAACAACACATGTATTATTCTGGTTCTGAACTTCTTGGTTGTTTGAGAAAATAATTAAAGTAAGTCTGCCTTATATGCAGATTACACATAGTTCTGATCGAGTATAGACAAAATAAGTAAATAATTATTTAAAAAAGAAAATTCAAAAACAAAAAATTTAAATTCCTATATGTGCATTACCTAGCTAGTACTGAACTCTATGCATCGGAACATTCGGTTTTTCCTTAGTGGTGGTGTCCTGAGAATCAGTACCAAAGGTGTATTGTAAAATCAAATAGAAAGCCAGAAAACACCTCTTTTCCTCCATCCTAAACTCTCAATGTGAGAGCTATTAGGTAAGGCAGAGTAAGAAAGGCACATAAGTATGATCTGGCACATGAGATTAGAGCATGGGCAGATGAGGAAGGAAGATTAGAAGGGGTGTCTGGAATATGTAGCCAGAGCCAAGCAGCAGGATGAGAGCCTCCTTACAAAAGAATACCCTGATGTAGACGGTCAAAGCCTGAATAGGGGATTTCTACTGATGAATATGGAATAATCTGAAGATCAGAATAAACAATGAAAATAGTAGACTATAACCCATGAGGTAAAGCAGGAGCCATGAATTTCTTAAAGTCTGATGAGAAAAATATTGATAGGGCTATAAATTCAACCCCAATACTTGGGCAGTTCTAGGGTTTATATGCAGGACCTCACATTCACTTGGTTTGTTTGCTTGGCTGGTTCTCTGCCACTCAAGCCCCATCTTCAACCATGCTTTTCCTTGTATTAATGTACTATGTATTAATTTCCTATGAATTATATGTTAATTTCCTAATTTTTATATTAAGACGAAAGAAAATGTTCTTGATTTTTATAAAATACCCAAGTATTTGTGGCTGTAGGATATCTGTTGTACAGCTTATTCCCAAGAGGTTCAGGGAAAAATTGCATTTGTATTGTATTAAGAACTTTAAGACTGAAATAATTATTTATTGCCAGGTGGTAATTCCAGCACTCAGCAAGCTGCAGCAAGAACACCATGATGTCAAGGCCAACCTGGCCTACACAGAGATTTCCAGGTCAGAATGAGCTGCATATTGAGTTCCTATCTCAAAAAATTCATTCTCATTAAAACAAAAACAAAAAAACAACTTTTATTGTGTTTATATGTTCATTGCCTTACACTAGGAATTGTATTTAAAATGTTTTGGCGCCATCAAGTGTTCAAATACATATATGTCAGTTTAATTTGAAAACTGATTTCTCTGCTGGCTTTTTTTGTTTGTTCATTTTGTTTTTGTTGCCAGTCCTGGGGTGTGGACTCAGGGCCTAAACGCTGTCCCTGGCTTTTTTTTGCTCAAGGCTAGCACTCTACCTCTTGAGCCACAGTTCCAGCTTCCGGCTTTTTTCTATATATGTGGTGCTGAGGAATCGAACTCAGGACTTCATGTATAAGAGGCAAGCACTTTACCACAAGGCCATATTCCCAGCTCCCTATTGGCTTTTTCGTTTTTTCTTTTCTTTTCTTTTTTTGTGTGCCAATCTTGGGGTTTGAACTCAGGGTCTGGGACTGATTTCCAGACTTTGGGTAATTAACTAGATATAAGAGTCTCAGGGAGTTTCTGCCTGGGCTGGCTTCAAACTGTGATCCTCAGATCTCAGCCTTCTGAGTAGTTAGGATTACAAACATGAGCCACTGGTGCCTGGCTTTCCTGGCATTTTTGATCAAATGGGTCTAATATATGAAATAATAAAGAATTAAGCGTTAAGAGAATAAGGATAGAAAAGCATTATAAACTCTATTACTCACTTGATACTAGTATTATCAATACACTTGAAGGAGAGAAAAACAAATTAGGAATTCCAAATCTGGCTCACTGCCAGTGAAGGATACAAAAAAACAAGATGGATGACTACAGAATTCCACCTGATCATGTCATGAATATAAACTTCCACACAATACAGTTTTGTTAATTCTTGTGCTTTTTGCACCCAAAGTATGAGGCTATGAATGGATTAGCATTCTGAGCATGTTTCACGCATATTCTTTTCTCAAACACTGATTGAGTACTTGTCCTTAACATTAATATATTCACAAGCAGTGATATTGATCAAGATGCACTCTATTCATAAACTGACCACTCAAAGGTAATAAAAATATAGTTTTAAAAACATATGTTCACACGACTGTTCAGTATTTTGAAGCATTTTACATTAATAATTCCTTTTCACAATAAAAACAACAAACGAATCTGGGAAAATGCTCGTTGAATAGCTCCAACTTTGCTAGGCTAAAGCAGTTCTAAAAATCATTTGATTTTGATGAACACCTTATTCTCCATTCATTTACCCATATTTATGGGATCTTTTCTTTGTACCAGCTACTTTGACAGATACAGTGTAACAGAGGTGACATAAAATTCGATGCCTGTCATCCACAATTCACCATAATTGCTATTACAGAGGTGGTGGAGCAGATCCCTTCAGGCAGTAAGTGTGAGGGGTTAATTTATGCACCAAACTTCTCTTCTTCCTATTACTGTGTGGCGAGGAAATGGCAGACAGCATTTGCCTACTAGGGTAAGCCCATCCACACATCTGTCTTCCAGCTCCTCATCCATGAGGCTCAGCAGATTTTACAGTACTCCAGTCACAAACGTAAGAGGATAGGGCCAAGAAGCCACACTTGAGTTGTAAATAATAAAGCTGCTACTTATTTTTCGAATTCTGTTTATCTCCTTGTGTATGAAGCATTTAAAAGGCAGAGAACTATAGATAATAAAGGGCAACTGAAAGGATTAGGGTACCAAAACCTCACTGTCTATTTGTTTTCACGCCATGTGTTTTCTTGTCATTTTAAAGCTGAATTTTTATGCCCTTCAAAATCATCTTTATATACCACATGGCCAGAAGCCTGGAAAAGTCATTCAATAAATGTTTACTGAATTGAAAGCTAGAACAGCAAAATAAAGTTCAAAAAGCAGCTGGTCTTTGTATGACGTTAGTCTTCAAAAACTTTCACAAACACAAAAATTCATATTCAGTACCAAACCTTTGAGAATTTTTTTCTGACTGTTTCCAAAATCTACAGTAGGACTCATCTCCTATACTGACCTTATTCTACTTGGATTGCTTTAAAGACAGAAGCCAGTTTCGTTTATAGAGATTACAAACTATCAAAACTAACGGCAGAGGAAACGACTTACATTATAAGACTACTTAAGAAAGGTAAGTAAATACCAATATATTCAATTAGGGAAGGAATAGTTGATTTTTAGTTTTTTGAGATATTGTCCTGCTGGCTGGAATTCAGTTCTTCTGCCTGTCTCCCATGTACCACTGCATTGGGTACACTGGGTTTGAATTCAAGACCTTGTACCCAGCAAGCACTCTGCCACTTGTGCCACACCTTCGGACCTGTTTGGTTTTTTTACATTAATTTTTAGATAAGAGTCTCATTACTTCGTTCTGGAGCCAGACTGGATAATTCCTTCCTACAAAGGCCATCCTCCATAGCTGGGGTCACCCAGGTATGAGCCAGTTTATCTGGATTGTTGGCTGAGATGGAGGTATTGCTAACTTTTGCCCTGGCAAGCTTTACATCCCTTCATTCCCCCATCTCCTTAAATACTGTATAACATTCCTTTTCATTTAAAAAGCACATGATCTGGTTGTCTCTAACCTGAAAGAATGCTCGAGCTTCTTTATACCTACACTCAATAAATCTCGAGTGTGGTATTTCTTCTAGAAAGTGTCCTATGTCTTTTGGAATGAGAACTTCCAGTCCATCAACAGTAACTTGCTGTAACTCTGGCCTGAAAACAAAAGTTAAGCTTTATTACAGGATTTAATCCAGAATACCAACCACCTGTTCAAAAAAGTAAAAATTAACAGAATAGCTCAATATCAAATATATTTTCTTCAATCGTCTTAGATATCAATTAGGAATTTCAGTAAGATTTTGAAAATCTGATATCTAACAAAACATTTCAAGTATTTGGGTAACACGGCTTTAAAAACCTAAAAGATGTCTTTCTGAAAAATTTTATTTGAAACAGATTAAAAGTAGTAAAAATAGAACAGTGCTTAAGTTTTAACTGAAATAATGAGGGGCCAACATTGTTTTTCACAGCCCTACCAATTCTTTTCTGGTCATTTATATTCCTGAAAACTGGGTTTGGTTTAGAAAAGGTGTGTTTTCATATATACAAAAAACAAAGACCATTCTAGGTTTAAATGCCTTATTGACTGATCCATAGATAATTGATTTTGCCTGTACTTACTGGGGCTTGAACTCAGGGTCTTTTGCTGCCCTTTAGTTTTTTTCTCTTTCTTTCTCCCTTTCTTCGTGTGTGTGTGTGTGTGTGTGTGTGTGTGTGTGTGTGTGTGTGTGTGTGTGTGTGTGAGTGCAGGTCTTGAAGCTTGACTTGGGGCGTGAGCACTAGTTCTGAGCAAAACAGTGATGGCTCACACCTATGATCCTAGCTACTCTGGAGACTGAGATATGACAAATGCTGTTCAAAGCCAGCTAGGGAAGGAAATTCTGTGAGACTTTTATTTATCTCCAAATTAACTACCAGAAAACCAGAAGTGGAGATATGACTCAAGTGTTAGAGCACTAGCCTTGAGCAATAGAGATCTGGGACAACACCCAGGCCCTGAGTTCCAGCCCCATGACCAAAAATAAAAAAGCTCTACCACTTGAGCAAGAGCTCCACTTTCAGCTTTTCAGCGGTAAAGAAAAAGTCTCACAGAGTTTCCTGCCTGAGCTGGCTTTGAACCATGATCCTCAGATCTTAGCCTTCTAAGGAGCTAGGATTACAGGCCTGAAACATTGGCACATAGCTCAAGGCTGGTTCTCTAACACTTGAGCTTCACCTTCACTTTTGGTTGCTTTTTGTTTTGTTTTGGGTAATGATTAATTGGAGATAAGCATCTCACAGAATTCTTGGATAGGTTGGCTTTGAACCATAATTCTCAGATCTCAGCCTCCAGAGTAGAAAAGATTAGAAGGTGTCAAGCCACTGATGCCTGGCTTGAATACCATTTAAAATTGTTTCTCAAATATTCAATTTTTAAATACTATAGAAAGGCAACAATAAGGGCTAGGAATATGGCCTAGTGGCAAGAGAGCTTGCCTCGTATACATGAAGCCCTGGGTTCAATTCCCCAGTACCACATATATGGAAAATGGCCAGAAGTGGAGCTGTGGCTCAAGTGGCAGAGTGCTAGCCTTGAGCAAAAGGAAGCCAGTGACATTGCTCAGGCCCTGAGTCCAAGGCCCAGGACTGGCAAAAAAAAAAAAAAAAAAAAAAAAAGAAAGGCAACAATAAGCACCCCTTGGTAGTTCTTTTTTTTTTGTTTTTTTTGGCCAGTCCTGGGCCTTGAACTCAGGGCCTGAGCACTGTCCCTGGCTTCCTTTTGCTCAAGGCTAGCACTCTGCCACTTGAGCCACAGCGCCACTTCTGGCCATTTTCTGTATATGTGGTGCGGGGGAATTGAACCCAGGGCCTCACGTATACGAGGCAAGCTCTCTTGCCACTAGGCCGTATCCCCAGCCCACCCCTTGGTAGTTCCAAAGTACAATAGATAGGCATTGTCTCTCTAGAAGTTACCAAGAAACATAGCCAATATGGACATTTTTACAAGGATGGTAAACTTTAAGGCAAGAGTCAAACGTTTGCTGCTACCATTATATCAGATTCTGCTATTTCAATTAGAATGTAACACCATTATAAGTGGCTTCAAAATGGGAAGAAAAGTACTACTAGGTTAGAAACTTTAGACTCTTAATTTTCAATGTTTTTACAACTTGCACTTGTTAATAAAGTTGTAGCTAATCAAATTTTACAAAGTTTCTTCAAATAACTGCTTCTTGCAAGAAATACTTTTATTATGTTGAGAATTAAGGTTATAGATTTACACATAGTTTTCCTAACTATTTAAATTTCCTTTTCTTCTTCTGTTTCACTTTTCTGAGGCAGGATCTCACTGTGTATCTCACACTGACCCAGAACTTGCCATATAGTCCAGGCTGGGCCTTACATAATCCTCCTGCCTTAACCTCTTGACTGGGATTATAAGCATGAGACACTATGCTCAAACATTCTGTATGTATGTCTATGTGTGTGTGTAAGTGCATAAAATACAAAGGTACAAAATACTGAATTATAAACACCTAAGTCTCCACCACAGAAACTGAATCTTGTCAGCCTCTTCAGTTCTCTGTGTATGTTGCTTACCCCCCATCCTCTTAAGAGGTAAACATGTATCTCTTTTTGGTTTTTCTACTTGTACATTCTTTCTATTCTTACTTTTATACTGTTCCATGGTATATCTATAAACATATTATTTGAACTTTTCATGCATATAATCATATTTTAAATTATTTTTGCGTTGTCTGAACACTGTTAGACTCTTCTGTATTCTTTCTGCAATTCATTGATTTCCCTGCTACATAATATTGCCTTGCATAAATGTGTTTGTGTATGCTCAAGCACCATTTGTCTATGTGTGTGTGTGCATGTGTAAAAGACACACCTAAAGGATATATGGAAAGGGGGGCATATATATTAGGATATATGTATATATATATGCCTTTTTATTGTTGAAGAATAATGGATTGCTTAATTTGCAAGCATTATGAGCAATAATACTATTAACATTCACATAAATTTACATGTTAAAGCTCATTTTAAGATGTAAAAGAAAGTTTAAGAATTCGCAGACAATATTCATTTCACATTTCCCCCTTTGGCTCTAAATTTACCTGTCAAAAGCTCCAGGATAACGGCCAAACTGTAGCTTTCGAAAAGGAACAAACTTCCTGTCAATGTGCCCTTTGAGTCGTAGATGGCCATGCCAGAGGTAGTTGCCACTCCTCTCATGGAAGACCACCAAGTGGATGGCATGAGTGGACAACCTGCAGACATAGTGCAGGGGGACTTCAGTTCCAGAAAGTGAGTCGATCCCATCTAGCCGGGGATCCTTGCTCTCAATCTTTATGCACTGAAATCCTATGTTCTCAGCTATCCGAAACCAGCCTTCCTATAACAAAACACACATCAAGTGTGAAAGTGTACAAACTTTGAAAAGGTGAGATATTTTTAAATTTTGAACTGGTTTAATCCCATACTGCTTTGTAGGAAACACATTCCATCATCTAGAAGCAACGGCCCTACCTCATTCTTCCACAGATGATATTGCAGGGCAAATGCAGTGAAGTCTCTTGCAACACAGAAAAACTTGCATTCCGAAGCAGAGCCACGAAAAGTATTATTCACTTGTTTATAGTTTTTATTAATCAGTTCCAGAATCAAAGGATCAATAAGGAACACTGGTACACTTTGGCTGGACGTTAGCATAATAAACTTCTTAACCGCACGCTGTTTGAAAAGGAAGAAAACAGGCTTAATGCCAATAAATCAATACAACTAATTTCGTTAAATTTCTATTCATTAATTTTATAAGCCTATATACAGTTTACATAATAGATACCATGCTTTTGTATTAGGAAGAAAGCAAATAATATATATAGTTCCTGCCTACAAGAAGCGCACTTCTAAGGAAGATGAACAAATAGTTACAAGATGAAATACGTTAAAACAAAATCAAAATATTATTACAGAAGTCCATAACAGTAAGCTACTAATTAATATCTAAAAAAAGAAAATCTTCATAGAGAAGTGGTATTTGAGGTGAAAAGTTCCAGCTTACCAATTATTCTGTTATTTTTAGCTAAATCTTTTCAAGAAAAAAGTGCTTTTAAAAAATCAGTAATGTTGGGCTGGGAATATGGCCTAGTTGCAAGAGTGCTTGCCTCCTACACATGAAGGTTCGATTCCCCAGCACCACATATATGGAAAACAGCCGGAAGGGGCGCTGTGGCTTGGGTGGCAGAGTGCTAGCCTTGAACGGGAAGAAGCCAGGGACAGTGCTCAGGCCCTGAGTCCAAGGCCCAGGACTGGCCAAAAAAAAAAAAAAAAAGAAAAAAATCAGTAATGTCAGCCTTTCAAGACAAAAACTTACATATTACTTTTCTTCATATTTGTAATGCTGCTTAGCACTTTCTAGGCAAAAGATTAAGACAAAACTACATTTCTTGCTTGATCGTTCCCAAATAACAGGCAGTTTATTATCTCTTAGTGGGAGAGACAGCTAAATAAATACTTGTTAGAATCATCTTACACACACACACAAAAATTCAACAATTCAGATGAAATGTGTTTCTTTAAAAAATCCAAACTACCACAAGTTGACAGGAAATTTTAATTGTCCTATCCTATTAAAGTAACTGAACTGACTAAAACACACACACACACACACACACACACACACACACACACACTCAAGACAGCCAAAGTAACAATGAGATTCCAATTCAAAAATAAAAAAAAAAGATTAAGTGAGATGACATACAATAAAATAACTGCAATCACAGGAGAACATGCAGTCCCATCTCCCATTTGTTAGTTGAGATGAAGTCTCACTAACTTTTTGCCCACAATGGTCTTCAACTGCAGTCTTCTTGATTCCTGACTCCTGAATGTCTGGGATTATAAGCATGTGCCACTACATCCACAAAAACTTTCCTTTTATAAATCCAACTGGTGTAAACAATGGTTGAAAATAATCACTCCTTGGTGACCTAAAATGCTCATCTAAAGTGTCCTACATTTCTGGTCATAAAGTAGCCGAAAATCAAAGTATTCCTAAGAAATATCTGGTAATTTTCTTTAATGCATACTAACAGAATAAATCTAATTTTTATTAGTAACTCTTAATTCTAAATTTGGTTATAAAAAGGGTAATGTGTTGTATAAATGTGCAGACTCTAATATTTGTGAAACAAAGTAAGGATACAATGTACATATTGTATTAGTGGTTGTAATGATACTATGCTGGATATATATATTTTTCTTTCTTTCTTTTTTTTTTTTTGGCCAGTCCTGGGCCTTGGACTCAGGGCCTGAGCACTGTCCCTGGCTTCTTCCCGCTCAAGGCTAGCACTCTGCCACCTGAGCCACAGCACCCCTTCTGGCCGTTTTCCATATATGTGGTGCTGGGGAATCGAACCGAGAGCTTCATGTGTAGGAGGCAAGCACTCTTGCCACTAGGCCATATTCCCAGCCCTATATTGTTTTCTTGATCACTTACTTTCTCTTATTTTTAGTTCTTCCCACCCCCCAACCCCCCCCCCCAGTACTGGGGCTTGAACTCAGGGCCTGGGCACTGTCTCTGAGCTTCTTTTTGCTTAAGCCTAGTGCTCTACTACTTGAGCCACAGAGCCACTTCAGGCTTTTTCTGTTTATGTGGTACTGAGGAATTGAACCCAGGGCTTGATGCATGCTAGGCAAGTACTCTACCATTAAGCCAAATTCCCAGGCCTTCAGTTCAATTTTGGTTAATTTGGGAAGCATCATAGCTCAGTGAATAAGAGTGCAAAGAGCAGATAGTTAGAATTTGGGCTCAGCCACTTTCTAGCCAACTATCTTTAATTCTGCTAAACAAATTGAGAGTAACATTATACACTGACTTGTAAGGTTACTGTAAGTACTAAATGAGCCACTGAACCTATGGACTCTCCTCTTCCTCTGCTCTATTACCTACCTCATCTCCAGCACAGCCACTGTCATTGTTTTTATTCCACAAATACTTATGAGCATATAAACATATAAGAGCATATAAACATATAAACGCACATTATAAATTGAGTAACTTTGAGTAACTTTGTTTACTGTACATACCCACTGTATACTATCAAATCCAATTCTGCTTCCTTTAGATTTTGATAAATTAGCTCCATTCTACAAAGATTAAAAAAAATTATAGTAAATTCAAAGCACAGCATGCAACACTGCATGGTGAATATGAAAGTCAAATTACAAAATCAGTTCATAGTCACTAAAAACATTGTCTAAATTCTTATTTACATAGATAATAACTCTAAAATTGTTATAATACAACCCAAGATGTAAAACAATATTTGAAAACAGTAAGTTATTTGTTAAACAGTAATATTCATATGGTCGATATTTCTCAATCTATTAATGTATACGAATAGCAAACTCTGTTATCTCTCTGAAACTAGTTTGTCCATTTAGTTCCATGCTTCTAGTCTAGTCACATTCTGAATTAGTGTTTACAGATCTTGGCCAAAAAAGTATAATAATACTATTGAGTAGCTCCCAAGGGTCAGTGTTAAAATATCCATATATGAACTATATGCTCTTCTACCCCATCAGCACAATTCTGAAAAACAGGCATTATGATTTGTAGTACCCATACCTGTTCTTTTCCCAATGTGTACCATAATTTCTTATAGTTTTGTTTGCTTTGTACTATTGCTAGGGCTTGAACTTGGGGTCTGGGAGCTGTCCTTGAGCTGTTTTGCTCAGAGCTAGTGCTCTACCATTTGAGCAACAGCTCACTTCCACTTTTTTTTTAATATATTTTTATTTTATTTTAAATAGTCATTATATAAAATTACACTTGGTTTTTTGTTTTGTTTTTTTGCCAGTCCTGGGGCTTGGACTCAGGGCCTGAGCACTGTCCCTGGCTTCTTTTTCCTCAAGGCTAGCACTCTTGCCACTTGAGCCACAGTGCCACTTGTGGCCGTTTTCTGTATATGTGGTGCTGGGGAATTGAACCCAGGGCTTCATGTATACGAGGCAGGCACTCTTGCCACTAGGCCATATCCTCAGCCCCATCACTTCCACTTTTTAATGGCTAACTGAAGGTAAAAGTCTCACTAATTTTCCTGTCCAGAGTTAGCAAAGGAGAAAATACATTAAAGCAGTCTCATGATAAGGAAAATTACCTTTGCTGACAAATAATGCTTGTAGTAGTACAACTGAAACAAGAGAAATGCAGAACTTGTCAGAGTTAACAGGGCCAAAATCACGTTTTTGTTGATTCTACTCATGGGGTGTTGGCTTGGTTGTCTTCTGAAAATAATCTGGTTGTTTTCATCTTTTTGGATTAAAAAAAATCATTTTCTATGAACACAGATACTTCTGGAAAGGAGAAATAAAAAGGCTTTTTAACTTCTAGATTACAATAGCCCAAATAAAAAGTTATCTAAAGTTCCTCAGAATATTCCTACCAACAAAGATTGAGGGATGATGTTCTCCAAAGTTTCAGATTCAGCACACTTGGTGGAGGGCCTCTGAATGTGTACTTCTGGCATGTTCCCTGGTGCCGCGCCTCCTTCTGACCACGCTGAGAATGACTTCCACAAGACACTTGAGGTGGTTTTGGTCTAAAAATATGATGGCTCTTTTTGAGGTGTGTGTGTGTGAGATACCTATAGTGGTCAGTTTTTATAAATACCCTCATCTATGTCCCAGTGTAAAGAATACCATGAATATTTTTGTTTTTTCATCCTAGATCCTCTGATTTGTTTAGAATAAGAAATTTAATATAGGTATACTTATCTCTTCTCCAGTATTTGAGTTTGATTAAATACATTCTTCTAGTATCTACCTTTATATCTTTGCACTAAAACCTCTATTTCATGTCCAAGCTTTGAAAAAACTGTTTGTTCTGTAGCTATAAAATATCAGTGAACTTATAACAACTTTTGCCTTCTTTCCCCTTTTAGTCATTTTTCTAGTTATTTCTACTTTGTTATCTATTCTATCCCATAACTACGAATCTGGTATTTTGTTATGTTCCCTGCCAATTCTGTTGCTAATCTCTGCTCATTTTTGGAAAACTGGTTTTCATCTTATTGCAGTTGTCTACTGAAAGTTTGATTGTGACGCCACATTTTATTTTCCCAAATAACTTACAGGTTTGTAATGCTAAGCATTCCCTTGACATGGTAGCTGATTTCCCCACTGATGGATCGTTTTAAGGGATAAGCAGCTGAACATACATACATTCCTTTCCTTAGGAAATTCAGTTTTCATTAAAACTACATTATGTAATGACATCCATTACTGTGTATTGGTTTCTTCCTTAGGCTATATTCTTTCAAACTGGAGAATAAAGATTTCTTGCTTGTGTGGAGTTTCCTAGATATGGTTGACTACTTTTCTGAAGGTGAAGCCTCCATTTCCAGAACTGCAATTAAACAGTTGTTTTATTCCCTTTCATTTCTACTTTCAGAAGTCTGTCATGTGAGTGGGGAGGGGAGGGTCAGGTGGGTACCCCCCCCCCAAGTATTTAAGCTTGAACTCAAGTAGGATACTGAGCTTTTTCACTCAAGGTTAGTGCTCTACCACTTGAGCCACAGCTACATTTTCATCTTTTTATTGGTTAATTGGAGATAAGATTTATGGACTTTCCTGGAAGGGCTGGCTTTGAATATGATCCTCAGATCTCAGCCTACTGAGAATGTAGGATTACCAGCATGAGCAAGGGGATTCCAACAGTCATATCTTATACTGAGTTTTCTTTTACTTTTAATTAAAATTCATGCTTTGATGCATTTTCTCATTTAGTCTTTACAACAAATGGCAAGAACCCATTTTTCACGTAGACATTGGGGCATTGAGAAGGGAGGGAAAAAATTAAGACCATACACTTGTTAAATGACCCCTGGAAAACATAAACTCAAGTTTATCTGAGTCTAAACGTGCAGTTCAAAACTACTGTGTGACATTGCCTATGAAACAAAGGCCTCAGGACAGAATTCATTCATCTGCAAAATACGTTTCCCACCAAGTTCATTTCTTGCAAATCTAAGTATAAAGTTGGTTTCATCGAAAAAATTCTGGTGCATGGAGAAAATAGAAAAAATAAAATACAAACTCGGGGCACATACATTTTGGTTAAGTTCATATTTGCCATTAAAAAGCTATGTCCGTGGAGAGGGGAAGGATCATCTGGGACGGGGAAAGAGGTAACATTGTTCAAAAAGAAACGTACTCTTTGCCTGACTCATGTAGCTGCGGCCCATCTGTACATCACCTTTTACATTAACAAGATAAAAATTAAGGAAAAGATAAAGACAGGGACCAAATGCTGAGCTGAGTTTTCATCCATGTCAATTCTGCTTCCCAGGTGGAGCCAGCTGGAAGACACTCCGGCAAATTCCGAGGCGATTCCCGCCATCCAGCTCGCAGGACAGCAGGCTGGTCGGGCTCCGGCAGGCGTCTCAGCACTGCCCGCCCGCCCGCCCGCCAGCCCAAACCCGAGACTGCGCTCCACTCCCGCCGCCCCACGTGGGACGCGGCCGGCGGACACGCGCCAGCGGGCCGGGCACGGACAGGAAGATGTCCGTCCCGGGGTGCTCGGGGTTGACGTGGCCGTCCCGGCCTCCTCCCCGCGGAGGGGAAGGCGGGCGTCCACAAGGCAGGAGGTCACCCAAGGGAGGGCACCCAGGCTAAGGGGAGACGGGCCCGAACCCCCGCCCGCTCGGCCGCGCCCGGCCGCGCCCGGCCGCGGGGCCCACATCTTACCTCACACCGCAGTGGCGGCCACTCTGCTTTACGGCACTCACCGCAACTGCCGCAAAGGGGGTCGTCAAGCGCAGGGCCGCGGCACCGCCCGCCGGGCGCGGGACGTTCCCAAGGTCCAGGCCAGGCCCCCAGCCGGTCCTGGCCCAAGGGCACGTGCTAAGTGCTTAGTGTTGGAGTCGGGATACCACCCTGCTTTGTGGTTTGGGCACCAATGAGCTTCGGTGAGGAAAATATGGCTCATGAGCTTACATTGAACAGAATTCTAGATGTTAACACTGGGTATAGAGAAGTAGGCCGCTAGCTTCAGAATGTGACACATCTTGTAATGGCAATGCCCTGATGCAGAAACAGGGACTTAGCCCCAAACAAGGTGTTGGCCTGATCTATATCCAGTGTAAAGACAACCATAAAAAAAAAAAAAAAAATGAGGGAGAGGGAGAAGGTGGAGGGGAGAAAGGGGGTAAGAGGTAAGATGAAAATGTGGCTGTTAAAGTCCTTTAGGCACACTGCAGTCTACATACATGAAACTGTTTAAATGACAAGGCAAATGATTAACTGATGAATCTTGATGAGCATAAATTTTTTCATCATACTTAACGTCTTAAGAAATTATAAAAGTGGCTACAAAAATATTCTT
This sequence comes from Perognathus longimembris pacificus, assembly GCF_023159225.1. Classification (NCBI taxonomy): domain Eukaryota; kingdom Metazoa; phylum Chordata; class Mammalia; order Rodentia; family Heteromyidae; genus Perognathus; species Perognathus longimembris. The sequence goes on along the minus strand of NC_063161.1, from coordinate 138,505,465 downwards.
AGAATACTTCTCCAATATATTGCAAATCTTGGTTTGCATTAATCTTTAAAAAGGTAGTTGGGGGGGTAGGGAAGGCAGTTGAAGAACTACAGTAGGCAAACTTTTGCTTTTTTCAGTATGGATCTCAAAAGTTTTTATTACATACACCACCGACAGTGCATCATCTATATTCCCTAATTTCTGTAATGGGCCCAAATTTAATGATATAAGGAAGGAACTTAAATTCAGAATTCTGAACTTTGAGAGAGAAGTCTTTATAATTTTCCTGGAGTTTTCAACAACTTTCTAAGCTCTTTCTCTCCAGCGTTTCTACTTTTCTTGTAAGTAACTTTACATGTTATTTCCACTAGTTAATAAATTTGAATTAGCTATCATGTCTGCACTGGTACAAACAGTAATTTAGGAACACAGTTAATAAGGTAAACATACAAGTCAGTTGGTGACCAGAGGATCAGCTGGAGACCAACCAGTTCACTGTAAATCTGTATTTTTCAATCCTGTTAAGACAATAGTTGGAAATACAACTGTATCTACAAGAATGTGTGAAAACAGCCTCTCACAATAAACATCCATTTCTCAAAAATTACTCAGGTATGTCTATGCAAACATACCATGGGTTCTGGGGATAATTACAAATGGAGACCAATCTTGACACACTTAAAAATGTCTCACTAGCTTTAGTGCTATCAAAATGTCTTTCCATTAAGTGTGTGTTATAGCTGCAAAGGGTAACATGCTAGCACTATGTATATCAGTCCCAGTGTGGTGACCTTGTGTAATGATTTCATAGAATGTGATTTGGACAGAAAGAGTGCACAAAGATCCCAATCTGCCATGATGGGTCAGTATATCAAAGAAAAAGCTAAAATCAAAGAGGGCAACAACTTTAATAGTTTAAATACTAAGGTTTGAATCCAGTGCACCATGCTAGCTAGGTAGGCCCTCTACTACTTGAGCCATACCTCCAGCCCCATTTGCTTTTAAACTATGTTTTCAATTCCTGACTTGCCCCTCTGCCCTGCCTAGTTTGGGACCTGAGCCTCCTACTTATGCTATGCTTCCTATTCAACAGGTACATGCCACCCTGCCTGGCAGTCTGTTTTGCTTTAGATGGAAGTCTCACTAACTTTTTGCACAGGCTAGCCTGGAACTGATTCAGATCCTTTAGATTTCAGCCTTCCAAGAAGCTGAGATTATAGGTGTGAGCCACCATGTTCATCCTATGTTTATATTTATTTGGGGGTGAGTGTAGAATAATTATAGGCCACTATAGAACAATGGCAGTTTTGCTGATGAAAAGAGGAGTCTTCTGGTAGCATATTCTTCTTCAGGTAACTTAGACCTGTCAGGCCAGTTCTTTAGTAATAACAAAAGGAAAAGACAGTTGCTATTGGAGTCATCCATATTTGTCTTTTGTCAGTTGACACTCAGATTGCTTATATTTTACTATCATAATGCTATGGTGAATATTAGCTTATTTTTTTAGTGTGTTTTTTTTCCCTTGCCAGTCCTGGGGCTTGAACTCAGGACCTGAGCACTATCCCTGGCATCTTTTTGTTCAAGGCTAGCAGTCCACCACTTGAGCCACAGCACCGCTTGTGGCATTTTCTATATATGTGGTGCTGAGGAATCAAACCCAGGGTTTCATGTATATGCAAGGCAAGCACTCTACCACTAGGTAATATTCCCGCTTATTTTAGTGTAAGCAATAGAAAGGGAATTAACCACCACCAGGCAACACTAGCCCATGACTGTAATCCTAGCTACTCAGGAGGCTGAGATTTGAGGACTTCAGTTCAAAACCTGCCTGGACAGAAAGGTCCATGACTCTTATCTTTAATCAGCAAAAAGCCAGATGTAGAGGTGTGGCTCAAGTGGTAGAGCACCAACCTTGAGTGAAAAAGCCAAGCAAGAGTGCCAGTTCAAGTCCTAGTACTGGGAGCACCAAAAATAAATGAATAAAAGGAATTAAACAGCAATGTTCTACAATCTTTTGGGCAAAGACACTATGATTTTATAGACATTTTCATTCCCCAAAACATACAGAGGCAAAAATAGCAGAAATAAGTTTAATTTTTAGAGGTAATACAGGTATTTTTGTAAAAAACTTAACTAGGCCATTCTAAACAGAATCTACAATTATTTCAGCTTACAAGTTACCCCATTTTAGATATTCTAGATCAAAGTTGAAAACCATTGGAAAAGATCCATCTTGTTTCTAAGGGAATGAGGCAATGTGATCATGAAAATACTACTTTGCAGCACTTACTCCTTCCTATGAAGTTTATTACTGGTTTTAATCCATGATTTAAGGATTAACCTGAGGAGTTAGAACTTTTATTATCATAACTGCATACCAAAATCATGTCCAGATAGCAGACTAAAATATGTCGATTAAGGTAACTTGTGGGCTGGGAATATGGCCTAGTGGCAAGAGTGCTCAACTCGTATACATGAAGCCCTGGGTTCGATTCCCCAGCACCACATATATAGAAAACGGCCAGAAGTGGCGCTGTGGCTCAAGTGGCAGAGTGCTAGCCTTGAGCCAAAAGAAGCCAGGGACAGTGCTCAGGCCCTGAGTCCAAGGCCCAGGACTGGCCAAAAAAAAAAAAAAAAGAAGAAGAAATAACTTGTAAACTATATAACAAATCCAAGTTAAAGCAAAACAAAGGAGTCAGGAGAGAGATAAATGATATGCAGGTTAATTAGCAAGACTGTGAATTGTTTCATCTTATTGCAAGGTGACAAAGATGTCACATGTTCAGTAGAAACACTATCATTTACACCAAATTCACTCTTTGTATGTGGCAGTTCCTAAACTGAAAGAGCAAATTCCTGGACGGAAAAGTAGGTGAATATGTTTATGTGACTGTTCTACACTGACCACACTAATGCTATGGGAGAAGTTTGCAACTCTACAACGCCTTGAAATAGAAGAGAAACTATAAAAAGACCACAAGTCACACACTAAATAATATTAAAGGGCATTTTAATAGGAAGTTTTATTTTTAAAATCACATTTGAAATCACTGGTAATACCACTTGAAGAACATGCTTTATCAAAGTAAACAGCATTTGAAGTATCCAAACACTTAAATCCATTCTTATCTAAAAATAATACCTTCCATTTACATAGGACTTGACTGTGTTCAAGCTGCAATAGTACATACTTCATTTCATTTTATCCCCCACAACAGCCCTGTGAGGTAGGCTGATCAAGATAGAAGTGTTACAAGTAAGGCAACGAAGGCCCACAGGTGATGGGTGATTTACACACAGGTGATAGAGCTAACATATGACAACAGCTACAGTGATTAAAAGAAATAATTCCAAATCTTTTTAATACCATCTACAGAAAAATTTAAAGACCAGTGGCTCTTAGTATAAATTACTCAAAACTTTAGGTATTATATGTATTATAGCATGAATTAACCATAAACTTCATTTTAAAGAATCTCTCTTAGAAAATGAACTTAGACTCAGTGCTTTGGTACCTTAGGGATAGTGGAAATGTTTAAAAAAAATTGTTTTTGAAAAGGATTCTCCTCATAGTCCTGTGCTCTCACCAAAGCTCCAGTATTAAACTGTGTTTTGCCAATCAAATAACAATCTGACTTGCTTTAAACCTAAGCTACTAGCCAAAGCAAACACATTCTCCTACCTTCTGCACTACATGCTGCAAAATCCTCCATAAGGACAAGCTTACTTCACTGGGTACCATATTTGAAAACATACTAGTATAGCTTAAATGATAGTGAATTAAGCTAGTGCTCTATGCCCAGAAATATTCCTTAAGTTCCAATATTCCAATATTCCAATATTCCTTAAGTTCAATAATTAAGGTGAAAGTACCATGGCAATTTCTGATATTTGCTTATTAAGCCAACAATGACTTGTATATGCTTGTCCGAAAATACCTTTCAATAAAAACAACATATCAAATTTAATCCACATAAACTCCGACTGAAGTTAAAATCTTTAAAAGTATTTAGGTTAATCATACAGCGCAGGTCTTACCTGCAGTTCTTAACTGTCGTATTTGACATCAGAATCACAAATGATTGCAGAATGTAAATACTGTCAATTACAAACAAAATAAACTACACTGAACATGAGGTAATATTGCTGTGATGATTACGGAAACATTTATGGTCTCTTACAATACTTTACTGCTGTAATTATTTTGGTTAAAATAACTTTATGGGTACCTGGATATTTACCAAATTTATGCTGATCATATGCATCTCTGAGACTATAGCTAATGCAAAAATAAAATCAAGAAAAAACATTTTCAGACCTATTTTATGTGATTATAAAAAAAGTAAATCGTATAATTCTATGCAGTTAATTTGGGGGTTTCTTACAATAATAAATGTACCTTAAAAAAAGTTTCTAACTGGGGCTGGAGATATGGCCTAGTGGCAAGAGCACTTGCCTCTTACACATGAAGCCCTCGGTTCGATTCCCCAGCACCACATATACAGAAAATGGCCAGAAGTGGCGCTGTGGCTCAAGTGGCAGAGTGTTAGCCTTGAGCAAAAGGAAGCCAGGGACAGTGCTCAGGCCCTGAGTCCAAGGCCCAGGACTGGCCAAAAAAAAAAAAGTTTCTAACTGAAAACAGTCATACAATTTCTACCATGACCTAAAAGCAGAATGAGGTGTATAATAAACTTTATTAGTTTTGGAAATGTGAATACAAAATAACCTAATCCTGAATGCCATACCACAAAACTAAAGTATTTGTCATATGAATTAGACAATAAACACATACCCATCTAACAAATATGCTGTAAAAATGAATTATGATTTGGAAAGTTATGGTTTTTTTATTCTAGAATCATACATTTCATAGTAGAAAGTCTATACTGTCTTAATATTAATACTCTTTGGAATATTCATTTTACATATACAACCTTTTTGCAACTTTTCCAATTTTTTTGAAGGAAATAACTAAAATATATAAATAATTTATGGGAAAATATGCAGAGAAAAACTAATCATTTTAGGTAAGTAATGAAATAGAATATATTAGCCTAATTAAAAGCTTTTATCACAAATGTTTATACCACCAATGGCCAGCGCCCAAAATTCAAAAATATACATATTGTTGGTGCCCTGATTTCATAAATGAATAAATAAGTTCAAGCCAATGCTTCTCTTTATATCACATGGGGAAAGTACTATTTGTGAAACAGAGCAAGTAGGCCAAGTTTAGCTGTATAACAGTAATTCATGGTCAAAATAATACAGATGCCATCAGTTAAACCCATATACAAACACACATATAATACTTTTAATTCATTTACCTATGCCTGAAACATTCAACAAGTCAGTTTTCCTATGTGCATTAGTGATTAAATGCTTGATCTACACATACTGAGCAAAAGTCAATGATGCATGTGACATAGTCAGCTGAAAGGTTAAAATGAATTGTAAATTCTTTTCTAAAGTGCTTAAGGCAGCTCCTTCATTTCTATATACAGTTTTAAAAGACTGGTTTGGAATTCACTTGCTAAAAAGGAAATGTAATACTCAATACATGTTTCATGAAACATAATTTTTTACACCTGTGTTATATCCACTAGTCAACCTCTCATGCATTTCCCTTTACAGGAAGCAATCATGTTTGACATTACCCCCTCCCCACAAAAAAAGGGTAAATAAAGCAATAAGATTTAGAAGGGTGTATTAACTTTCCACAATGCATTAAATTGAGCAAAGGAGCTCAATATTTTTTAATGTAAATATTAATGAAAATGTCATCTAACATGATCAAGTTAATAGTTACCTTACTTTGAAACTATTTAAAATAGGCACTATATTTTATTATTTTTAGCTTGAAAATGAGGGTAAAAAACTTCCTCTGATTAGCTTAACAAATAGATTAACAAAATTTTTTTTTTTAGATTAACAAATTTTTAAAACAAAAATACCATACAGCTGTCCTTTAAGATACCTTTAGGAAGAAGCAGAGAGCAGAAACCCCTCAAATTCCTAGTCTGTCCTAATGTTCATATCATTCAATACTAGGTATGACCTGTGATGGAAATTTGGACTCTGGATTTATGGAATTTGTATTTATTACTACAAAGCTTTTTCCTAGTGAAGTTAATATATTTTTCAAATTAATATTAGAAAACTTTGTATGAAAACTCTCAAATGGTGGCATGAGTACTAGATAGAAATTATACACACTCCTCCAGCCCCTGATTAGAATTTCCTTTCCCCATGCCCCTTCAACAGAAGGCCCTCACCACTACCATGTCATGCTGTCTGGATTAACTATCAGTTGATACTGGACATGGAACAAGGAGCATGCTTAGAGGAAAAGGCACTGGCTTAATGAAAAGACACAATTATGTAAGACATAACAGTATAAACTTCTGTACAAGAACATCTGGCTTTTTAGTGTCATTTTGCTAAAATATACCATGTAGCTACTTGCATAAAGCATTTCCACTAAATTACTGCTTTTAGGTTTGAACCTATGGAAAGGAAATTAACTCTTGTTTCCTAAGGTCCTGGAATAACCCTTTTAAAGGAAGCAGAACATCTAAATATTTCTTTCAAAACATAAGAAACAAAAACAAAGTATTTGTTTGGAGAACCAAAGACTATCTATTAACCAACTTATTTTTTCTAAACTGCTTTATAGTCTTTAAAGTTACCAAGATGTCATCAGACAATGCAGCTATTTGTCTTCTGGAAATAAACAATTCCCTAGGTCACATATGTTCCATCAGTAGAACAAAATGATCTACCAGTAAGCAGGAAATGTTTAGAGGGAATAAACTATTACACAAGCCTATGTATAAAGCCACTCAAATGTAAGCAGCCAGTCACTTCTTGGGGGAAGGTGCCAGGAGATTTAAAAAAACAAGAATGAAAGAAACTTAAAAGGAGAAATTAAGTTTAACAAGTTATAATTGTTACTGAAATTTTTTGGCTTTTTAGAAAGTTTTTTTTTTCTGCCTAATAATCCCAACTTTTACTCATTGTTTAACATATTCCCCTTCAAGTTTGCAGAAAATGTCTACACTGATTTTTGGAACAAGTATAATAAGCCTCTAGAAAGCAAATGACTATAACAAAATAACAGAAAAAGCTCGTGAAAAGCTCGTGACAAGGCAGAGATATGTATTTTTCAAGTTTTTAAACTTCATATCTAATTAAAATGAAAATTTAAAATTCCTTCAGTAAAGAATATTTTAGGCACCTCCTTTTATAACCTATTCTTCCTTAGTTGGGTATCTTTTATGTAATTTTAACTTTTACAAAGGCATTCTTTAACTGCTAAAAATCAGTTACAATTATAACTAGTGCCCAATTTAAATATCAAGGATAATGATTAAAAGTAGAATTAAATTAGATAACAAAATCTGAAAACACAGGTTTTTAAAACTTTACTCATCATCCAAATTTGGTACTGGACAGAAAAGAAATATAAACAGTAAAATGTAAAAAAAATATCCCTCTGCTATTGTTTAGTATAGAAGGTATAAAACAGGAATCTGGGTGATCGTAAGCTTTTTACATAAATGCTCCCTTATCCACTCCACTTTGAGTTATAAACACAAGAGAAGTATCACAATATACTGGAAAGAAAAATGATATGCAATCAATAAACAAGTTAATTTAGAAAACTCAACTTACTTATAAAAAAAGTGGAAAATAAACCATTATAAGAAAACATTTCCGCCATCCCTAAGGAATGATTTCCATTTTTATGAAATGATTTCCATTTCCATTTTATGTTGGGGGACTGTGTATTTTGAAAGCTTCAGTGTATGAGCTAAGTAACAGGATATGATAGAAACAAGAACGTGAGAGGAAAGAGGGCAAGATTTAAAAGCTTTGCAGCCCAGGTCCTAGGGTCACAATATATAATAAAACCCATCAGAAGAGCCAAAGTAATAAGAACCACAAAAATGAATTTCCTAATAAATACTTAAACACTGCCTTTTCCCCATTTACTATTCAAGACATTGGTCTTGCTGGACAACTGCTTGTCTCTATATTTCACAGCAGGTAACTGTGAATGCTTTGTTCTAGATGCTTAAGCTAAGAGATTCCAGGCCTTAAAGCAGGACATAGTAAACCTGAATTCCATCACAACTTCCTGTGATTAGTTACTGCACAGAAAAGGCCACCCAATCAAAACAAGGGTAAACATATTCTGAGTAGGCATTACTGAGTAGCATTGTTCAGGCTGCTAGCTGAGCCAGTCATTCCATTTTCACTTTTCTGAAGTGTTCTCACAGCACTTGGAACCTGCATCCCAGTACTCAAAGAAAGTCCACCACACCAAACCTAAGAAAAGACAAAAATCAAAGCCTCAGTCAGATTTCAATCAAATTGTAACCCCAGTGATTCTCAACCTTCTGTTTAAAAGGCAAAATGTCATAAGTAGGAATAGCAAAATGACTCAAGCTGACAAGTTTCACATTTATACTGGGGGGAAAACAGAACAATTCAGAATTACTTTAGAACCACAGGGGCCAAAGTAAGTCTTTGTGGTAGAAAAAGCAACTGAAGCTGCACCCAACAAATGACAAGTCGGGACTGTAGAATTGTAAAGTAGATTAATCTCTGCAGAAGATATTGACCATCATTTCTGATGCTCATCTGGCAACACACCAAATAATAGGAAGGATGTGTAAGCTTTTGTAGGTTGCTGCTAGTTCTAGCCACTCTAGAATATGTTTTTTGTAGTTTATTCATAAATGCCCCAAACAAGAAAGGACTAACATATCCTTCAACTGGTCAATGTAAAAATTGTGGTATAAGAGGGGTGTAGTGGCACACACCTGCAACCCCAGAACTCTGGAAATGGATGCAGGAAAAACACATATTGGAGGCCAGCCTAGACTACACAGTACAATCCTAGAGAGAGATGGGGGCGGGGAGGGGAGAGAGGAGGAAAGAGAGATAAGCGGGGCTGGGGATATGGCCTAGTGGCAAGAGTACTTGCCCCGTATACATGAGGCCCTGGGTTCAATTCCCCAGCACCACATATATTGAAAATGGCCAGAAGTGGTACTGTGACTCAAGTGGCAGAGTGCTAGCCTTGAGCAAAAAGAAGCCAACGACAGTGCTCAGGCCCTGAGTCCAAGCCTCAGGACTGGCCAAAAAAAAAAAAAAAAAAGAGGGAGGGAGGGAGGGAGGGAGGGAGGGAGGGAGGGAGGGAGGGAGGGAGGGAGGGAGGGAGGGAGGGAGGGAGGGAGGAAGGGAAGGGGTCTGGGATATAAGCCAATGGTAGAGAACTTGCACTGCCTTGTACAAGGCCATGGGTTCTAAGCCCAGCACTGCAAAACACACAAACAAAAAAGCCAGAATTTTTTTTTTTTAAAAAAACAACCAAACTGTGGTATACAAACATGAAATACTATTGCAACAACAGAAAAAAAGAATATTAACCGGGCACTGGTAATTCATGCCTATAATCCTAGCTACTCAGGAGGCTAAGACTTAAGATGCAGAAGGCCTCTTGGCAGAGGCCCAGGCAGAAAAGTTTGTGAGATTCCATTTGCAATTAACTAGCAAAATGGCCAGACTGGAGATGTGGATCAAGTAGGGGAACATCAGCCATGAGGAAGAAAGCTGAGCAAAAAGCTGAGCACATGAGGTCCTGAGTTCAAGCCCTGGTACTAGCACCAGGAAAACAAAAATACACACATAATAATAGAATGGGTGAATTTAAATGCATTGTTCTATAAAACTAAAGGGCAAATGCTAAATAATTCTATTTATATTATATTCTGAAACAAGCAAAACTTTAGGAATTAGTAAATATTTTTATTGCTAGGGCTTGTTGTGATGAAAGTGTCTGCTAAAAGAAGCATGAAGGAACTCATTACCTTATGTATGTAACTGTAACCCCTTGAAAATAAAATTAAATTAAAAAAAAAGAAACATGAAGGAACGTTCTAGGATGCTGGAGAATGTTTTTTATCTTGATTATGGTAGCGATTATATAAGTGTACCCATTTGTCAAAGCTCACAGGACTTCATAATACTGTAAAATTATGCCTCAGTAGGACTGACATTAAAAATAAATTTGATGCTGGGGGCCATTGGCTCATGTCAGTAATCCTGGTTACTCATGTGACTGAGATCTGAGGATCTCAAAGCCAGCCTGAGCAGGAAAGTAGGTGAGACTCTTACCTCCAATCCAAAGAGACAGAAGTGGAGCTTCGTGTCTCAAATGGTAGAACACTAGCCTTGAGCAGAAAATCTCAGGGACAGTGCTCAGGCTTTGAGTTCAAGATTCAGGACTGGCATGCAAAATAATTAAATAAACTTTCTATACAAATTAATATTAAGTCAAGAAAAGGCAATGAAGAAACAAATATTTTTAAATACACTTATAAAATTTTATTAATTTTAGTTATTAAATACGTAGTAGACATTAACAAATAAATTTTAATATTTAAATAAATTTAAAATTATTTCCTAAAATGTCCTATGACACTTAATTCATAATTATAGTTGCATTATTTGTAATGCAAGATGCATTCAGTAAGTATCTACTGAAGGTAGACTCAAAAATGAAGTCCTCTTTATGAAAGAGGAAATACAATGTCTCTGTATTCCATATGGTAAAACAACTTATCCTTGATTGATTCATTGGAAAAAGATTTGTGGCAGAGTTTAAACAAAGAAAATTACCCTCCCTGTATCTTTAACGACTTTTCGGTAAGCAATACCTTCATTCACTAATCAGTTAGAATATATGTATTTAAATCATATGTACTTTCTCTTCTTAGTGGGGTATTATACTTAGCAATAATAACAGAAAAACACACATAGAAAACACCCCACCAAATCTACATTTGAAAGATAACATCCTAATTTGTAGAAGTAGCTATCAAATTAAGGAAACTTCTACTCAGAATAATGTCCTTAACTAGATCCTAGAATACCCCACAGCAGCCCAACTGTATGAAGATATGCAGATTATCAAGGTATTAAAACAATGAATACATTCATTCATTTTATTTATTTAGGAGCCAGTCATGGGTCTTGAACTCAGGCCCTGGGCAACCTCCTGAGTAGCTAGTAGTATAAGTGAGAACCACCAGTACCCTACTAAGAATAACTTTTGTTCAAAAATATTACATAAAAATGTTTCATTTTGTGTTGAGAAACATGTTTAATATAAATCAAGCTTCAATTGAGTCTGAAATGATACATGTGCAAATACAACCTCCAAATGGCTATTACCCACAAGTCCAACTATAGAATGGACAAACTGCAATATAGTCATGTAATGGGAAACTATACTGATATGAAACTGAATGAACTAAAACCACTTAAAATACAGACAAAAGGGCTGGGAATGTGGCGTAGCAGTAGAATGCTCGCCTAGCATGCATGAAGCCCTGGGTTCAATTCCTCAGTGCCACATAAACAGAAAAGGCTGGAAGTGGTGCTGTGACTCAAGTGGTGGTAGGATGCTAGCCCTGAGCAAAAAGAAGCTCAGGGACAGTGCTCAGGCCCTGAGTTCAAGCCCCAGGACTGACAAAAAAATACAGACATATTTCACAAAATATTGATCCAAGCTGGACAGGGTAGCTTACATGTACAATCCCAGCTACTCAGTAGGACAGTGGTTTGAGGCCAGTCCAAACAAAAAGTTCCTAAGACCTCATCTCAACTACTAATAGCTGGGGCCTGGTGGTGTATGCCTGTCATCCCAGGAATACAGAAGGTTTAATTAGGAGAATCATGGTCCAGTGTGGCTTAGACATAAATGAGACCCTATTACTAAAACAAGTGACAGAGGACCTGACTAACAAGCATAAAGCCTAGAGTTCAAGTCCTAATAATGCTCTCTACCCCCTAAAAATATTCTGAGCTAAAAATATACTATCTGATTCTGTTTATGTAAAGTTGAAAATGAGGAATTTTGCAAATTACCATTTGTAATAATGGTTACTCTTTAAAGAAAGTAGCCAGGGGAATAGAAGTGGGCACAGAGACACTTAAAGTTCTATTAAGGTTCTATTTCTTGTTCTAGATATTAGAAAAGGGAGTGCAGTCCTAAGAAAGGTCATGCTTTTATGACTTAAGTACCTTTATGTATTAATACTTGCTTCAATAAAAACATATCAGGGTTGGGAGTATGGCCTACTGGCAAGAGTGCTTGCCTCATATTCATGAAACCCTGGGTTAGATTCCCCAGCACCACATATATAGAAAACAGCCAGAAGTGGCGCTGTGGCTCAAGTGGCAGAGTGCTAGCTAGCCTTGAGCAAAAAAAAGCTCAGGCCCTGAGGCCAAGCCCCAGGACTGGCAAAAAAAAAAAAAAAAGTACTCACTGCCTTACAGATGAAACTGTAGCCCCTCTGCACATCACTTTGACAATAAAGGGAAAAAAATAAATGGGAATACACAGTTTATCATAGAAATACATTTTGTTTTTGTTTTTGCCAGTCCTGGGCCTTGGACTCAGGGCCTGAGCACTGTCCCTGGGTTCTTTTTGCTCAAGGCTAGCACTCTGCCACTTGAGCCACAGCGCCACTTCTGGCCATTTTTTATATATGTGGTGCTGGGGAATCGAACCCAGGGCTTCATGTATACAAGGCAAGCACTTCTTGCCACTAGGCCATATTCCCAGCCGCCACAGTTTAATAAAAAATAAATAAAACATATCAAAAATACATAGAAGGAAGAGATTTTGGAGATGGCGATTTGGGGACAAGAAAATGAATATGATAAAAAAAAAGTAATACACTCTGCTTTCCCAAATAACAGCATAAGTTATTCTCCTTAATGTTATCAAACCAAATAAAATATAAATTAGATACTAACCATGAAACCAGGTAGTACTGGCTGAGTAAATTTTGTCTTAAAGGAATACAGCAACTGTTTTGAGTTTGCATCATAAAAAGAAAGCTGACCTAAAAGAAAAGAAAAGCTAATTTATTATACAAAACTTAAGTCCAACATATATTCCCACTAAGAATAATTTAAACCATATTTTGATATTTATTTTTTGCTGCAACCTATAAACAAAAGAATTTAATAATTCTTACTTAAAAATCAATAAACATGCTTAAGGAAAGGCCCAAGTCCAATTTTCTTCCCCAGTTTTTCAAAATTTCTGGAAGAACTCCATAACTTCTATATTCTACTTATGTATGAACCATTTGTTTTTACCATCATTTAACTACAGGTTTCATGAGCCTAATAAAAGTCAAGTTTTTCTCTTCCTCCTGATTTTTGCTCTATCCAAATGCTTTCGCCTCCTAAGGTTTCTTTACTTCCATTAACCTGTGTCTTCTACCTACTTAAAGCCATGCTCATACTCACCTCTGAAATCACAGTATAGTCATCACCATGTCAGCTTTTTAATTTCCCAAATCCACTCTAGTCTGTCTTTTAACAATATAATTTCCTAAAACAATTCTGTCTGACCTTGTAAATGTCCAACCTATGGCCTTCCTTACAATTGCTGTCACTTCTGGAAACTCTTGATTGTTCTGATTTGAATCCTAACCCTGCAGAAACTTGTACTTTTCCTCCACTGTAAATATAGCTGCTTTGTCTAGAATTCTCTTTTCTCTCCACACTGCACTCTTACTAAAGCAAGAACCAGCATAAAGAATCTAGCATATATGCCTACTATTAAAGTACCGAGGAATATATAGTATGTATGTATATATACATTTATATAACTTCGAAATATTAAGTAACTTATGTGTGATCACCAAGTAAATTGTAGAGCAGTAATACTTAACTATCACTTCATGATGCTGTCACAAATAACTTCAAGTCTACTTCTGAGTTCAAATACTGAATTTCAAAAAGTGCTTGCTAAGCATGCCAATGGTTAGTTATACTGCTGTCCACCTATGCTCTATGCTCCCTATCCTATTGGTACTATCATCCTCTTACACTGGCCGGAACTTCAGAGTCATCTCCAATTATTGTTTATTACCCCTAATCCATATTTAGATACTAAGACCTGTAAATTCTACTTTTATATGAACAGATCCATTCCTCTTGACCCCTCACTGCACAAGTCCTTGCTACTAATCACCCAAAAAGTACTAGGACTTCCTATGTTAAAAATGCTTATCAGGCAATATGGTTTTAATAGTTAACAAAATAGAAATGACTTTGCTCTAAAAACTACATCCTAGGGGCTGGGGATATAGCCTAATGGCAAGAGTGCCTGCCTCGGATACACGAGGCCCTAGGTTCGATTCCCCAGCACCACATATACGGAAAAACAGCCAGAAGCGGCGCTGTGGCTCAAGTGGCAGAGTGCTAGCCTTGAGCGGGAAGAAGCCAGGGACAGTGCTCAGGCCCTGAGTCCAAGGCCCAAGACTGGCCAAAAAAAAAAAAAAAAAAACTACATCCTAAAAAGGCTAGGCCCCACCCCCACCCTAATCCCCACTCACTACTCTTTTAGCATTTACTCTAATACTTATTTTCCAGAACTCAAGCTTAAATTCTGGACTTCACACTCTTGCTCAGCTTTCTTTTTCTTTTCTTCTTTGCCAGTCCTGGGGCTTGAACTCAGGGCCTGAGCACTGTCCCTAGCTTCTTTTTGCTCAAGGCTAGCACTCTGCCAACCTAAGCCACAGTGCCACTTCTGGACTTTTCTATATATGTGGTGCTGAGGAATTGAACCTAGGGCTTCATGTATACGAGGCAAGTATATTACCACTAGGCAATATTCCCAGCCCTTACTCAGGTTTCTTGCTAAAGACTGGCACTCCAACTTGAGCCATGACTCCAGTTTCAGCTTTTTGCTGGTTAAGTGGAGATGAGGATTTCTTGGTTTCATTTGCCCATGCTGGCTTCAAACCTCAATTCTCAGATCAAAGCCTCCTGAATGGCTAGGAATGTGGACAGGAGCCACTGGTGTCTGGCTATTCTCTACTATTTCTAATGCTAGAGTATCATAACATGGCTATTGTTTTCTGAAATGTACAGAGCCACCTCTCTACCAGTGAAGATGAGTGTACTAGTATGTTTCAAGGGACAAAGAATCTTATCCCTTTCTATGTATTAGTTTTTCCTATTTTCTTTATGCTTTAGGCTATCAACCACTTCTCCCTATTCTCTGTGTGGAATCAGAGTATGGGAAAGGAAAGAAGAAAATTAGCAACTGTTCTCTTGGTAGCCAAAAAAGAAAAAGTATCAGTAAATTGGTGATTTATGGTGAGGAAAATAATTTATCTAAATCCAAGTGAGTAAATAAAAATGCACCAAACCAATGTGTCAACACTAAAAATAAATCATGTCAAAAAACTATTTTTTCCTTTTTTGTTTCAATGATTAAGTTAATATTAAGTTGATAGTTCCTAGAATTGTTTGCTACCAGTTACTTAAAGTAATAGATTTTGAACTATTTACTTAAAGGGTCAACTTAGAAACATCTATGGAAATCTTTTTGTTCCTTAGTTCACTATTATGTGATCTTCAAAATTGTTATTGGTTAGTTAAGTAACTTCAGAGACAATATTTATTAAATAATTCAAAAAGCTTAAAAGATTTTTTTCAAAAGACAAAGTATCAAGTTAGTTTTTAGATGATTTGAAGAGGACAAGGTTAGTCAAGTTTATACAAGTTTAGTCTATTAAAAAACATAAAATAGTAACTCAGGAAACTCTAGGCTTCCTGTTCAAAGAAAAGACAATCTGGTGAATTCTACGATAAGAAATCTAATAGATCAGGTGGCTACAAGAGCAACACAAGTAGAAAGTATTTAACAGTGCAGTAAAAATGACAAGAAATAGTGTTGCCAAGTCACTGTTCTTATGCCAGTCAGAAAGGTTGTGTGTTCTACTCTAAGAACAAGTCTTTAAGAAATGTGTTGTCCTAGTAAATAACAATATATTTTTAAGTGTCCAGAATAATTCAATTATAAGAGAAACAGCTAATAATAAAATATGTATAGTCCATCACAAAAGACCAAGAAAGGCAATGAAAGTCATTTTTTTTTTTTTTTTTTTTTTTTTTTTTTTTTTTTTGGGCCAGTCCTGGGCCTTGGACTCAGGGCCTGAGCACTGTCCCTGGCTTCTTCCCGCTCAAGGCTAGCACTCTGCCACTTGAGCCACAGCGCCGCTTCTGGCCGTTTTCTGTATATGTGGTGCTGGGGAATCGAACCTAGGGCCTCGTGTATCCGAGGCAGGCACTCTTGCCACTAGGCTATATCCCCAGCCCAATGAAAGTCATTTTTAACAGGAAGATTTATCATGTGAATGTGGATTAGGGACCATAATTTGTGTTTCTTCAAATGGCAAAATTTAAGAGCAACATTATAGGGAGATGAAGTGAGTCATTTTAGAAAGACTTAACAAAGAGCTGCCCAACAAGTAGAGTGCCTTCGAAGACAGTAAATTTCATATTAAAAAGTATTTCCATGCTGCCTCCAGTACCTCACACCTGTAATCCTACATCTGAGGATCACAGTTTAGAGCCAGTCTAAGCAGGAAAATCTAGAGACTCTTTATCTCCAATTAACCACCAAAAAAGCGAGTAGAGCTGTGGCTTAAAGGGTAGAGGTGCTAGACAGTCCAGGGCTTTCAAGCCCATTCCCCCACCATAAAAAAAGAGCTTTAAATTGTTTAGCAAATAGACTGGGTAATTTCTGAGATCTATTTCCACTTAAAAAATATTGATTCCACCATTCTTTACAGGTAGGTAATAAAATATAAGAAAGGCACTAAAACAGAAGAAATTTTAGTGCCCAAGTCTAAAATTAGCAAAAGTCTTCCAGACTTAGTGTATAATAACTGATTCCTTTTCTAGAGCTTCAAACAGATACCATGTCCTTCTATTATGCCTGTGATCAAAGCCTAGACTAGATGTTCTTACACAGTACTAAAGAAAATTTTCTATAATTTAATTATGAAAAGTGGTGAAATATAAGCAACCATGATGAGATGATTAATGAGAAAGTAAGTAAACTTACCCCCATCAAAATCACAAAATACACCTATTTTTTCAGGAACAGAAACATCCAAAGCTTTGACTTTATTATTATGTTTTGCTGCAAATGTGTTTTGTAGCCAGTTGTTGACATGGATACACCAGCTAGTGTTTGTCTTTCCCAGCTGATCAAACTTTCCCAAAGTTTTGTATGCTACTCCCACACTGTAGGATTTGCAATCTTTCTGCGCCTTGACTTCCCAATAATGCTGTCCACTTTCAATAGCCGTGTCCCCTACAGATTAGAGAAAAGACTTGACTTACTTGGTCATATGAATCATACAAATTTTTACTTATCACTTGTTCTACAAATAGCACACCAACTTTAATTCAACTACATTTTCCAATTTAATTATTTTATTTTACTTATTTAGACAGTAAGACAAATTTCTATGTATTTAGCCCAAGCTGATCTTAGTGGATCTACCTGTTTTAGCCTCTCAAGCATTTAGATTATAGGTTTGTGCCACCTGGCTTGGCTAATTCAATGACTCCTCCTATGAAAATCGTCACATTAACACATAGACACTAAACACAAAGAACTGTAATTTTACTTTTGTATTTATTTCTTCTGAACAGAAAATACTTCAGAACTTATTTTTCTATTACTTTATCAAGGGTTATACATATATGTGGCAACAGTATGTGAGATGAAGTAATTTAAAAAAGTATGAATAAATCAATCAGAAAAAACTCCAAAGTTATTGGGTTTTAGTCTGGAGAAAGTTCTGCAAAGATTCATTCAACACACAGGCAGCCATTCTAGCTACGAGTTACTAGAAAACCCACCAGTGTGACTGTGATGCTTTAGTCTGAGGTGATCAACAACACTATGTCTTATCCTACCTAAAACTGTGTATGATTCCCCAGTAAAACGGTCTCTGCTGCTTCTTACTGATGGTGGCCTGGAGCCTATGGATGTTCGTTTGGGAGATGGTGTACCACTTCTATATAAACAGGAAGAAACAGAAAAATTATTTCTTTGTTGATAATGTTCATAAACTAAAATTACAAATAGAGGAACAAGTCCCTGGAAAGATTTCTAATCATGTTACCAAAAAAGTACCATTTGATATGAATTATTATTAGAGAGGTGTCAATTGTAAACACTTCAATGTAAAAGGCTACCAATGCAAAGCAGGTTGAAAACATCTGTGGCATGCAGATCAAGCAAGTTTATACAAAGAAAACACAGTTAAAATAAGGAGCAATGAAAATGAGACAGACTTGCGAGGAGAAAAAAAGGATCAAGGAAGACTTAGGGTTCTATCTTAGAATTAAATTTACATTAAAAACTAAGGCAAACTAGATTTCTCGTAATCATAACTAAGTAAATTTATTATTGCCCTTTATTATATACCTTTCCTCTTGAAAAGAGAAATAGCAATTATCCATATCCATGTGTAGGATCATATCAAGTATTATAAAGCATTTGTATTATTTGAATGGTAAGGGGAAACTGTAACCCCTCTGTACATCATTTCAACAATAAACATTTAAAAAATGGTTAAGGAGACAATATTAAGCTTTTATTGCAAGTAAATTGAAGATTTTTTAAAAATAACATTTTAATTATTCCGAATTAGTACATTTAAAAGCCAATAAAATATTTGTTAAGATTATCCTATAGTTAAGATTATCTTTTGAAAAAATGAAAATGCTTATGTATATTTTCACCAATAATAAAAAATAATACTTCTAAAATATAGTTGCACTAGATTTGTTCTTCCTAAAAGGTCAGTTTAATAGATATTAATATGCTATCAACTAACACTAGAAAAATTCCTGATAAAGGCAAAGAATAAAGATATTTAAAATTAGTACTTCACATGGTTCTATTGCTTCTTCTACATTATTTACATGTTGTCTTGCTGTCATGCAGATTAGACAGTTAAAAAAAAAACTCAAGGACTGCTTAGGCTCCACTTTATAGTGGATGATATCAAGCCATACCATATAATTCCACAACTACTGCACTTACATGATGGAGTTTATCTCCATCCAGAGGATGTCAAAGGTCCTTTTTGCAAAAAAAAAAAAAAAAATTTTTTTTTTTTGGCCAGTCCTGGGCCTTGGACTCAGGGCCTGAGCACTGTCCCTGGCTTCTTTTTGCTCAAGGCTAGCACTCTGCCACTTGAGCCACAGCGCCACTTCTGGCCATTTTCTGTATATGTGGTTCTGGGGAATCGAACCCAGAGCTTCATGTATACAAGACAGGCACTCTTGCCACTAGGCCATATCCCCAGTCCCTCCCCCCACCAAAAAAAAATTCTTTATAATGACACTGTTAACTGACTAAAGTTTCCACTTCAACAGATAGTATGAGCAAAGGTAAGTAAGGATAGGCAGATAAAATTTCTGCAGAATTTGTACTCAGAGAGGAAAGAACAAAGCAAAATTTGATGAAGGAAAAACCTAGAAGCGTTTTTGAGAGGTCCTCCAAAATAGGGGATTAAAAATAAGAAAAAAAGGAAGAAAAATGCATGTTCACTTATTTTGAAGCTTTTTTGTTTGTGTCAGTCATGGGGCTTGAACTCTGGGCCTGGGCACTGTCCCTTAGCTCTTCAGCTCAAAGCTAGTGCTGTCTACCAGTTGCGACACAGTGCCACTTCCTATTTTGAATTTTTTTAAGTTATTTCAAGATTTGGCTTATAAGGTTTTCTAAGATACACAATATACATTCTTATGAGCCATCAAGTAGTAAGAAAGTAAAATTCTACAGTCCACTTAATGACAATTCTAAAGAAGAGAAAAAGTAAAACAATTCTACATTACAATTTTTAAGCTTTATATATAAGTTGATCAAGAATATTAATAACCTGATCAAAATTAGTCTGCATATTTTATCTTGAACTAAGAGTTTGTCTCTCAAACTAAGAATAAACTAGGTGCAGTGGCTCACACCTATAATGCTAGCTACTCTGAAGGCTAAGACTGAGGATCATGGTTCAAAGGCAATCCTGGCAGGAAAATTCATGAAATGATTATTCCCACTTAGCCTCCAAAATGCTAGATGTGGTAGAATGCCAGCCTTAGTGAATAAAGTTAAGGGAGAGTAGTCAGGCTCTAAGTTCAAGCATTTCCCCCCTAAACAGGAGTAAATGTAGTTCTGTTTTCATTGTTCTAGTGGTTTGAGGTCAGACATGGCATTTGAAACTGGTATTTTCAAATCATGTCCCAAACCCAGGGAACTCTATAGAGGTCACGGAAGCTTCTGTGGGACTGTGGGAAGAGGCCAGCTCTAAGAGTCTTTTCTTTCACTCTTTTTAGATTAGGCTTCTGAAAAGATTTCATTTGAAGGAATCATTCTATTGCTTAAATAAAAGAAACATGAATTAGGTGCTAGTGGCTCACACCTGTAATCTTAGCTACTCAAGAAGTTAAGATATGAGGACTGTGGTTCACAACCAGCCCAGGTAGAAAACTCCTTGAAACTCTTATTTGCAACTAACCACCACAAAAACCAGAAGTGGAACTGTGGCTCAAGTGGTAGAGCACTAGCCTTGAGAACAAAAGCTCAGGAACAGCACCCAGGCCCTGAGTTCAGGTCCCAGGAACGACACTAAAAAAAAGTGTGAAGAGGACTGGGAATATGGCCTAGTGGTAAAAGTGCTCGTCTCATATACATGAAGCCCTGGGTTCAATTCCTCAGCACCACATATTTAGAAAAAGCCGGAATGGTGCTGTGGCTCAAGTGGTAGAGTGCTAGCCTTGAGCAAAAAAGAAGTCAGGGAAGTCAGTGCTCAGGCCCTGAGTTCAAGCCCCAGGACTGGCAACAAAACAAAACAAGTGTGAAGAGTATATTAGATGCAATATTGGAAAGATATGAAAAGGAATGCTGAACCATATTCCTAAACTAGGTCAACACAATGCTTTAGGATTTCATAATAAATATAAATATACTGACTGTTCCTTTCCTGTCAGTGGGCCCATTGTGAGTTAGGAAGAAACACACAGTTTGAAAAATGTACCCTAGGTAATTTAGAATAAAAAGCAAAAAGAAGTCATACAATATAAATTAAAAGAAAAGTTTCATTGGCATCTTTTCAAAATATGCTAAGAGCTCATCTGAAAGCCACAAAAACATTTTTTTCAAGAAAAAAATGTGTAACTTACCAGTAGTAAAGAAATAAGGGGAAGCATGAAGAAAAGAAAAACAGATATAACAATTGAGAATAGCAATTTTGTTTCAGAGAAAAGGAAGTCTTCCATTGCAGCTTCCATAGTTCCAACTTGAAGTACATTTTTGCAAGAACACCTATTATCATATATATTATCCTCCCACCTGATACTCTTTGTCCATTTAACTATCTGAATTCAGGCTTTGCAACCTCAAATTCTCTCTCCCTTCTCTCCTCCTCTCCTTCTTCCTCTCCCTGTCTGTCTGTTTGTCTGTCTCCTCCACCCCCCTTCTTCTCCTTCTTCCCTCCCCCTTCCTCTCTTCACCACCCTCTCCCTCATGCTGGCCCTGGGGCTTGAACTCAGGACCTGGGTACTGTCCCTGAGCATTTTTGTACTTAATTGGAGATAACAGACTTTCCTACCTAGACTGGCTTCAAACAGCTATCCTCAGATCTCAGCCTCCTGAGAAGCTAGGATTACAGGGGTGAGCCACCAGCACCTACCTCAAATGATGTCTTTACTACCCACTTTTTACCTTGTTCACAAGTATAGCGTAAACCTAAGACTGAATGCTATATTTTAAAATCATGTCTTCAATGCTGTTCAGTCTACTTGGCTTGGCATCTGAGGTTGATTTGAGTCCTAATCTGCCTCCCAAGCCCTAGCAAGCACTATATAATTAAATGTACCAGTTTTCTCCATACTTACACAATCCACTTAAGTACCTTTCTTCTTGGACCCCTTACTGTAAGTCCAAATACCACACACCCTCCCACTTCAAAGATGATGGTCTTCTGGGTGCTGGTGGCTCATGTCTATAATCTTACTTACCTGGAGCGCTGAAAATGAAGAACCACAGTTCCTTGCACAGCAAGTTCATAAGACAACCACCGCCCCCCCCACCGCCCGACACATAGACTTTTGCCAAGTTTAGATAGTTACAGCTGTCATCCCAAAAAGATTAGGAAGATGACAGAGCAAGGCCAATGGTGGGAAGAAAAGTCTGTGAGCTTCTGTATCCATGGACCTTGTGGTATGACCATATACCTAAAGTAGGCATGGGTCAGGCATGTAGGAAGTGAGCTCTCTCCTAAAAATAACTACTGAAAAACAGTGCTGAAAGCATGACTCAGCAGTAGTGTGCCTGCCTAGTCAGCCCTAAGCCTGAGTTCAAACCCCAGTAACACTTAAAAAAAAAGCCTTCCAGCTGAGTGCTGGTAGCTAATGTCTATAATCCTAGTGCCTAAAGAGACTGAGGTCTGAGAAACGTGGTTCAAAACCAGCCTGGAAAGGAAAGAAAGTGAGACTCTTATCTCCAATTAACTACCAAAAGAAGCCAGAAGTAGAGCTGTAGCTCAAATGGTAGAGTATACTCATGAGCACAAAAGCTCAGGGACAGCACCCAGGTTCTGAGTTCAAGCACCAGGAAAAAAAAGGCCTTCCACATCTTGCCACACACTACATAACTCATCTGAGGAGTCTCCTTCTAGGCCAAAATCTTTTGTGTGATCTTTTACACACCATCAGAGACAATTAAAAAGGCTTTACCTAGCAGGCCTTGGGGGAGGTTAGAGATGTTGGCCTTAGTAGTTTTTCGCTGGGTGAGGACTGCCTTGCTTATACCAGACTTGGGGCAGCTCTAGTACCCCAGAGTTTTTAAGAAAGAGCTGCAGTTCTATCCCTCTCCCCAACCATACTCAGGCATATCTTCATTCCTGCCTTATTAGTCATCTTAAATCAGAGGCCCCTTTTGGGAGGGAAGCCCTATGCTGAGATGCTTATGCTTTTCAGATGTCTTCACTGAAACCTCCTTAAGGAGCAGGGGGTATTAGAAATACTTTCTCCACTGTATCTTAGTACTTTTCCACTTCCTGGCCCTTGGGTTCTTTTGTTTAGAGCTTTTGGCAGTGATAGAAATCCTCTATGATCTGTTAATTGTTTGCTATTTGGCTGGAAAAAGGGAACACTGGTGGAAGTGAAAAAACCCTTTTCTTTGTGGTTATCTAATCACAGTAAATTAGTAAAGGTTTGACTGTTAACATCAATTTGAGGCACTGTTCTAAACAGCTGAACACCTAACAGCTCTGGACATCTCTCTTCCTTTGAGTTCTCTTATTGACATCAATACAGATAATGTCTACCATGCATTATTGTTAATTGTGCATATCTCACCTATATGGGTCAAAGCAAATTTCTTGAAGGCAAAGACAGTATTTTTCCCTATAAACTCCATAACATCCAGCACATACTCTACACTAAATAAATATTTATGCAAAGGGAAAATATGAAGACTATGCATACAGGTTGAGCACTTCTAATCCAGAAATCTGAGCAACACTGAAAACTCTGACAATTGACACAATGCCAAAAGTACAAAATTCCACACCTGACCCTCATGTGATGAGTTATACTCAAAACTCAGGATCACCAAAAACACTACATAAAATTGTCTTCAGGATATGCATAAATTGCTTTTAAAAAAAAAAGGATTTCATGTTTACATTTGGGTCCTAATCTCAGGATATTTCATTATATATTTGCAAGTGTTCTAAAACTTGGAAAAAAAAAAACAACCTAAGACACTTTAGGGTCCCAAACATTTCAGGTAAGTGATATTTAACCTGTACAACACCTAGAAATGGTCTACTTTTAAAGTACCTTTAACAGGAAAACAAAGAGAGAGAATGAAACAATGTAACTTGAAATGATAAATCAGTCTAAAACTTTCCAAGTAATCAAAGTAAAAACTTCATAGACTCTATTCAACCTATGATAATCTATAACACACTATGAAATCACTTTTTTCAATAATAAACAAACTGAAGAGAGATGATAACCATTGAAATGATAACATATTCTAGTTTCTGGAAAAGATGCAGTATTTCAATATGCATACTGTTCCTTATGCAGTCTGAAATAATCTTTCTGGCACTGTCCTAATAACTTCAGCAATAGCCTTAATTTTTCAGTCTTGATGCTTTTGAAATAGCATAATTATTATAGATATAGAACACTGAACCTACCTCATGTCAAAATACATATAAAAGTTATGATATATATAAAAACCATAATGTTAGATAGATACTGAATACAGTACCACAAGAAAAATGCCAGGTATATAAGTAAAAGCAGGGAAAAAAATAAGATGAGGAAAATAATTAAAAAAAAGACTTTAAAAGCAGAGCTGGTTTTGTTATCATATATACACGCAATACAACTAATAGGTAGCACACTACAATGCTGTAAATTCATAACAAAACAGTCTACACACAGCAATATTTAGCTTATGAAGGCTGCTGCTATGGCTTCTGCTTGTTGGTTAAAAAGAAAAATTGAAAGTTACTCAGCCAAGCTAGATATACTAAGTCCTAGAACTAGACAGACACAGATCATCACCTTGTATGTTTCTTCAGTGAAGTGACATGGACACTGTCAGATAAAAATAGGCAACTGTTAAGAGGCTGCTTAACAACTTAAATTTAACACTTTTTAGTAAAACGAGATCAAAAGCCTGCTGAGAAGGAGTTAAAATTTTTATTCATTATTTTTTTAATCCACAAAAATTTCCTCTGGGAGAAAAGGCTCCAAAACTTGACAGAGTCTAAGTTTTGTTAAAATAATAAAAGGCCCTTCAGCCCATCTTTTGAATTCATTAAGTTGCTTATTGGGGCAAAACTCTGTGGGCGAAACACTAAAAGTTATCATTTAGTGCAGACCTCCTTCAGGCAAGAGAAGTGATCTATACGTGTAAGATTGATTCAGAACTTGTGTCCAACAGTTCTAGTTGCTGTATATACATACCTTTAAAGACATGAATTGGTGTAATAAACGTGTATAAAATTAGAAAAGAAACTAAGAAAAAAGCAATGAAAGTGTTAACAACATATGTGGGGAAAGGGAAAGGGGAGGGGGAGGGGGAATGAGGAAGGAGGTAACAAACAGTACAAGAAATGTATCCAATGCCTACAGTTTCACACAAACTGTAACCTCTCTGTACATCAGTTTGACAATAAAATTTTTTTTAAAAAAGAGTGTTAATGACAAGTCAAGTGTCTAATTATTATGCTCTTCACTTCGGAATTTACTAAAATATCACAAATCATACTAGTATATAGAATATGAATTTAAATATGTTAATGTCAAGTGAAAACCAATGTACCCACATTTTTACATATGTAAAATAAGTTTCAACGTTACTGTTAGTGAAAAACTGCTGAACAAGAATTGTTCATATAACAAATTCAATGAACTAGCTTACCTGCCCTTGTTTTCTTTTCCTTTAATTTTACTTTCTTGACCTTTGCCTCCAGTAGGATCCCACTCTACACAGGTATCTTCAACTTTCAGGTTCAAATGGGATGATGAGTTATCCAAACTGAAGTTAAGTGCTGCCCAAAACAATATTTTTAATATCCACTTTCTGGAACACCACTTATATTATTTTCCTACTCAGCTGACTCAACACTATATATGGAGAATAAAGTTTAAATTCCAAATTGAAACATTTAAAGTTCTAATTTGGGTGACAGGTGATTTACACTGTAAAGAAAACAAATAAAACTATGCTATTCAGTTTATTTGGAATTTGGAGAAAACACCTGCACTAGTCACAAGTTCTTAGACCTGCTAATTTAGGAAATCAATATAACACAGTATTCATTAGCTTCCCTTTAGGAGAACTAAAAGCAAATTATTAAAATATATTGATTTACAGCTTTTTTCAATTTTGAAATGCATTCCCAAGAATATTTAAAATACATCATCTACTACAAGGTTTCCTTGGCTGGGTGCTGGTGGTTAACCTGTGATCCTAACTACTCAGAAGTCTGAGACCTGAGGACTGAGGTTTGAAACCAGACTAGGAAGGAAAGTTCATGAGACTCTTATCTCCAATTAACCACCAAAAAGAAAAAGGGAAAAATGTAAGTGGAGGTGTGGTTCAAGCTCTTACTTGGCTTTTCAGTACCTGGATTTATCCCACATCCTGAATTTACCCCACTACTGGCACGTGCATGTATGCCAGCAGACATACGCATACACACAAAGTTGGTTGAAACCCAAAGTTTCAATCATGTACCACAGTTATCAATTAATTTACTCATGTTAATGATAAAGGCTCAAATTTAGTAGTTATACATCACAAGAATATTCCTTTACAATACCCTCCTCCACTTAAGGATATTAGTTGGATTAGCAAACTGTAAAGCATGCATCATCAAACAACAAAATAAACATGAAGAGAGCCTAATGTTTATTGAGTGAATCAAGAATCCTTTTATCTGTTACTAGTTCTGTAAAGAACACTTCAATCTCAACAATCTATCGAAGCTATTGTTCATTGTCTTTATTTATAAAACAGCATTCTGGGTACAAATGTACTGACTCCACAGTTTCTACTAAATGTCATAAGAAGACGTTAACTTTCAAAATCTGCCTCTAAACAGAACTAAACTTAGAGAAAGAAGAAATAATAAAGGTTTTCAGTAAAAATGTAAATACAATTCCTTGATAGGTTACTAAAAAGTTAGGATAAACATTGATATCTAGCATTTCCAAAATAAATTGCTTTAACAAAATAGCAAACCTCTATATTTCAGTTATTGGTTAGTGCACGTGAAGTTTTCTAGCATTAAAGGCCTTCATGATGGTAATATCTAAAATTTCTATTGTGTTCAACAAAGTTATTTTAGGGAGTTTGCACTAATTGCAGATTATTCTCAGAGCCCAGAACTAAAATTTCAAGCCTATAATAAAAGCTGAAAGAGAACACAGAAACAGATTCGTATTTCCAAATTCAATCCAGAGACTGTGCTCAATTAAACTGTTTACTTTCTTCATCTGTAGTATGGATAGGAATAGCTAGTCTACTTATTACTAAAGATGATTATAGGGATTAAGTAAAGAACTCCATATAAACAGCAAGAAAACAGAGTAGGAGCTAGTGGTTTAGAAGATGAAGATCTAAAGCCAGCCTGGGCAGAAAAGTCCATAAAACTTCATCTCCAAAATAGCCAGCAAAAATTAGGTTGGAGGTATGGCTCAAGTGAGCAAAATTAGCCAAGTAAGCAAAAAAAAAAAAAAAACAACCCTGAGTTTAAGTTCCAAAAACAAGTAATAAACCCTATCAATGGTAATAACAACAAGGTAATTCAGGGAATCTGAGGACTAGACTATATTAAATAGGCACTTCTTTATTATGGATTCATTAGGTATTCTCTAAATAAACTAAGCAAATCTCAGCAATATTTATGTATTTTACACATGCCTAAAATTTGTAAACTAAGCATCCAGGAGAAAATAAAACACTACCTCAAGCTATTTTACCTATATAATACAATCATAAGGGATTATCTAATGAAACTCACTACTGTAGTCTGGTCTTCCTTGACTTATTATTTCTACTGTTGGGAAAAGTGAGAGATGGGGTAGTAGAGGAGGTAAGGAAGGAATTAAACCACACATGGAATGCTTCTTGTCACAAAGCCTGGAATGATTTCAGATGATAAATTTTCTTTTATGATATGTAAACAACTACTGCTCTTACCTTTGGTCTCTAGGGTCACTGGGTCAGAATAGTCTCCAGCTACAGCCTTGTTACAAGCTCTCACTCTGAAATTCATGTACTTTGAATCAAATTTTAAGCCTAAAATAATGAAACCATTTTCAGACATGAAAAGTCTCTATCCTCAAAACTATGAATATGAATATTCAAACAATTTTCCTCAGTTAAAGTAACTCTATTTTTGAAAGAGTATAGATTTATGCTAAATGGATAATGCTTGAAATAAAAAAGGAATCAGAATTTACCTAGAATTTTCTTTCTCAGAAATAAAGTATACAATTTAGCAATTCTGTCAACCTGATGATTTTAAGAAGGTACCCTTTCAGTGCTCATCAAAAGGAATTTGTCATTCAAAGAGCTGTTACAATTTACAATAGCACATTCATCAACTCTGGAAAACAGAAATCCTAAGGAATTTTTATATTTGTGTAACAGTTTTATGTGAAAAATGAGTTATAAACAGGGAGTGAAATAAAGAAATTAATAAAAACTAAAGCTGTCTATTAAAATTTCAGTCCAAAAATTACTAGCTATGAGACTCTGAACAACCTGAGTGACACCCAGTTTTCTCCATGTAAAATAGAAATGATAAGACAATAACTGTGGTAGAGATTAAATGAGATATATTAGATAAAGAAGTAAGTGTACTCTATGTCAAGTTCACTAATGCCATCTCCTGATAAACAGTTTACTTAATAATGATAACTCCTGGTGTTACTACAATGCATACCTACCACTAGATGTCTAGGAAGTATCTGGTCACTTCAAATAGTCTGAAATTATTTTTAAAGCCTTTGAAAAAGACCAGCACAAAAAAGTGACAGCTCTATTTTTAGTATCAACATTTCCTCAAACAATAAAAGCAACAGGAGTTAAATAGTGCCAGTGAAATGTGGGGTATTGAGTTTATCTAAAACTTTAATAGCATTTTTTTCTTAGTCTGAAAACCAAAACGAAAACTGTTACTCCAAAATATTGTTTGCAGAACATCATTCCACACTTGCTTTATACACATTCTGTTTTAACAGGCTGCACATGTCTGCAAGTAGTTAAAATAAAAGCTTTGCATTTAAAGAGAAATTTATTTCCATAATAAGTATCTAGAAAGTCAGTGTGGCTTAAAAAAACTTAGGAATTTTTTTTAATAATTTTAACCTTAAAGTAAAAAATAGCCAAGCACTTGTGGCTCACACCTGTAATACTAAGCTACTCAGAAGGTTGAGATCTGAGGATTGTGGTTCCAAGCAAGCCTGAGCAGGAAAAAGTCTATGAGTCTCTTTAAACACAAACAAATCAACAAAAAAAGCCAGAAGTGGAGCTGTGGCTCAAGTGGTAGAGCACTACCATTGAGCACAAAAGCTCAGAGAGAGTTCTGGCCCAGAGTTCAAGCCTCAGGACCAGCAAAAAAAAAAAAAAGTAAATAATACTTTTCATAACTACACTTACTTTCTAAGAATGAGATTTCTGAAATCTGCCATTTTACCTGATAATGTATATTCAGTGCCTTTAATATGATCAACCATCTCCCAACATCGTTCATCCTTTACACGTGGAAGTCCATCAAAATTAGTTTTCCGATACTCTAGTATGAAATGGTCAATTTTACTATCTTCTTCTGGCATTCTCCAAACTACTGTTACAGCATTGTCAGCCACCAAACAATCTACTGGATCAATCTCTGGAGCTTTGGGGACTGCAAGAGAAGAAAAAAGTGGGGTCTCATTCTTCACATACTACAACACCTGTAATCAAGCACATCCTTGTCATTCAACCTTTACTTTTCATACTGCTTTTGAACTACTCAAAAGTGGATCAGGGGGCTGGGAGTATGGCCTAGTGGCAAGAGTGCTCGCCTCGTATAAAAGAAGCCCTGGGTTCCATTCCCCAGCACCACATATATAGAAAACGGCCAGAAGTGACGCTGTGGCTCAAGTGGCAGAGTGCTAGCCTTGAGCAAAAAGAAGCCAGGGACAGTGCTCAGGCCCTGAGTCCAAGGCCCAGGACTGACCAAAAAAAAAAGAAAAATAAAAGGATCAGGTTATGAGAAAGGACATCCTATATATTCAAAATATTTTCAAAGCGCCTTTTATTGCTGAGCTACGAAAAATTCATGTGTCAAAGCTTTTCATGAACCAAGTTTATTAACCATTTAGATGACAAAAAGCATATTTTAAATATAAAAACAAAGAATAACTTGTTACTTAACAGAATGTATATACATGTACGTATGTATATACATATATGTGTATGTGTATGTATATGTGGGTGTGTATATATATACATTTGGAGAGGGTAGTATTAGAGTCTGAACTCATGAGCTCATACTTGCTAGTCAGGCACCATGCATCTTGCCTTCATGTCATATTTTTGGTCTATTATTTCAGAGTTATGGTATATATACTGAATTAGTACTAGCAAACAGAATATATTGTTTATAATATAATGACTAAAATAATTGAAGGTTATATTTTCAGAGTAAAAAATCATGTTTATATGGGCTGGTTATCAGATACATATAAGGGTAAATAGACTGGTTATCACATACAAAAATGCAGTTAGAAAGAAACACTGAATTCTGGTGTTCTCTGTAGCACAAGATAATGATACATTTAACAATAACTTATTACGTATTTCAAAAGAGAAGATTTTGAATGTTCTCAATATATAAATGACACTAAGTATTTAAAGTGGCAAATATGCTGATTGTCCTTATTTGGTCACAATATAACTCATAAATATTATTGTAGCCACTAATTTTTTAAAATTAAAAACTTCTAATACAAGAATTGTAATTTCTCAACACCACACAAAAACAAGAATTTCCAATTCCCTAAGATACATAGGGATTTTTAAATGTATCTCCTAAGAGTTCTATGACTCACTACAATAATCTAGAGTAAAAGAGTGACATATGACATGCCTGACTTAATTTCTTTTACTTCACTTGACAATGAATTTCTTTAGAGCTGAGTATGGCAGTGCATACCAGTAATCTCAGCACTTGGAAGGGTGAGGCAGGAAAATAATGATATCCTATCTCAAGGGGGAAAAAAAAAGAAAAGGAAAACCTTAGACAGGGAGGAGGTGGGGAGAACAAGGAGAGGGAGAAAGGGGGGAGAGAGAGCAGAAGGGAGAGGGAAAATGGGAGGAGGGAGACCAAGAGAGAAAGACCTTTAAAAAGGCATAGAGTAGAGCTGGGAAATGGCTTAGTGGTAGAGTGCTTGCCTTGCATGCATAAAGCCCTGAGTTCAATTCCTCAGCACCACATAAACAGAAAAAGCTGGAAGTGGTACTGTGGCTCAAGTGGTAGAGTGCTAGCCTTGAGCAAAAAGAAGCCAGGGACAGTGCTCAGGCCCTGAGTCCAAGCCCCAGAACTAGCACCAAAAACAAAACAAAAAAGAAGCAATAGGCAATTGTTTTTGCAATAAACATTGAGGATTGATATTTTGCAAAGGACAGGATAAAAACATTTCCAACTTGAATCAGAAATAAAGAAGTCTTAACTAATGCCATAAAATGATTTAAAAAAAAAGAAATAAGTATTTGTTGCATTGAGAAGAGCAAATAAAACTGTCTTTGTTCACAAATAATATGATTATCTATGTAGAAAACAGCAAACAATTGATAATAAAAACAACTGGAAGTAAAAAGTGATCACAGTATGAATAAGGAATGTAAGATTAATATTACAAAATCATTTTTTCCTATTTATCACTAGTGAACAAACAGAACTGGGAAATTAAAATTCACTAATTAGCAACATAGAAAGAGAAATACAGAGAAAGTGAAAGAGAAATATAACAAAAATGTTCTGAGTCTATAAAGGAAACTAAAAACTGATGAAAGAAATCAAAGAACTAAATTAATGCAGAGGTACTTCATGTTCATGAGTTGGAAGACAATATTCTTAAGATATCAATTCTTCTCAACTTACAATTTCATCAAGTTATTTTGCAGGTATCAATTAGCTGACTCTATATGGAAAAGATCCAAAAGAGTCAACAGAGCCCGAAGGAGAACAGAGTTGTGGAATTGAAACCACATGACTTCTATATATTTTAAGGCTACATTAATCAAGACAATGTGATGCTGATCAAAGAAAAAGCCACATAGATCAATGGAACAGAGATGAAAAAAATTGACATACAAAAATATACTAAGCTGACCTTTCAAAATGTGAATGCAATGAAAAAAAGTCTTTTCAACTAATGGTATAGAAACTAGATATTAACCTGTAAAAACAAACCAATAGTCAGACCGTACTTCTCCACAACAGTTAACTTAAAAGGAATCCCAGACCTAAATGTAAAACCTAAAACATCTGTAGTGGAGTACTAAACTCTATGGTTCCTGAGGGTTCAAAGGTTCTTCCTCAATGGCAGCCTCACCTGGAAACGATATACCCAAGAACACCAAAGGGTCTACTATACAGTGTAGTGTTCTATAATTCATAATCAAGTTATATCACATTAGACCAATTAAAACTTGAAGCCACACCCAAAGAAACATAGGCTCCATGGTTTCCATTTGTAATAATTAGTATGTGTATATGATAGTCCTAGCAGAGGATCACAAAATAGCTCAACAGCTACATACATATGACCATATAAAATGATGCTGATCAAAATGAACTCCAAGATATGAAAATGAGGTTGTTGTTTTTTAATGTACTGTGTGAAGTTATTTCTTTTTTTTCTCCTCCCCCTTTGGTTTATCCTCTGTTGTCACTGATTTTGATTTTGGTGCCCTCTGTCTTTATGTACATTTATCTGATTTGGGGAAGGGAAGGAGAATATAAAATGGTGAGACAAAGGACAAAGAGTGAACCAATGTAACTGCAATACTTAGAAGACACTATGTTGGAAATGAACTTTACAACTTGGGGGAGAGGGGAGCTGGGGAGGGGCGGGAGGGAAAATGGGAGAAAATGAGGGAAGTTCTTGTTTGACAAGAAATGTACTTTCATTCCATTACTTATATAACTGTAACCCCTCTGTACATCACCTTTACAATAAAATTAAATAGAAAAACTTGAAAACATACAGAACGTTATAGCTTAGTCTCACATTGTATTGTACTATACCGCAGTTTATCTTCATAATCATGAAGCTGACTGGAAGCTGCCCATGGCTTGCTATCACTGTCTATTAGCACAAGAATATATTGTACTATATAATCAGGCCAGGAAGACCAAAACTTGAGATACGGTTTCTCTGGATGTCTTTTTTGAATTATCATAATTATGATTTATGAATTTATGAATTATAATATAGAAAAATCACAAGTCCAAAAACCATAAATCAAGGACCATCTGTAATTCTGAAAGGCGGCACCCATGGTCAAGTACACATCCTTCATTCATCTCTTCCGTCTATAGACTTCTCTGGAATTGCTAATCTTTACCACACAAGTTAATACTTAACACTTGTGCTACCCTTACTGGATTACATCATATGCATTACAATGGATTACACTCATATGCATTCACAAAAGAAATGAATGGTTTTATATCTTCAATACTATTTATTAAAGAATGGCTAATCTAAAAAAATACTTGTAAGTAAAATGTCACTTTCAACTATTCATTAGTTCCACAAATCATGTCCACACAGTTTTACCTATTAATTTAACAACATTACTTGGTGCTAAAAAAAAATATTAACCAAAATATCCTTAACTGTCTCTTTCACATACATAGGTAATAATTTGGGACTCAACTTGAAATGTCTCAGGCTACTTCAGCATCCTAATACTAAACACTAATAAGTCAATGTTAATTTGTCATTGTTAACATACAATATTAATATATGATGCTAATATATCACATGACAATGATACAGTAACATATAATTACTGATCTTAGTTCCATCTAAATCCCCAAATCCACAAAAATAATAATAGTTAATATTCACTGAATGTTAACTATGTACCAGATACTGCTGCAAATACCTTGGAAATACCCATTCATGCCAGGTGCCAGTGGCTCATGCCTATAATCCTAGCTACTGAGGAGGCTGAGATATGAGGATTGAGATTTAAAGCCATCCCAGAAAGAAAAACGATATTTTTATGTCCAATTAACCACCAAAAAGACAAAAGTGGAGCTGTGGCTCAAATGATAAAGTACAACCTGAGTGAAAAGCCAAATAAGAGTGCCAAGCCCTGAGTTCAAGCCTCAAGATTGGCACACACACAAGAAGAATCAGATTCTTTTTTGAATCTAAAAATATCATAAGAAAAACATTTTAAAGGTGAAGAAAATTAAATACAGCAATCAATCAAGCAGCAAAATTCAAAGCTAAGTCTAGACTCTATGGTGGGCTCTAGGCCCACCATTAACCATCATGCTATACTGCTTCTCTTTGCCAAAGTAGCAACAAATGATATCACTTAATGGTACTCTTAAAAAGGAGTGTTACTACCAGTAAAAAATAATTCTATAGAAAAAACTAGCAACTAAAGCTATTCTTTAATTGAACTCAGGAAAACATACGCACACAAACACACTATGCTTCTTTGCTAGTTACATGCCAATGTGTACAAGAGAAAAATCTTACAGGAAAAAGTTTTATCCAAAGCTGTACATGTAATACATGTATTTACCTGGCAAAAACTTCAAAGTTTGCAGCATCTGTCTTTCCTGAGAGAAATCCACCATTAAATGAGTCATGTTGTCACTGACCTTTGGTTTCAAAGAAAGGCGAAAGGCTGAAGCCATTGTGACTCTATGGTAAACACAAATATACTTTTTAAAAATAAATGAATGGAAATATAAAATATTTAATTTATAAAATTAGAAGATAAAAATTCCTTCACTTTAATGATTTCAGAGACTATAACAAACATATACAATAATGGAGAAATTTGCTTTGTGTTTTAAAAATTCTATTAAAAACTGAAAAATAACTTTTGAAGATATTTAACAACTTAGCAACTCCAGCCACTTTTATAAAATTGCATATATACGCAAATATCACATGAAACAAAAGTCCAGTATTTAAATAATCTTGGCCAGACCCAATATTCATCTGAATCTCTGTACACTCAGTCTCACAGACTTCCTGATGCCAGCCTCACTCCTTTTCATATGCCAAACAATGAACTGTTATGCAACCAGATTTACTCACATATCCTAACAGTCATAGCTATACCGTGTGACCTCAACAAGAATAGAGGCAGATGGGCCCAATATTGTATACTACAGGATCTATTAAAGAAAGGATGGAGGTGAGAAGAAAAGAACTAAAATTGTGGTCAGTATGACACGATAGCAAGATGTCACCATTCTGATCTATTCAAATAAGCTACATGGAAAGATGTTATGAGAAAACTATGTGTTCTGAAAAATATAGTTCAATAAAAATGATTGAAGTGGGTGTGAAGTAAAAAACAAAACCAAGATGAAAACAAACCAAACCTT
Source organism: Perognathus longimembris pacificus (assembly GCF_023159225.1). Lineage (NCBI taxonomy): Eukaryota > Metazoa > Chordata > Mammalia > Rodentia > Heteromyidae > Perognathus > Perognathus longimembris. The sequence goes on along the minus strand of NC_063161.1, from coordinate 138,470,414 downwards.
ACTTTATCAAAAGTATAGGAAGCAGTTCTCTATTAAAGTTGGAAGTCAAAAGAAAACTGTTGTTGTATTAATCTGTAATTTTATCTCAAATCTCAAAATTTCACATTATAGAAAATTTCCTCAATTATTACCAAGTTCCTTATTTTGAAAAAAAAAAAAAAAGACACAGGAGTTCTAATGAATGCTGTCCTCCTAGCACAGAAGCTGAGAGGAAGTAAACAAGAGTGAGAGGGGCAAAGCAAACCCATTCTTAGTCAGCAGCGTCTGCCAAATGACACCAAAGAATCAATAGTATTAAAGATGCCGTGCTTGCTGAATTCACTTATTATGGAATGAAAAATGTCAAACAGTAATATTCGGTTACTTTACTTCACTTTAAAACTAGGAAAATAATTACTTTAATAGTAACAATGAGTAACTCATATTTTATTTATTTTGTCCAGAAGGAAGTAGTACTACAATCATTCCCTCACTATTTTGTAGCTTGCTTATTGCAGCTTGACTGTATCTCGGTTTTAAAAAACAATACATAGTGACCCCTTGCGTATCGTGGGAGCTATGTTCCAGAGACCACATGATAGGCAAAAATCTGTGAAGTAGTAAGAAGTGAACGAACTGTGATATAGTAAGGGACGACTGTCTAAAGCTGCTACTTCCCGATTTTCACCTATTGTGGGGGTCTCTGTGACCTAACGCCTGTGATAGGTGAGGGATAAGTGTATGTTGAAATATAATTTATGGGAAAGAGAACTCATACTAACTGGAAAGTTGCTATATGCCAAACCTAACACCCAATATTATCCATATATTAAGCTGCTGGTTCTCAAAATAAAATAAAACCAGTAAGAAGCTAGAAATAAAAGCTAAATCTGATGTATGTTGTTCTTTATAGCTCCACGTATTTTTAAAGACTTTTTTTGGGGGGGATGGTCATGGGGCTTGAACTCAGGGTGTGGGCCCTATCCCTGAGCTCTTTCCCACAAGGCTAGTGCTCTACCTGAGCCATAATGCTACTTCCAGTCTTCTAAAGGTTAACTGGAGATAAGAGTCACACTGTGGTTGGGGACTTTCCTGCCTGGGCTGGCTTTGAACTATGATCCTCAGATCTTAGCCTTCTGAGTAGCTAGTATACAGGTGTGAACCTCTAGAGCCCAGCTATATTGAAGACTTAATAAACTATATCCATATATATATATTTAATAAACATTAACTGAATCAGTAAATTAGCTGTACATAATCCTGAGAACCTATTTAATGAGAAATGTTGCATAAAGTAGTTTAGATAATTTTAAATCTGAAATCTGTAAAACTTGATTTAATCACTATGAACACACAAAAAAGGATGTCTCCCAAAAATGCATTAGAAAGGTTTATCCAAGTCTAAAAATAACACTAATTCTAGTCAAAATGAAAACTTCTAACTTCATATGAATCAATTCAGATACACAACAGTATAGTTTCCAAAATATTGAAAATTCATTTTTAAACTGGGTATGTTTAGACAAATGTGGCTCAAAACCAAACTGAAAATCTGAAAAAGATATTCCCTAAACAGACCCATGTGGTTAGTTATGCTTTAATTCATTTTGGCAGTCTTGGTTTATTTCTAATACTGCCAACTGAATGAAAGAATCTCTTCTAGTTTTATTTTTGTCGAAATAAATATGAAACATATGAACAACCTAATTTCCTCAAACTGTCTCTCATGATGTTTCTTTCAAGAATCAATAATTTCTAGTATCTCAACTCATAATCTTCTGAGTATCCAAAAGTATCCAGCAGTGACTATCAAGGTTCTAGTACTGAACTAAGGAACTTGCATCTTTGCTTAGATTTTTCTCCCCACTCAAGGCTGATGCTCTATCACTTGAGCCACACCTCTACTTCTGTTATTTTGGTCATTAACTGGAGATAAGGGCCTCTCAGTTTTGTCTACTTAGGCTGGTTTTGAACTGAGATCCTCAGATCTCAAGCCTTCCAAGTAGCTATGATTACAGATATGAGCCACTGATGTCAGGCCAATCTCATTTCTCACTCCTGTTATTTTTGTCTACATTTTATCACAATAAATGATAATACGTTTTCGTATATGTTTTCTTTTCTTTTTCTTTTTTTTGCCAGTCCTAGGGCTTAGAACTCAGGGCCTGAGCACTGTCCCTGGCTTCTTTTTGCTCAAGTCTAGCACTTTACCACTTGAGCCACAGCACCACTTCGGGCTTTTTCTGTTTACGTGGTGCTGAGCCATCAAACCCAGGGCTTCATGTATATGAGGCAAGCACTCTACCACTAGGCCATATTTCTAGCCCCATATATTTTCATTTTTTGTATTTGATTCTCTGTTCAATGTTACACACTCTACCTTATAAATCTGTCTTGATACAAGAGAATAATACTTCCTTTGCTTGGTAAAAAGTTACTATGACTATCTGCTTAAATTGTTTTTAACATTTGAAAAATAAATGATAGGATTTTACAAACTTACTTATGGGGAGAAGAGAAACTATGCCTGAGAAACCTAGACATTATAAAGCTAAATATTAAGTTAAAATTTTAAGACCTAGAAAAATGCCTCTGACAGGAAGCAAATATTTGGTGGTGGAGGAAGGGCAAAAAAAAAAATCCTTGAAAAAATGAAAAGCATGGACTTTGCAGGAAGTATGACTCCCAAATAATCTGGATTCTAATGGAATCAAGTCAAGAGGGTAGCTTAGAAGAGGAGGCAAAGAAGTAAGGTTTCAGTGAATACAGTCATACAAGCTAGTATTAAAATTGAATTCTGTGAAAGAAACTGAACAATGAGGTCTTGAATAGGACAGAAATCTGGGAACCCCAGAGCTATACAGAATCTTGAAATGAAAGAAAGACTTTACAAATATCACCAAACCTGGTTAGGAACTGATTTCTAAACCAAAAAATCAGAAACAAGGGTAAAAGAATAGTAGCTAATCAGGAAGATTAATCTAGACAGAGTAGAAGATAAACTGCTCCCAGCAACTTTCAGCAGCCATAACATCTTCAATTCTAATTATCACAGTGTGCAGAAACGTATGCACCTGTAGTCCAGTTATTGAGAACTGAGAAAGAAGGAATGCTTGAATCTAGAAGTTCAAGACCAGGATAGACAATATTTTGAGAACTTCTCTTAAAAAATGATCAAAAGAAAACACTGCCTAATATTAAGCATATAATAAATGTAGAAATTAGTATTTGTGCTAAAAATGCTTTACTCGGTATGAAAATCTTTGTCTCTCATCAAATAAAAAAACTCACAAAAGAATAAAAATTTTCTGCCAAGATTAATAGACACTGGTCACACTGACTATTCATCAAGGACAACCTAGGGATTTTCAGTAGTGTTTGAAGAGCTGTCCGCCTTTCTGAGAAGCCCATGCTCCTCAAGTTAAAAAACAAAAAACTTTAAGTTACAAGTTATAATCTCACTATCAACAGTTCTCAGTAATGGTCAGACAGATCCAAATTGTTCCCTTTGCCTTAAGTCAATCCAACTGTAGCTGGCTATTCCTTCAAGACTCTCATGTATGAATTCATTCCAGCAAGTGCTGAATTAGTTTTTCATTCCTGACTGCACTAATGAGAAATATCTTCTAAGTTAAAGTCTTTACCAATGTTCTTTTTCTACCAAGTAAAATAGATAGTGTGGCATTAGAAATAGAAAGAGATGGCACCAGGAACCCAACAGAATGAGAATACAAAGGCGTTAAACAGGAGAGCAGTGACTAGGAGATCTGTAGGTCTTGAAGACAGTTTACAATACTGTGATTTCTCAAAAAATAAAAATCACATCTAAATTTAAGGATAACAAAAGAATGCATTCCAGGAACATATATTTTTAAATTATCTAAAATAGTTCCCTTTTGGTTAAGTGTAACTAAGAACTATTCTAAAGCTAAAACTAACTATATTAGCATAGCAGAAATGAAATTCTTTTGGATGTACAAATTGTCTATAATCGTGTTATGAACATTTTTTTAAGTATTCCTAATTATTCTCAGAAAATAGAAGACTTTTAAAAAAATTTGGCAATTATGTATTCTATAAAAAACTTTCTGAATTTCATTTCTGACTTCAATATCAACACTTAAATAAAAATATAGGTTTATACCATACCTATCCTTGATCTGTCTGGCAGCCTTGGTGCAAATCAGGGAGAAGAGAAAGAAGGTAGTTAGTGCTTTCCATGCAAATTTCAATGACAGTGACATGCAAGAAAAGTTAGGATATAAACCCTAAAACTGATTAGTTCATACTCATAAAAATATAAATTGCAGGGGATTTGTATAGTTCATATAAGCTTGCATAATGTGATGTTAGAATTATAGTAGAAAATCCAGATCCCATGTAAATTCCCTAAGAGGAGGAAAATATAATACTTCAAACTAATTCTAGGTGATTATAAACAATTTTTTCTTACCTTATGATTACCAAAACACACCTCTACTTTTATTCAGTCTGGTATCCTTCAACTACAACAGGCAATCTCTTCCATGGGATACACATTTTCATGTATTCTGATAATTATCTTGTACATGTCAAATCTGTTCTCTAATTTTTTTCAGATAGCTCTTTCACTACTTCGTAACAGTTGTTCCAAGTTTCTTTATGTGCTTCCACTGAGCAAGGGCTCTGTATTTTGGGAGTTTACCTGCTAGCATATAAACCTAGGCTACAGTGCTACAATCTTTTACTCCAAACACACATTGACTGGCACACACACAACAACAAACCAGCAAAGAAAAGGACAAGAGCAGTGGCTCAGCAATAGAGTGTCTAGCACCTGAGGACTTGAGTTCAAACCACAATACTTGCAAAAAATAAAAGAAAAAAAGATTCCCAAAATATCAAAGTATCAAGCAAAAATATCAGCCTTTGCAAAACCCAAATTATGTACTGGTTCAATGGATTTGCTATATTACAGGTTTTATATTTTTCTATACATATATTTATCTGTTCCTAAAAAGTAATACTTTTCCCAAAAAAGCATGAGCATTTAAAACTATGTCATATAACTATACAAAATAACTTAAAATAAATGTTAAAAATACAGTACTGAATACACTCACTTTGTAACTAGGTACAAATGCGTAACAGAAAACTAATTCAGGCTGGCCTAAGACCCTATCTGAAAAAACAATTATCGTTAAAAGAACTGAGAGTGTTACTCAAGTGGTAGAGCAGCAAGGTACAAGACCAAGTACAAACTCTAGTATCCCCCACCCAGAAATGCTCTTTTTGGAAGACAATGAAATATGAGAAGGTTCAGTGCCTAGGTTTTAGCCAAGGTGTTTCCCCATTGACTACTTATGTTACTCTGACTTAAGTTTAATATGGAATATCCACAAATAGTATGCATTAAAGGAATTTCTTTTCAATATATCTAACAATATACTGGTATTCTAATAATTTTCACAATCATCTCTCCTATTTTTTTTATTAGCTTAGTATCTGAAGCAGGCCAACAGATGAGGCAGCTAGCTAGGAAAGTGAAGTTAGTTTCTGAGTTGAAACCAAATCATGTCTAGATATTATTTACATGTATAAAGAAAATAAATAAGCTAAGCATTTTTATTTAACAATAAAATCATACTCTAGCTAGGAGAGACTGACAATTCCTTGCACCGTATTTCCAATGTTTGCTAAGTAGTACCAGAAAATGTTGAAGGGCAAGTCCAAAATAGTAAGATAGAAAAAGCAAAATAACAAATTAAGAAAATATATTTAACCACAATGTTATCTATTTAATCAAAACCTTCCTATCTATTTTAAGGAAAAAAAAACTTTCACTAAGAAAGCTGGAAAAGAACAATGGAAAAGGAGGATGCATAGTATCAGAGAAGACAGGAAAAACTCTCAAAATATCAAAAGAAGAAATAAACTTTTATCACAGCTTGCCCAAGCACCAGCATCTATTTCAATGTAGCTTAATTAAATTATTTTATAGTACTTAGGTCTACACTTACTAACCTTCTTTCTCACTCTCAGGCTGTCATTTATTAATTTCCACTGTTATGATTATGCCTGTCACTAACAGCCGCCCTACTCTTCTACAAGAAAAATCTGTTGACAACTGGAAAACAGAAAAATAAAAGCCTAAAGATGTAGCAGTACCATGTTCTGATTAATAGTCAACAGCTTCTGAGAAATTGGTGAATGCAGAATACTAACTACTGTCTATGAACTCTATGACATTTTTGCTTTGTGTGCTTTCACAAAAACAATGTGCCTGGTATTTAAGGTTATTGCCTAAGTGTCCTGGGACAGGTCATGCCTGACATTACTAAAATACTACATAAGTCCTACCAAGTACAAGGGGAAAACTTCTTTACGATTCACTTCCAAATTTAGGAATCAGTTACCATACTCGATTATTTATATTTTTATTCATTTTGTTAAAAGAAGAATATGATTTTTAAAGCTTAAATTCAAAATGCAAAGAATTAGGCTAAAATATTACATTCCAAGGAAGTTTTTTCTATCTTCAAGTTCACAGAAAAAAAAACACAAAATGAAAACATTGACTGAATACAATATAGCCACTTTCCTAACATGAATGCAGCTCACTACATTGTCCAAAAAGATAATCTATAAAGATATAGATATTCTATAAAGACATATAATAAAGATACTCTTTGGTGTTTACCAAAGTTAAATCTTACTTCAGTAACCACATATTATTAGTTTGCTAATGATATCACATAATTTCCCACTCTTTTACCCTGTCTTGATATATTCTACATTCCTAAATTTCAACTTGATAAGCTGGCAATTATTTTTTTAATTGCACTTAAAATAAGAATTAAACTTTAGAATGGACAATTTCTTAAATACCAAAATCTAAGTTAAACATTATCAAGCTTCTTATTCTGTTCTTTAATTTTTATGCAAAACCTACCCCTAAACAAGGACCTACATTTTCATATTTTAATAAAACACTCAATTATTTGAGCTAAACAATGAGACATTTGTCTCCCATAATAAAATTGACTAATTTGCATCAAGTTATGGTGTTTCCCTAGTCACAAAGAAAATGGGGAACTCATTTCTAAACATATTAATAGCAACATCTTTCCTCAGTCATGAAAAAGTTTGTAAGAAAATGGTGACTCAGTTCAAGTATATAAGCCTTTAAAACAAATTGCCAGTAGAGAAATAGCTGAGACAATAAGCTCCCTCAGCTGAATTTTAAGAGGAAATTGATCTAAATTAATTTATTCATGACCCTATACTTCTAATTGTCTGCTTCAAAATAAATCAACATCTAGCAGTATTAGAAATGACAAAAAAATCCAATACTGAAGAAATGAGCCCCTTTAAAAAAATGTGTTATTAGTGTAGTGTTTTCTTTGTATTAGTGTCTTCCATACCTTTGAAAATGCTTCTGGTTCTTTTATCTCTAATGACCTTGTTGCATATTCTAGTAGCTCTTCTGAGTTCTCCAGGGCATTATTACACTGACTTAGCTGATTCTAGGGGGGAAAAAGTGCTAATTATTAAAATGAAGACTATTTCCATCAAAATCTTGAAAATACACAGTTAACAACTGCACAAAAATTTGTCAGAGTGCTATGGACAATAATTAATATATCCAGAACAGTTTGTACACATAGATACAGATATACAACTTAAAATAAAGAGGAAAAGCAGTTATACACAACTTGGGCCAAATTCAATTGAAGATTCTTTCCAGTGAAGAAACTAAAATTTAAATTAATATACCAAAATAATATATGTGCAGACAAAACCCTGCAATGAAGATTAAATTTCTTATTAATATTTAACTATTAAGGTTAAGTTTGTGAACCTAAGTACAGGAACATTCAGTACTAGTTTCCCATTTATTACACTACTCAAGGAATACATTCTATTATATAGATCCTAAACTTTAAAATTTTGGACTGAAACCTAATTTCCTAGCACAAGGACTACAAATGCAAGTGTCTAGACTTAAAAAGATACAAAGAGAAATAAACGATGGAAATCACTACAGGAATATATTCTACCCTCACTGCCTACAAATAAGAAAAGTACAAAGTATACTTTTCTAAGTTTTCTCTTTTGATCTCCCCTCTTCTCATACTCAAATGAAAATTTCTCATTTTTATGTGCAAAGTGTATTAATGATAGCTTCAACTAAAGAAACAGCCCATTCCCAAGTTTAAATATATACATGATTCTTTACCGGAATACTTATTAATATCGATTCCTTATTCAAATCTACTTATTATTCCCTTAGATCTCCATAAAAGATAAACCATAGTTCATTATACTAGATGTTGATGTATTCTGCTACTTTACTCTGGAAAGAATCATGAAGTCACACTCTGAGTTAAAATGGGCATATAAGTGTTATCTTAGTAATCTGACCATAAAGTCATAAACTACTGTCTCAAGAATTAACAAATCACATTAGGTATCCCATTTATAGATGAGTTTTATTAAAGAATTTAGCAAAATCAACAATAAAATGGCAGATTAAAAATGATCTACTGGGATCTGTGGAGCAAAATCACTGCAGTATTGTGGTAAAAAAAAATACAAAAAAGGTTAGACTACATACTACATACATCTCAAGGAATTCTTAAAATGTGAGTCTGAAAATCAAATTCTGATAAAATAATATACTAAACTAAGAAAATTATACTTTGGTCTTCAGATCTCAGACTTCTGAGTAGCTTTTATTATAGGAGTGAGCCACCAGTACCTGGCTTAATTTTTAATATGGTTTAAAAACAATCATTGTAAGAGCTTTGCTATCTAATGTTATTGTATTTTCAACCAAAGGAGATCAGAGAAAAGGATCCAAGTCTAGCTGAGTAAAAGTTAGAAATACAGTAAGATACAAGAAGAATAAGACAAGTAGGAGGCTCTGTGTGTATGTGTGTGTCTGTGTGTGTGTGTGTCTGTGTCGTGTCTGTATGTGCCGGTCCTGGAGCTTGAACTCCAGGCCTTGATGCTGTCCTTGAGCTTTTCTAATCAAGGCTAGTGTTCTACCACTTGAGCCTCATCTCCACCCCAGTCTTTTTTGGGAGGAAGGGAGTGGTAAATTGGAGACAAGAGACTCAGACTTTCCTGCCCAAGCTAGCTTCAAATCATGATCATCTGGTCTCAGTCTCTGGAGTAGCTAGTAGTACAAGCATGAGACATCAGCAACTGGCCAAATAGGAAGTACTTTAAAAACTTAAACAGCAATGTTCTGGATCTCAAGATGAATGTTGCTAACAGTTTATCTTATCCAGCAATTGCAAGTTTTCAAAAAACTATGCCTATTGGCTGTTTCTAAGTCTCTTTACTAACAATGCTAGAAAAACATTGTATATACACATTTAAGCAGAAAGAAGGTCCCAACAATCAACAGACTCACAAGGAGGAATTTGAAGTTTAGAGGTAAGCAGTACTGGAAAATCACTCACCTCAGAAATGGTTAACAGAGATAGATTAAAATGGATAATGTATATATAGTATGAATGAGATTTGTCACTTGATGGGAAGAGGAAAACACAGAAGAAAAAAATCAATCACGTCCACTGCAGTGGCAGATTTAGCATGTTACAGGCTAGGGTGACAGAAATGCTGACTGGTGGTAAATGAAGAGAGAGCTGCTCTGCAGACAGGAAAGTGTGGAGAGGGGGAAGGGAAAGATGGAAATTAAGGGCTGGGAATATGGCCTAGTGGCAAGAGTGCTTGACGCAGATACATGAAGCCCTGGGTTCAATTCCCCAGCACCACATATATAGAAAACGGCCAGAAGTGGCGCTGTGGCTCAAGTGGCAGAGTGCTAGCCTTGAGCAAAAAGAAGCCAGGGACAGTGCTCAGACCCTGAGTCCAAGGCCCAGGCAAAAAAAAAAAAAAGAAGAAGAAGAAGAAAAGAAAGATGGAAATTAAGCAATCAGACTGTTGTTAAAAAGACCATTTAAAACTCTTGCTCTGAGGGCTGGGGATATAGCCTAGTGGCAAGAGTGCCTGCCTCGGATACACGAGGCCCTAGGTTCGATTCCCCAGCACCACATATACAGAAAACGGCCAGAAACGGCGCTGTGGCTCAAGTGGCAGAGTGCTAGCCTTGAGCGGGAAGAAGCCAGGGACAGTGCTCAGGCCCTGAGTCCAAGGCCCAGGACTGGCCAAAAAAAAAAAAACAAAAAAAAAAACTCTTGCTCTGAATATGAATCTAGGTCTAAGACAGACGAACAAAAACCTGTATAGAATAAGCTATGGGTTAAAGATTCAGAAGATGCCAGGTGCTTTTTTCTTCTCTAGTATTATTTTTTTAAGATAAATAAATTTTATTTTTTTGAAATTTATAGAAACAAGATAATTATGTTTGGATGCCAAGGAATATAACCTCCACTTCCATATAAACCACAAACCTCAATCCTGAAAGCATGGGGATTTTCTAAAGTGTATTTAATCCTTGGAAGTAGTGTACACAGTGCTTTTGAAGGGGAGAAAGAGACACATTGCTATTATCCCACAGGTTCTCAAAGATAGCTATGCCCAAAATCACTTGCATTTTATACACAAAAAATGAACAAGTCAAAAAGTAAGTTGGGAATGCAGTTCCATTTATAACAAGCAATAAAATGGATAAAATATTTTAAATTTAATCCAGGTAGTAAAAGGCCTATATATAATATAATGTTAGAAGAATTAAAGACAATACAAATAAATGAAAAGATATAATATTGTTAAAATACCTCCAGAGCAACTCACTAGTTCAACAAAATACCTATAAACTTCAAGTTATATTTTTGGTAGAAATAGAAAAAAAGTCTGAAGTTGATACTCATTTCAAGGGATCACAACATGCCAAAGCAATCTTGGATGAAAACAAAGTTGGAGGCCCTCACAGCTAAATTAATCAAAATAGCGTGGTACTGGCATAAAGACAGAAACACCGTGCAGTGGAACAGAATAGGAGAACCCAGAAATAAACTCACATACACACACAAAAAGAGCTGCCAACATCGCTCAATGGAGAAAGACAGTGTGCCCAACACATGGTATGACAAAAACTGAATCTCCACATGCATAAAAGTAGAACCCATCTTTATGTAAGAACTAAAAATGAATTAAAGATCAAAATATCAGCTCTAAAGCTGGAAAGCCCTCAGAAGAAAACACAGAGTAAAAACTTAGGAACGGTGATTTCTCGAATATAGCGCAAGCAACAAAAGCAAAAAGAAGTAAATGGATTACATCAAATGAAAAACAACTTCTCCATAATAAAGGAAATAACCAAGAGTGAAAAGGTAACCTACAGAGGAAAAAACATACGAATCATATATCTGATACAGGACTAATAGCTAGAATTTAGAATTGGACATGTAGCTCAGGTTTTGGCAAAGCAGTTGTCTAGCATATATGAGGGTCCTGGGTTCAATCCTAAGGATAACAAAGTGAAAACTGAAGTAAGATAAAAATATAATTAGGATGTACTAAACAATTACAACTCAAAAACAATAGCAAAGTAAGTACTCAAATTAAAAGATGGGAAAATGTTTCAGTAGAAATTTCTCCAAAGAAAGAACACAGATAATTCAACAAGCTTTCCACATCAATATAATAATTTACACTCATTATGATGACCAAAACAAAGTTAAAAACTATTCATCTACAAGATACAAGTATAGTATATTCAGAAAATCACTTTTTCTTTCAATAAACCAAGTATTAAATGGAGTGAGAATCAATATTTAAATAGTTGTATCTCACCTGTAACTCATGTGATTTACGAGTTTGTTCCTGCTTGATAGTGTTAATCATACTTTCTTTTACATCATCCAATATAGAATACAAACTATCAAATTCTTCATCTAACTCGGAAAGTATGTTAGAAGAATTTTCCTGTTTTAAAAAGAAAAGTTACAGAGTTTATTTTTTACATAATGTACATTGAATATAACCACTACATTTACTCACCCTTCCTCCAGTCCTGTGGCCTTTCCTTTGCCTAACCCCTAAAACATGTTTTCACTTCCTGGTATTTATTTTAATATGCACAACATTACTTGTTCAGAGGAATTACATCTTTGGATTCTTCCCTTATGTTGATGTAAGTTTTTTTTTTTTTTTTAAAAAGATAAATGCAAGAAGCTGGCTGATAGTACAGTACTATTTCATCCACGTGATGAGTAAATTTCCACTTATAGAATATCCCATATTCCCTCTAACCTTACAAAACTATTCCACAAGACAAGGAAAAAGGTTGTTGTTTAAATTTATTTTTTATTTTTATTTTTTGCCAGTCCTGGAGATTGAACTCAGGACCTAAAAGCCTCTTTGTGATCAAGACAAGCACTCTACTGCTTGAGCCACAGCACTTCCAACTTTTCTGGGTAGTTTATTGGAGATAAGAGTCTCACAGATTTTCCCACCAGGGCTGGCTTTGAACGTGATCCTCAGATCTCAGCCTCATGAGTAGCTAGGATTACAGGTGTCAGCCACTGACACCCAACCAAAAGTTTGTTATAAACTTCCAAACAGCACTCAGAGTGCCAGGCTCTAAGGCAAACCCTAAGCCATAATTTTTATATAGTTTGAATGCATCAGAATCATTGGTGTAGGCCAGGCACAATGGTATGAGTCTGTAATCTCTACTATGCATTAGGCAGATCGTGGTTTGAGGGTCAGCAAACAAAAAGTTATTGACTTCATTTTAACAAACAAGCTGAGTAAAATGATATAACCTGTAATTTCAGTATATGGGAGAAATAGGTAGGATTGTGAGCCAAGGCCAGCTCAAGCAAAAAGCATGGGACTCTATCCATGGCTCAAGTGGGCGATGCCTACCTAGTAAGCACAAGGCCTTGAGTTACTTGAGTTTAAACTCCTGCACCACAAAAAAGAAAATTTTTTTAAAAGGAGGAGGAAAAATAAGAGGAAGAAAAGGAGACAAGGAAGAGATAATTGACAAACTATTTTAATATAATTTACACAGATTTTGGTTGTTTTTGTGTTTTGTTTTGTTTTTGCCAGTCCCAGGGCTTGAACTCAGGGCCTGAGCACTGTCCCTGGCTTCTTCTTGCTCAAGGCTAGCTAGCACTCTGCCACTTGAACCACAGTGCCCATTTGGCTTTTTCTATGTAGTGCTAAGGAATTGAACCCAGGGCTTCATGTATAGGGCTTCATGTATTACCACTAGGCCATATTCCCAGCCCCATTACACAGATTTTAATTCAGCAACTCTGAAGAACATTTTGGGCATACATGAATAAGAACAATTGTGCATCATTTTAAAACTCTTTCAGGTTCTCTATAATACTGCACTTATATAGATAAATAGAACTTAAAAGACTATTCCATCAGGCACTGGTGGCTTATGCCTATAATACTCAGAAGGCTGAGATCTGAGGATCCCAGCCAGCCTGAGAAGACAAATCCAACTCTGACCTCCAGTTAAGCAGCAAAATGCTAGATAGAAGTGGAGACATGGCTCAAGTGATTTACTACCAGCCTTGAGTTAGCAAAGAAACTAAGGAAGAGTGTAAGGCCTTGAGGACAAGTGCAAGTACTGACACACACACACACACACACACACACACACACACACAAAGAAAAAGAAAACAAAAGAAAGCAAGCAAATGGGACAGGGAGGAAGACAGGGAAAGAGTTCCCTTCCATAACTAGTAGTATGAATTATCTTCCCAAATATGGGATAGTATTCCTGTCCTAAGCAAGCATTTATTCTTTTTGTCCGTCATGGGGCCTGAACTTGCCTGGGTGCTGTCCCTGAGCTCTTTTGCTCAAAACTATGACTGAACCACAGCTTTCAGAGTCCTGGTACTTAACTGCATATACGAGTCTCACAGACTTTCTAACCCAGGCTGGCTTTGGACCACTATCCTCAGATTTCAGTCTGCTGAGTAGCTAGGATTATAGGCATGAGCCATTACTGCCTGGCTGCATTTTAATTTTTACTTTTTACTCTCATCCTCTTCTCCAAATAGGCCTTTCATTATTTATATTTTCCTCCCACTACACACTGAAAAGTGTTTTACTTGCTAATAATATAAAAAACACAATTGTCTCTTAATTAGAACTAGTAAAGAAAAACATCAAATACAACAGAACAAAAGCAAGCACCACTAATATTCCCTAGCACTGAAAATCCGGAGATTTCTTTGCCCCTTAACATTTTATTTTCCCACAGACCAACCTTTTTCTTACCTCTATTACCTCATAAGCTAAAGGTGATGGAATATATTTATATTTGACTCAACAATGCAGCATGATATAGTTATACAATTTTAATTAAAAAATTCATACCTGAACTCCTTTTAGTGTGTGATTTAATGTATCAATAAAGTTTTGAATTTCATCATTTTTATTTGCCAGAGTTGAAATGATCCTTTGTAGAGCTTCCTAGGATTAAAATATTATCTTTTAATAAAAGAAAATTATAAATCTTATAACAATAATTTTCCAAACAAGCTCTTCATGTACAATTACATTACAATGTAAAGCTCTTCATTGTTCAAAATTTCCAAAGGCCTATAATTACAAAAAGGTGAAGTAAGCATTTGTACTGTCTTAAAACTACTTATTCCCAGTATACAATGGAATCAACATAATCCATTTCAGACTGAAGATAATCCATATGATTTCATATCAATAGTGCTTTTTAGGCCATAAGGCCGTGGCAATGGAATAGAGCCAAATTCTTACATGCGGTCAAAACAAATGGAAATTTCTCATGTAACATCAAAATACGAATAATAAGATCAAGAAGACATTGACATTCAATAATATTTTATTTATTTGCAAAAATTTTTAAAAATATACTTTACAAATATGAAACTAGGTAATAAACATACATGTAGGACACTAACATTCATTTCAATACTTATATATGTTTGGAACCACAGTAAATAATCCACTTTTGTAACCAATATCCAATACTTTACTAGTATTTTATTATTTACTTTGGTCATTCTCTAGTTCAGTACTGTTCAGGAAAAGATTTTGCTCTGAAAAATGTTCTGTACATATTCCACTAGTCAGGTTTAATATAGTCTTTATGTGGTAGCACAACTGAGGAACTCATTTTATATATTAACATTTTTCCTGAGACAAAGTCTTGCTACAACGATACATAGTAACACTGCTACTGAGGTAAAGATTAGGCTCAGGCTTGCTCTACTTGAAATATTGATTCTCAACCCAAATGACTATCCCATCATATGGGATACCCAAACTTTTACAAATATTTTGCTAGCTAAGTTTTCCATGGGTTTTACATAGAACTTCTGGAAATTCCTTAAGTAAAGATTCACAGCTCTGTACTGTGAGATATACAACTAGCAAACTTCAGAGTAAAGATGCTAACACTGAGACAGAACAGGGCAAGTAAAATATTCTGGAAGATTTCTTATTCTGTGAGAAAGAAGTACCAGATACCAATGGATTCAGGCCAACAACAAAATTACAATCATCATGATATATGCGAGTACAATAAAAATTCAAACAAGGGCTGGGAATATGGCTTAGCAGTACAGTGCTTGCCTTGCATGCATGAAGCCCTGGGTTCAATTCCTAAGCACCACATACACAGAAAAAGTCGGAAGTGGTACGGTGGCTCAAGTGGAAAGAGTGCTAGCCTTGAGCAAAAAAAAGAAGCCAGGAACAGGGCTTAAGTCCAAGCCCCAGGACTGGCAAAAAAAAACAAAACAAAACAAACAAAAACAAAAAAACTCTCAAACGAATTTATATACATAAAATATGAATAAATGTGTACATTAAAAGGTGGATTTAATTCAGAGGAAAATAAAACCTCCCAATTATTTATTTTGTGTACTTTTAGTAGCAAGTTTTGCACTTAAAGAACTTTGCTGAAAAGAACTTTGAAAACAGCTGTAGCATACTGTCCCAGCAAGGTGGGCTATAAAACCCCAAAGATTTTCTAGTAAGACTTCCCATTTCTAAAGCTCCTCTTATTGAGTACAAAGATATACAAATGCTCTCATAGTATGATTACTAAGTGTTACATGTTAACTACCCGCAGAAAGTTACTAGACTTTTGTCTAATAGTGATGTTAGAGGCTGGAATATAGCCTTTAACAACTGCAGTTTTCTTATTCCCCTAGAACAGCACTGTCCAATGGAAATATATTAGGAGCCAATAGTAGTCATATCAAAAAAGTAAAAGAGAAAAAGGTCAAAGTCATTGAAATATTTTCCTTTACCCAGATGATCCAAAATATTATTTTGATATATAATTAATATTTAGCATATTAGCTATGCATAGTGGTGGAACATCTATAGTCCAGCTTCTGCTGTGGTGGTAAGAGCAGGACTACCTCAAACCTAGGAGTTTGAGACCAGCCTGGACACCACAGGGAGAGCCCAATTAAGAAAAAGTATTAATTATCTATGAATTCCTTTCTCATTCTTTTTACGAGGGGTTTACTAAATCTTCAAAATCCAGTGTATAGTTTCAACTTACAGAACATCTTTCAATTAAAACTGGCTACTATTTGTCAAGTGCTTAAAAACCCGATGTGGCTAGAAGCTGGACAATATAACTTTACAGGCCTATACCACCCAAATAGTCTTCCAAATGTCTTAAGGGTGGAAACAAGGAATAAGATCTACTAGTCCTATTCATTTGGAATCAAAAGTAAAAAACCTAAATGCTTTCTGAGTATTTTTCATAGAAGAGCAGAATTTCTTTTCTTTTATTTCTGCCAGTCCTAGGGCTTGAACTCAAGGCCTGAGCACTGTCCCTGGCTTCTTTTTGCTCAAGGTTAGCACTCTACCTCTTGAGCCACAGCACTACTTCTGGCTTTTTATGTTTATGTGGTGCTAAGGAATTGAACCCAGGGCTTCAGGAATGCTTGGCAAGCACTCTAGCGCTAAGCCACATTCCCAGCCCCAGAATTTCTTTATGAGATTTTCTTAAAAGAATTAATTCCAAGGGCTGGGGGATATGGCCTAGGGTCAAGAGTGCTTGCCTCGTATACATGAGGCCCCGGGTTCAATTCCCCAGCACCACATATACAGAAAATGGCCAGAAGGGGCGCTGTGGCTCAAGTGGCAGAGTGTTAGCCTTGAGCAAAAAGCCAGGGACAGTGCTCAGGCCCTGAGTCCAGGTCCCAGGACTGGCAAAAAAAAAAAAAAAGAATTAATTCCAATTCTTGAATTATAATTGTTATATGTAGAGACCAGTTAAAATGTTTAAAATAACTAGATGTTTGTAGGTGGCTTACAACTATAATCCTAGATACTCAGAAGGCTGAGACCTAAGGACTGAGATTCTGGGGACGTCAGCTAGAGGAAACAAACCTAGGACATAGCTATCTCCAACTGACAAGGAAAAAGGCCAGAATGGAGGTATGGCTCAAGTGGTAGAACACCAGCCATTAGAAACAAGAGCTCAAGGCCTTTTTAGTTCAAGCCCCAGTTCTTCACATATATACATACCCATTCACACACACACACACACACACACACACACAGACTCAAACTAATTTCTTTTGCCACTGTTTCACTAATTTCTCAGTTATTATCTACATAAATATAACCATTAATTACCATTAAAAACTAAAAGATTGCCATTGGTGGCTCACACCTGTAATCTTTGCTATTCAGGAGACTAAGATTTGAGGATCACATTTCGAAGCCAAAAGCAGCAGGAAAGTCCATGACACTCTTTTCTCCAATTAACCACTAAAAAGAAGTGGAACTGTGGCTCAAGTAGAGTACTAGCCTTAAGCAAAAAAGCTCAGGTTCAGCACCCAGGCCCTGAATTCACCCAGAACCAGCCCCCCCACCCAAAAAAAAAAAAAAAAAGGAAAGAAAGAAAAGAAAGACCATTTCAGCTTTAAAAAAAAAAAAAAAAAAAAAAAAAAGATAGAGAACCACCTCTCATTTGAGATTCTAAAACGACTTAAAAAAAAAAAAGACAACAAGACAACAACGAAAGAGACAAATTCTTCTTGTTTCAGGCTCCGGAGGAGGTATCCCAAGCGGGACTCAAACCCACGTCCCTCCAGAATCCACCACTCAGAGACAGCCTCAAGTAAAGATGGATTTATTGGGGAAGCAAAAGGCAAACTGACTGGCCAGAGACATAGCACAGACAGGGGAGCTGAAACTGCAACCCCCTATCAGTCCTCCAGCTGGGGTTTATAAAGGTAAAAGTGTAGCAGATGTAGGAGGTTGATGCAGGGGATAGAGCAAGCAACAAACGAGTTAAGCAAGCCATTTACAGAAGCAGAATTTTGTGGTCAGGTTGACCTAATATTTTAACAATTCATTTTAACAATTGCTACCATGTTTCCCTAATTAAGATGGAGTTGGCTCTACTCCCTACAACACTTCTCACCTGTAAAATTTAATGCTCACTAATATTTTTCATTAGAAACTTTCTGAGGATCTTAAAGACTGAAAATGTCCTTTCCAAGGTTGGCAGCTGACAAATGCAAGATTGTATCTTAAGGACAGCTGACCTACTAATTAAACTCAAAGATCACTAAGATAGGTTGTCTATTTTGAATGATACTTTCTCATACCTCCAAAAAATAACATCTTTACACTAAAGCTAATCTTATCTTTACCATTAGCCCTTAATTCATTTACAGGTCTGCAACTTCCATAAGTTAAAAAGATGTTTTGCAATTTGTATTATCATATCTAGTATGGGTTAGTAATATTTCTGAAAAGATACCCTACCTACAAATTAATGGCATTAAAGCCTTTGGAGGATTGGTAATCTCCATGAAATTTCCTAAGCTTTAAAAAGACTTCTCAAGTTGGGAAAGAAAAGTTTCTAAATAAAATATCTCTGGAAAATACAGTCGCATATGTTGTGAAGAGAATACTCTAAGGTTTACATTTTGAACTTAACCCAGAGTTCCAGGACAGACAGCCTGAGGGACACACAAGGACACACACGGACACACGGACACACACACACACACACACACACACACACACACACACAGATAAAGGGTCTAGCATACTGAAGAAAATAGCTTTGACTGTCTAATGTACAAAGACTAAAGGCTTCAATTATTTCCAGGGGATGTACCACAATTTCTAAGTAGCAAGAGCTTCCTGGCCTTAGCTAAGAGATAATGTGAAAATGGACAAAACTAGCTGCATAAGGCTTTAGAGCCCCTAGCATTCCTGATCATACATTTTTAAAGCTACAAAATCTAATATAAACTACAGAAGCATCAAACACCAAGATCAACAACTGTAAGAAAATGATGTGACCTTGGTAGCTAATGCAGATAGATTGCTGCCTCTACCAGAAGCTTTTTTGAGCTGACAGGAAAGAGCAGTATCCTGAAAGCTCCCCAAGGGCCAACTGCTGAAACTGGGCTCCCAGAGTTCCACTTGTCCATTTGTATGAAACTGTTGTGAAAAGGATGAGGGAATGCAGAAGAGGCCATATTTGATATAATAAAATAGTGGAAGTTCATCAGGCAGGATTGAAATATAAGTTATCGAAATGAGCAAGGTTTCAATCATTCTGGAACTCATAAGGATATTGACTTGCTAAACCCAAGATGTTAATCACATGAAGATTAAAAGGTTATTAGAGCTCAGCAGAAATGGGAAAACAAGTCACAATCATCTAAGTATTCATGGAAAACTACTGTGTTCACTTCCATAACTTATTTGCCAAAGATGCCATTTGCATCATCACACATTACTGACCTCTCCTTTAAAGTAGGCAACAAGTTGAAACATCTAGAAAATTCTATCCAGCAAGACAATCAAAGTTGTACTAGTTGATCATACCTATGACAACATTAATAAAAAGCTATTTCCAAGTGTGACAACAGAAGATGAAAATGAAAATTGACAAATTCAGGAATCTGATAAACATAAAACAGTAAATTAGCAGAAATCTCTGCCTTTTCTAACAATGAAACAGTTATAAGCACTACCTGAAAACGGACATAACAAAGACTGAATTGACAATTCTGATCACCTAGCTTACCAACTGGAAAATCTAATGCTTGGGAAAGAACTGGTAGAGAATATGCCCTTTCCATCCTGAGCTCAGTTTTAAGATACCAATCCAGCAGAGGAGGTATTCTCTCTGGGGAGAATGTAAGTGGCAGGAGAGAATGTAAGTGGCATCACATGCTGAGAAAGAAGTCTCAAGCATGCAGTGACCTTTGAACTGGCTGTTCTATTCAGTGAACAAGGAGGTGGGATAGGTCAGAAGGATCCAGCTCTCCTTGGAGCACTGGGGCAGGGTTAAAGCACTATTAAAGGCTGCTGACAATGTTAATGTTGAATTTTCTTTAAATCTTTATTGTAATCACTCTATAGTTTCTGTGATTGAGTGAAGCTGTCAGAATGGTTCCAGCTTTTGAATGGCATCAAATCGACACTTCATTAATGCCTGGCATGTGGAGCTATAAAATGTCAGCAAAACAGCCCTCTCTCAGGTAACTGGCTGGGCTGTTCTTATTGGAGCCCAACTATCCTATTTTATTTTGCCAGCCTGGGGGCTTGGACTCAGGGCCTGAGCTCTGTCCCTGGCTTCTTTTTGCTCAAGGCTAGCACTCTGCCTCTTGAGCCACAGCGCCACTTCTAGCCTTTTGTATATATGTGGTACTGAGGAATCAAACCCAGGGCTTCATGTATACGAGGCAAGCACTCTTGCCACTAGGCCATACTCCCAGCCCCTCCCAGATATTTTATAATCACTATGAGAACACTATAGTTTCAATGACCACTACAACTGAAGCCACTACAGTTCTGTAAGTCCTTATTCAAGTTGCAACCACCCCAGACAACCTGCAGTGACCTTGGAAGGCAGCAGCCCAGGCAAAACTTGCCTCAGTGAACCTTAGATGACTGTAACTACTCTTGCTCAAGATGCTGAGCACCTCCTAGTAAAGAAGCCAGTAACTGGTAGAACTGAAAGCTATGCTGTTGACTGATACAAACACCCCTTCATTGCATTCAAGCCACACATCTTTTACTGACTATGTAAGATTGCTCAGCGCGTGTGTGTGTGTGTGTGTGTGTGTGTGTGTGTGTGTGTGTGTGTGTTAAGTACTCTTACCATTTGAGCTACAGCTCTAATTCTGGGTCTTGTTAACTGGAGCTAAGAATCTCTTAGACTTTTCCTGCCAGGGATGGCTTCAAACTGGGATCCTCAAATCTCAGCCTCCTGAATAGCTAGGATTAAGGGGTGAGCCACTGGCACCCAGCTCAGCTCACTTATTCTATCAGCGAGGAGACACCCTACTGGTGGACCTTTGGTGTTGTAACATTAGACCCAATAAAAGGCTTCTCCTGAATGATATTTTCTTGCTTAGTTATGATTTCTGTGGTAAAGAGAATGACTTAAACTGTAACATGCTGAGGCAGAAGAGGTGACAGCAGTGAGGCAGAAACAAAGGCTATGACAGCAGTAGTGGAGATGGTGGCAGATATAGAAGTGGCAGTAGAGGCAAGAGAGCAGCAAAAAAGCCCAAGAGTGGCTAGGGTCAGAAAGCAGGAGAGTCACTACAAGGGTCGGTGAAGGGACAGAGGAGTTAAGAAAGTCAAGGACAGCAGACTACATATAGAAAGAAAGTGGTACATGGTGGGCTGGAGTCTACACACCCTAGTCACTGGAAAGCTCCTAGGACCTGCCAAGTATTAAATGCTGAGCATGCCTATATCCCAGCTACCAAGCCTAGCCTGAGGGTCCCAACAAATGAAGCTCAAGAGCTATAGGCTCTTAGCTAAAGACTGAGGGTCTTGACAACAAAGCACACCAGTTAAAACACTAGTTGGTGCTGCCTGCTGCTGCTGTCACTAACTGCTGCGTAGACACAGTGGAGGATTCACTAGATATTAAGTACTGAGCCACAGGCAACTGGAACCCAGGGCAGTAAGCCTCTACTGTCAGCATTCAGATCTGTAAGTCTGGTTTCAAAGACCTAGAAACCACAGTGTCCAGGGCATGAAGCAATAAGACTTAGTACGTTGACCCAGCCTATAAGCCTTGGGCACTTAAGAGTCCAGGACCAACACTAGAACTACTTGCTTATTTAATTTACATCCAAATAGGATTAAAGGAAACCAATCACCTCACAGGTAACGGAGACACATACTTTGCCATGAAAACAAGAGGTCCAAGCAACTAATAAAGAAAAGCATACCGGGAGAGTGATAAGGAATTCTTCGTCATTGCTAATAGCATTATAAACTCACATAATCCTTCTAAAGGGCACCTTAGCAATATATAGATCTAAAGATTTTTAAGCCAGGTGCTGAAGGCTCACACCTATAATCCTAGCTACTCAAGAGGCTGAGATTTGAAGATCACAGTCTGAAGTCAGCCCAGACAAGAAAGTCTTTGAAATTCTTATCTCTAACTAAGCACCAAAAAATCTGGAAGTGGAGTTGTGGCTCAAGTGGTAAAGCACTAGCTTCGGGCAAAAATGCTCAGGGATAGACACCAGAACCTGAATTCAAGCCCTAGAAATGGCAACCCTTTCAAAAACAATATATACATAAGGTAATTCCACTTACAAAAATCACATAAGTAAATGATTAAGAATCTAGACAAGGGGTTGCAAGTGTGGCTCAGCAGTAGACTGCTTGCTTAGCATGCATGAAGCCATGGGTTCGATTCCTCAGCATCACATACACAAAAAAAGCCAGATGTGGCTCTGTGGCTCAAGTGGTAGAGTGCTAGCCTTGAGCAAAAGGAAGCCAGGGACAGTACTCAGGCCCTGAGTTGAAGCCCCAGAACTAGCAAAAACAAAAAGCAAAAAACCAAAAAAAGAATGTAGACAAGAAAGATGCTATGTTCTTTTCAGCATTATTTATAACATCTAAACACACATTGAGAACAACACAACAAAATAATTATTAAAACCAAGTAATGCTTAGTGCCAGTGACTCACACCTTCAATCTTAAATACTTGGAGATCAGAAGGATAGCAACTTCAAGGCAAGCCTAGGCAAAAAGTTCACAAGATCCCATCTCAACCAATAACAAGGCACAGTAATATGAGCCTATTATTTCATCTACACAGAAGACTGAGATTGACAGAACTGCAATTCTAGGCCAGCCTAGGCCAAAGTATTCACAGACCCCCTACCTCAACAGAAAAAGCTGATGCACATCTCTCATTTCGGCTACAGAGAGAAGTATAAATAGAACTGTGGCCCAAGCTGGTCAAGACAAAAAGCAAGACCCTATCTCACAAGTACTAGAGTAAAAAGAGCTGACATGGCTTAAGTAGTATAGCCACTGCCTAGCCACTGTAAAACCCCAAGTTCAAACTCCAGTACCTTAAAAAAAAAAAAAATCAGGGGCTGGGGATATAGCCTAGTGGCAAGAGTGCCTGCCTCGGATACACGAGGCCCTAGGTTCGATTCCCCAGCACCACATATACAGAAAACGGCCAGAAGCGGCGCTGTGGCTCAAGTGGCGGAGTTGCTAGCCTTGAGCGGGAAGAAGCCAGGGACAGTGCTCAGGCCCTGAGTCCAAGGCCCAGGACTGGCCAAAAAAAAAAAAAAAAAAAAAAAATCAGTAGATAAAAGCCAAGAAATAAATCCACATAATAGAATTCTGCTGAATCATTAAGAGTGTTGTTGGATGACTTTACCATAAGGATATTCATGATATATTTAACCAAAAATTTTAAAGCATAATGCCGTAGCACAACACCATACACTTTAAAGTTCTATACATATACCTTAAAACCTGGTTAGTACAAATGCTAAGCAAGATTATCTTTCAGTACGCTGGGCCATAAGTAATTTTCTTTCATCTGTAGCTTGCATTGTCCTATGATTCAGGGAAGAAAGGAGATAATGAAGAAATCTTGGGCTGTGAAAAAATACTTGGTTTAAACCCAAACTACCACTCACTTGCTAGTTGTGTGACTCAACAAATCTCTTCACTTTTCTGAGCTTAATTTTCTACATTTATATAGTGAAATAAAAGCTGTTTTGAGAATTTAACACAGTTCAATACTATGAAACAATAGTCAAAGTTTGTTTCTCTCTCTTTTACTAGGGAAACATTTTTCTTTCCTTCCTTCCTTTCCTTCCTATTTCTTTCCTTTCCTCTCAGAAGTAATTTTGGAACAGAGGACAGCTGGTTAAAGGGTATGGTAAGATTCTTTGAACTGCTAGGATACAATACAAAGGCAAAAGACAGCAGGTGTCAGGGTAGAAAAGAAAACAATGATAAGGAAGCCAAATGTAGATATGCTATCTTGCTGTAGACTGTCATGTTTTAAAACTTCTGTTTAATTCAAACTCAAGGCAGAGTTATTAAGTCTTACCTGTCACTACCCTTTTCTAAGGTGAAATAGTATGAAGGAAAAAAAAAGTAGAGAGAAGGGGACAATTGACACTGTATGCACTTGGTGACTTCCTCTGTGATCTCTTTATTATTCCTATAGTAAAACACTGTTCATAGAAAGAGCGATCCTTGAATCTGAGTGACCTGTACAAAATATAACTTATACTATCAAATTCCAAGTACCATGATGCTATAACAGTGCAAAAATGTCTTGTTTCAATATCTTCTTTGACCATGCACATTCCATCAGGTAAAGAAACCTTTGGGATTTTATCTTAAAACCACTTAAGGGCATAATCAAAAGGTTTGAGTTTCAAAGAGACTCATCCATCACACAACCTGTTCACAAAAGTGCCCCAGAAACACAATATAAACAAAATCCCTCTGTTTTTTTCTAGGAGATAATACTGTGGTTTTCTGTATCCAACAGTATGCCTTACATACCCAAGGCAATTAGACTTCCTTCCTCCACTCAAACAGAGCATCTGTTACTAACAAAACACTGAAGTCAAGTCATTTTCACAGACAAAATAGCAGCTGGTCAAGCTAATCCATTTGTTGACTAGGCACCATCAAGCTTCTGTAAGTCTGTCCAGTTAACTTAGCCTCATTGTCAGACTACATGAATCAGAACTTCCAATCCTATTTCAATTAGGATTTAACAGCTTTTCTTGGCATCACCATTCAAAACAACTTCTTACAGTAATAGAAGCAGAAAACAACTTTAAAGGTAAAAATGTCTAGACTGTATTGGAAAAGGAAAAACATTATTTTGAGAGTAAGTTTATCAACTTAGTAACATCTACATTTGTAAAAAATGAATACAGGCCTTACAATAACCCTTTTGAAGGAAGTAAACTGTTATTTCTATTTTATTGATGAAGAAATACAGATAAAGAACAATCCACTCAAATGCTTATGACAGAAACTGGCTCCAGACTTATCCTCCTCATAACTTAAAGCCCAAATGCCAATGCCTTACAAAAAGGTGTATGCAAATGTGTGTGTGCATGTGAGCACATAAGTGTGAGTGTGTGAGTATGTATGCCATGCTCACCCTTTGTTAGAATTTGTGGTCCCTATTTTCCTTATACTGAAGTTATCATCTATGCTACCATTTTAACATTCTACAATAGGAAATAATCTCTAAAACTCATACTTGAGGCATACTACTGTCTTATTTCAAGAGAAATAAACATCCACTGTAGTTCACTAGGATTTGAGACAAGTTAACTCTTGCAACACTTCATAATAAAGCTCAAATTCAGAGTACTGGGTTCTATAAAAAAAAAATTACCATTTACTCTTTGTAAGCTAAAAACCAATAGTTTCTATTCGTTAAAAGATAATTTGATATCACCAAAGAAAGTCAACATTTTTCTAGCCTTTGTAAGTTCTTAAACTTATCCTAATAAGACACACCAGAACCAATTTAAAAAAAAAAATCAGCTAATTCCTCATTATCCCTGGGGAAGAAATAAGAAATTATTTCCCGTAGATACCACACAAATGTATCATTTGACAGTAGAATAGGTTTGAATCACAGCTAATCATATTTTAGTGCCCATGCAGTATTTCAGTAATAATTCTTCATAAGCTTTAAAATATTGTTTCTGGGCTGGGGATATGGCCTAGTGGCAAGAGTGCCTGCCTCATATACATGAGGCCCTGGGTTCGATTCCCCAGCACCACATATACAGAAAATGGCCAGAAGTGGCGCTGTGGCTCAAGTGGCAGAGTGCTAGCCTTGAGCAAAAAGAAGCCAGGGACAGTGCTCCGGCCCTGAGTCCAAGCCCCAGGACTGGCCAAAAATATATATATATATTGTTTCTTCATCATTGTTGACTAAATGAAGAAATAAGATTCATCTCTGTTAAGTGACTTGCTCTGTATCAGAGCTGGTATGTAACCAGGGAACACAACACCATGGGCTCCCAACTTTTATTCTTCCTTCCTTTTACTCTTTTACTCTTCTTCTGTTAATGTCTTATCATATGCTTTTTGTCTACTAAGATGTGACATTTTTAATAATTGGAGGCAAAGATGTCTTCAACTACACATACTCAAAACATATACACCTGTTTAAAAATCTTACTCATAGCCATGAAAATAACAAATATAAACAACTGAGCTTCAAGTCAAACACACCCAATGAAATCATGTGCACTTTTAATAGTCAATGCTGAACACGTCACACTAGTCAGTCTCTCCTGCCAGAAGTCCAGTGGTCCTCAGGAAAGTGAATCCAGGCCAAAAAAAAAAATTTGTTTCAAGAAGTCTTTCCGGTGCTTTCTATCTAATAATAGAAAAGCATGGCCTCTTAGATTTGCCCTTGTTTTCTTTCCCTGCTGCATTATTAATAACACTTGTTTTTGTTCCTATATTGTATTATATCTCAACGACACTATCATGTAACAAAGAGAACAGAGTGGTTTATTTCTATACAAGGATTCTGACTGCCTGTTTAAAAAAATAATAATAAACTCACTTGCAATACCTTGGCTACGTGAAGTGATTTTGCTTCATCAAAAAGGTTTATTCTGTACATCCTTTCTCGGCATACAACATTCCACAAGACCCCCAGGGTCTCTGGCCAGGACCCCACACCGGTTGGGGGGAGGGGGGGCGCCCTGACAGCTGTCAGTCTTCCCTCCGCAAAAAAACAGTAACATAAACAAGCCGTGGGAAGGGAGGGGCAGCTACCCCGGGGCTGTGGGTCCCCGGCCCTACCGAGCACACTCTGGGACCAAGCAAGAAAGGAGACTAGCTGGAAGAAGCGCTCCAGCCCGGGCGTCGGCGGGGAGACCCCCTGGCTGGAATAAACAAGGCAGTGCCCGGGCCCCCCATCCGCGAGCAAGGACACACCCTCCCGCTACCGGCTGTGGGAAGACGAGGGGGCCTCGAGTCCGGCGGCCAGGGACTGGTTCAAACCAACGGGGGGTGGGGGAACCGGACCGCTCCCGATTTCTCTTCAGGAGTAGGGGCCGAGGACCGCGTGCAGGGCGGAGACCAGCCCAGCTCACTGGGCGCGGCTCCCGCATCCCTGCAAGCGCCGGTTCCGCGGCGACCTCGCCCTCCGCCGGGGACTCGAGCCTCGGCCCCGCGCTCGCCGCCCGCCGCCCGCCGCCCGCTGGCCCGGGCGCCCCGCCCACCCACCACCCACCCGCCCGTCCGCCCGCCCGCCCGCTCGCCGGTCCGGCCCTGGAGGCTCCGCGCCCCGCTCGCTCGCTTACTTTCTGGGAGTCCATGGCGACGGGCCGGGCCCCAACCGGCGACAGGAACCGAAGGAGGTGGAGGAGAAAGGGGAAGGTTGGACACCTCAGGGCCGCTACCGCCGCCTCCCCGGCCCGCACCGGCGCCGCCCAGCCCCGCCCGTCCGCGCCCAGCCTGCGCGCGCGCCGTTGTCGAGCCGCGGTTGCCAGGGTGAAAGGGCGGCCGCAGATGGGCGGGGCGAAGAGCGCGCGGCGCCTGCGCACTGGCGCCTGGGGCCCGCGCGGGCCCGCCTGGTTCACGGGAGCCACATGGATGACTGGGACGCGCGCCGCGCCAGGCGCTGTCTTTCGCGGGTCCTTTTGCAGCCTTTCCTGCTTTCCCCTTCCACGTTGCTCAATAAGTTCGATCTCTGCCAGGCCCTGAAGGCGAGCCCCTTGGCTCGCAGAGTTCTTCCCATAGAGAAAGCTACATCGGGGGCTAGGAATGTGGCCTATGGTAAAGTGGCTTGCCTAGCTTGCAAGAAGCCTTGGGTTCGATTCCCCAGCACCACATATACAGAAAAAGCCAGAAGTGGCACTGTGGCATACACCTGCTGCTTCATCCTACCCTACTCTGAGAGCCTCCACCCAGAGGTCCAGTGCGTGGCATGCATCTGAGACGTGGATAAGAACCTTGAGGGGATATGGTGGAAATGTGTCCTCGAAACAGGGGGGTTGGGGCAGAAAGGTGGATGCGGGGGCTTCAGGATCTGGTGGGCTTTTCCTAGAGTCACCTCCGGATTTCCAGCACCTTGCAACCTGTGTCATCTTGAGCAAGCCACTCACCCTGAGACTGTTTCTGCTCCTATAAGAAAAAAGGATGCAACGTTTCCAGATTGTGAGGACTGAAGTATTTGAGGTGCCTTGTATAAAATGTTGACTCTGTCACAGTTGGTAGTAGTAAAGAGTTAGAACCTACTCAGACAGCTTGGGAAGGTGATAGGCTTGGAAAACTTTCTCAAGGACTTTCTTTGGAAGGCTCCAAAGGTTCGACTGGAAATCCCTTTTCTGAATAAGAGAAATGACTTTTATATGCTGGTTGTACAAACTAAGAAGTCAGCAGTCATGAGGAGTCTGTTCTCCTGAAGTTACAATGTAGGGTGGGAAGCTGACAAGAAGAAGGGATGCAAAAGGAAGTTATTGTAAGCCTCAACTTCTACTTTCCCTAAGGAGCTCAAAGAGGCAGCAGCTCAGAAGTGACCTAGGTGACAGAAGGTCATCCAAGGATCTAAGGAAGCTCAGAAGGAGCAAAGGAGCTATGTATTTGAGAAATAAGGTATATTTTTTATGTTGGGTGGTCCTGGGGTTTGAACTCAGGACTTCACACTCACTCTGTTTGAGTTACACCCAGTGGAGATAGAGTCTTACTTTTTTCCTAGGATAGACATGAATCATGATTCTCCTATTTATATTTCCCACTGTAGCTAGGATGACAGGCACATACCACCATGCCCAGCTTTTTTCTTAAGATGTGATCTTAACTTTTTTTGGGCCTGGGCTAATCTGGAACCACAGTTTTCCTGCTATTTGGATTCCTGAGTATCTTGGATTACAGATGTAAGCCACTGGCACCCAGCCAAAAACAAACAAACAACAGTATTTACCCAACAATATTGTAATGATGTCTATGCAAGACTATACCCAAGAATAATATAAGTTTCTGGAAAATGAAGACTTCTTTTATCCATCTCTGTATCCCCAGCACAGGGCTTGACTCCCAATGTGCACTCAGTAAATAACTGAACAGAGGTTTATAAGAAATGAGAGGAGGGGGGCTGGGAATATGGCCTAGTGGTAAAGTGCTCGCCTCATATACATGAAGCCCTGGGTTCGATTCCTCAGTACCACATATATAGAAAAAAGCCAGAAGTAGCGCTGTGGCTCAAGTGGTAGAGTGCTAGCCTTGAGCAAAAGAAGCCAGGGACAGTGCTCAGGCCCTGAGTCCACGCCCCAGGACTGGCAACAAAAACAAAACAAAACAAGAAATGAGAGGAAGGGTACCAAAGGGAAACAGGTTTGGTTCAGGCTTAGTGGTTAATACTTAAAAAACCTGAGTCTGGGGAAAACCTATGCACAATTTTGCTTCTGCCAACTGCAAGTTGGAGTAGCATGTTTTCTATAGAAAGATGTTGCCTTCTTTTAGTACCAAGGAAAGGAAACCTCCTGTTCAAGTCCCTCTAATACTAGAAGTACATCCAGACTTTGACCCACAGCTTCACGCACTGCTTTGGCCCCAATGACTGATCTGTATGCTGTATGCTGCTCGTTAAAGCTGAGTCAGTTTTCCATAAGGGAGAAATGCAGCCTGGGAAATGGAGAATATCAAACCCCCAGACACTATGGTGCCCAGATGGTCTTTCTCTCAACTTCTCTAGTTTAGAGGGATTCACCTCCCTCTTATCAAGGGTCTCTCTTGGGCACTTCATGACTGACAGGTCACCACCACCAGAGGAGCTAGAAAAGCTGTGGAGACAGTGAGTCACATCTGAAATGTGATAGCCAGACTCTGAAACTGAGCCACACCCCAGGAGCCTGCTCCTGGCTTCTTGCCTCTTGTTCTTTCCTTGCAACCCAGCCAGAAGCCTGCGGATTTTAGCAACTCTACCCCATTTCACCTCTGCCCTCACCAGATCTCTGGCTTTAGCCAGTCTATGTCCCCTGCCTTTTGCTTTACCTTATTCCCATGCAGGAGCAGCTTGATCCTCTGGCTGTGACTTCTGAATTTTTCAGTTCATACAAGTTCTCCCTCTGCAATCACTCACCAAGCTGGATGCTAAGTCTGCAGCCCTACCCATTCCCAGGGCCCCTGGCCTACAGGCAAGTCTTTTACCTTTTCTCTAACCTTTTCATGCCAACTCCCCTTTATCAATAAAATAGATCAAGCTACATCAGCATTGCTTGCTAATTTGGTAGCCGTGCAAATTCTCAGACCTCATCCCTAGACCTAATGAATCAGAAATTCTGCAAACTGGAATTGGCAATCTCTTTTAACCAGTCCACTGGTTAAATCCTGATACACACTAACGTGTAAATTATTGAACTGAGAAATAAAACTACAGGGAAATAAAACAAACTACAGGGAAATAAAGACAGACCTATTTTTAATTTTTCAGTTTCTGATTCTGAGATTGTATATCCAGTTGTATTATCTCATTGAAGTATCTTCTCTTGAAATCTACTTCTGAGGAAAACTCAAATCAGGATAGCTTTGTACTGGACACCACTCATGTCTAAAGAACTAGCCATCTGAGAACTAAGTTTCCTGTCCTCTCTGAGAGGTGCCAGGCATTGCCTTCTGCCCTTGCCTATCTCACATGTTCTGGGATCACTTCATCTCATGGGAGAAGAGCTTTCTTCCTTTCCATATCTATAGTAGTCTGCTTCTGTGGGGATCAGTATAGGTCTTTGGGCCCAGAGTTATGGTCCTAATTTAAATTCTGATACCAATGCTAACCAGCTCTATAGACACTAGTGAGTCCCTTATCCTTACTATGTCTCAATTTTACTTGTAACACAGAGATCCTAATTCCCTTTAGGGAGATATTCTATAGGCAAAATGCTTGGCTTACTTGGCATTCAGTAGGTAGCGATTACCATTATCCCCCCCCACCCCCCACCCCCACATCTTCACTCCCTGCTCCCTGCTAATATCTAACTAAAAGCCAGACTCAAACAAAAGCCATGGAACCCTTGAAAGTCTTAGGCACTCATTATAGACAGGTGCTCATTATGGGAAGGAAAGACTAACTCTTCCCTGGAGGGAGCTGGTGCCTGATTCCATGAGGTGATCCAACTCCTCACTTGGAAAGCACTCTGCTACCTAGGAAGCAGTCAGGAGACACCAACCTGACTGGAGAATGGCCAGAAAACCATGTGAGAAGAGACACAATTCAATTGCCTGTGCATAGACAGCCTGAAAGGAAAAACCTGGGAAGGATGGAATCACAGGTTTCAAATCTCCCTGGGGGGTTGTATTGCCAAAGAAGGACATGACTTATTTTCTAGCATCCCACAGGTAGAATTAGACTCAAGTGGTAGAAGCTACAGGAAGATAGATTTCACTGGACAAAATGTCTAACTTTGTAACAAAGCCAGAGTGGGAATAGATTGCATGATGGGAAGATTACATCAGAGTAGGTATTTAAACAGAGGCCAGGCATTTCCTTAGCAGAGCTGCCATGGAGAGATTCAAGCACTGGAAGATGGCCAGGTGGAAATAATGTCTTTGCTGTAGTGGGGATTGTACCCATCTCCAAGGCTTCCTGCTTGCTAGCAAAGCTCTCTATCATTGGAGCTCTGCCCCCAACACATTTGGTTTTACTATGTTTTTGAATTAGGGTCTTGATAACTTTGCCAGGACTAACCTAGAACTCACAATCCTCCTTCCTCTCTACCTCCTGGGCAGGTGAGATTACAGTCATGTACCACTACACCAGGCTGGAGATAACTTGGAACAACATTCTGAAGCCTCAGATTCCATCATTCCATACGTGGCAGGCTAATCATCACCCATTCCCTTCCTGACTCAACTTTGCAATTGGACTCATTGTTAGAAAGCTCTTTGAATTTCTCCTCCCCACCCTCAGTCTAAAGCAAGAAACCCTGCTGCTCCCTGAGAAAGAGGACCAGTTAAATGCTAGCCATTATGATGCTACTGTGTCACAATACCTTCTTTGGGTGTGATGACCTGTTTCATGGAGGTAATGTGCACACAGAGATGAATAAGGTCTGGAAATCTGCAGTGTTTTTAACTGTCTTAACCCTATTTTAACCCCGGGCATGCTTCTGTACTCTTTCTGCTTAGGGTATGACCATGAACAGTTAAATTTATCTGCTTGTTGATCTCCTCATGAAACGAAATCCCTCTGGAAAGATGGCCCACAATCAGATCTCTACAACAAAGAACAGGCTTCGATTCCCGTATTTTTACTGTTCCTGATTTTAAAAAATATATATTGCTCGGCTGCTCTTTTTCCTCTAGGGCCAGGTTGAGCCTAGGGAGATGAAAATCCATAGTGAATATACTCCTCAGTGAGTGCGTACATTCCTCAGTTAAACACCCAGACTCTGGTGCCAGATTTTCTGAATCTAAACCCCAGTTTACCACTGATTATATCTAAGGCTTTGGGCAATTTTGTATCTCACTTTTCTCTTTTGTAAAATGAATAAATGAGCAGTATCTACCTGGTGTTGGAACCCAAATGTTTGGAATAAAAATGACTTAGCATATGTAAAGTGGATAGGATAATCCTGATAGAAAATATACAATATGTGATGGTTATCTGTTATTATTTCCCAAAGTAAAACATTTGTTTAAGTACATTACTAGGAGATAACAGTGTCTGTGTGCCTTTTAACACTTTTGCATATCAGTGACAGTCTTAAGATGGTACAAGATCGACACTTCGTGGGTGAATAAGCCTCTTGAAATTCCTCTCTCATCCTGAAGGTCATTCTGAACTTTTCCATGCCAGTCGGCTGGGGAAAGGTGATAGGACAAGCTGGAGGGGCAAGATAAAGGGTATGATATTCTTTGGTTTAAAAAATGTAATGCATGTCTTTCCTTCTTGATCTAACAGCTGGCAGGAAGGGAAGACAGGATCTCTTCTAAGCCAAAGAAGCAGCCTGAGCTAATATAGGAAATAATGAGAACAACAATTTCAAAGACTTCAAGTAGCAGATGAAACAAATGGACTGGGGAGAGAAACCATCCGTGAACAAACACTGGGAATACAGCTGGAAAACTTTAGGACACGTAGGAGGTGAAATATACTACAACAATGAAAAATTATCTTAATAAAAAGTGCATTGGAGCTCTTCTCTCTCCCTTCTCTCCCTGCTCTCTCTTCTCTCCCTTCTCTCTCTTCTTCACTCTCTCTCTCTCCCTTCTCTCTGGCCATGGATCATCATGGCCACAGGCCAGCTGTTCGGTAATAAACTTTCTCTCCTGCCTGAATACTGCGTGGTGTTCTCCTTTACCGGCTATCTACTTTAAAACCTAACACAAATGTCTTTGTAGATGGTGCAATAGGGAGGTCAGATCTGGCCAGTGCCATCATTAACTGTGGAGGGACTTCAGGTTGACTCCAGCTCAGATTAGAGCAGAAGCCAACTCCATCTCCACTAAGCCCTCCCCTACCCTATTCAGGGAAGCTCCACTTTATTATGATAAGTTATATAGATTGACCACCTGAGGCCTGGGAGCTTCAAGGGAACCTGTGCCCTCCTATGAGTAGGCATATCCACCTGCATCATGTGAACCCTGCCAAATCCATGCGCCAGTTCTAACTAGAATGATAGGTTAGTTCAAATAGATATTATGAGACAGACTGTAACTCTATTGGCCACCTGCGTGCGGCCTAGCATGCTCTGTAAGTGTTGTATCTTCATTGGTCACCTGCGTGTGGCAAGTTTGGCTGTGATGTTTGCCTTATAACCAGGCTGGAAGGCCACACGTACGTGCGGTTCCAGCTCCCGAGTCTGGGCTGCACACGTGCGAGCGGTTCCGCAGTTTGGGCTCCCGAGTCTGGGCTGCGACCAAGGCTGGTTGGTTCACTTTTTGTTCACTTTTTACTTCCCCAATAAATCTTTTTTGTCATCTTGAAAAAAAAAAAGTGCATTGGAAAGTGGGCAAAAGTTTATGGTACTGTAAAGATAGCCAAGTACGAGTGCCTCATGTCTGCACTCCTAGCTACTCAGGAGGCTAAGATCTGAGGGTCACAATTCAAAGCCAGGCCAAGCAGTAACTACCGAAAAAACTAGAAGTACAGCTGATAGGAACTGACTTGAACTGAAAGCACTCACCTCTCCCCCCCCACCCCCGACGGCCATATCTTAGAACTGTCCTTGCTGCTGACCCCACTGAATCATCTCCCCTCCCTTTACCCTTGAACAGACAAAACCTGTGGTCTTGGAAGAGATTGCTCACCTACCACACCTCCATCTCACCCTGCTTCCATCTGCCCCATCTGACTTCACTCTTTCTACCTAGTATTTAAAGACACCCTAGCTTGTAAGTGGGGTGGTTGCCATTTTCCCTTCAGCCATGCTGAAGGAGACTTGGTTGCCCTTCCCAGGCTTTCTGCCTGAATAAAGCCTGTTGGTCTGGTGAGTTTTGCCTTTTCTTCTCTTTTACTTTTCTTACAGGAGCTGTGGCTCAAATGGTGGAGCACTAGCCTTGAGCAAAAGCAGCTCTGGGGCAACACCTCAGGCCAGACTTGAGTTCAAGCCCTAGGACTGACAAGAAAAAGTGCTAGATTTTCTTTTTCTAAATACACTTGGATAGCATTAATTTTAAAAAAGTAACTGATACATTTATAGTTTTTTTTTCTCTTGGCTCAGTGGTATTATGTGTGAAATCCTAGCTTCCTCTTATCAAATCCAACACTGCTACAGACTGAATTATATACTGCTCCCCACCTACAGTTGGTTGAAAAATCCTACCCCACAATGTGATGATATCATGAGATTGGTCTTTGAGAAGTGATTAGGTCATACAGTGTTTATAAAAGGAATGGAATAAAAAAGAAGCCCAGAGGTACCCTTGCCCTTCCAACATGCAAGGATACAATGAGAAAGTGCTGTTCATAAACCCAACAGCAGATCCATCCTGATCACCCACTGCATCTGCTCACAGTACCTTGAGGTTGAACTTTCCAGTGTCTGCCACTGTGAGAAATAAGTCTCTGTTATTAACAAGCAACACACTCTGTGGCATTTTGTTACAGCACCTCCAACAAACTGAAACAAACATGTACAAGTATTACATATTTACTTTATGTTTTCATCAAAGTAATCCAAGACAAAAAAAATTGACTTTGAAATACAAATTTTAAATTGGCACGATCTCTTCATGGTTTTAAAAGAGAGATGGAGAGAGAGAGAGAGAAAGATCAGTTTGGATTACAGGCCAAGGGGTTAGTAGTTGAGTATGTTGTATTGTGGGAAGCCACTTTTATGTTTATGAACAAAGAGTTATTTTGGGGGCACAAGTTGGCAGAAATACTAGGGAGGAGGTAAGTGGGAGGAGAATGAGGTTAGGAGTTCTACTGCCTAACCTCCCTTACTCTGGTTGGAGTCCCAACCGCTAAACTCATTCTCTACCACCACCATTAGAATAGTGATTATCAGAGTATTATAAATTTTAAGTTGTGTTCAGTCCAATGGAAAAATAACAAATTGTTCATCAAAGATGGGTGTCAACAAATTTTTTTCTGAAAAGGTCAAATGGTCAATATTTTAGGCTTAGAGGACCATGTGATTTCTATTACAATTATGCAACTCTACAGTTATAAGAGGAAAGCAGTCATCAACAAGGTAAAAAAGATGGAGTATGGTTTTGTTCTTATAAAACTTTATTTCCAAAAAAGTTGGGGTCAGATTTGACTCACAGGTCATACAAGGACATTAAATGTTATTTTGCTTTAAAAATAGTTCTTTGATTCTTCTGTGCCCCTAAAGTCTTCCTCCTGCTTAGCCAGTGTCATGTACATGCACCACGATCTCCACCCCATGCAGTGATACCAGCCATGATGGTGTAGGGTATATAATTATCTCTGCAGCAATAATGAGCAAAGCACAATGTTAGTGTGAAGCAGATTTGGAGTTAGAAGAACTTTAAATCCTGGTTCTGTCAATCCTTATTCTGTGAAGTCTTGCCTATAGCACACAACCACTCTGAGTCTCTTTTTCCTCAGGAGCAAAATAGAACTATTAGGCACAAACTTACAGGCTGTTGTCAGGATTAAATGCACATAGAGAGGCAATCCTAATGTTTGGCATGGAACAGGCCCTCAATAAATAGTAGTTATTAACCCACATCAGCTCTATAAATAGCAGAGTCAGAGAGGACAAGCCCCACTGAGGGAAGAGAATTCCCTTGCCAATCCAGACTTCAGGCCAGTACTGGAATTAGATAGGAAGGGAGGGGTAGTTCTTAAATATACACAACGCCAGAAGATAAAGCAGCAGGAAGTTTGAAGACACCTTCTTCAAAGCAGATTACTATCCAATGCTTCGGATTAAACATTTATTAGACAGTCCCGAGGAAAATCCACTTGGCTGTTGGTAGCCAAGGAACAGTGGCACATGCTTCCATTGAAGTAATAAGATTGGGGACTTCCTCAGTTCAACAGCTGGTGAGTGGGAAGCCCTTGCAGGAACAGCCTCCTCGCAGTCCATTCTTCCGGGCTCAGGGGAGGACCGGTCACCTTTTCTTCAGCTGCAAAAATGCACACAAGAGAATGAATGCTGTTCTCCTAATAGAGGAGACATAATGAGTAGCAGTCAGTAGTCAGAAATAATTTGGAATGACAAGGACACACACACACACACACACACACACACACACACAGAGAGAACAGAAAAAAATTTAAAATATCTGAAAGTTAGCACTGGTGACTCATGTCTGTAGTTCTAGCTACTCAGGAGGCTGAGATGGGAGAATTATGGTTGGAAGCCAACTTGGGCAGGAAAAGCCACAAAACTCTTTATCTCCAGTTAAGAACCAAAACTCCCAAAGTAGAGGTGTGGTTCATGTGGTAGAGTGCCAGTCTTGAATGGAAAAAGCTAAAGGACAGTGTCTAGGTCATGAGTTCAAGCCCCACAACAACCCCCCTCCTCGCCCCACAAAAGGATATCTAAGTGAGCCTAGCTTCAAAAACGGATTTTTACCACTTATAACTATGTATTCCTGAGCAAAGTATTTAGCTTCTGTCCCTGCCTTTTTCCAAGCATAAAACAAAAACTGTCACGGTACATTCCTTTAAGATTGTGTAAAATGCATTAATAAATAGAACATGTTTAGAATGGTGCCCAGCAATAAATGATAGATTTCCATTTGCCCTTTTTGGTATCGATATTATTCTATGACAAACAGGTTTTTAGAGTAACTGGATTAAATCAAACTACCTTAATGAATAAGCTTCTAAGCTACTTTAAAAATCAGACTCTCTGATTCTCAAAAGTCCCAAATCTGAAATATAAACAAGAGTTTTCATTCCTATAATTCTAGTTAGTGGCTAAACAGATCAAACCGGGATAATAGATGTTCTTGCAGTTTGGTTTAGTTCATGAGCACAGTGAATAAAATACTGGAGAGAATAATATTGTCATTCCATAAAAGGAAGTCCTGGAAGTGGTGCTGGCTCAAGCAGTGGAACACTAGCCTTGAGCAAAAGGAGCTCAGGGACAGTGCCCTGGCCCTGAGTTCAAGCCCCATGCCCCCCCCCACCCCAAGTCTTTATCTTTAGGAATACACTTTGAAGTATTTAGGACTGAAGTATTATGATGCTTGCATTATTCTCAAATGGTTAAAAATAGTAGATGTGCATGTGTGTATATCATATACAAAAACAAATATAGTTATGATAAATGGCTCACAGCAGGATAACAAAATGTAACATTGTGTTCAACAATTTTTAAAAACCAGTTAACCAGTTAACAATAAAAAAAGAAGACCCAGCTTGACCCTCACGCACATATAAGGCCACTGCAGAATAAGCAGAGGTGACAAGATATTCAATCTGACCCTAGGTTGCCAGGAGTGCTTGGCCTTGGCACAAGGGGACAGGAAGTAATTCTACAACTCAACTATCTGATAGTGTCAGGCAGGGATGTCTAAGCACACCTTTCTCCATATTTGTCTCTACTTATCTCCAGGTGCTTAAAACAGATTGCGTATTGCCCCCACCCCAAGTCCCCAAATAACCCCAAAACCAAAACCCAGTATTGCTTGAAACTCTTGCCAGAAGTTTCATGCTGGAGTTTTAGTCTTGAGATTTCACTTGCACATTCCAGTGATTATCTCTTTGCTGGTCCTCCAGCCCCTGACCTCCTCCTAACTTCAATCCATTGGGCAAGCTGCAGAGACAATAAATCCCAAACTACTGCTTTCACTCTATTGGTTCCTTATTGAAGAAATGACAAAGGCTTCCTGTTTCCCACAGCATCTCAACTACACTTCTATGTTTTATGATTTTTACATATTTTGACTTGCAGTTCCAATTCTCATGATTTTTTCCCCCCTTCCCACTGAAAATAACAGGACCTATACTTAGACTGCCACCTGATTCTGGCTGATGACTGCTTTATGGTCATGGACATCAGGCTCATGCTGAAGTTGTGATTCCTCTGAGATTGAGATAAAAGTACTGCACTTGTAATTTAAGTAATACATTTTCCTTATAGAATAGTTTTAGACCTATAGAAAAATTGCAAAGCTAATATGAAAAATCCCCATCTGCTCCACTCCTAGTTTTCCCTGTGATTAGCATTTTTACATCACTACAGTCTGTTTGTCACAGCCAACGAACAAACATTGGCAGAAAGCTATTAACTAAACTCCCTTTATTCAGATATATTAATTTTTCCCCAAGGGCCTTTTCTGTCTCAGGATTGTTTGCCATTATGAATAAATCCTTCCATGAGCATTCTGGAGCGTGTCTTTTGGTGTACATGTGCATGCATTTATGTTGGGAACATGATCAGAAGGGGACGTGTTTATTTTTATTCTGGACATATATTTATTTTCATCTTTAGTCAACACAGGTTCCCAGAGTGCTTATATTGCATTACTCTTCAACCTAGCTGACACTTTTAATTTTAGCCACTCTGGTGGATGGGTAGTGGCATTTTATTATGGTTTTAGTTTGTATGCCTCTAATGGCTGATTATATATGATGCATTCATTTACATGATTAAAACATCTATTTGGGTTGGCCTTCTTTTTCTTTTTGATTCTCATAAATTCTTGATACATTTTGGTGAGGGGTCTTTTATCAAATGCATATTTTGCAAGTATCTTTTCTGTTTCTTCATGGTATCTTCTAATAAACAGTGCTTCATGTTTATCATATCAAATGGAGGCTCAATCTGAAGCAACTACAAGAGGAAAACTTCCATTTAGAAGCCTCACTGTCTTTCTGACCTTGCTGTACTATCCTGTAACAGAACTTGTACTGAGCAGAAAGCTGTCTTTGTTCCAGGGTTGAAGGTTAGCCATCTTGTGTCAGCTGTCATCTAGATTGAACATTACCAGACATAAACTATACCATGCTATTCTAAGACCTCTAGTTTCCAGTAAACAGGAAGAGAGAGATCTACCTTAGATGCTATGGCAGGCCGTAGTGCAGCAAAGCTTTGTTCTGTAAAGACAGAAGGATAATTTGCAGGCTATGCAACTATTGTTTTGATATCCTTTCTTTACAACCTGCTTGTTAATAATTTAGTGTCTTTTGGGACATGTTTAATACCATATTGTACATGTATTTCTTCAACCAAGCAGAACAGAAGGACAAAACATTATATTATACTCAAATAATAAGGTTTTATTATCTTTAACCAGGAGTGGCTTGGAGAGATAGTTGGCTTACGAGCTAATTATTGACAAAACAACAGCTATAAATCAACAGGTTAGAAATTAGAACTACCATTTCACTGTTTTTTCAACGTCTAAAAACCCAGTACTTTTGTATGGTTAACCAATTGTCTTTTATAACTTTGGTGCAAAGAGTTTACACTGCATGTTTATATGTGAGGAAATAAAAATCTTAAAAGCTGCTTTATTATGCAAATAAAGAGTGGGGGCTCTATAAATATTTCTCAGGTGATAGAAATGAATGTATGAAGCTATACCTACTGTAAAAACGAGTAGGTTTTCAATTCTTTTAGTCAAGCTATATGGACTATAATATGGGTTTTATTTGTGCACTTGTTTTTGGGGGGAGATGTGGAGGTAATCAGTGTTCTATTTTCTTATAAAATACATACCCTTCTTATGATCCCCACATTTCAGAGCAGGGTGGGGATTTCCTGCATGCCAGCTAACAGGGAAAAAGAATAGCCAGCATACAACTATACTTAGGGTACTTGTAAGAGAATGAAATGTCCTTGTTTTACCAAGGGACATCAAAAGTTCAGTGAAGACAGATAAAAGCAATAGAATAGAATTGTGAATCTAGAAATAAACCCATTCACCTATGGTCCATTGATTTTGACCTTGATAAGAGTGGCAAGACCACTTAGTGGGAGAAAGAATAGTCTAGCTGGGAGTAGTGGATCATGTCTGTAATCCTAGCTACCTGGAAGGCAGAGATTGTGGAATCACAGCTTGATGTCAGCCAGAGCATGAAAGTTCATGGGATTCCATTTTGTGAACTCAACCAATGTTCGGGTACAGTGGTATGCACCTGTCATGCTCAGTGCCACAGGAAAGTACAAGTTGGAGGATCACAGCCCATGGCCTGGGCATGAAGCAAGACTCTTGAAAATA
This sequence comes from Perognathus longimembris pacificus, assembly GCF_023159225.1. NCBI lineage: Eukaryota > Metazoa > Chordata > Mammalia > Rodentia > Heteromyidae > Perognathus > Perognathus longimembris. Next base: position 138,429,601 of record NC_063161.1, on the reverse strand, counting down.
ACTAATGGAAACAAGAGCTGGTGGTATAGTTCAAGTGTCAGAAACATGCCTGGTAAGCTCAGAACCTTGAGTTCAATCCCAGTACCACAAAAAGGGTGATATAACAAGTGGCTATTTACATATATTCTATACACAAAATCAATTCAAATAGAGCAAGATTTAAATTCGTGGGCTAAACCAATAAACTCTACAGAGAAAGTCTGGCTCTAAGTCTTCATGGCCTTGGATTGGATTGGTGATTTCTTGGGTGAGACAACAGAAGTATCAGAAACTATGATAGATAGATAATGTCCCTTCATCAAAAGTATAAATGTAAAAAACAAATATAAATGCTTATGCCTCAAAGGACACTATAAAAGACCAAAACGATAACCTAAAGAATGGGACAAAATACATGCGACTCATGTATTTGATAAGGGTTAGTAGCAAGAGTATGTAATGAAGACTTACAGTCAACAAGAAAACAACCCAATTAAAAAACAGGAAACGTTTTTGAATAGACATTTTCCCTAAAGAACTGTACTAACACTCAGTACACATATGGCAAGGTACAGATATGACTAGTTATTAGGAATTTTTTTTAAGCCACAATGAAATACTATTGTAGAATCACCAGGGTGGCTGGAGTATAAATGAGGAGCACTAGCCCAAGTTGTGGAGTTTGGGGAGAAATTAGAACCCTCAAGCACGGCTATTGGGAATGTAAGATGGTACAGCTGCTGTATAAATTTTGGCAGTTTTTCAAAAAGTTAAAACATAGAATTACTATATGGCCTAGTAATTCTACTTCTAGATATATATCCAACACAACAAAATGCATATATCTTCACAAAAGCTTGCATGTGAATGTTCACAGCAGTATTATTCATAATAGCTAAAAGGTATAAGCAATCTAAATATCCATCAATGAAAGGATGAACAAAATGTGGTATATTGTATAATGGAATATTACTCAGCCAGCCATAAAATGGAATGAAAACACAGGTACATGCAAATTTATTAGTCTGTTTATCTCCTGGCAATAAATAGATTGAGCTCATTTTAATAAAAAAGAGGTGTATTTGTGGTTTTGGAGGCCCGTTATTGAGGGGTCACATCTGGTGGTGGCTTTCTTCCTGTCAAGAGTCCAGAGAAAGACAAGACAGTGTGCATATATACATTGTGTCTCCCTGTCTTCTTATGAGATCGCTGATATTCAATCATGGGTGCTGCACACTGGCAAATTTATTTAATTCTAATCACAACTCATTTACCTCTAAATGTCTTAGTCAGACTAACTTTCCATCTTCTTAATTTCCTCACCATGAGGATTCAGTTTCAAAACATGAATTCTTGGTGGAACCAGTTCAAATTGTGACAGCTACACTAGGCCTGAACCTTGAAAACCTGCTAAGTAGAAGTAAGACAAAAATGTCTGCCATATTATATAATTCTATTTACATGAAGTATCCAGAAGAGGCAAATCTGTAGAGAAATAAGGAAAACAAGGTATTGCCAGGTGCCAGGAGACAGTAATTGACATGGACCGGTAAGTGAGTGGTATTGTGTTTCTTTTTTGGGGTGAGGAAAATATTCTGGAGTTTGTGTTCAGAGTTCCTCAGAGTGATGAATACAGCCAAACCCAACATGTGGATTATATCTCAATTTTAAAAATAAAAAAGGAAATAGGGAAATCTTTAGTAAGAAATAGTGGAGCCCCACCAGACAAGAACTGTAATCTGGAATGCTGACATGCTAGAGACACCAGGGTATGCACAAAATGAGAGTGTCAAAGTTCCAAATGAGAGGACTCATTTCGAAAATAGTTTTGCCAATTTATATAGCTAAGTTTTCTAATTAGAATTACAACAGGTACATATTTTTTTGATAGATAACAAATAGTCAATAAGTGATTCTCTATGTCAAAGGAGAGTAATTGTTATGTAGGAAATGGAAGGACATTCATCTGGGAAAAGGAAGGTAATGGAGTTGCTGCTCTCTATCAGCCATTTAAGGAATAACTGCACTTAGATATGAAACAAGTGAGAGTATGAGACAAGAAGCAAGTTCAAAGGCCTGAGATATCCTGACACGAATAAAAAAACAGCACGGTTCAGGAGCTCAACCCCCTAGTACAGAATAAATTAAAGCGGGGAAATTAAAGGGGAATAAATTAGTGGATGGATGGGTGGGGAAGGCTCACTTTGGGTTTTGTTCTGTGTGGGATGGAGGAGCACTGGAGAATTTTGATCAAGGGAGTGATAAGACCTGCATTGGATGTTAAAGGATCCTACCGATTCCTCCATGGGAATAAGCCAGGCAGACAAGGTGGGAACAGGAAGACAAATTAAGAAGCAATTGCATTTTCACACACAAGGAATAGAGGGAGGCAGCACTGCAGGGTGTGAGAAGTGATTGGCTGAAAGATTTCAGCCTGGTTCAATGGGGTCTGAGAGAAAAAAAGAAATGATCAAAGATGATGCTTGGGTTTTCATTGCCAGCTATCAAAAAAGTAAGTGCTACAACTTACTGAGAATGAAGTCAGGATTGGGAATGTTCAAAATCCAAGAAAAGTCGCCAGCAGGCTATTAGATATGAAGTGTGCCTAAATTTCAAGGGAAAGATATTGAAGAATCACTAAATACAATTTCAGAGTGAAAGTTCAGGGGACAACTTTGACAGATCTTAAAATGCAATCTAAAATTATAGTAAATAAAACGAGTGCAAGAAAGGATAGGGACTGAGGGAAATAGCTATAGCTCCAACCATCCCTACAAATGCTCTTTGCATTTCAAGACTTAAGTGCTGATATTTAAAAATTATTGGCAATAAGCTCTAAATCTCAGATGATGTTAAATCTGGAAATCATTGTGACAAGGGCTTCCTTTCCGATGGAAACTTAAAGCAAAACCCTCCAGTGCCTAAGCTTTGGTAGAATTAGGTCTCCATTCCCTTCTAGACCTTCCTAGTAATATGGGATATGAATTGTGTGTCCTGTGTGTGGAATTGAACCATTCAATTGTGAGTGATGTCGAGGTAATGTTCATTGTGAAGATGTGAATGCAGTGTTGTTGTATTTTTAAATTATATACTACAGACTTGAAGTTAGTGCTTTCTATATCATTTAAAAATTTGAGGACTGCCAGGTGCTAGTGGCTAATGCTTCTAATCCTAATTATTCAGATGGCTGAGATCTGAAGATCGTGGTCTGGAGCCAGCAGGGCAGGTAGGACTCTTATTTGTAATTAACCACACACATACAAAAAAAAAGGCAGAAGTGAACCTATGGCTCAATTGGTAGAGCACCATACTTGAGCCAAAAAGTTCCAAGACAGCATCCAGGTACTGAGCTAAAGCCCCAGGACCAGCACTCAAAGAAAAATAAAAGAGGATTTATAGGCTGGAGATATGGCTCAAGTGATAGAGCTCTTGCCTAGCAAGTGCAAGGATCTGAGTTCAAATATAAGTTATTGCTTATCCTCTTCCTGAAAAAATACAAAGATTTATTAAATTGAAATCACTTCATCAATATCAAACTTATAATAGTGATGAATATGCACTGTATACCCCTGTATACACCTTGTGGCACACCCTTGCTAACTCTGTATAAATATCACATAATGAAATCCTCCCTACCATTACTTTGCTATAGATGGGGAAGTGAGTAACTTGCCAATATCTATAAAAAATAGCCAGTATTTGAACCCAGATATGATTCATCACAGAGTCAAAACTTAATTACTATGTTCTTGGAGTATTAAGGATATAGTTCAAATGACCAGGACAGAATATAAAAATTCCTATGTTTATATACATATATACATATACATGTATGTTTATATATATATTACTTTCAACTCTCTGAAAAGGGGCTTATAACATCAAAGAAATAGATATTTAATCTACCAGAAGATAAATACCCAACAATTATGTCATTAGTTTAAGAGAAGTGTCATATGGTTTTTCTTGTAGAAATATTTACTACGTATTTTAAATAAAACATGTACTACTTTAATAATCATGATAAACAGAGAACAGGAAAGAGGAATTGTAAGTTAACTTATTTTTTATACAATAAGTAACTCAATTTCTTGAACTCTTAAAAATGAGTATAGATATAGACAAATATTTTTATTTAAGGGTGATCACTATAGCATTATCAATAGCCTCTTAATTTTGAGAAAAAAATTGGTAAGTTCAATGATTGAATAAAACAAAGGGATTGAATGAAAAACATATTATAAATCTTAGTCCAGCCTTACGGAAATTTTTTTGACAATGGTGTAAATTTTCATGTTTAAGGAAACACAGATGATAGAAATTAGTTAATATGTATCTTATTACCTCTAAATTTTTACATTTAGTATGACTTTAACTGAAAAGCAGATATATACCACAGACAGATGAACAGACAGACACAAAATGTGCCTGAGATTAATATTATTTCAGGGATATGGAAACATGGTTATTTTTTCTATATTCATATATTTTGAGATGTTTTTTAACTTTATTGTTGTACTTGGTATTTTGTTACATAAATGAGTAAACACCATCTTTAACTCATCTGTTTATGCATTTATAGTCTATTCATAGTTATTTATTTACTATTTTTTAATTTTTAAATTATTATAGAAAGAGGTTTCAGTTTAACACATCATTTTATGAGTGCAAAGCTTCTTTTTTTTTTTTTTTTTGGCCAGTCCTGGGCCTTGGACTCAGAGCCTGAGCACTGTCCCTGGCTTCCTTTTGCTCAAGGCTAGCACTCTGCCACTTGAGCCACAGCGCCACTTCTGGCCATTTTCTGTATATGTGGTTCTGGGGAATCGAACCCAGGGCCTCATGTATACGAGGCAAGCTCTCTTGCCACTAGGCCATATCCCCAGCCCCAGTGCAAAGCTTCTTGATCAATGTTACCCTTTTCATAATTTCTTTCATGCCTCCAACTCATTTCCTCATTTGTTTGCTTACTTATCCATATATCTGTTTGGCAGCTTGTGTAAGGAGACTGGGATTGAACTCTGGCGGTGGCGGTCTAACTGTGGGAAGCTATCAGTCTTCCTGGCTTCTGGTTTGCAACTCTGTACACCGTGAAGTCTGCCTGGTCTGCAAGAGTACATGGCTAAACTGGGTTCAGATCCAGCACTGTGACTCACCCTTCTGAGAAAAAAAAAAAACAACCAAAAAGTGTTCAAGAAATAACATTTGAGCCAGATGCTGGTGCCTTATGTCTGAGTTCCTAACTATTCAGGATGGTAGGATCTGTGGATGGTGGTTCAAAGCCAGCCCAGGAAAGAAAGTCTATGAGACTAATACTCTCAATTAACCACCGAAAGGCCAGAAGTATAGCTGTGGCTCACTGGTTGAGCACTAACCTTAAGTAAAATGTTCAGAAGAAAAAACGCTCAGGCACTGCACACAGCCCCTGTGTTTAAGCTCTAGTACTGGAAACCAAACAAGCAAACCAAAACATTCAATATTATTTGATTATTATTATTTTTAAAGGTGGAATCATACGTAGGATGTAAAGAAGTACTGGGCACTGAAAACTAGGTAGTGAGATTATTTAAATACAAAGTTGAAACAAGATCTGTAACATTATTGTATTCTTGTGACATAAAGAAAATACGATTGTGTATCAAAAACCATACAAAATATGTAATGTACAAATAATAAAGCAATGTATTAGTATACCTTCTATAGTATCTAATAAAAGCAGTACATTGGGTAACCTCTGGCAAAGTCTCCAAAGCTGCTTAGTAACTCTGACACTGACACCTTGTGGATTGAGATATATATTACATATCCCGAGGAATTGGAGGGTTTCATTTTGAAGCAATTTATAAAGGAGAAATTATGCAAATACCCTTAAAAAATTAACATGTGAGAAGACATGTAAATTTCTCAATCTCATGCTTTAGAAGTAGAAGTTTGTAGACAATGATATCATTAGAAGTCTGGCAAAAAAACAAAATGCCATCATTGTATAATGGCAGTTCAATAACATTGTTTCGAAATTATTTTTATTTTATCCCATTTTCTTTTCGACTTTAAGTCAGTATTATGTCATTAGAAGTTTTGTGCTATTATATTCTTTGTATTGATCTGTGTGTGTGTGTGTGTGTGTGTGTGTGTGTGTGCGCACGCGTGTGCACGCACAGGCGCATGCCCAAGCTTGAACTCAGGGCCTGGGTGTTGTTCTTGAACTTTTCTACTGAACGTTCTACCACTTTAGCCATGCTTCCACTTCCAACTTTTCTGGTAGTTTAGTGTTCCTTCATAGACTTACTTCAAACTGCCATCCTCAGATATCATCCTCCTGAGTAGCTGGGATTATAGGCATGAGCCACTGGTGCCCAGTTTTTAAAAATTAATTTTTATTGACATTCTATTGAACAGAATGCTGTATTGATGCCATGTTCTCTTAAAGAAGGACATCTGGACTTGTCCCAAGAAGTAGGACCCTGTAATAGTTTCCATATTGCTACCATCACACCTTGGAGATTCTTTTGTATACATATGTTTGTAGAATACATAGCATATAGTTTACACATAGGTCAGATATAGCAACTATTGACATTTTAAAAAACAAAAATGAGATTCAGTTATTATAGTACCTTGTTTTTCCACTTAGAATGATGTCATTACAATTTTCACTGTCATTAATACTGACTGAAAACATTACTTGTACCATCCAAATGGTAATCCATTATATAAATTAATTGTCACACACATGCACTTACTGATACACTGCTCAGTACTATGCTCTGGTATACACATGGAGGAACATAGTACTTACAATTTGAAGGAGAAGATGGCCATTAAGCAAATTAGAAAACAAAATTATAAGAGAAAACAACAGAGAACACAACTTGTTTGCAGGAGGTTGGTCTGAAATGAAGTTTGGATTTGAATAATTGAACATTTGAGCTGGGCTCTGGTGGCTCACATCTGTAATTCTAGCTAAGATCTGGAAGCTGAGATCTGAGGATCATGGCTCCAAGCCAGCCTGGGCAGGCTGTGTGAGATTCTCATCTCCAGTTAGCCACACAAAAAAACTGGAAGTGAAGCTGTAACTTCTGTGGTAGAGCACTAGCCTTAAGCAAAAAAGCTAAGGGACAGTACCCAGGACCTGACTTCAAGCCACAGTATGAGTGAGTGCGGACATGGACACACACACACACACACACACACACACGGATGATTATGAGTGGCAAGGAAAGGGCTTTTACAACTGTCCCTCATGCCTGACTATACACATCTATCTCTGGGACTAACTACCTCCATGATACCAGATACCTCCATGAGAGCTAGTCAGAAGAATGGAATACATATTACCATTTTTCTTCCCACATGTCTTTTAGACTAGCACTAGAGTTCTTCAACATGTAGTGTGTGTGTGTGTGTGTGTGTGTGTGTGTGTGTGTGTGTGTGTGTGTACATGGGCGTATGCAAGCCTATGCTGGTATCAGCTTAAACTCAGGATCTGGAGCTATCCCTTGGCTTTTTCACTCAAGGCTTATGCTCTACCATTGAGCCACAGCTCCACTTCTGGCATTTTGCTAATTAAAGACAAGAATCTCAGGGATTTTCCTGCTCAGGTTGGCTCTGAACCATGATCCTCATACCTTAGCCTCCAGAGTAGTCAGGATTACAGGTGTGAGCTACTGGTACTCAGGTAACTTGTCTTTTTTTTTCTTTTTTAAAATAATGCTTGTTAAGGACTGGGAATGTGGAGTAGTGGTACAGTGCTTGCCTAGCAGCATGAAGCCCTGGGTTTGATTCCTCAGCACCACATACACAGAAAATGCCAGAAGTGCCATTGCCGCTCAATTGGTAGAGTGCTAGCCTTGAACAACAGAAGCTCAGGGACAGTAGCCCCAGGACTGGCAAAAAAAAAAAAAAAAAAGTAATAATGCTTGTTAGGCTTTTGTGTTTAATTATTTTCTTTGTCTTTGTTTACAATTTGCCAAAAACCTTGGTATTTCCATGATAGTAAAACTAGTAAGCATAACAACAGACTATGTGCTATGGGGACAGCCCCCTCACATGTCAACGATTAACTTCTGAGCTTATCTTTCAGAGTAATGTCCATTAGGTTGTTGACTTAGCTAATGAGTAAGAAAACACAGTCTGTTTGGTAATATCTGCATAAAGGAAGTGCGAGTCATGCTTAGGCAGGAGTGGCTAAGAGACCCTCTCCTGATCTGAGGCTGGCTCACTCAGCCACGAGCTGCTTATCTGTTCAGATGAGGCAAGCCTGGCCCATAGGCTGGGAAATCTTGGCTTTGGAGATCACATCTATGTTGTGGCCAAGGTCAGTTGTACAAATATTGACAGAACTGGAATCCTCTTAGGAGTAGGGACTGGTTGATGACTGTCAGGCTCCACCCTTGGAAAAGTTCAACATCTTTACAGAGATTAGGACAGATAAGCTGTAAGCCAAGAAAAGCGCCATTAGTTGATTAACCTGTCCTAACGGTATGCCCCATAGAAAACACAGAACAACACAAACTGCTGGCTGCTTCCCACTGCAGTGTGAAGGCTGTATGCTTACTAGGGTTCTGATGACTCACTAGTATCAAGAGTAGGATGGAGGGGCTGGGGATATAGCCTAGTGGCAAGAGTGCCTGCCTCGGATACACGAGGCCCTAGGTTCGATTCCCCAGCACCACATATACAGAAAACGGCACAGAAGCGGCGCTGTGGCTCAAGTGGCAGAGTGCTAGCCTTGAGCAAAAAGAAGCCAGGGACAGTGCTCAGGCCCTGAGTCCAAGGCCTAGGACTGGCCAAAAAAAAAAAAAAAAAAAAGAGTAGGATGGAAAAGAAGGAGGGTAAGGAGCCAACATTCATAAAAGACTTCATACCAGTTTAATGCTGAAGATTTTTTTTTTTGCACATTATTCTCATGGAATCCTCAAAGAAGGGTATTATTAGCTCCTTTTGTCAGGTAAAGAAAGAAGTGCTAGTCATCAGTGGCTCAGGCCCAGAATCCTAGCTACTCAGGAGGAGTGAGAGACAGAAGACCCTCACCCCTCCTCATGAGGGCAGGTCTTGATTGTGTACACACATTGCATCCTTCCCTTTCTGGATTAAACCCAATACTGACACCTATGGGGTTTTCTTGGGGTCTGTGGGATGAAGAATGTTGTGTATGAGGGAGACTGGTCTAATAGCACAAAGCTAGGAGGCAGTGCAGAAACCCTGAAATAAGGGACACGGACTTTCAGCTATCAAATATCCACAGAAAGGACCCTCTGTTCCAGTCCTCGGGCCAGATCTAATGATCGGAATGCAAGAGACTTGACAAATGGACTGGGAATTTTTGTGATGAATCTGCAGCAAATTCTCAACTATGAGAATCTCAGCCAGTGGTTGTGACTCAGTTGGATCTGACCTCGGTGCATTGATACTTCGGTGGCATAAACAAGCCAAGACAAAAAGCATATCACAAATTTAAACTCTTCTGTGGTCATTCACTGTCTGTCAGATAACAGGGAACTATGTCAGAGGGGTGAGGCCTGGTCTGGCTCCTGGGCCTCATCTCCCATTGTTTCCAGCTCTATATTTTACAAGAGAAAATTGTTGAGATGTCATCCCTTTCCAAGTACACATACCGCAAATGTTATTTCACGGTTCTACAACTTAGCATAAATCCTTCTCTCCTCTAGCAACTCCAGACTTGGTAGGTAATGATCTGTAAGAACAAAATTTCCTAAGACTCATCTTATTACTTAACCCCACCCTCTCCCAATAGGATGAATTGTTATCACCTCTCCCTGTACACACACACTTCTATGCTAAGACACCATGGGGCTTTTTATCTTTTTCTTTCTTTTTTTTTCTTTTTGTGTCAGTCAGGGGGTTTGAACTCAGGGCACGGTGTCTGAGCTCTTTTGCTTAAGGCTAGCACTCTACCACTTTGAGCCACAGCATCACTTCCGTTTTTCTGGTGGTTAATTGGAGATGAGAGTCTCACAGACTTTCCTGCCTGGCCTGACTTTGAACTATGATCCTTAGATCTTAGCCTCCTGAACAGTTAGGATTACAGTGCTTGGAATCTTCCATAAAAGATTAGAATTGGCTTCTTATCTACCTAAGGTAAGGATATAGAATAATTCCTCTCATTAAAAATTTTGTTAGTCTTTCTGTGGAAATCTAAAGGTTGGTATTGTTTCACATGAATATAAAATAGGGCCATTTGCTCTAAACAACAACAAAAACGAACATCTAAGGTAATTGAAAGAAAATGTTCTGTTAAGTTTCTATTGATAGTACTTAAAAGCCAATAAAAAGAAGACACAAATTTCAAAGCTAGAATCCCCCAGATACCGAGGATTTGGTTTTGCTAATGGTCATTGTGAGTTCTGAAACACCAAAATGCTTTAGTAGTGTAGGCCTCATGAAAGAAAATGTGTACGTTTTAGGGCTGTTTGTTAATTATGACTTTCAGCCAGCAGGTGTCGCCAGAGACAAGCACATTTGCTAAAGCTACCTATCTCAAAGATGAACACAAATTATCCAGGTAGAGAAATGCTATCTCCTCCTAAGGTTCCATCCACCTGTAGAAGGTTCAGCTAGACAGCATGTAGCTCTTTTCTGTTCAAAGTTTACTATGCAGAAGCTGTGGGCTGGTTGTGTAGATTTCTGCGTCCCCAGCTTCTGATTCATTAGGTCTTAGGCCCCTCTCCTCCGCATTCCTTCCTGAATTTTCTACTGTGATGCATTGTCCAGGATATTGACTTTCTCCCTCTGCACACTGCACATTATCACCTCAAAGTCTGTCCTGGTGACAACCAGGATGCAAAGGGATTTATCTGTTCATTCATTCGTCCATTCACTCATTCATTCTTTTGGCAAACATTTGAGTGTTGTCAGCTTGTCAGTTACCATTGGGCAATGCCACAAAGCCACGAAGAAGGCACGCTTATGTCAGCTGGAAGGTTACCATCAAGAAATCAGTCAACGGGCTGGGGATATAGCCTAGTGGCAAGAGTGCCTGCCTCGGATACACGAGGCCCTAGGTTCGATTCCCTAGCACCACATATACAGAAAAACGGCCAGAAGCGGCGCTGTGGCTCACGTGGCAGAGTGCTAGCCTTGAGCGGGAAGAAGCCAGGGACAGTGCTCAGGCCCTGAGTCCAAGGCCCAGGACTGGCCAAAAAAAAAAAAAATCAGTCAACAAGTCCAGTGAAGTCTCCACCAGTCCTATACCCACCCCATCTGTCCACAAATAAAGAACATTTATATGTTTACAGAAATTTTGCCAGCAATGATTCCAAATGGTTCATTCATAAGGACAAAAATACACTACACTCATACAGCTGGTAATGTGGCTTTAAATATAGACTAAAAGAATAAATTCATTAGCATTTGACAACAAAAATGCTGATGTTCCTCTCACACAAACTCTGTAAGTTCATGACAGATTTTTGTAAAAAGAAAGTAGGTATAAATGACATTGTTACAAATGTAACACAAACCAAAAACTCCATTAGGAAATTGGCCATAATATGGTCACCCAGGAGTTGAAGAATACATTTTTTAGAAACTTGGATGAAATCATGCAATCTAAAGAAGACTACACATAAAAACCAAAAACAAAATAAACCAAGAAATAAAAACTTATCTGTCCTGTGAACAAAACAGGCTGCTTGAGTCTATCTACATTATATACACTTTTTAGCTTTCTGTTCGATTTTTTTTATTTGGCACCGAAATTGCTTTTAAAGGTCATAATTCTTTCATTTCGTGCTGAATGCTGTTATTCTGTATCTCCTGTGGACAACCCCTCCCCTCCCCCCAAGGACTATTTGCAGCACTGTTCTCTCAGAATTAAGTTAATCTTGGGACTTCTCTAGTTTTGAAGTTCTCCTCAGATGCTGATTGATAAGCACGAAAAGACAGTGATTTCATCAGAAAATCTTTTGGTCCTTAAAAGTCCTAACATCTGGGGTAGGACTTCAAGTCAGCTTGCACTGAACTAAATGGTGACTGGAAGAAAAGGATTCATTTTCTTGTAACAAAAAGCCCAGAAGACGGGGTTGGGGATATAGCCTAGTGGCAAGAGTGCCTGCCTCGGATACATGAGGCCCTAGGTTCGATTCCCCAGCACCACATATACAGAAAACGGCCAGAAGCGGCGCTGTGGCTCAAGTGGCAGAGTGCTAGCCTTGAGCAAAAAGAAGCCAGGGACAGTGCTCAGGCCCTGAGTCCAAGGCCCAGGACTGGCCAAAAAAAAAAAACAAACAAAAAGCCCAGAAGACAGGGACGCTCACTGTGGCAAAGCCATGTAATGATGTCCTCCAATAGCCAGGCTCCTTCCTCTGCCCTTCACTTCTGCCATCTTTAGCGACTAGTTTCTGTCCATGCTCATAACATTACTGCTATTCTAGACAGTCTAAAGTAAGAGGAGGAGGAAATACGGGGATTGTCAATACCAGGAAGGAAAATCCTTCCTTAGAAATCCCCACAATAAGCTGGGTGCTGGTGGCTCAGGCCTGTAAGCCTAGCTACTCAGGAGGCTGAGATCTGAGGATCTCAGTTCAAAGCCCACCCAGGCAGGAAAACCAGTGAGATTCTTATCTCCAATTAACCACCACTGTTATCTCCCATGAAGGGACCCCCATGGCTCCAAGTGTTAGAGCGCTAGGCTTGAGCAAAAGAGTTCAGGGACAGTGCCCAGGCCCAGAATTCAAGCCCCATGATGGGGGGCGGGGGGGAGGGGAAACAGAAAAAAAAAAACCCAGAAAAGAAAAATCCCCATGATACTTCACTTTACTTCTTGTTGGTCACATGGCCAAATCAAACCTCAAGGAATGCTTGCATTTCAGCTGGATAATTTGCTAGGCAAAATTCTATCTAGGTTATTTATATTCCTGAGGAAGAAGGGCAGAATCAATTTTTAGGTAGGACAATTAGTACTTGCTGTCACAGCCTGAGAGTAATTCATGATTAACACATGTTAATTGACTAATGAAACAGAAACCTGTCTTTGGAACCACAAGAGCCCTTTGCAGACTCAGGGCAAGATTATAGAAACTCTTTCTAATATCCATGCAGATATTGAAATACAGTGATTATGTCTTTAACTTTTCATTATCCTAGGATGTTTCTCTTCCAAAATTGCCATGTTTTTTGCTATCTCTGAGACCATTCCCAGCTATTTACATTCCAGGTATGATTGGCCTATTAAAAATGCATTCAGGCAGAGGAGTCCATAAGACTCATGTCTCTAATTAACTAGCAAAAAGCAGGAAGTGAAGGTGAGGCTCAAGTGGTAGAGTACCAGCTTTGAGTGACAAGCAAGAGCATGAGGCCCTGAGTTCAAGATCCAAGACTAGTATATACACCATAAAAGGAAAAATAATAATGCAGTCATTGCTCTTCCCTTGTGGTATACCATGCCATTAACAGAACCTAAAGTCTACCTGAACTGAAATATCCCGCTGCCAGTCCTTTTAGTAAGGGTAGGGCAAAGGGGACACATATTATTGAATCCCAACCCTATGACTGGAATTCTATCTCCTTAACAACCCTTACCCATTAAGAAGATCTCCAAGCCATATCAACCTCATTTAGCCACTGAACTGGTTTTATGGACCCACAGAAGCACTTTTACATTATCACCGCTCAACTCTAAGCTGTTAGATGTAGTCCATTGCTTCTGAGTTCTGATTTGTTATTCAATGACTAACAGGACCAGCACATACTCCTCGAAGTCACCTTGAAAAAATTTTGATACCAGTGAGTGTTGTATTCGGATATAACGGAATTTCTCCAAATCACAAATGCTACCATAAGATAGAAGTTTACTCAGGGTGTCTGGCAGTCAGCAACCCATGGCTGACACCATGTACCATACGATCGGACACACACCTTCCCAGTAGATGCTCCATCGTGTGCAGCTTGTAGTTTCAAAGTCACTTCATAGCCTATCCAAACTCCAGAGAGCGAGGAAGAGGATATCAAGGAAAGGGCAATTGCTCTTTCAAAAGACTCCTCCTGGCAGCTATGTGACACCTCTACTTATATCCACCTAGCCAGAATGAAGTCACATGGTTATAACATAGCTGCCAGGGGGGCTGGGATGGTAGCCCTTGTTCAGGGTGACTGCATCCATTTAAGTCAGGTGACTGTTATCATCGAGAGAAAGGATATTAGGAGTCAGCTTGAAGTCTTGGCCACTCCTTCCATTTCTTCACTCATATCCATGGTGTTGATAGTAATCTATTCGATTGGGTCCCATAATAGGAGTATTTACTGTGTACTTAATATGACCCAGGCACTGTCGTAGGGACTTTACAGGTAATAATGTAGGTAATTCTCATAAAACTCTATTTTCAGCCCATTATATAGGTGGGAAAACAGAGGCCAAGAGAATCTAGAGCCCAAGTTCATACAGCCCTTCAGAAATGCAGACATGTTAGAAGTCCAAGCTTCTAAATCTCTGGTCCGCTGTACTGCCTCTGGACAATGTGAGAGACATAATCTCCTGTCTTTACTTTGGCAACTGTTACTTTGGAATGTTCTTGGTTACTCCTATCTGGGGTCTGCCTTCTTGGAGGCCTCCGTTGCTTTGAAATTACTTGTTTATCAGTAAATGACTAGTCTACCTATATTTCTTTCAGGCCTTCTTAGGAATGGAGTCTTACCCTTTAGAGTGAAAGATAAACAAGCTCAGATCTGAGTCTCAGCATCATGCTGCAGGAGAATAAAAATGGGGCCTACAGGGTATCAAATATGGCAGTTGTGAACCTGTCATGGCTATGGAACATTATGGCATGGGGCAGATTCAAAAGCTTTGCAGCAAATAAGACCCCAGGTTGAATTCTAAATCTAATATTTGCTACTGGGCAATCTTCTTAAACTCTCAATATCCTCCTATAAGGCCTACTTTGTGTGTCTACTTTTTTTAATTTCCCCTTTGAAAGTGCTTGGGGTTGAACTCGGGGCTAGGAGAATACCATTGTGCCATGCGTCCAGCCCTAAAAGGTCTATTTTGTAAGTTGACTGTGGGGATTAAAATGCATACGCACACATACGGAGGGAAGGTGTCTGTATAGCTCACAGCACAGAATCTGGCACCTGCGGTGGGGGGGGGGGGGCACGTGTTGTTTTATTACTTTGATGATGACCCATGGAACCTCACTCCCCTGTTTGAGCTAAAGGTATTTGCGAAGGAGAAAGAAAGGAAAAGGCAATGTGGGGAATGAATCAGGATATATCCCTTTAAACAGCTTTCTTGACTTCTGGGAATTCATCTGAAAGAACAATCCTCAGGCCTTAACCTCCGGAGTAGCTAGGATTACAGGGGTGAGCCACAGTGCTTGGCTTGCTTCATTTTTTTTATCCCTGTAAATGTTCTTCTCTAGTAACATTGTGTGTGTGTGTGTGTGTGTGTGTGTGTGTGTGTGTGTGTTTTGCCTGATAGTTGTAGAGCCATTCTAGCTCTCTTTTGGTTACAATTTGTATAGAGTTATCTTTTTGCATTTTATCACTTATAGTCTATTGTGTTTTCAGGTATAAATTGAGTCTTTTGGAGATGCTATACGACTGTGCTATGTTTTAAATATATGTCCCTTTACATTTTTTTTTTTTTTTTTGGCCAGTCCTGGGCCTTGAACTCAGGGCCTGAGCACTGTCCCTGGCTTCCTTTTGCTCAAGGCTAGCACTCTGCCACTTGAGCCACAGCGCCACTTCTGGCCGTTTTCTGTATATGTGGTGCTGGGGAATCGAACCCAGGGCCTCATGTATACGAGGCAAGCGCTCTTGCCACTAGGCCATATCCCCAGCCCCTATCCCTTTACATTTTAACTAAAGAGTTTAATCCATTTACATTTTAAGTAATCACTTTAAATGATAAGAACTTGTTTCTGCCATTGTAGTGTTTGTTTTTTATATATTGTATCTTATTCTTTTTCAGTCCTTCAATTCTTTCAATAATTCCTTCTTTTCTGTCTGATTTTTTTCAGTGTAGTATTTTTCTTCACTTGTTTTCTTTTTTCTTTCTTTCTTTCTTTTTTTTTTTTTTTGCCATTCCTGGGCCTTGGACTCAGGGCCTGAGCACTGTTCCTGGCTTCTTTTTGCTCAAGGCTAGCACTCTGCCACTGGAGTCACAGCGCCACTTCTGGCCATTTTTCTGTATATGTGGTGCTGGGGAATCGAACCCAGGGCTTCATGTATGCGAGGCAAGTGCTCTTGCCACTAGGCCATATCCCCAGCCCCCACCTGTTTTCTTTTGTGAGTATAATTCATTTATGTGACCCTGGTTGCTACAAGCAACATCTCAAATTAGTAACAAGTCTAATTTAAATGGACACTAACCAAACTTCCATTACAATAAAAACTTTAGTTAGTTAGTTAGTGCTATTCTCTTTCTTTTTTTAAGTTGACTGATATTTGAGCCATTTTTGTTTACAAGTGAAATTCAGGGTATTTCAAATTGACATCTTTGCCTCTAACCTTCTTCCAGATGCAGGAACAGGTTTAGCTTTTTCCTCCACATTATTCTTCTGTTCTTGGTCAAACATACCTTTAGAAAGCAGCTGCCATTCAATTGCATATAGATTCTTCTACCCACATGTCACTTGGAAAGACCAAGTCATCAAGGATTTTCTTGTGCATGCCTTCTGTAACACTTTTCCTTATTTGCCATACACATTGATTTTTAGGTTATTCAGGCAGAATTATCTTCTGAGTAATAAAGACGTTGTGCTTAGCACTGCGATTTTTTGTTGTTCGATTCACATACAAGTTGACTTGGGTGTTTGGATAAGATTTCCATTGAGGCTCTGTAACAAGCATCATGAGGGCTTTCTCACCAATGTCCTGGGCTGCTAGATTCTTTTAGTTCTCTTAGCTGAGCCTGGAGGTCCAAGTTCATCTGCAGCTCCTTGAGTGGCTGAGAGATGCTTGAATTCATCCAACACTCACTGTTGGATTCCTAGAGCTCAAGTAACACATGGCCTTCTGCTTTTTGAGCCCTGTCTTAGGAAGAACATACATTACATCTTTAGACACTGGGAACCCATTCAGAGAGGTTTGTAATAATTTCTTTAATGCATTTGCCTTTAAAATCACACAGGAAAAAATGGGTAACAAAAGATACGACAATAGTAGTTTTCACATTTATCTACATAGCATCCTTACCAGGTTCTTTCTTTTGTATGACTGGAGTGATCCTCTACTATGCTTTCATTTCTGCCCGAAGGACATTCTTTAGCATTTCTTGAAGAACACTTCTACTGGCAAATGACTTCCTCAGCTGTTGTATACTTGGCGAAGTCTTGATTTCTCCTTTACTTTTGAGAAATGCTTTTTGTTGGATAAAGAATTCTTGATTGACATTTTTTTCTTTGCATCCTGTAAACATGTCATCTCACTGTCTTATAGCCTCTGAAAATAGATTAGGGATTGATTTTTGTTAAAAAGTGCTTGTGTACAATGTGTTACTTCTAGATGCATGCAGTATTCATGCTTTGTCTTTGCTAACAATTTAATTATCATCTGTCTTTGTGTGTGGCTCTTTAGTATTTCCTGCATAAATTTTATTGTGTTTCTTAGATGTGAAGATTTGTTTTTTATCAGAAGTTTTCTGCCATTATTTCTTCAAGTATTCTTTTTTTTCTCCTATCATCCCTTCTCTCTGGGGCTTCCATCATGTTAGTGGTCTGTTTTGTGGTTATTCAATGTCTCCTAAGGCTGTATGCATTTATCTTCATTCTTGTTTTTTCCTTTTCAAACTGAATAATCAGTGGATTTATCTTTCACTTTAGTGATTCCTTTTTTTTTTTTTTTGGTGCATGTTCAAACCTCCTAATGATTTTCATTAGTGAGATTTTTTTTCATTAGTTACTTTGTATTTCAACTCCAGAATTTCTATTCCTTCCTTCCTTTCCTTTTCCTCTTCTTTTTTTTTTGCCAGCCTGGGGCTTGGGACTCAGGTCCTGAGCACTCTCCCCAGCTTCTTTTTGCTCAAGGCCAGCACTAGCACTCTACCTCTTGAGCCACAGCGCCACTCTGGCTTTTTCTGTTTATGTGGTGCTAAGGAATTGAACCCAGGTCTTTGTGCATGCAAGGCAAGCACTCTACTGCTAAGCCACATTCCCAGTCCTCTTTTTTTTTTTATTTCTATCTCTATTGATATTCTCTGTTGGGAAGATACTGTTCTCTTGGTTTTTATTAGTTTTGTCCTTTTTTTTTTTTTTTTTGGCCAGTCCTGGGCCTTGGACTTAGGGCCTAAGCACTGTCCCTGGCTTCCTTTTTGCTCAAGGCTAGCACTCTGCCACTTGAGCCACAGCGCCACTTCTGGCCATTTTCTGTATATGTGGTGCTGGGGAATCGAACCCAGGGCCTCATGTATAAGAGGCAAGCTCTCTCGCCACTAGGCCATATCCCCAGCCCTAGTTTTGCCCATTTTTAAAAATAATTTTGGTCAGTGATATGTGTCTGTCTGTAAGCAAGTACAGCGGCTGGGTTTCTTCAAAGATAGCCTCTACTAAATTTTCCCATAACAGGCTATACTTTCTTGTTCCTTTTTTTTTTTTGTTTCCCAGTCCTGGGGCTTAGACTCAGGGCTTGAGCACTGTCCCTGGCTTCTTTTTGCTCAACACTAGCACTCTGCCACTTGAGCTACAGCGCCACTTCTGGCCTATTCTATATATGGGGTGCTGAGGAATTGAACCCAGGGCTTCATGTATACAAGGCAAGCACTCTTGCCACTAGGCCATATTCCCAGCCTCACATTCTTGTTTCTTTTTGTACTTTATGGAATTTTTTTGGTTGTTGTTGAAAGGCGCACATTTTGAATATTGTCATCGATTGGCAACTCCGGAAATCAGATTTCTCTCTCTCCCCAGGGTTTGTTGTTAGTGCTTGTAGCTTGCCGTTGATTGTTGAAGTGAATTGGCTGAACGGTTTTATTTTTAAATTTTGGTAAACATTGTAGTCTACTTAAAGACAGGCGTGTATGGTCCCTAATATCTACCTAGCAATTTATGATTTCCTTACATGCTTGGAACCAAATACCATTTTCTAGTCCTTGCAAATTTATTCTAAGTAGGAATACTCCCTAATACTTCCTGCTTGTATCTACCAGAGGGGAATATTCAAGGATTTGTTCGGTTTTACTGTTTTCTTCTGTGTGTGTTTTTTCCCCTGTAGCATTCCCTGAGAATATATGAAGCGTTCTCATAGATTTCTTGGCATAAGCAGGAGTCTTTCAAAGTCTCTGTTCCCCTCATGTGTGTCCTATGCTAGTCTCTTCCTACCTTCAGCTTTTCCATCCATCTGCTTCTGGCCATTTGTGTTATTACTGACAGCAGGTTGTTTCAAGAGGTGTATCTGCATTTAAAGAAGGTTCTGAGGGATATAAAACATAGATAAACCTCTGAGAAAACCTTGCAGGCAGCCAGCACATAGGTCAAAACAAACCACCATGATTTTTAGAGAACATGACCCACACTGGACACAGAAGGCTCCTGAGGAGCGCTGGGCCCCGCCACCACCCACAGCGCCATCATTGAGCTGTAGGTGGGGTGGCAACATAGGACAGTTAATGGCCTTCTGTGTCCTAGTATTAAAATTTCTCATTTAGCATTCTCCTGCTTGTAAGTTTTTTGGTGTGTGAGTGTGTGTGTGTGTGTGTGTGTGTGTGTGTTTTAAAAATTAGATTCCAGGGTTTAGAAAAGTTGACTTGACAGTCTTTACCAGCTAAATCATTCCTTTCATGGAAAGAGTGAGTTTCAAATTTCCTAATCTATCATTTCACTCACAAAAACCCAACATCAGATTTTTTTTCTATATAAATTTAGAGCGCCAGGTTCTAGTGTATTGAGGTCAATTTTATATTCTCAGCTTCTAAAGAGAATTGGCCCTCTCTATATATCTGTTTGGTAACAATTGAGTGAATGCACACCTTATCCTTATATTTTACAAAAACTCACTATAATACACTATTATTTCCATTTTTAAAAGAAGACACTGAGCCTCAGGAAGATTTTCTGGCTATGTAGCTTATACAAGTAATGGAGACAGATCCAAAACCACATCCATGACTCCAAGACTGTCTTGCTCTTTTCCTTATGCTGTGCTGGTTCAGAAAATGAAGAGATAAATGACTACATCACACACAACTAGTTTCAAAGCATATTCCCCTCCACTACATTTAAGTATCCCAATAAGACTATAGCATCGGTAGAGTATCTTCATCTTACAGGGCAGGAAATTCAGGTACGAACAGGACAACTAACCTGTAATTGAATGAGAGGAACTGTTCCAACACTTCGCTCAGTGCTTTCTCTCTTATCACATCTCTATTAATGTAAACAGGGTTTTTAATTGAACATGAGACTTTCTGGGTGAAAAGTAAATTATTTTCCAATGGAATGTTACATGCAAGCCAGGACCTTGAGATTTACTCTTGACTCTCCTTTGTACCAATCAATCATCCAGTTCTGATAATGTTACCTCTTCAAAAGCACTTAAATATAACCCTCTTGCTCCATTCTGCTGCTGGCGTCCTAGAGAATACAGACGCACTCACTTGGCTTATCATCAAAGTCCCCTCACTGTTTTTCCAGATTGGATGCAATCCATTCTACACTACAATGCCTACAATAGCTCCTTATACTACATGTCCCCCTGCCCTAAAAGGCAAATGCTTTCAAGAACTCCCTTGAGTATAGCCTTCCCTCCAGTGAGTTTCCATTTTCTTTGGCCTAAAACCAAGTCCCTTGGGATGGTCCACAAGACCCTTGAGAGCTGATCTCTTTCGACTTCTCCAATATCATGGCCCCATCCACTCCTCAGAATCCACTCACAGACACTATTTCTTCACACTTTTGCTTCTTCTGGGAGTACTCTTTGCCTTCCCCTCTTCAAAAGGCATATTAATCATTGTATCCCCACTTCTCAGCCCCTCCCACCTCCTGGGGGTTCCCCCACTACTCCTGAGTTAACTTGTCAAGAGCAGCTGGCACACCTATTACAATCTCCTTCTGCCACTAGAGCTCTAGACATGTTTTTGCACATCCAGCTACTTCATATCTTAAATCGAGCATTTTAGTACCTAAGTATGAATATGCAGTAGTTATAGATGTCTTTAGTGGCTAAAAAACAAAAATCAATTAGCTAACATTAGAGAGGTCTTACAACTATGATATTCACAACTGGGTTTGTATTATAAGCAAAAAATTAAATGGCTGAGGGAAATGTGGTTCATAAAACAACTGACATTCTCAAATTCTACTGGCATTAACCTTGTTGCTCACATAACCCCTAGTGCCAGATTTCCTGGACAAAATTCCCTTGCTCTGCAGCATTGAATAGTTCTTTTAAATTTTGTTCTGGATATTGAGAAAATACCGAATTATACCTATCTTAGTCTCTTCCATTTTTTTTTTTTGCAGGTTTTGTAACAAGTTCAAAGCTCAATGCCTCCATATACAGCAACTGTCCGAGAACTTAACATATTTATTTCTTCCTATTTTTGTTTCTGCATTTAAAATTTTTTATATATATGCCGCTTGAGGGGAAAACACAAATATGTAAAATGCATGCCCTAAAAACAGAGGGAAGGTTATTTCTTATTAGCAGAGAAACAAAGATGGCTACAATGACAAGGTAGAAAAGCAAATTAGGTAATTTACAGCTACCTAAGCCATTGATTGTGAGGTTGGGAACTCTCAGCCAAAACCCAGGAATTAGATAGTTCTCAGTCATCAGGAAGAGGGGAAAAAAACTCCCTTGTGCAGAGAAATATTTTGAGGTCTTTTATCTTTTCTTTCACTGGCTCCCTTGTGTTATTTCGGAGAACTTACAAGAGATAGCACTGATTGGAAAAGGTAAACATTCCTAGTGTTCTGTGAATTTGAGACTGTGCCTGGATGAATTTGATCATCTGGTGCAAGCTCTTATTTTAAAGAACGAGGTGTGATGTATCATACTGAGTGTAGGCCTCCACGGTTCATTTTCTCTTCCCTGAAAATCTAATCAGTCACCACGCGTGCTGGATTTCCCACTGGAACCCCCTCCTTTCAGGTCCTGGCTCTCACCTCTTCCTATCCTAGTCTCCTCCTTCTACATTTCCACCTTCAATTTCTATACACATATGCTACTTCTCTTCCTTTCCAGTTCACTTTAGGTCTGAATACATAGGCAAGGCTCCATCTTTTCTCCAGGATCACCTGTAGTTGCCCCCTATTTGTATATTCTTTGTGGTAGCCATCTAAAAACACTGTCCTTCCTCATACTTCGGTTGTTACCCTGCAGCAACTCTGCAGTCTCTCCTGCCCCTTCATCATCTGGCTAATTCTTGTCATCTTGCAAGTCTCATCTAGGATAGCTTCTCCCGATGACGTCAACATTGTATGTGCACCTTAAACATCCTCTACTCGTTCTAACTCACTGCTATCTATCTCTCTCCTAAGGGTGTGAGCTGCTTAAAGTCAGAGAGTACTTAGCATGGACCATCCAGGATATAAATTGCCTGGAGAGAGGAGGGGATGCTTGTTGCATGAAGTGTCTACACAGGGCACATACAAGTGGCCATGCTTGGGAAAGCATTTACATTGGGCCTCATTCACACTCTTCAGAAATGTGAGATACAGACCCCACCAACTCCCCTCAGACCATTACTGCTATCATTTTTTTGAGTCCTAAACTTACCAAATCCTCCTTCCCCCTTTCCTTTATCTAATTAAAAAAAAAAAAACCTTGATCAATTTGGATTTGACTTAGATTTGCTTTCAAACTGAAAGCCAGCTATCCTAAATACCATTTATTAAACAACCTTTCCTTCTTTATTCATTGGAGATGGATACATTTAGCTTTTATTCAATTCTTATCAATAATAGGACTGACTTTAGAAACTGTCATCTTTAACTATTCCACGGATCTATTAAAACACTGCTTTAGTAGCTGTCATTTTATTTTCTTAACTAGCTATTTATTTTTAATATAATTCAGTTTTTTCATACTAAAAATATTTTAAAGGAATATTTTAAAACATACAGATAAGCACAGAAGCTAACCAACTAAACTTAAAATGACCCATAATCTCACAAGACATAGATAACCCTAATACTTATCTTGATGTAAACAAGTGGTTTTCCTAGCCGATTTTCACATAATCATCTTGCCAGATTAGCTGACAGTGCCTAACCTTCTGCAGAAATAGGATGCACAGTGTTCTTGGGGGAGGGCTATTTTCAGGAACCTGTGTTCTCAGTGTCAGCTGGGTGTGCCTGGCAAGAGTCAGGAATGCTTTTCCAACATACATAACAGGTGTGGTGCCTCCTCTAATTATTTAACTGTTATGTATATGAATCATTTAAACATTATGTTTATTGATAAACATAATAAATATGAAAATAGTAGTTTGTGAAAACGAATGTTTTGAAAGATTGAGCCCCTTGGAAAGAGTCAATACAGGGGCTGGGAATATGGCCTAGTGGCAAGAGTGCTTGCCTCTAACACATGAACCTCTCGGTTCGATTCCCCAGCACCACATATATGGAAAACGGCCAGAAGGGGCGCTGTGGCTCAGGTGGCAGAGTGCTAGCCTTGAGCAGGAAGAGGCCAGGGACAGTGCTCAGGCCCTGAGTCCAAAGGCCCAGGACTGGCCCCCACCCCCAAAAAAACAGTCAATACAGGTAAGTACTCATCTTAAGTGCCTCAGAAATACAAACATTAGCAAAAAAATGATAGAAATCCCAGTGTCCACAGGCAGTGAGCTTCACAAGCATCTCTAAATTCTTGATCTACTTAGCAATAATTAATAGTTCACATTTTGCATCTTTGAGTGGTCATGTTATTAGTATTATTCATACAAAGAAGATAGGGATCAAGGAATCATTAAAAAACTAATATAACTCTGTTAAAGATTGGCTAATAAACATTTACATTTCATACTGGAATTCATTTTCTAATGATTTTCAATCCCAGTCAAAACCTTCAGCTAACCCATCCGTTCCTAGTGTCTATAGAACTGACAGACAGCATCTGTATGTTTTTATTTCAAGACACATAGAATACTACAAATAAGGCTTTACCTCCATTTTTTTCCATGGACTATATTTTGAATGTTATTCCAAGTTATTATTACTTGCATCATTAATCCTTCTCTCCCCCCTGTGCTTTTTTTTTTAACATGTAACTCTATTTTGATTTCTTCTCTGTCAGAATTGCCATATTCCCAGCCATTTTCTAAGCTCAATTTTTACTTTCCTATTTTTATTTGCATGTGTGTGTTAAAGTTATTTTATTGTAATCTGTAAGAATCTTTCCTGGAAAGTGTAGAGAGCAGACAAATCTCTTTCACCCTGCCTCCTAGTGAAGAGCACAGAATCCAACAGGCACTCCATCTAAAGCCTTTGTCTTAAAGGAATTTTTCTCTGCGCTGTTGCCTCTCTGCTCACAGACATGATCCAGGAGCTTGTAAGAATTTAGATTCTTGGGGGTATCTACTGAAAATTTGGCAGGACTAGGAAACAGTCTCATCACTAGCTCTCTCTCTTTTTTTTTTCTGGAATCCTAAATTTACCTTAGGTGAATATTCTAAAGTTATATTCCTTAGAATGTGGGCAATAAATGAAGTATCCTATCAAGTTAAAGGCACAAGTCATTTTTCACTTTTACCACTACTTGTCACAACTAGAATAATAAAACTCACAGTTCAATCTGTAGTACCACTAAAGGAAAGATTAGTTTCACATAAATCTTGATTTTTTTTTTTCTAAACTGTGATGGGACAGAGCTACTGCCTAAATGAAGGCACACTACAGGTATGCATGGCCACTAACTCGGTGCAGAGGGAGGCTTCAATCATGTGTGGCACCTGGCACCATACATAATGAATGTTTTCCATGGTGAATCTTACCTAACAGAGGCTCTCCTCCTCTGCCTGACCATTGAATTCAGTTATGACTGTAGCATTCACAGGACCACTGAGACTCCAGCTATGAAGCTTGGCTGGATAGTGGATAAATTTTGTACTCTTGGTGTTTGTAGCTCATGCTTATAATCCTAGCTGCTCAGGAGGCTGAAATCTGAGGATTGCAGTTTAGAAGCCAGTCTGGACAGGAAAGTCTATGAGTCTGTTATCTCCAATTAACCACCAAAAAGCCAGAAGTAGAGGTATGGCTCAAGAGGTAGAGCACCAGCCTTGAGTGAAAAACCAAGTGAGAGAGCAGGACCTTGAGTTCAAGCCCTACACAGCACAACAAAAGGAGACAAAAATAAATCGGTTTTGATAGGTTTATATTCTATACTCCAAGGGCCCTAGAACAGGCTGAGGGGTACTAGAAGATCTTGGAAATTCTCAGGCACCCTTGCAGTACACCAACCTAATTAGAAACCATGATCACTTTCTTCAGTCACTACCGTGAGCATGGGCAAAGTGTGATGACACAGTAGACAATGACGTTCTTTCCTATAAAATTTTATTTATTACATAAAAAATTGTATACATTTGTTAGACTAAAATACAGTTTTCATTATAATTCTGGCAACTGAGTCAGTACACAGAGAAAACTTAGCATAAGATCAGCACTTTTTTTTGTTTGTAGTTCATATTTCTGCACAAGAAAAACATTCCAAAGCTCCATTTCATATAAGCTCATTGTACTCTGAAGCCAGATGGGATGTGCCATCCAATTCAGAGCTCTTGGAAGTTAATTTCCCAGCAAGATTTGATAACTCCAGAAAGTTAATTGCTTAATCTACATATTTCTTAAGTCCTCTGAGAGCAGAATGCTCCATCTGTAAAGAGTGCACTGTGTCAGCAATGACAGTCACAATTACCAGGACTACGATTGAGTTTGTGGGGTATGTTCAAGCACCTACATGTATGTTTCCCCACATGCATACAGTGTAGTGACACTGTAAGAAGAAAGAACCCCAAATAATCCTAAGGTAAGTCACCCCAAACTATGGAATTCATGGAAGGCTGAACTGTGATCCTCCAGTTTGTAACACACAAAGACAGGATGTGATACAAAGATTTTTGACAGAAGAGGATGCAAATGGAAAAACAAACAAACAAAACCCCCAACAACACAAAAAGACAAAAAGGCATCAGAAATATATGGCACCACAACATACTTCTCCTGCTGGATATCAGGGCATAAAAAATTGTATATAGACTCATTGGTGTGCCATTTGATGTGTTCATCACCCAGTATGATGAGTGAGGCTGATACTAGATGGGAAGACTGTGTGAGAGATCAGGTCCTTATTGTATTGACTGGTCTTTAAAAGAGTTGATTGCCTTATTCTAGGAATCCTATCTTCATGATCAGAAAGGCTGTGCCAGACAGTACAGGTTGGACCTTTGGTTTTCAGAAGACAGGCTTTTGTCTTTGGTTGTTAGTCCAGAGTCTCTGTCACGTTGTTAAGATGCCCTGCATTCTTTTCTCCCTGCCTTTTGTTTTTGGTTGTTATTTATGTTTATCATCCTATAACCAAATCAGTCCACTAGATCTTAACTTCATTAGATACAAGATCTATAAGAAGTGCAGTTAATGACATGAATATTTGGAGACAATAAAATGGAAAATTTTCATTTGAAATTCCTAGTACTGTCACAGGGGAGGAAAGAAACCAGCAAACATGAACTAATCTAGCAGCATTAATAGAAAAAAAGTAATTTTTCCATCTGATTGTTGAAAATCCAAATTAATAAAACAAGGGTAGATTAAAAAAATAGAGCAAAACAAAACAGATTTCTGAGTGCAAACTAAATGAGACCCAAAGAATGAGGGGAATGTATCTAGCAGTCTGTTTCAAAACACCAACTTCCAAAGCTGCTCTATTATTGTGACATTCCTAACACAAAAGTGTTGGAGGAGGGGAAGAGTTCTTACCTGATTATCACATTGTAAAAGAACAGGGTAGCTGGCACTGGTGGCTTATACCTATAACCCTAACTACTCAGGAGTTTGAGACCTGAGGATTGGGGTTCCAAGTCCACCCAGGCATAAAAGTACCCATGAGACTCTTATCTCCAATTAACTATTCAAAAACTAGAAGTGGTACTGTGGCTTAAGTGGTAGAGTGCAGGCCTTGAGCAAAAGAGCTCAGAACAGCACCCAGGGCCTGAGATCAAGCCCCACAAGTGACAAAAAATAAGAAAATAAAATAAAAGAGGGTCTCCACACTGGCTAGTGGTAAGCAGAATGGTCCATGGAACCGCTCTATCTGACCAATTACATTTCATATCTTCTCACTGCTTACTGTTTTTACACATGGACTAGTTTTCTCACTGTATTTCTTATACAATAACTAATTCAAATTATATTCCTAGCTGGCAGGATGTATAGATAAGATTTATACATAGAAGTCAGAATATTACCTGTTGTCTTTCAGTCACACTTTTATGACACAAGTATCTATCAAATTAGACTGGCTCTTTCTTCTTTTCCACTTAGAATGGAAATTT
Organism: Perognathus longimembris pacificus; assembly: GCF_023159225.1. Lineage (NCBI taxonomy): Eukaryota > Metazoa > Chordata > Mammalia > Rodentia > Heteromyidae > Perognathus > Perognathus longimembris. The sequence goes on along the minus strand of NC_063161.1, from coordinate 138,402,186 downwards.
GTACTAGTGGTTTCATTAAGTACTGTGAAAGGCAGAGCTTTAGGGGCACGGGTAGGGCAGGGAAGTTGTCTTTTCTCATACATCAAGCCAAGATTTCAATTGCTTTCTTCAGCCTAAAAATCCATGTAGTGGCTTGATATCTGACTATATGAAATCAGGATCCACTGGATTTCAATTTTTAAAGAATTTCAAAACTCCCATAAGGATTTCTGTTGTGTTTTTTTCCCAAAGACACAAAGAGCATTTGGGGGAGAGCTGACATGCAGATGCCAGCACCCTTACCTACTCACAAGCTGTAGATGTGAAGAAACTATAAAGTGCTTCCTCAAGAAGGAAGATGGGGTGGGTGAAGGGGAAAGGCAGGGCCCCAATGACAGGGGCCAAGGCTGCTCTGCTCTAGTAAGTGGAAAGCCCCAAGATACCGCACATGTCCCTGATTTATGAAGGGAAGCAAGAGACATTTGGGATTTCAAATCCCAGCATCTACTCCTACAATTTTCCATTATTTCTTTTGTCAAGTATGTATTTCACTATAGTTTGCTAAGTTCTGTTTAACTATTTTTGGTCATGTTGACAGATATTAGGAGTGATATTTGGTAGCACTATGCTACATATAATGTCATATTTGAACTACAATCAAATTATTATCTTAATTTCCTTTCAGTATAAGGATTACTTAGCAAGTACCACTTAAGCTACATCCTCAAGCCTACACAAGTGTCATGGTAGATGGTAATTAAGAATTCTATATTTACTTCTTCTTGGATTTTTTTTGGGGGGGAGTCCACTGAAAATAATTTGGTACCTTGCTAAAAACTCCTCCAAGACACATATACCCTCACACCTCAATGGAAATCGTATTTTTTACAAAGATTCAATGTCAGCCTTCTTGGTATTCATTCGGATTAATGGTGTCTATTTCCAAACCTAGTAATAAACTACACAAACTCCTAAGTTAGAAAATGATTCCAGGCCAGAGATAGTAAGTATCATTTAACAGGATCTTTAGTGGAGGCACAATCACTCCTAGCATTTCAGATGTTCAGAGGTTCTATTTACATTCAGGAGCAGGACAGTCCAAAGCTTTCATAAGTTCAAAGAGACCTACAACCTTTCCAATAAATCTACTTTTGAATATCACATATTTAACTAAGATCTCAGCAAATGAAAGTGAAAACATTTGAAATATTTCCAAGTCAATGTTTTCATGTGCAACTTGATCATAGACCATTAATAAAAGCTTTATTTTTCTGAGCTTCCTGGTCTAGAGAAAAATCATTCAGCAGGATGTAATACTGAATATCAAAACTGACAAAGAGACTAACATTTGGGTCCCTTAACAATTTCATACCTTTTAAACAAGTTCTTAATGAATTACCTTAGAAAATATCCAACTTAAATCTTATTTAAGTACTTTATAAAAGTAGTAATAGTTCATGCAGAATTGAAACTAAATCATTGTTTATTTTTACACACATAAAAAAAACAAGATGGAGAGGAAGAATGGACCCTGCAGTATTTCTATAGAAAAGGAAGTTTTTCCACAGAAATTCACAAATTTAAAAACTGCACTGAAATTTTCAGTACAAAAGATATTCTCAAATCCTGGTTTATTACTGTCCTCTTAAAATATGCACATAAGAACTGGACTCAAATTCATAAAATTTGAATGGGAAACGTGTGCTAGTCTAGATTTATATGTATATACAACATTTCATTTTATGTTTTAAATTTGCTAGCTTTAGATCTATTTTTTCCCTTCTCTTTTCCTTGATACACTCAAGAGTCCTGCTTTTCCACAATTTGGGCTATGTACCACTAAACAAAGATGCAAAAGCAGAAGCTATCTATGCGCAGTGCCTACTTTTCAAAAGCGCTAACACACATTCTTTAGTACACAGAGCTACACAAATACGCAGTTAAAGCAAAAGGCATTCTGTGCTACGAATACACAATATTCAAACCTCTGCCTTATGCATTTGCTTATGATCCTACAATTCTCCAATACATATTCACAGACCATATCTTAACAATTCTAGGCAAGCACTTCTGTCAGATGGAATCTATGAAAAGAACACATAAATTAACTGTGTCAGATGCACTGATAAGCCTCTCAGAATTTTTTTCCCAAAGCAGCCATAGAAGAGTAGCACAGAATTTATTTTAAAAAAGTGTAAATTTAGACTTTTTTGAAGCAAACTTCTTAGGCTACTACAAACTTCGATTCAAATAAGACTAGACTAGACTATCTCAGTCACTATAACCAATAACTCTGCTTTTGGAACTCATCCCATGCCTGGAGCTGATCGTAAATGCTGCTTTGCACGTGTGGGGGGCATCATGGGGACACACTTCTTGCAGCCTTTAGTAGCTAATGATTATGCATGGTGAAAATGTTTGAAGCCTCTGGGCACTGTGTGGCCTTGTAGATATTTGATTCGTGCAGTTGTGGATGTTTTGAGCCAGAAAAATGTAAAGTATTATTCCTAGTGTTGAAAGCAGCTCAAGACCAGAATAAAGGAGTCAGCTCCTCATTAGCCACTACTGGGATAAAATCCTGAAACTGCACTGGAAAGCAAGGGAGCTCTTGGTAGATACCAAGGCCAGTGGGATTGTGAAAAGGTTATAATTAATTAGCAGATACCTTTCACTGAAAAGTGTGTATGTGTGTGTGGGGGGTGGGGTGGGGATAAGTATAATTAAAAAAAAACTAGACTCTTCTTTAACTGTTATGGAAAACAGTTGGGAGACCAATGTAGACTAAGTCAAAGTGAGTTAGGACTTAATTATCTGTAAGACAAAATAAAAAACTTTAATCATAAACATTAACCACTGCATTAAATGGTTTAAAGAACAATCTACCTCGAGCCCTGCTTATTCATGTATGGTTTATATAATCTCAGTGCCCTTGCTAAATTGCTAGTGTTTTATTATTATTGCACTTTTAAGCTTCACACTGAAGATGTGTCTTGTGGATTTACATTGAAATGTAACCTTGTGCCTTCTATATTATATTAAAGCACAGTTTATTATTGAGGCAGGATCTTAAGAGTCTTACTTTATGCACCAGAGCATTGATTATCTGATGGCAGAAATCATAACCATACTCTGGACACAACTACCATTTACAAAAGAGGACCCTTGCTATAACTATAAAGACAGAACTCCAAAATGTAGTTTTGAAGAATCATCACAGGAAATGATGAAAAGCACAATATATAAAACTATTCAGGTTTATAAAACGATTCAGGTATCCACATGTCTCACAGCTAATTCTATTCTTCTCACTTGGGTAGAAGACAGAAGCAGCGAGTGAAGAGCAGTAAGGCAGCCCATAGCTAGTTGAAGAATGACTTGCAATGAATGAGAGAGGCAGCAGGAAGATTAGAACAAAAACTGAAAACATTCACATGTTGCTAAAAAGCCACTATGAGGTTCTTATCAAGTGAAATAATAAAGCTCATGTGAGAGTGACATTCCATATATCAAATATCTCTCTGTGAGGTGGCTGTGAGATATATGTGCATATCTTCATATATCTATGTGGCAGACACATTTACTTATGAAAAAGTAGCTTGGAAATTAAGTTGAAACTCAAATGACATGGTTATACATAGATCATAATTTCTAAACACAATGTTAGTAAAACAAAATTTATTTGTAAAACAGGACCTGTTATAGAAAATGGCACACAGTCAAGTTATACAAAAATACAAAATTTCTTTCTGATTACAGTTCTAGTTGCAAATGATGATTAGAAAGCATTTCTGGTGGCTTCCACGTAGCTGAGATTGCAAGCACATGGGACGGGGAGCAGCGAGGGTCCATGGTGTGGGGATGTCCGAGTGAGCAGAACCTAATTCCCAAGTTCAAGACTTCATCAGGTCACTGTGGAGGGACACCTCCTAAAATAGCTAGCTCCTGGAATGTCTTCTCATTTTGGTACTCATCTTCAACACTTTTACCAATTCAAAATTTAGTTCCTCATGATTTTGAACACCCAAAAATCAGTGTAGCTATAAAACACATGGTGTATCCTGGATTTTCTCTCTCAGTTGTTAGTCATACAATTAGACGCATTCCATTTCAACTAATATCACAGTACAGTGACATCTATTTGGCAGTACTAGGTGTTAGATGTTAACTTCTGGAGAATTATTATTTCAAAACTGCTCATGGAGTTTTGAAACCAACTGTGTTGTTTTCCCAGATCTTGCTAAGATAGGAACTCTTAGATTGTGTGTGTGTGTGTGTGTTTCTGTTGTTATTTTTTAAATCCAGATTCTTATTGCAAATATTCTGAAAAAATCAGAAATATTATATGAGCTTTGAAAAGAAACCAAGGCATTTAGCAATTTTTTTAGCCTAGCTAGCATAAAGAACACCGATACTTAAAAAAGAATACAGTTTACCTTTTGCAGCAATTTAAAGGTCCAAGCCTTTGAAAGGAAGCACAATAGCAAACAGCTACTTATGAAGCCCTAGTGACATGAATTTGAATGTGCGTCCATGATTCCAGTCTAATTCACTGTCTAATTCTGGCTGGAGGCAATGCTTTCTTTCAAAAGATTCTCTTTCCATGGAATGACAAAATGCTGAGGCTTTTTTTTTTTGTACAGAGCCTGTATTTAGTGCAATAAGTTTAAAAAATTTGCTCTGAAATATTTACTTTACATTAACAAAAATAGCCTTTTTTTAAAAAAATTGTAACAAAAAGGAGTTATCGCATAAACAGATCATGAATTATTCTTAGCAAATTACACTTTTTTTTTCTTAAAGCATTCACCATTACAATAAGCAGAACAATGGAATATTAGCCATTCATATCTGGTAAGCTTCAATAATAATAATAATAAAAACCAAAAAACCCCAACCCACTCCCAAACATAAACAACATTCATACTTGAGGATCAAAACACTAACCAATTCTTCAGTTAAACATTGTAGAACTCTAGATACTCAATGAATTGCCAAGGAGAGGAGCACCTGCCAGTATGTTTTCAGATTTTATAGCAAGCATTTGGATAAAATGGCCAGTTTAACCCTAAGCCACTGCCATTCTTTTGAAGCAAAGAGCCCAAGCACCACGCTTTATGCTCTGCTTTCTTCCCTTTTTTATTCCTCCTAGCATTACCTAATCTGCAAATCAACACAGAAACTTAAAGCTAAACTTGCTGGTACCCCAGCTTCCTTTCAAATCAGGCACACAAATGTGTGAAGGATGCTACTAAAATGAAAAGAAAGAAAAAGACAAATTATAAGAAAAAAGTTTGCATAAGAAAGATTATCTACCCCTTTCTCTCTTTTTTTCTACTTTCTTTTATAGAAGCATTAGGGTAAACTACAAATACCTGAGGAGTTGGTTACTTTTTAATGTTGGCTGACAAATGAGCTTTTATGAAAATTATGAGCTATTATGAAAATTCTCATAATGGGCCCACTGTATGTTTCTAAAAGTAAAATGACATGGCTTCTTTGATTGGGGGAAACTGACGGAAGTAATTCCTTTACTTAGCTGAAAGCACATGCCTAGTCTTGCGCTAGGACTTATGCATCTGTAAAATCAGATCTCAATGTTATACACATATCAGGGAAATCACCCCTGAAAACAATTTTGGACAAGAATTTGGCATAATAACTTTATCTAAGTAACTAAAGTTAAAATCTCTAAGTTATTAAAAATGTTAATCAGATATGAATCTAACATTTCCATTAAGACAATTACAATCGAAAACATTAAATGACGGAAGTTGCCTTGTAAAAGCCACCCGTATGAAAGGAGTACATGTTTGACAAAAATAAGCATAAAAAAGGTATTAAATCCCTGTTCCTTTTCTCTGATTTTGGCTGATTATGTGTGTGTGTGTATATACATATACATATATATATACACACATACATATACATATATACACATACCCACACACACAAATACATAGTTATGTGTATATATTGTTTTGGAATGTCAATGGGTTCCATAACCGTCGGCTAGGTTCAAGCAGAACTTGCTCCCGAAGCCTAGAAAACAAAGTCATACAGAGTATAATCTTAGACAATTACCATTAAAAGGAGACTGTGAATGTTATAAATACACATATGATCAACAAACAGTAACACATGTCAAAATGGATTGAGACTCCTTCTCTCTTAAGGAATCTGCAAACAAGGGGCTGGAATTCCTATGAATATCAAAAGTCATATTCCTTCAATATCGTATCTGAGGCCCATATCTCCACAGGGCTCAAGTCCTCCCTCCACCCAACAGGACAGTGAACAAATAATCAGATTTTCCTCAACCTTTCCCTCACGTTCCGTAAATTTTTCTAAAATCACTGTTCAAGAATTGTAGAAAAACCTATGAGGTCTTTCAAAGTTTCCTTAACTTGTGAGACTCTCTTAAGAACAAGTTCAAGACAACTGGTAGGTATCTTATTTCATTTCATGTCAAAAAGAAAATTTAAAACCTCATTTTCTTGAACATTACTTTATAGGCTAAAAACAAAGCTCAAGTTATGATAGTCCATTGAAGAGAAAAACAGACAGCAGCAGTGTTTCTTGACATACTGAAAAATAGACATGATGTTCTTTTATAAAAATTTCACTGAAGAGGATAACATAAGCAAACACAAATAAGCAGTTTGAAATTCTAAGAATCCTCAAACTTTAAGGAGGTATTTCTCAGATAATTCTTTTTTTGTGCGAGTATGTGTGCTGGTACTGGGACTTGAACTGGCCTGGGTACTGTCCCCTTAGCTTTTTCAATGAAAGCTAGTGTTGTTCGACTCTAGCCATAGCTCCATTTCCAGCTTTTTTTTTTTTAGTGGTTAATTGGAGATCAGCTTTTTTTTTTTTAAGTGGTTAATTAGCAATAAGAATCACATGGTTTTTCCTGGCCAGGCTGGCAAACTGCTGGCAAACCATGATCCTCAGATCTCAGCCTCCTGATTAGATTACAGGCATGAGCCAACGGCGTGCAGCTCTCAGATAATTTTTTATAACACAGCATAGTGATAGGAGAAATCAACTGTAATCGTGTACACTATGAAAGATAGAATAGAAAGATAAGGCACAACATATTAAAAAACAAAGCTACAAAGCTACTCTGTGTGCAACATTTTTTTTTTTCTTTTAGTGACGGTACTGGGGTTTGAACATAGGGCCTTCCATTTGCCAGATGGGTACTCTATCTCTTGAGTCACACCTCTAGCACTGTAGGCAACATTTCATACTTCTCTGTTGAGGAGGGTTTTAACCACTTAGAACATTCTTATGGACCAAAAGCTGTCATGCCCAAAGCCCCAGAAGAACAATGCACATAAACAATGTATTTGAGGACACAACAGAGGATTTTTTTTTTGTGTGCCATTCCCAGGAAGCAGTGAACTAATGAATAACATAAAACAAAAGCCAAAATGGGAGGAAGATTTGAATGTATTGTTTGTGGCTAGGGACACTAAATGTGAAAACACTACTCAGGAAAAAAAAATTCTCCAAATTCGGATTCTGGCAGAATGCCACATAAAGATGGGCAATTCCCTTAGGATTACTGCCTATAAATTCAGCTGTTAAGATAGGAAGGCATACTTGCATTCTGGTCTACCACAACTCATCTGTTATTCCCTCAAGAATAATCTTGAAATACACGCCAAGTACATGGCTCCAATATAACCACCCTTCTCCAAGTGTTTTTCAATGGAAGAGTGATTTAATGGAAGTTGGAATCACTGGGAAGACAAAGGGAGGGAAAGACAAGTTGATAGTTTAAGATTTTTAAATGTGTCCTCTTTATAATCTTTATTTGCTGAACAATGAGGACAATCAGGCAAGAAGAAGGAAGGGAAAGCCTTCCTTATTTCTCCATGAGCCTCACCACTGCCGTCCCAATTAGGCCAGTACATGCTTGAGCCATCTGGTGTTCTGCCACAGTGAGATTATCTATGGGAGAAATGACTCAAGATTCTCTTACACTGATTAAATTGGTTTTTTTGTTCAATTGTTTTGTCTTTTTCCCCCCAAAATGACCAGGGAATTTATCTCTTTCACAAGCAGGAAAATGATTAGGCTGTCTTAGGGAATGTAAGTGTTGATGGCAACTTCTTTGCCACAGAAAAATAATTTTAAGAAACAAAGAAAGTAGAATCTAGGCATTAGAAGCTGTCAGCAAAAGAGAAAAGATGGCGATGTAAACAGAAAAATGTCTTCGAAAAAGAAGAGTATGAATTTGAGCAAGTTGAAAGGAATTGCTAAAATGACAAAAATCAAACTGTCAAGTTCCAAGTGTATACTCAACGGTTCAGTCAGTCAAATGGAAACTAAACACTGACAGTTAGAAAGACAATCAGAGAAACAGCAGGTTCATCTTAGCTATCATCATCCCCGGGCCCCAAAGCACCGGTGAAGATATTGTTCCTTTCAGCTTACTTTTACAGAAGATGGTCTCAGCTGCGACAAGCATTCTGCCATCCAAGTGATGGGTAAGCACACAAACAGAAAGAGCAGCACATCCTGTGTGATACAGACAACAAATGCTTCTCCGGAGGAAGTGCAGTCGGTGAACACAGAGACAGAGAGGAAGTGAAAGTGAAATTCTTGGAGGGCGGCTGCCTCCTCATCTCCACCTACCATCGGCTTTAGCTCTCTGGCATCAGCGACGCCTCCCTTACCAGCTTCTTTCAGGGCTTTCCTACTGTTCTCCACAAATTCCTGCAAAATATGGACCATATTCATTAATTCTGGGGTCTTTCCAGATTTCAGTTAGCAGATATAAAACCCTACATATCTACATGGTTTTATGACTCAATCCTGGTAGACAGGTGGCCTACAAATAAAGTAGTAAATAATTATTTAGCATCACACATGAGAGCTGCTAGATCTGTGGGGATGGATTGTGGCACACTGACGTAACTTCTTTCCATCCATTCACTGTGACAATCTCGCAGAGGCTCCAAGAGATAGCTCTAGTTCTATCTAGAAGAAAGAATACTTAACATTTTTAACAGATGATTTACCTTAGAATATCACTTTATTCTGTTTTTTTCATATCCAGGTCAAATAAATAATCACTTTCTACTTCATAAGCCTCCACTCAACTAAACACCTGGAAGGTAAAAGTGTTTATACTACTATGCGTGAAATACTTAAAAAAAAACCAAACCCCTCATTTGACAGATAAACTAATTTTAAGGTATCCATCTAGTCTTGACACTGTTTCATAAACCAGGATGGTTTATGAAAGCTAGTACTTATAGTCAGAAGTAGTTAAAATGAGACTATTCCCCCAAAGGAAACATTTCTATTCTGTCAAAATTTATGGAACACATCTTCAATAAATATCCTCAGTTGTCATTCTTACAGAGAAAAATGAAGGAAGAACTATATATTTTTGGCTGGGCATGGTACACAATCCTGTAATCCTAGCACAGAGGAAACGGAGGCAGCGGGATAATAAATTTGAGGGCAAAATGTGCTCCATGGTGAGATTCTGTCCCAAGAAACAAAGAAAGTTTATTTTTCATTTTGTCTTTGAACATGGTTAAAAAATGAGTATTTCTTATAAATGCTTTAATGAGCAAATATGAAAGCAACCAGTTAGAATTAATTTAGGCATTAGGGAAATTTCCAAAATTTAGTTGATGATGTTCTCAATAAAAGAAATAATCAGTAACAAATAGAGAAACTAAAACACTTGGAATTTTTGCTACTGAAAAATTAGATTTAACTAGATAAATTGTGCTCTTGGAATATGGCTTATTATTTCAAGTGTATAATATTTGATCTTCAATACTGCAGGTTTTCAAGATAGATTTTCAAGTTTAATGTAAAGCATCATTATTAAAAAGCATCTTTAACTGGGCACTGGGGGTTCACACCTGTAATCCCAGCTACTCAGGAGGCTGTGATGTGAAGATTGAGGTAGGCAGAAATACTACAAGAGTCTCACCTCCAATTAATCACCATCACACAAAAAAAGCTGGAAGTAAAAGTGTGACTCAAGTGGTAGAGCACTAGCTTTGGGTTAAAAAGCTAAGGGACAGTGCCCAGGCCCTGAGTTCAAGCCCCAGGACCAGCATGTGTACACACACACACACACACACACACACACACACACACACACACACAAAGAAGGAAAAAAGAAAGAAGAGGTGGAAGAGAAAGAAGAAGAAATGACAAGAAGGAGGAGGAGGAAAGCATCTTTAAATTTGGTATTCTTTAATGTTGATGAAACACCTAAAACTGATCTTTACACTGTTTAAAAATTTTAACTGAGGTCCTAATATAGGGAAGACACAGAGCAATATAGCTGTATAATACATGAAAATAGTGTCTAAGTAAAGTCTCAGATATGTATGAAAATACAAAACAATCTATCAGGCAGAGGTCTGTTATATGTGTTCATTATGAAATGCCTTCAGTTTGGCCTGGCACTGTTAGGAGGTAAGTTTTAACAATAAGGACAGTTGGAAAACTGACTGCTGGAGAGAAACTGTCCATAAGATGTGAGAATCAGCCTTTTTTGTCTTTATGCCCGTTTCAAGAGGCTCTTAGAACATCAGTGGCCCAATATTCCAAGTCAAACACTAGAAAGCACATTGAAAACACTTTTCAAATCAGACAAGCTGCAGAGAGTGGCAGCAGTTAGAATAGTATGCACTTTGGGCTATTAACCAGTGTTGTCGCAGTGAGGCAATCTGAAGCAGTCTTCTCCATGCCAGGAAGACCTTCTTCCCTAATTTGCCCAAGAGGAACTTCATCAGTGAGTGAGTACTACCGTTTTAAAACTGAATCACTCCATTGCCTGTAGTGAAAATTAAATGTGGAGGGATGTGTTGTAGAATAATTTTATTATTATTTCTTATCTCTCACACAGTAGAAGTCATTAACAGTACTTACCATCAACACTTTATCCATATAGAATTCTCTGCCAGGGCTCCCATCATTGTATTTTGTATCAATGGCAAAACACAAGAATAATACATCCACTACCATTTCATAAATGGACAGGAAGCAATGAGCGACTAGGAAAGCAAAGAGGCAGACGATGATCAGAGGCAGCACCCATACTGTGTAATCCTGCTGGTAGTTGAGCAGCATAATCCCAGCCAGACCTGTGCTGCAGACTATCAGCACCTGCAGCAGAAAGAGCAGAGACCACACTTAAGATCCTACGGCAGAACACCGGAAAATTCTTCATTACCTGTAGACTTAAAGTGCTCTTACTTTTGATAAATGAAGGTCATCCATCTCAAATTAAGGAAATCAAATTCAGATAGACCCATAAAACCTAGTTATGCATGTGCATCACTTTATACAAATTAAAAAAAATAATACACAAACTGACTCTTGCTTCTATTAAAGATAAGTGAGCAGGCCTGGTACTAGTGGCTCACAACAATACTCCTTATTACGCAGGAGGCTGAGATCTGAGGATTGTGATTCAAAGCCAGCCCAGGGCAGTAAAGTCAGTGAGATTCTTAGCTCCAATTAGCCACCAAAAAGGCTGGAAGCGGAGCTGTGGCTCTACTTGTGGAGTGCTAGCCTTCAGCAAAAAAAAGCTCAGACACAGCACTCAGAATTCAAATCCAGGACTGCACCAAAAAACAAAAACAAAAAAAAAAGGAAAAAGAAAAGGAAAAAAAATTGAGGGTTCTAAGTGCTGTGATGCTATGTTGCTCCTGAAAACCTTACCTATTTTAGAATATGGAAATTTTAAAGGTAAATGTATGCATATTAAAAAAATTACATTCAGCACTCAGAAAAAATGATTGAAATTGGTATTGGTATGCACTTTTCTAAGCATTCATACACATGAAATTGTATTACCTAATCGAAATATTATAAACTCTTCATTCAAATTTATAGTATCATTATAAATGCTTCATAAATACTTATTCAGCTGCATAAATTCATCTTATGGGTGATTTAAAGTTTAACCATTCTCATACTGGTAGAGATTTATATTATTTTTGGACATAAATTATGCTGTAACAAACATTTCTATTCTTAGAACTTTTTCTGTTTTATATTTTATTTTATGTAAAATATATGGACAATTTTATCTAATTTGTAATGAGGTTTAGATTTAGACTGTGAAGAAAGGAAACCTATAACATCCATGCTAAAATAATGAAAGAAGTACCCAGTTTGCCAATTGCTATAAGCCATCTACTCTGTTGCTTCATCAGTTCATATGCAAGACTTTTTATGTTTTAAAATATGTATATATATATATATATATATATATATTTCTAAGTCTTTCCATTTCCTTATGAATGGGGCAATGTCATTCTTTTTGATGGAAGTACAGAATTCTATTGTGTATGTTGGACCATGTTTCCTTGGTCCACTCATCTACTGAAGGGCATCTGGGTGGGCTCCATATTGTAGTGATAGTAAATTGTGCTGCAGTGAACATAGTTGTGCTGTATCTTTAGTGTGGTCTTGTTTGTAATCCTTTGGGTAAATGTCCAAAAGCAGGGTTGCTGGGGGAAAAAAAAATCATACTAAGTGAAGAGAGCCAGACCCAAAGAAACAGAGTAATAATTAGTACATGTCTAGGATAGTCCTAGCAGAAGATCACAATAGCTCAATAGCTATGTACATATGAACATACAAGATGATGCTAAGCAAAATGAACTCCAAGTTATGGAAGTAAGTAGTTTATCATTGTTGTTGTTATTTTCAAGGTATCGTGAAATTATGCCTTTTTCTTTTGTCTTTCTTCCCCATGGTTTCACCACTGATGTCACTTTAACTGGTACCCTGTATTGGATATATGTTTATTGGAACTAGGGAAGGGAAACATCAAAATGGACAAAAGGTAAAAGGCGAACCAATGCAACAGCAATACTTAGAAGACAATATGTTGTAAACCAACTGTACAACTGGGGGCACAGGAGGGAACTGGGAAGGGGGAAGATGGGGAAATGAGGGAGGAGGTAACAAGTTTAATAAGAAATGTACTTACTGCCTTACATATGAAACTGTAACCTCTGTGTACATCGCTTTGACAATAAATAAATTAAAATACATTTTATTTCATCTCTTCAATAACCCTAGGAATGGTCTATGGCAAACATTATCAAACCTATTTTATGGATTAGGAAATATATTCAGAGCCAACCTGCTCAAGGTCACAGGGTAGACATTAGATTCCTCTCAAATATTGGTTTCATGATGCCAACCTAGGACTCTCCCCAGGGAAAAACCCAGCAAACACTTGGAACCTGACACACAGCAATAACAGATTATATTGAATCTCAGACATACTCTTTCCCATCCCTTTTACTTAGCCTCCTAGTATAAGTTTTAAATGCAGGAAAAGGAAGTGTACTATACAACAACAGCAGCCCTTTCTTAACTAGTACACAACAAGAAGACTTCTCATCCTTCTTATTATTTACCAACATCGAGGCATCCCTCCTTCACTGTTACCTTAACCATGAATTATAATATATTAGGTGATACAGAAGTTCATCTATAATGCTTCTGCCCTCTCCCATACCATTTCAGATGATTTTATGGAGTAAATCTGAATCTACCCAAGACATGGTAGACTATTCCCACACATTTTGTGGCTATATACCTATGAATCATCTCTTTTAGTGAAGTACATATTGTGGTAGTTTCCACATGGTTATTTCCTTTCCTTCTTGTAGTTTCAACTTCAGAATGAGTTATGTCTCCATGTTGGAGAGCTAGGGTTGTTTATTTATGCTCTTACCTTGCTACTAAACCACATATGAAATGTTAAAGTCAATTAGAGGAAGAAGAGGTAGCTCAAGCCATACTTCCAGTTCCAGCTTTTTGCTAATAAACTGGCTATAAGAGTCTCAGAGAGGGGCTGGGAATATGGCCTAGTGGTAAAATGCTCACCTCATATACATGAAGCACTGGGTTCGATTCCTCAGCACCACATATATAGAAAAAGCCGGCTGAAGTGGTAGAGTGCTAGCCTTGAGCAAAAAGAAGACAGGGACAGTGCTCAGGCCCTGAGTTCAAGCCCCAGGACTGGCAAAAACAAAACAAAACAAGACACTCAGAGATTTGAAGTGGAGATGTGGCTCAAGTGGCACACCGCCAGCCTTAAGCAAAAATGTTAGAAAAGAGAAGATGGCCCTGAGTTCAAGCCCCAGTATGGACACAACAAACCAACAGTCTCACAGATCTGTCTGCCTGAATGGGCTGTGAACCAATGTCTTTCGATCTCAGCTTTAAGAGTAACTACCACTGTAGGCATGCGCTACTGACACCCGGCTCCAAAACCATGTAAAATGTAGACTGGAAGGAGTAACTTCATTGCTCATTAGCAAGAGTATTAGTAAGAGAATAGCTTTTGATGAACCATCATTATTATGTGTAATTAGGAAGATTCTCGAAGCAAGATGGAAAAGGTGTAATTCTATGAAGTATAAAAGATCAGGGCTAACAGGTGTGCATGCTATGACTGTTACAGTATAGAAACACAAGCCTATGAAATAGCAGTAAGATGGAATATACAGAAATCAGGAGAGGAGGTTATAGTGGTGGCATGGTAAATCTTATTCTTCTCTCATCTTTCCAAATTTTCTAAGTACTTTATGGCACCTGAAATACAGGTGCCATGAAATCTAAGTATATTGCAACTCTTTATTCTGCAGGTTTTAGAGTATGGAATAAATTGTTTCTTCTCAGGCACTTTTAAGGGAAGTAGAGGTCTCTAATAGCTCTATTTTAGAAGGCTCTATATTGGGGGGAATGAGGGAGGAGGTAACAAACAGTACAGGAAATGTATCCATTGCCTAATGTATGAAACTGTAACTGCTCTGTATATCAGTTTGACAATAAAAATTAAAAAAAAATAAAAGGCTCTATATGAAGTAACAATGACAGCTGAAGAATGTGTCAAACACTCTCCTAGATACCCTACATTCATTCATTCATCAGTCTAATCTTGACAAATCTGGAAGATTGGCCCTATTGTCATCTTTTATCAATGAACAAAGAAACACAGAGAAGTTATGTCACATACTGAGTGTTAGAGCTAGAATTCAAATCCAGGACTTTAGATTTTAGATGTAGTAACACCCCGAATCACTACAATGATAGTTTCCTAGTTCATGCTTTTGAGGGTTTGTTTTGTTTTGCTTTTTGCTGGTCCTGGAGCTTAAAGTCAGGGCCTAGGTGCTATCTCTGAGCTTCTTTTGCTTGTGGCTAGTGCTCTACCACTTGAGACACAGTGCCGATTTCAGATTTTTCTGAGTAGTTTATTGGAGATAAGAGTCTCACAGACTTTCCTGCCCAGGCTGGCTTTGATCCATGATCCGCCTATCTCAGCCTCCTGAGTAGCTAGGATTATAGGTGTGAGTCACCAGTGCCCACTTGTTTCCCATATATATCAGAATAAACATGAGCCAATTACTTAGCCTCAACATGCTACTGTTCTACCATCTGAAAAATGAGACTAACGGAATTTGCCTTTTAATTTGGTTGTGAGGGTTAAATGAACATAATACACATACAGTAAATAGAAACATATCTACTGATGAACATTGAAGGGTTTACAAGTGATTGCTACATATTAAATGAGCTGCAGTTTTGTGTTGAGATAAAGGGCAAATTTTTACAAGAACAAAACTTACCAAGACAATATCCTTGTCTCAGACAACAGGCTTGGTCTTACCTTGCCTAGGAACAGCATGAAATCTCCCACGGTGTTGATGGCGGCCACTCGCAGGGCATTCTCCACCAGGATGACAAAGGCATCCTTTGCTGAGGTGCAGAAGTTGGTGCTGTTGATAGCTGTGGCTGTGTATGCATTCTGTGTAAAAGATAAAAAAAAATTTCAGCAGGAAATGTAAACTTACTTCCCCCCTGCCCCTACTGGTCCTGAGGCTTGAACTCTAAGCCTGGGCACTGTTACTGAGCCTCTTTGTGCTGAAGGCTAGCACTTTACCACTAGAGATGCAGTGCCACTTCCAGCTTTTTCTGATTACTTTATTAGAGATAAAAGTCATGGACTTTCTTGCCTGTTCTGGCTTTCAACCACAATCCTTAGATTTCAGCCTACTAAATAGCTAGGATTATAGGTGTGAGCCACCCGCACCATGTGGAATCTTACTTTTTAAAGATGTACACCAGGCATAATTACAACACAGCTTTTTAAAGGCTATTTCAGTCAAAACCAGGGCTTTCATGAGGTAAAAACTGAGATGGAGTACAAAGAAACATAGTTTAAAAAAGCTATTCAGTGGCTTGAGTCTTAAAGAAAACTACTTGCATACATAGACTTTTCCAACATGTATGAACTCCCTGTCTTTGTGAAGCAAACATAATTGAACCTTTTGGCTCAGGTTCAAGACTACAAATGTGGGTGACACAAAACACATTCTAGTGTTGCTTCCCAAGCTGCAGAGACATGTATACGCATGAGACTGCTGGGACGCTTTGTCTGGAACACCCATCATCTCTGCTTTGGTGGCTTTCTTCTGTTTTGCCATTTCCCACAGCTTCATTGTAGATAACTGTTTTGTAACCCAGGTTTTATCCATCTCTCTCCCCCATGGATTCAGGACCTCAAACCTACAGAGAAAACCTCCTTCCTCATTAGTCTAATAGTAATAAGTAGTAGTCTAATAAGTAGAGTTCATACTAACTCTGCCCTGAGGGTGGGTCTTCACTGACTTGAGCCAATCAGAACGTGCTACCCACTTCTTTAGGTGTTAATACATAAACTAATTAGAGCTAATGAAAGTAAAAGATGTTCCCTGGGACTATGGTGGAAAAGAAGCCCCTTTTCCCTTCCAAAGGCTTCCATGAAAAACTTCTGTGTGTGTGAATGGGCAAAAGTCTTTTACCAATATAATGGGAAAAGCTTCTGGAAGTCACTTTGTGAAACCAGGGGTGAAAGCCAACGCTGAAGCCTTGGTAAATCAGACTCAAGGGAAGTTTGCAAGTTTGCAACCATTAGGAATGAGCCAGATTTCTAGACTTTTCAGTTATAAAAATTAATGTGTTGCTGATAATCACTTCCTTCCCCTTGTTTAAGACAATTGTGCTCAGAGTTTTCCGTCTCTTGTAATACTGAGTCCCAGGCATGTGATGGACTTCATTTAAACCTCTGTATTCTGTTCCTGAACTTCTACTTACAAACTCTTAATATTTTCCATTCCTTTCTGCATAACATTGTAGGTCATCTTCTGACCTTACCATCTTCTGAGAAGGGCAAACAAGCATTTCAACATTGATATGCCTGAGTATGAAGAAGGAAAAGTATATAGTTGTGACTAAAATTTTTGGCCCTTAGGAATTTTAGTGCTGACTTAAATTGTCAGTGAGCCCAAAATATTGTAATAACTAGAAAACTGTTGAACATGAAGGGTTTCCTATATAGCTTTAAACACTGATTTTGGGAGACACATTCATGAATATTCTAGTTTTACATTGCTAGTTCTTAGGATTATAGTATAGAGAAGTTTGAGTTATGAAAAATTTAGTTTGCCATTATATGATGAAATTCATTAAAAATATAGAACATTTCAGAGCTGAAGAATAAGAACTGTACAGATGGAAGTGGCGCTGTGGCTCAAGAGGTAGAGCGCTAGCCTTGAGCACAAAGAGGCTCAGGGACAGCACCCAGTCCCTCAGTTCAAGCCCCACAGCTGACAAAAAAAAAAAAAAAACTGTACAGAGCAGATTATTACCTAAGGTCCTTAAACTTTTTTTTTCAATGATGCAACAGCAGGATATTAATTACATAGTACTTTGAGAGATATGATTTTTGCTATGTAGAATTTCATTGTATAACCTGGGTTAATGTACTATGAAAATGTATAAGTATATTGTGATTATTTCAAAAGTTAAAATTCAAAATATTTTAAAGATATCCCATATTGAGCTTCTTAGAATTCATTCACTGCTTCTCATCTGCCATTTGTTTTTTTTTAATCTGTTATTAGACAGCAGGAACTAGTTAGCTATTTGACTGTACTTCTCCATATTATTTCCTCCCATTTTCTCCAAAATTGCATTTATGTAAGTCAGGTAAAGAGTACCTTTAAAAAACAAAAACAAAGGGGCTGGGGATATAGCCTAGTGGCAAGAGTGCCTGCCTCGGATACACGAGGCCCTAGGTTCGATTCCCCAGCACCACATATACAGAAAACGGCCAGAAGCGGCGCTGTGGCTCAAGTGGCAGAGTGCTAGCCTTGAGCGGGAAGAAGCCAGGGACAGTGCTCAGGCCCTGAGTCCAAGGCCCAGGACTGGCCAAAAAAAAAAAACAAAAAAAACCCAATGTCACCCCTTCCCTCACTCTCTCAGTTTTGACTTCTTGTCCTCACCTTCAAGTGGTCTAGTGAATATCACTGCTGCATTTGTTCGTCCTTTATCCCTCCATTTCTGTGCTCCCCATTATCCTCCCAAAGACAGATAAATGGACAAACAAGACAAAAGGAAAAGAAAACAAAAACAGCAACAAAGAAAGAAAACCCTCTTGTTTCCATTTCCTGGAGTTCATTTCTATAAATATCATTGTATATGATCAGATGCACATAGGTATTGCGCCTATGTGATCCTCTCTTAAGAATATTCTTCTTTGGCCTCATTCTGCATGAAATCCTAGAAACCCACATAATTTATCATGTCTCAGTGTATTTTTTTTCCTTTTACCATCCAGTGTGTTTACTTGTAGATTTAAAGGCACATTCTAATGAAGGAGACCATGCAACCTATGTTGCTTTGTGTCTGGCTTACTTTGCTGTAAAACAGCCTGCAAAATGCCTCAATGAGGGGCTGGGGATATGGCCTAGTGGCAAGAGTGCTTGTCTCACATACATGAAGCCCTGGGTTCAATTCCCTAGCACCACATTTACAGAAAATGGCCAGAAGTGGTGCTGTGGCTCAAGTGGCAAAGTGCTAGCCTTGAGCAAAAAGAAGCCAGGGACAGTGCTCAGGCCCTGAGTCCAAGCCCCAGGACTGGCAAAAAAAAAAGCCTCAATGAAGTAAAAATATACCCTTGTGACTTTGTTTTATAGTAACACTGCTGAGAAAGATGCAGAAAAACTCCTTCAGCCAGACCTGTTTTCAAAGAACAGAATGGTCCCTTGTTCTCACTAGTTTTCCAAGTGCTCACAAAAATACCCATTTAAACTTTAAGAAGGGTGCTATCTGGCCTGCTGACCACTGTATAAATAAAATTTTACTGGAACACAGCTCTGCTTATTTGGCAGAATTGAGCACTTATGATAGAGACTACATGGCCCATAAATGTGAAATTACTTGCTTTTTGGTCCTTTTTGCTGACCTGTTCTATAGTATTGCTAAAGATCAATTTTAACTTTGTTTACAATCTATGGAACAGTTTCTTAATCTTTTTGAAATGAAAACCTCATGTGCTCATTTTATGTTTTAATAATTTGTACAACTTTTTGTTTCATCTCTTTTTTTCTTCCCTCCTCTTCTTTGTTTGGATAGTATTGAGGACTAAACCCAGGTCCTCACATGTGCTAGGCAAGTACTCTACCACTGAGTGATACCCTCAGCCCTCTCATTATAATGCTTTTGTTCAGCAATTTACCAGAATTGATCTGGTATCACTAATTTGGTGATCTGGCAAATAACTCCCTTGAGGAGAAGTACCTTATTTCCTATATTCTTTTTTTATTTTTAATTTTTTTTTTTTTTTTTTTTTTTTTTTGGGCCAGTCCTGGGCCTTGGACTCAGGGCCTGAGCACTGTCCCTGGCTTCTTCCCGCTCAAGGCTAGCACTCTGCCACTTGAGCCACAGCGCCGCTTCTGGCCGTTTTTTTTCTGTATATGTGGTGCTGGGGAACCGAACCTAGGGCCTCGTGTATCCGAGGCAGGCACTCTTGCCACTAGGCTATATCCCCAGCCTTATTTCCTATATTCTAAGATATGATTAAGAGATTAATGAACCAGATACTAGTAATAGAATTTCAGGTGAAAAATATTCTTCCACATTAACTATAGTGATTATGATTTATAATATTGATTTAAAAAAACACTGCATTGTCTAGAGTCAAATGAAATCAGACAACCCATTTCTATAAACTGGGTCTGTCTTAGTCCCCCCTCCCCTCAAATGAGAAGCAACTCACTCTTAACTATATTGTTCTACCTTTTCTAATTTCACCACGAGCTTCCCTGAACTAGAAGACAAAAAGCAAGAGAGGTCCCACATATTCTCATTCTCTTTCCTCTGTTATCTTCATATCAGCCACCTACATCAGAGCATCCAAAACTTCTAAATCAAACTGCAAAGGCTTTGAATTCACTTGAGAATTATTATTCCTCCTCTTGCTTTTTTGTGTCACCACACCCTGCCCCATTCATCTACTTTTAGAAGAGAAGCCTATGTAAATTCTTCCTTTTCTCCAACCCTCCGTTCTAGGGTAGGTACGACACCATCATTGAAATACTGCCTAAGCAGCATTCCTAAAAATCTTTATAAGTACTTTGTATTCATGGTAATTGAAAAACCATAGATGGATATTTTCTAAGCTCTTTACTCCCAGGACAGGAAGATAAGGTGCAAGCATGAAAAACACAAAGTTCAAGATGGCCTCAGGAAGAAAAATGTGCTGAAGACCACTTCAGACCACAGAAATTTCACTCCATTTGTGTATCTCCTGGTATAAAAGGACATGCAAAGATTATTAGGAAATTGTGTTCTAGGTTTTCCCTAATAACTGAGCTTTCTACTACAGACAACTTAGGTAGGATTTTGAGTCCAGCTACCTTCTCAAGATTCAGCCTTTCGTATCCCAAACTAAACTACCCACAGAGTCCATCACCTTTTAACATCCGATAACTTCCATATTCTCCCAAAGGACACAGGCTTGAGACTTCCCAATGCCAAGAAGCAGGATAAAGGGTGACCCCTATCTCAGAATCTTTTAAAAACAATGTATTTTAGACGAAGAGACCTGTTAGTAATTTTGCATGATGAAACATAGTGAAGAAGTACTGAGAATGTGGACAAAAATGTTATGGCAGAAGGTCACAATTATGGCTGAGATTCTCACAGATGAGAAGCAGGGTCCTAGTTCTCATCTATGAAATAGGAAACAATGCCTTCCTTGGGGAGCTGTGGGGAGATTATAATGTATGTCAAGTATGCTTAGTATGGTATCAGGTATTTTAGCATTGCACTCAAAAGTGATTCTCTATAAACTCTTCACATTATGTAGAGAAAAGCTTTATAATTTTAAGAGCTCTTCAATCAGAAAACACTGGCATAATGACTGTCTCCAATTGGTGTGCAAGTAAAGTAAGGACTAAGCAACCTTCTGCCCAACAGAAAACATTCTCATTGCAACAATCTCTTTTCCTAAAGTGACTACTGTTAGAATAGATGTGTCTTCACCTTCATGTTGTGTTTAGCACCTGCAGAACAAAAAGCAGCTCTGTTTGCAAAGTTCCAACACCTATGTTATAAATAGCAAATGGCTTCTCAACTTCCCTGTCTACTATTGTCCCATAAATTCTCCAAAGCAGAGGCAAAACACTGGTAGTCCATGAATAGCTGACATTGTCTAACCCAACAGCTTAGATTTTGGCTCAATCAATTTTTTTAAAAAGAGTGGCTGTCAATATTTACATAGCAGGAGACAAATGTAAACATCTAGATTTCTGGCTTATCTTAAAAAATTGGAAAGCTAGAAACTGTTTCTAAATTCACACATAGCATAGGCTAGAAGACCCTGAATAAAACCTGCCTTCTTTATAAGAAATATGTGCTCTCCAATTTGCCACAATCGCCACCATTCTCTCTTACATTAGTATCTCTGCTATCTGTTCCTCTCATTACTTCAACTGGCCCTTGCATCTGTCTTGAGTTTTCCATCCCTGCTCAGGCACATCTTAGGAAAGACAGCTAAACACCACAATAGAACATAACTAATTCACAACTGTTAACCATCTTCTAAAGAGTATAGATAAAGCAGGATTCTAAATGGGAGAGTCTATAAGCAAAGCATGAAGCATTATACCTGACACATAGTCAATGCTCTATGTTGGATAGCATTATGATTAATATTGCTATTTCTCTGTACTCTATTTATTACATAGTCTAAAGATAACAACAGAGAGTAAACAAGTGATCCAACAAGAATCGGAGGGGGACAGTACTGAGATTTAAAAGGTTTCAAATCAAAGCCTCACACTTGCTAAGTAGGCAATCATCCACTTGAGTCATACCCTAGCCCTTTTTGATTTAGTTATTTTTAGGACAGTCTTATATTTTTGTCTTAGGCCAACTCAGATTGCTATCTTTCTTCCTATGCTTTTGGAATGACTGAGATTGTGGTACATATCACCATGCTCAGCTTATTTGTTAAGATGAAGATCTCATTAACATGTTTGTCCAAGCTGGCCTTGAGGTGTAATCTTCCTATATCTGCTTCTTGAGTTAGCTGGGATTTCAGGGGTATGTCATCACACCAGGCCTAGACAAGATTTTGTTTTGTTTGTTTTGTGGCATTGTGGTATGAACACAGAGCCTTATTCATGATAGGCAGGCATTCTACCACCTGGCCACATTCCCAGCCCAACAAAGAATTTCTGAAAAATAAGAACAAGAGGAACTTGATTATATTGTAAGATATAATCATCGATACTTAAATATTTCAGTATTTGAGCAATATCAACGGTATAGAAAAGAAAGTCTTGACACAAACTCAGGCAAGATGTATGACTTTAATACATAAATAAATTGGTATTTTATACAGAAGAGGGCTAGATTAATCACTAATTGATTCCAAAACAACTGATTAAATTCTAAACAAAAAAAAGTTTAGAATCAGTCTCTACTTCCCTGAGAAAAAGCAAGAAATCTATGGAGGTTTATTAAAAAAAATACAATGGTACAAAGGAAAAATTATATGATTTTTAAGTAGAAAACCTTTCTTAGCATAAAAGTCACTGCTTACTAAACAATGCACAAGAAGCAAACTGTGGCTATGACTTCAGAAGCAGCTGCTGCCGGCTAAGGACTTGCTGGGCTCCAAACATGTGCGCAGAGCACATGTTTCTTCATCCTCCAATATGAGCAGCATCAACATAGCTACTATTTCTGCCTCAAAGACGAGGCTTATATATTTATTACCAGACATTACACTGAAATGCTATGTTACCACTTTTCCCAAAGCTAATGAGAAGTATTTCCATGAGAGTAACAATTATTTTGGCATGGTGAGATTATGCGTAAGAGGTTGTTCTTGTCTTGGCTCTCTAAATTCTGCTTTGGTATTTTTATACTATGTTTATCAGTAGAGAGGATGGAAGTCTTTCTAAAATCATTTTTTGGATTATCTTTCCCATAGCTTCCTTGGAGTAAAACACCACTCTCGAGCCTGAGTAGGAGTTTGCTTATAAAGCTAAAAACCAAAACACAAAAACCTTGCAAGGAATGGGGAGAATGAGGACTCTTGCTAAAATTCAACTAAAGCTAGGCATTATAAGTAGGCATTATGAGTTGATTACTTGTTGCATTTCATCTTTATCCATGGTTTGTGAGGACAAGTCTATGCTTCTTACTTATAATGAGTACGGAAACTGACGCTCAGAGGTTTCACTGTGCCTGAGTGAGTTACAGTGTTAAGATGAAATACATCATCAACATATGCACTCTCCCTTACCACTCCAAGAAGGCTCTGAAGATGGGGCTCAATCTTACAGGGGTGGCAAAAAAGACCTCCATTTTCAGGAGCTGGTAATTGATAATGGAAACAGAATGCAACATGAGCTGTCTCTCGTGTGTCTCCAGCCCTAGCAGGATGCCAGGCATAGAAAAGCCCACTAAGTGTGGCAGCACTGAGAAGAGGGCCCTCTGGGCACCAGCCCATCTGTTCTCACTTCCTAGTATATTGGGGGATTTAAGAGAAAATGTCTTTGGAGGTGACCTACACAGAACTTCCATGATCCCATCACGTTGAAAACTTCAAACAGATGGGTGCCCACCAGATCTGTAACATCTCACTGGAAGGAAGTTTAAATCATTCTACCACAGGTATCCTGTCCTTATGCTCAACCTGTCATGGCAGGAAGTCTCCTAATACCTTCCATATGTTCATCTCATTTCAAATGAGGCACTCCCTAGGAGCACAGGAGACACAAAACGCTACATGTGGGTAGTCCCTCACATCTACACTTCATTTTCCCTAAGAGAACCATAGTGTGAACTCGGAATCCCCTCC
The DNA here is from genome assembly GCF_023159225.1 of Perognathus longimembris pacificus. Taxonomy (NCBI): domain Eukaryota; kingdom Metazoa; phylum Chordata; class Mammalia; order Rodentia; family Heteromyidae; genus Perognathus; species Perognathus longimembris. The sequence goes on along the minus strand of NC_063161.1, from coordinate 138,377,999 downwards.
AAACCATTGCCACCTGCTTATTACTACCTAATGCTTCCCTTGAACCTCAAATACCATGTTCCACACAATGCAGATCCAAAATAGACATCAATCTCTCAGGACTACTAGGAAACCACTTACTAACCTTTAACTTAGAATAAACTTGCTGAAAAGGCTACACTTTTTTTCACTTGGTTACTGACTGGGATCCTTTTTTATTTCTTTTCTTATTTCACTGTAACTGCCTATTTGCAATAAGGTTCTTAATTTAGTTTTGTATCACCATGTTAGTCTTTTTGAATCCAAACAGTCACTGACATACAAAGTCACTTAAACTAACGTGTTGGGTAATAGGCATTTTGCTGGCTTCTGGGAAGGCAAATAAAACCAGTCTCTTTGTGAAGTAAGACAAGACAAGACAAGAGTTTCTGTTTCTTAGTGTGTTCTTAGATGTCTACACTGGTACATAGAAGCTCAGTGAAGAGGAAAGTCTTAGAGGTGATGCTTGGACAGAATCCTTGAGGCCCAGTGAGAGCAGCCACAGCGTTGGAAGGAAACCGTTCCAGGCACAAGTTAGAAACTGCTAAAACAAAACCTGCCTCAGGAGAGTGCAAGGCACAGAGGCTAGGGAGCTAGCTGTGCTGTCTCCATGAAGATAAGCTACTGAATGCTGGGTCCAAAATCACAGTGATTTTTATCTTCTGTGTCCATCTCCTTTTGCCACAAGGATGACTTCATCTCATACCAAACTTTAAAGAACATATTTTTTTTCAGGTAGCTACAGATGTTACAATTATTTTTAAATGAGTTTCCAAACACTTGTACAACCAGAGGGAATATCCTGGTTGGCAAGAATGTCTTTTGTTAGTGAAACATCATACCCTCCTTCTCATATTAGCCAAGGGCCGGACTGAGCAAAGTTTAGGCAAAATCAATGCCATGGGCATGCGGCTCTCATCCTTGACTGTCCTGCAGTGAATGGAAAGTACAATACCTAGAGGTAAGTGGTGAGAAAGTCAATCACTTAGAGGTAAATGGTGAGAAAGTCAATTTTGTCCTTGGCTTATTAGATGAGGGCATCAATACATTAGGATTGATTTTCAGGGAATGGAAAAGTAGCAAAAAGAGAAAGAAAAAAAAAGGTGAGCAGAATGCTTCACAGTGAATCCCACAGGCTCATACAGAGAAACACAGAGGCCCTGCCCATCCCCCTATGACTACCTCTATCACCTAAATAGCAATTCTTCCAGGCAACCTTAGAAACAGCACTTCCTCTGATAGTATTTCTTAGGTCAGAATCACAGTGCATAGCACTACACTGGTTGGAATAATAGTGGACAGTTGCAACAGCTTTGTACTGAACTAAAGCTTTCAAACAACATTTAAAGTAATTCAACAGCAATGGCTATAGTACATTCTAGAAAGGGGGGAAGGACAGGATGTGATGTCTTTCCAGAAAGGTGAACCCCACTGAGTTTTAGCTATCTATTAAAATTAAAAGTAACATGAATCTTAATAACATATCAACTGAGTTTTTATAGACATTTGATTAAGATTAAATATGTAATACCATAAAATAAACCTATTTCAAGTAAGCTCAAGAGGAATGATAACTATATTGACTTTTGTTATTTTTCAGATAGAGTTTCATATTTTTTTTTGGGGGGGGGGAAGGATCTAGGCTTGGGCCATAATCTTCCAGCTTAGAATTCCCTGCCCCATCGAGACCAGCTTATTGGTTGAGATGGAGTCTCGTTATCGTTTCGTCTGGTCTGGCCTTAAAACACAATCCTCCTGATCTCTACTTCCCAGGCAGCTGGAAATAAGTGTCTTTTACTGTATATTGCTCAAATTTAACTATTTTATCTTAGAACAAGAAGCAAAAGCCTATTTTTGAAAGTAAAGGTTATATTTGAAAATATTTTACCTGATTTAAATAATTTAGGCACTTTTCAAGACACCAAAGGCAACAAATGCAAGATTTCAACACACATCGTGCACAAGCATTTTCCTAGGCAAAGAAAGGGAAAAAAATAATTAAAATAATAATCACATAGAAGACTTCACATGTTGCAATATTCATAAAAATATAAAACTCACAATGTCAAAATCTCCATATTTTCTTTTCCTTCAAAATACGTCTGAGTTATTATTAGTATTATTGTTACCATTATTATTTTGGTGTTGGTCCTGGGACCAGTAACTGGGGCTTAAGTACTGTGGTTTGAACTCAAGGACTGGACACTGGTCCCTGAGCTCTATCTTGAGTCAAAGCTCCAATTCTGGCTTTTTGGTGGTTAGCTGGAGACAAGACTCTCACAGACTTAGCTTCACAGGCAGGCTTCAAACCATAATACTCAGATCTCAGCTACCTGAGTAGTTAGGATTACAGGTATGAGCTACCAGTGCCTGGCTGTCTAAATTATTTTTAATCATTCAGGTCAACATTATTTAGTTGCTACCGAATATATGATCTAGACGGACTTGTAAGACCAGCAAGGATATAAAAATCTCACAGGAGACAAAAAAATACTCAACATAGATGATGGAGTATAGCTACTCAAAGTTATGAAAGTGAGGATCACAGAGAGAGATTAAAATGCTTGGGTATTGGGAGGAATCAGGAAAGATTTCTAGGAAGAGGTGGTTTTTGAGCTAAACTATGTTGAAATCAATGTCATTTCCACAGTCAAGCGTAAGATGACATTTCTCATGTATTCCAGATATCAACCACATGTATGATGCATTAGTTACACACTTTTTTTGCTTTTTCAAGCTGTCAATTGTCCCCTTTGCTGTGGAACAGTCTTTGGGATTGATGTACATGTATCAAAACAACACATTGTACCCCATAAGCATGTACAATTATTAAGAGTCAATGAAAAAGAAATTAAAGAAAAGGGACTGTGAAGATTTTCTAGGAGAAAGGAATATGAGTCAACACAAGCCAAGTTCAGGGTTTTCTTGGTGACCAGGGGTAGATGAAATTTGTTCAATAGCATATGGAGTGTGGGAGTGGGAGACAAGGAGGATAAGCTTGCTTCTTCCACTTGGTTAAGGCAGAAGATAACAATCAAAATCTCACATGTGACATCATGCAGTGTTTTACTACATGAAGAACTGAGGTGTGGAAGATGCCCAAAGAAAGTCCAGAAAACATTTCTCCTTACCTTTCCTTTGAGCTGACTGTGTATGTACATAAGGATCATTCGTGGAATCTTGACTAGTGTGATAATAAAAGATCCTTTTGCCACAGTACCAAGGTGATAACGGATAAGGCGATTCACTGATGCCAAAATAGGTGTAAATGGCAAATTTCTTTTATCCCTATTTAAAAATGACCAGAAAGATAATTAAAACGAAGCCTAGACCAGAATAGTATGGTTGAGTACAGTACAGGAAAAATCAGTTTACTCTTCCTATCCTACCTTAAAGACAAAATGACTAAGTAATATGTAGCTACTACACCCTACTAATGTACCACATAAAACTTACATTTCACATCTCTGTATTATTTCAATTGGGGCTCTTATGCTCTTGACTAAAAACGGTGCTACGAAAGCTCTTATTAATGAACACATAGTTAGTTGTATAATCAGAATTCTAAAAGATGCTTTATGTAGTACTAGCACTTTATTATAATAGAAATTATGCACTACTACAAGATTTACTTTTCTATTAAATATACTATAACTGAAGATACAACATGACCTACCAGACTATTACAAAAAAGTATAAAGAATAGAAAAACAACCTCTCATTTTCTCACCTCCCAGAATTATCAACTAAATTTTAATCTTTTTAATGACATAAAATTCGTACTAGCTTTAACCTCATTCTTTTCCCCTCTGTCTGCAGACCACTTAGATGAACTTGACTTTCCTGACAAAACTCTTACCTAGTAAAGTAGTATGTGACCACAGCTCCTGCCACAGTCATCTGCTGACATGCTAGAATAAATTCGCTGATCCAAATCAGGCCAATCACATGGTACCACCACATGTATTGCAGGGGCCCAGAAATTCTAAACTCCACAAAGCCTTCATCATTCTGAACAGCACTGCCTAGGAAAAGGTCAAGGAAGGAAAGAAGCAGCACATAAAATATAAAACAAGAAATAAAGAGATGAGTTTAAGTTCCAACTGTAGGTCTCTACTCTCAAACCACAAATTTCTTGCTAGTGCTATTTCTTTCACTAATATACAAAAACAATGATCACTAAAGAGCTTGTGAAGTGAAACATTATACAAGAGCACGTTTGGTCTTTTGCTCTACTTGAATATAAGCTTTATTATATTTTTGATAATTAGGCACACAGTTTCAAGCACTTAAGTATTTTTAGGGGCTATTGTTTATCCATTAATCACAGATTTAAACTATTAGCTAGGTACAGAAGTTAACATCCTGTTGGTGAATATGTACTGAATGGACAGAGAAAAGCCAAACACAAGTGTACGATGTTTACACGACTCCTCACAATTAATTCTATTTAGACTTAAACAGTGACAGTGGAAAGTCTAATTATAGACCAAATCATCTTCAGGAACTGTAGCTAGGTTCAGAATATTTCCAAAATAGAAAATTTCAAGAAGCAAGTTGTTCCTGGTCTCCTAAATGGTCTTAGAAGCAACTCTAAAGAGGCTCTGCATTTATTATTTCATTTCAGAATTAATCCAAATGTCTGACTCAGTATAGAGCTCAATCCAATGACTGTCTCAAAACCAGGAAACGGTCTCGGCCTACCTGGTCTAGACCTTCACTGCTTGGGTACTATGAAAAACAAGAGGGGCTGGGGATATAGCCTAGTGGCAAGAGTGCCTGCCTCGGATACACGAGGCCCTAGGTTCGATTCCCCAGCACCACATATACAGAAAACGGCCAGAAGCGGCGCTGTGGCTCAAGTGGCAGAGTGCTAGCCTTGAGCGGGAAGAAGCCAGGGACAGTGCTCAGGCCCTGAGTCCAAGGCCCAGGACTGGCCAAAAAAAAAAACAAACAAAAAAAAAACAAGAAGTTCTTATTAAAGAGCTGGTACTATTGCTAGATTTGATAGATACTGGAACTTCATCAACAAGTGTACAATTTATTTTTCTCTAGTTTGTGTGTGTGTGTGTGTATGTTTGAGGGATCAAAACAAAAGAGTACTAAGGCATATTCTCAGCCCTCTCTGATATTTTAAAATATTTGAATGCAAATTGGCTTTATCACTAAGAAAGAAGCACCCTATCTTCTTACCGGTAGTGCCAAGAAAAAGAAGTGTCATGATCCAGTATGCCCAAAACAAGACAAGAGCAAAGAAGGTCCAGAAAGGCTGGAAGACAAGCAGTGGCAGGTGGATGAAGACCTTGCCAGCCACGTGGAACAAGGCAATGGTGAGAGCAACACGTTTGCGCATGACCAGCATTATCAGGAACAAGATAACCTGAAGGGAGAGAAGACAGGGCAAGGGTCTGGTTACTCTTCTAAGCAATAAAAGCAGAACGAGCAAATGGTGAAAACCTTTAATTAGTAATTTTACTATAATACTTAAATATTGGATATTATATATATGTATTATTGACACAATACATATTGTTAAGAGACAAATTTGAGCTCACGCCTACATTCCTAGCTACTCAGGAGGTTGAGATCTGAGCCAGTCAATTCTAAGCCAGTCCAGGCAGGAAAGTCCAGGAGAATTTTACTTACAATTAAACACAAAAGCCAGAAGTGAAGGCATGGCTCAAGTGGTAGAACATTAGCCTTGAGCAAAATAGCTCATCCACATGCCTAGGCCAGTTCTGGCATGTGTGTGTGTATATGTATGTGTATGTGTGCACACACGCACACACACACACACACATACACGAGATATTTGAGAGAAAAATCTAGGAAAATAATTAATGAAAGAAAAAATGGAATGATAATATTTCCTACCATGCTATTCTACAGTAAGGAGAATAGTTTTAAAAAGTAATTATGTCATCCTATGACAATAAGAAATAAGTTCTTATTAGCAAATGAGATAACGTAAATATTCTAGGTGAACACTTGTCTCAAAAAAGCAGAGGAGGGGCTGGGAATATGGCCTAGTGGCAAGAGTGCTTGCCTTGTATACATGAGGCCCTGGGTTCGATTCCTCAGCACCACATATACAGAAAATGGCCAGAAGTGGTGCTGTGGCTCAAGTGGCAGAGTGCTAGCCTTGAGCAAAAAAGAAGCCAGGGACAGTGCTCAGGCCCTGAGTTCACGGCCTAGGGCTGGCCAAAAAAAAAAAAGCAAAAAAAAAAAAAAAAAAAAAGCAGAGGAGATACAGTGGCACATGCTGATAATCTTATCTACTTGGGAGGTTGAAATCTGGAGAAGCGTGGTTCAAGGCCAGTCCAGGAAAAAAGGCTAGCAAGACTACATCTCAACAGGGCTGGGAATGTGGCTTAGTGGTAGAATGCTTGCCTAGTATACATGAAACCCTGGGTCCAATTCTTTAGTACCACATAAACCAAAAAGGCCAGAAGTGGTGATGTGGCTCAAGAGGCAGGGTGCTAGCCTTGAGCAAAAAGAAGCCAGGGACAGTGCTGATTTCAAGCCCCAGGATTGGCAAAAAGAAAAGGAAAGGAAAGAAAAGACTCCATCTCAACAAACAAGTTGGGTGGTACATGTCTGAATTCTCAGCTGGGCAGAAATGGTCCAAGACCAGCCCCAGTTAAAAAAAAAAAGTGAAACCCTATCCAAAAAACTAAAAACAGGCAGGGCTATGACTCAACAAGTAGAGCACCTTTGTAGAAAGCAGGAGGCTCTGAGTTCAAACCCACAGTACTGCAAAATGTTCTTTAAAGAAAAAGAAGACAAAAGGAAAAAAAAAAAAAAAAAGGAAACAGCAAACCGAGTGAGAAAACTGTTGCAACAGAGCACTCATCAAGTAGAGAAGCCTGCAACATACATCTAGTGGCACTATAACACTGTAGGAGACATTTTCTCTAATGGAGATCAGGGTTGGAATGCAAAATCTACAGGCGAAGTTTCAGTTCCATCAGTTCTCTTCTGCAAATAAAAACACAGCACCAGAAGACATCTGAGCTATACTCACAGTGAACACTGTAGCTGAAATGGCATAGATCAAGAGGGCCCGAAGATTGTCCTCAGCTATCTGAAGCTGCTCAGGAATAACTGCCTCTTTGGGAGACTTCCTTTGCTTTGCATATAGCCACCACAGTACACCCGTGCCACCTGGAGACAAAAAAATAAATCTAAGTTTTTGTAAATATAATGCAATATAAATGCTCAATTTGCTAGACTTACCCTCCACCATGAGGCTAACACTGGCTGCCCATTCCCTGTGAGGGATGGATATGTAACTATTTTGGCAGCATAAAGGGAGTATTGACTAGTTCACTATCCCACTAACATTATTTATAGGAAGCACACTGAAAGATTTGGTAAGTGCTTCATGGAAAAGATGGTAATTTACTCCAAATGTATTTATCATTGGTTCTGAAGAGCCAGGAAAAACAGATATCATGCCAGGTGCTGGTGGTTCATGCCCATAAATCCTAACTGCTTAGGAGGCTAAGATCTGAGGATCATAATGAGAAGTCAGCTGAGACAGGAAGGTCCATGAAACTCTTATCTTTAACTACCCAAAAAGCTGGAAATAGAACTGTGGCTCAACAGGTAGAGTACTAGCCTTGAGGGAAAAAAGAAGAGCTCAGGGACAGTTCCCAAGCCCTGAGTTCAAGCTCCAGGACAGGAACAAAAAATAAACAAATACATTTTTTTTTAAAAAAGAACAAAACAACCAGATACCTCTGAAAGGAATTGGTAGCCAGTAAGAATTTCCCAATCCCCACTCTCACTAATAATGGAGCTTATATAGTAATAGAGGGAAAAATAAGAAATATGTACTATATTAAATCTAACAGGGAAAAAAATCTAGTAAGAAGCATATGGCTTAGTTTAGAAAGGTATTGCCAGTTATATGTAACTTTGACAGCAAGGCCTCGCTGAGAAGATAACATCAGAGAAAAAAATAAGAGAAATCCACTGAAACTAGCCAGGAAGGTGTTCCAGGCAAAGGGTTGGCATGCTGAGATGGGAATTCACTTATTATGAGGGTCACAGAGATTGCTATTGGCTATATCAGTCAGCAATGAGGAAAGCAAGAGATGTGTAGCTGTGGCCTGGATCATGTTGTAAAGTTTTGGAGGCCATCGTAAGAAAGAAGACGCAGAATAGAGTTATATTGTGGGCTGGATAAGGTAAATGCCTTGAACATAAACTTGGGCTAAGATCTATGTACATCAACCTGACCACCATCCATATTCAAGGAAAGAATGAATAAGTCAAAGATCAAGTCTATATCCTATCTGTTGGAAAATACTAAGCATGAATTTTTCTTCTATTGCAGATGAGTTAAAGAAATCAAAATAATCTAGTCTATAAGGAATAGTTGTTCTCTTCTGGAATCTTAATTTCAGGAAATTGTTTGGAAAACTACTTAATACACTAAGAAAACAGAGGAAAATATGTTCTTGATAAGCAGAATTACAAATTTTAAGACAATATAAAATCTCAAAGAAAATAAAATGAGATGATGATGACATTAAGGAGGACTCTGTTCATGCATTAAACATCTGAATCTGTGCTAGGAACTGTGATGATCCGTTTATGGTTCAACCTAATTTAACCACTACAACATAACTAAATGAGTATTATTAATTCTACAAATGATAAAAATGAAATATAGGGAAGTTAAATAATGTGTGAAAAGTCACATGTAGTAAGTAGCAGAGCTGTGAATCAAGTCTAGAGTTATTATAAAAACTATCCATCTAAACACAGCTAGATAGTAAGCTATAAACTGAGATGAAAAAATGGCTAGGAGAAGAACCACAAATGAATCTACATACACTAAAAGTGAAATAACAAATTTAGATCCTCATGGCATAATCAGATAAAGAACTGATGGTGGGGAAAGCTGACAATGGTGAAAATGAACTAAAGAGCTCTTTCTGAATATAAATAAAAATGACAAATACACTGAAATGGTAATTCAGAAAATTATAGTTGAAAAATGAACATGGACCATAAGAAAAATTCCACTGAAACATAAATGATACTCAAATATAGAAATAAACAAACAACAAAAATAAAGTAAGAATTGTAAAAGATCTTTCCCCAAAAGATCAGAGGCAAACTGAAGAACAAGATTAAATAAAATTTTTTTTCATGGTACTGGAGATTGAACTCAGGACCTCCACTTGAGAGCCAAACCTTCAGTAAAGAATAAGCAAACCAACAAACAAAAAACCCTTTAAATGATAATCTTATATTAAAAACATCTAGATGAAATGGTTTATGGGCAAAGGAACAAAATTTAGATGGGTGTTTTAGTTCTCTGAAGTAGAAGCACACTGTGCCTTAAGTTTATACCTAATGAATTCAAAATTCACAAGTGAAAGTGTAGACAATCTTCGATTAGGAAGACTTGGGCAAACACAGAACCCACAAGTCCTTTGCAGATGAATTATAGCTAATACAAAGATGAACCTATCTAAGAATTCAAGAACGAAGGCTTAATGGTTGGACCAGTATTTATCACTAAAATTAGTCCAGGAAAACTGAAATATAAATATAACTTCTCAAGGCAAAGATAAACAAATGGTGAAATATATTGTATGTGAAAACATATGTGTGTGTGCGTGCGTGCGTGTGTGTGTGTGTGTTTTGATGTGTGTGTTATGATGTGTGTATTAGGGCTTGAACTCTGGACCTTGTGATTCTTGTTTGGCTCTTTTGCTCAAGGCTGGCACTTTCCCACTTGAGCTACACCTCTACTTCTGAAAATAATACTTTAACTTTAATAACCTGTGATTCCTTTAACTAGGATTGAAAAGTGAGAGTAAGGGGAAGGAAATTAAGAGATAAAAGGAAGAAAAGTTAATGCTAAGATTTAAAAAGATAGGAAAAAGCAATACACACCATTTCTACCTTCAACAACCATAGAATTCTAGATTGTTTTCTGAATATGTATAAATTATCATTTGTAAAATATAATATATATCGTTCAAAGCAAGGATAAAAAGTGAGAAAACAGGAGTTTACATAAAAAGATAGAGAAAAAATATAAAAGCATCAAGTATCAGAAAAACATGAAACGTAAAACTGACATCAGCCATGCTAGATAGGATTGCAAATGAAGGGAAATAAATTCCATTCCCTAGAGAATTTCATATTCCTATTTTAAAACTTTAAGTAAATAATGTATATTCACATACACATACAAGGAGAAAAGGCCAACAAAGGTGAAATGAAGAGGAGGAAATATACTTATGAAATCTGTAAGGCAAAAATAAGCACTCTTTTGTTGCCAGTCCTGGGGCATGGACTCAGGGCCTGAGCACTGCCCTAAAATAAGCACTTATTAAGGAAAAGTTAACAGCATTTGAAAATAAAATTTTAATTTCTCATTTTTATGTGTAACTATTTGTTATGAAATCCAATGAGGCAAATATATATACACAGCATAAGACAGGGTATGATGGAACAAGACAGGATAGATAAATAAATAGCTTACCAAGAGAACCCAGTATGACCAGAATTGTTAAGATCCACACAAGGACTCTTGATATATACCTGATTATCACCATCAAAATCATGGATAGAACTGCAGGGGAGATAAATAGAGAATAAATAGAATATTATGTGAAAACAGGAGAATATTAAGAGCAATACTTTCAATTGTTTTTTTTCCCCAGGAAAATAGTACGTTGTGGCTATTGACAAGTTTGTAACTACCTCTTAGGAAAGAAAAGTGGCTGCTCTTGCATTTGGATTTTGCTACTTGTACCTCTTAAATAGCATCTTGAAACCAAAGACATCTATCTGTGGGCTCCTACAGTACAGAAAAGAAGACATGCAAATGCATATGGTGACTTAAAAACAGCAGAGAAAAGTTGTGATTCAACACAGGGAAGAGAGCAGACATGCACACACACACACACACACACACACACACACACACACACACACACCAGTACACAAAGTAGAGACAATGACATGTCATGGTAGTGACAAGAAAAATGATCACATGTAGACAGAGATCAGATTAATTAGTGCTACACTATCTTGAGTGATCTGTAGATCAATTTCTTTGATGGTTAATCAATACACTAACTAGATGGCATGTTATCTTTATTGGACATTTTTTTTTCCTTTAACTACAGAATTCCAATGGAGTGTCTGACCCTACAGGATAATATCCTGAAGCCACCGAAGCCAAAATCCCTTGAACAATTTCCTTTCTGACTGACGTCTTCCCTCAAAAATCAGCAAAACTTAGTTTAAGTTTCTTGGCCATCTCCTTTACCTGTTCCAAACTGAGTCCTAATGTGTTAAGAGTCATGTGTACAATTCTCAAAAAAGAGATTTAACCTTTGTAATGTATATATAATTTTGCCAGTCATGGGGCTTGAACTCACCCAGGGCCTGGTTGCTGTCCCTGAGCTTCTCTGTGCTCAAGGCTAGTACTCTACCACTTGAGCCAAAGTGCCACTTCCGGCTTTTTCTGTTTATGTGGTACTGAGGAATTGAACCCAGGGCTTCATGCATGCTAGTCAAGCACTCTACCATTAGGCCACATTCCCAGACCTGGGATTAAATTTTTGAAATAATAATCTATAAAATGACTCTAAAGGTCTATTTTACAAGCAAATGAACAAAAATGTCTTGGGCTTATGCAACATTCTTTTTTGTGTGGAGGCAATATTTGCAAGTGCTCTACCACTCTATCCGCTTCTTTTCCACTTTTAGGTATTCTTCAGATAGGGTCTTGAAGTTTTTTCCCCAGCAATCCCTGAGTAGTGATCTTTCTGCTTTCACCTTTTCTATAGCTGGAATTATCAGCAAGCCCCACCACACCTGGCCTTATGCCAGAATCTTAATCCTCAAAATCACTCTAATAAATGAAATTCCAATGAAAGAAATCACAGCATTACTGTCTCACATTTTATTTTTTTCCAGTACTAAAGTTTGAACTCAGGGCATTGTACTTATTTGACATTATTGCTCTCAGCTGGCATTCTACCACCTGAAACATGCTTCTAGCCTGGCATTTTGATAGTTAATTGAGATAGTCCTTTAGATGTTTTTTTTTTTTTCCTCTCTGTCCAGGTCTCAGCCTTCTGAGTAGCCACCAGCATATGGCAATTATCACTATTTATAAGGTTTAAGTTTTAATTTTGGTCACAGGATCCAACCATTTCAGAAACCAAATAATTTTTATAAAAAGACTCAATCAAATCTCTTTGGGCCATTTGCAAAGCCAAGTAAGTAATTAGGATCTGTGTCTAGGAATATTATGAAAGTACTCACTTTTGGAATAAATGTACAGGAACGAAAAACAGATGGGAGCCCTTCAAATATCACAGAATTAGATTTTCATATGGACAGCTTTATTTCAATTGAGTCAAGTACTACCTATGCAAAAAGAAAATACTCTCTAATGACAGGAAAGATGGAAATACAGCTTGTATATTATTCTCAATGACTATAATTTCGGTTAAGAGAAATGATTACTGAATTTACTTACAGAATAAAAGTTATTAGTTTCCTATTAATTTTCTCCTCCCAACTAAGAATACTTATAAATTCAAATATGCCCTCATACAGTTCTAGAATAACATGGAGTTTTCATCTCAAAAGGTTTGTTTGATTCTATATTATCTATTTGCTGACCAGAAAATTCAATAACTAACAAATGGAGATTACTGGAGCAATAAAACAGAAATGACAAAATTCAAAAGTAATGTTATCAGAAATCTGTGTTCTTAGATAAAAATATATAAAAGAATATGAGGTCTCTTTTATAAGTATATATACCTTTTGGAATTGTATCTAAAAAACAAGGGGTTGTTGATTCATTGAAAGAAGACTCCTGCTAGCATATTACAGTTAATCACTGGCTTAGTAACCCAAGTTAGGGAAAACACTAGTTTTCTCCAATGAAAGAAAAAAGAAGGGAAATGGGTTTCAGATGTATTTACATACTTCTTATGTGCATATTTTAACAATATATAATCTGAAACAATAATGTAAGCTATGGGAAGTTAAACATTTAACAAGTATCCCAGTTGTATTCATACTTTGGCTAAAAGAACAGTGTTCTACTGCAGTACTATGCAATAGCTAATAATGAGAAAAACAATTACCTAGTGATAACAAGCAAAGTCCCAATATAATTTCTTTGCTGGTCATTACTCCACTAATCAGCCTGTGTAAGACACTATTGTCACTGACAAAGGTGATCAGGGCCTCTGCAAACTTGGCATAGCAGGAAATGTTCACAGGAGCACAGCGATGGAAGAATGGAATAGGTGCACTGGTGACACAAGAAAAAAAAATCAGAAAAAAAATTACTCCTACTTAATATAAATGCCACATCAAACACACAAATGAAAGGTGAATATGGCCGCAATACACTCCACCCTCCACATGTCATTATGGGAGCTTAGAGCTGTGTTGTTTAATGCTATGAAGATGACTGTTATGGGCAGTGAGGCAAATTTTACCAAAAGCTTTATCAGGGAGGGTGGAGTGCATTTCCCAACAGGAGACATTACCCTCCCCTTCTGAAAAGAAATGCACATGTACATGTACACACACACACAGAACTACCAGAAACAAAACAAAACCAACTCCTCAGCCTGCACTTCTGCAGGCTAAGGGCAGATGACAAAGCTTAAGAACATATACGTCTTTGAACTGAAAACAAATTTTTGCCATAAGCAAGTTAAAAGTAAAAAAACATGCATGCTTTTCTGTGAAATGTGCCACTATGAATAGAATGTTTCCTCTAACAAAGCAGCATACAAAACCTCAGATTAATAAGGTTATTTAGGGTACAAGATTATTAATACCTCCCATATAAAGACAGTCATGCCAAGACGTTAACATACAGAGATGTGCAGTTACTTAAGACAATGGCCGTGAGTACTAATACATAGAAGTGCTTAAGATGTAGTAATACAACAGGGAAAATGATTTCTAATGTGATGATGATGGTGGTGATGAAGAGGAGGAGGAGGACAAAGAGGAGGAGGACATTTTTGACTAAAGATAATATGTAAAAACGGCTAGGGATGTGGCTCAGAGGCACAATGCTTGTCTTGCATGTGTAGTAAAGTTCTGGGTTCCATCCCAGTATCATACACACACACACAAAAAAAAAAAAAAAGAAAGAAAAAGAAAAAATTACACATACAATGGGAACAACAGCATAAAAAAAAGAACATCAAAAACGTAAAAAAATATTAAACTTGGAGTCATTATTCTAGGCTATTTTCCTTTCTTTAATATCTTACTAATAATCCAAGATTAAAAGTGCCCATAAATAGAGGGAAAATAACGATGCCAGAGGCTCATGCCTGTAATTCTAGCCACTCAGGAGGCTGAGCTACAAAGATCACAGTTCAAAGCCAGCACAAACAGGAAAGTCTATGAGACTCTTATCTACAATTAGTATTCTAAAAAGCCAGAAGTGGAGCTGTGGCTCAAGTGGCAGAGCACTAGCCTTAAAATGATTTATCAGGGACAGGGACAGCTCAGGGGCAGTGCACAGGCCCTGAGTTCAAGCCCTATAACTGGTACAAAAAGCGGGGAAAATAACTATTATTTGTTTAACATAACTGACCAGGCTTTCATGGACTATTTTTTTATTTTGTGTAGGACTATCACTATGTATGAGCTGTCATATGAGAGTTGATTTGTAATTCTAACTTCGAATTCTGAGAGGACAATGCAGATTTAATCAATGACAGCATTGCAAATCCGGGACCATAACGAAGCTGCCTTCAGTAGTGACTTCCTAGGTTTCTAGGAGAGACCATAAGTAGGTCCATGTGCAATTGTACATGTGGGTGTGAATTAAATGTTAAAATTTGGCCATCATTAACATCCATGTGCTCATATCATCAGAGCTGTACATGAGGTTATGAGCAGCAAATCTAATATATCTCACTGGATGACCTCAGTGTGTCCTTATTTTTGACTGGTATTGTACTTAGGTCCAATTAATAGAAAAGATGACAATGATTGGACACAAAAATCCAAGGTTTCTAATCTCAGCAAAACAACTTTGTATAACCTGAAGCAAAAATGCTGCCTTTATTGCCTTCCTCAAAAACTATTTCTTTTCAAATAACAACAGTGAACTATGTGCTGATTGTCCATGTTAGTAAATAAGTAGCAGTGGTAACAAGAATAAACAACTTCTTCTGTGCTGTTATATTTTGTAATACAAAAGTGTTAAAAATGTAGCCTTACCTTAGTTATGCTTCAGTGAAATGTATCCAAAAATCACGATGTAGCAATGTGATGTGAATATACATTAAAAAATGATTCCTGGCTGTGCATTTACGTTTATCTCCAAAATGTCTAATTAGGGAAAGCGAATGCCAAAGATCTAGCATTTTCATTAAAAACCACAGAAAGGGAGGGCATTATGAGTGGTGCTTAAATTACTCATAATTCCAGGTATACAAGTCATGGCTTTATTGACTAAAAGTTGTGTCACTAATGATGTAAAAGGGTGTTAACTTATTATTATTATTATTTTGGTGTGCGTGTGAGGGGGTTGATACTCTGGTCATCAATTCATGGCTTGCCTCATGCTTGACTAAGCTATAAGCCTAATCCTTTCTTACTTTTAGGTTTTGTTTTTTTGTTGTTGTTTTTTAGTTAGGATCTTGTGTTTTTCCCAGGGGAAGCTTTAGACCACAATCTTCCTTATGTTCTGGGCAGCTAGGATTACAGTTATGAAATTCCATACCAAGTTTTTTGGTTGAAATGGGGTCTCGCTGACATTTTTTTTGGCCTGGGCTGGGCTCAAACCACAACAATGCTGATCTCTGTCTCCCCAGTAGCTGAAATTGCAGGTGTGCAACACCATGCCCAGCTCTACAGAGCACTTCCAAATGAAGCCTGACATTCTTCAAAACTAAAATCCTCGTGGTTCCATAATTACATATGCATCTCCATCTTCATTCTGTCTATACCTTACTCTCTTGTCTCTGACATACTCTCTCCTAAACTCACTAGCCACACGCCTTGAAAACAAAATATATCCATCTTAAGGGAACTGCTATCTTTTTTTTTTTTCAATTTATATGTCCAAAAGTTGTATCCCTAAATGATATAAAAGGATGACCGAAAGTTGTATTTCTAAATGATATAAAAGAGTGTTAAAGTACGGAACACTTTTTCTTGCAAGTGTGGGTGGTTAATACTAAGGTCTTGAATTCGGTCAGTTTTCTTGGTCCTGTGCACTCACTGCCTTTTTTCCCAGCAGATATTGGTAAAGGGCCCCAAATTCTCCTACTACTATACAGCTGCCTGTGCACTGTCTCACTCTGTTAGCTGCAAGGGCAGGAATGATACTAGGTAAGTCTCTTCAGACCACCACCACCTACTACCATCCAACATCATCCAAGAGCTCACCAATAAGCCAGTAACTCCAAGTTACAAAGGAGCACAATAACAAGCATTTTCAGTATTTTCCTCTCCCAAGTTGATTTGAAAGAAAGGATTGTATTTCCATTAATTTCTAATGTTTTATTTCTATTTAGGAGGAATGACTGGGTAAGATCTCAGATCTTATTCTTTCTAGTCATTGTTTATACTGTCTATAAACACTTGGGTAAATGGGAAGAATAGTTTCATAAGTGTTCTTCAAAGAACTGAGGCAAAATAACCATCTTTATACTTTACAATTCAATCTATGTCAGTTCTTTTTTCTCTCTAAAGACAGTGCTAAGTTAAAAGGCATAAAGTTAACATAAGCCGATCAAATGCACTGTTCAACTCAGGCAAATTCGGTTCCTAGTTATAAAAATAACAGAAATAGAAGGCAAATAAAAGACGAGACAATATTGGGCACATTCAGAAATGAAATACTCAGCTTTGAAGTGGAGAACACACATTCTGTTGTTTATCAACTCTGACTCACATGGGGTTTTGATGCCTGAGTTATTTTTTCTTACTTATTACTATTTTGGGACTGTTGGCAATTAGAACCCAAGGCCACAGTCACACTGAGTGAGCATTGAGCTCTGACATGGGGTTACATGTCCCAGTCCCTCAATGTATTTTCTTACATATATTTACATATATATATATATATATATGAAATATGGCACTGAAATGGCTTGCTGTACATTTCACCATTTAAATCTCATTTTGATGTAATGCATTTAAGATAAATTTGCTAATCCCATATACCTCTGTGAACATAGGAGAACTAGTATATGGGATCATTTCTACTTTAAGCATCTAATCTTAATAACACAGTCGGTGCTTCTTAATTACGAAGACAGCATAAAATATTCTGTTTATAGTGAGCTTTTCTATCTTTCAAAGCCCACACAATAGCGAAGCTTGAATTAGTCAATGTGGTTTCATTGAGAGCTAATCCTGTTTTACATTATTGAAACATTACCCAATAAGAACAAAATGAATTCATAATGAGTATTTAAAGATTAAAACAACATTAATCACTCATTGGCAAATTGTATGTTACCTTGGTAATCATACTGCCCATTTGCCTTTAAGTCCAGATTATCACAGTGAAAAAGAGCTCCCTACAGTATAATGACAAACAGTGCCTAATATCCCTTGTCCATATGCCTTCTCTGTCTCATATAATTATTTTAGGACCTAAGGTCTGTGTCTCATATAATTATTTAAGGACCTAAGGTTAAAAAGGAACAACTACCAGTGTTCTGTGGCTAAAAGCATTAATTAAGAAAGAATATCAGCTGGGCACCAGTGGCTCATACCTGTAATCCTACCTGCTCAGGAGGCTAAGATCTCAGTATGGCAGTTTGAAGCCAGCTCAGGCAGGAAAACCCGTAAGACACTTATCTCTAATTAACTACTCAGAAAAAAGCTGGAAGTGGTGCTGTGGCCTAGGTGGTAGAGTGCTAGCCTTGAGCAAAAGGAGCTCAGGGGCAGCACCCAGGCCCCAAATTCAAGGCCAAGAGAGACAAAGAGGGAGGAGAGAGAGAGAGAGAGAGAGAGAGAGAGAGAGAGAGAGAGAGAGAGCGAGCAATAAGGAATATAGCAAGATCTCTATAGCATATGAAAATTAGGAATAAATAAGTCCAGAAGACCAAAGACTAATGGAAATCTAGAATGCTTTTATACATTTCAACGTTTTTTTTGTTCTTTTTAAAGTATTAGGGACTGACTTTAGGGTCTTGACTCAACAGGAAGGCGCTCTACTACTTGAGCTATGCCTCCAGCCCCTTTTTAACACTAGGAAGGTAGGGGCTTGTTTTATACCTCTGCTGCAACTTTCCTATTTATGCTTCTCTCATCACTGGGGAGAGCAGGTACACCACACCCAACTACTGTGCTTCCTCTGGGCTGGGATAACAGGAACGTGTTACCATATCCAGTCTCTGGTTGAAATTGAGTCTCAAAAACTTTTTCCCCGGCCTGACCTCAAGTTTTTGCCACCCCTGCCCCTAGTCCCCAACCCTAACTGTGTTACCAAGCTGACAAGATTCTGGATTCAAATTCATTTGCACAACAGTTGTGTGGCCTTGGGTAACTTATCCCCTCTCATCTTCCATCTCTTTATCCTTGAATTAGGAGCAATAGGTATACAGGTTCTATGAAAGTTATATGTGGGTGTATATATGAGAGCCTTACTATGTTGGCTAGCACACAGTAAATGATTTGTAAATGTTAACTTACCCTTGATTCCTCTACTTATTTCCTAGCACCTAGAAAATTTTCTAGCACTCACAGGAATCCAGATAAATGATGGATAAACTGAACTTCTGTAACCCATTTCTGTGGTCGAAACAGACTCTCTAGTACAGCACTCAGATTAGCCACTCTATATTTTGCTACCATGCTGGGCACTTCACTAATAAAGAGTTTTGAAAAGTATTCCATTTCTGTAGATTTGATTTTAAATGCTCTTAGAAATAGTAAGTATTTGGCTATTAGATATCATTCATGTTTTACTGTAAGTTAATTTACAATTGTTTTCTTTAATAGGCAATGATTTCAGCTTCAGGTCTCTGGGTACCCAGGGAGGTTGAGTCAAAGGGAAAAGTCCTAGAAGTAGGGAAAGACGTACCTCCTAAGCCAGGTAGCAAGAACAATAATGGATATTTAACATGTTATCTTCCTTAAGTCTAGAAATAAACTTACAAGTATGAACTACCCATGGTTTTACGCACACATACACACACACACAAAAAAAAAAACTTGAGAGAACTTGTTCAAACTGAGAAGAAACACAAGGTGGCTTATTCATGCTCAGATTCTTCTAGATTCAAAATACTTGTTCATATTCCTCTATCCTACTAGGATGCTCCAAAGGTAAAGAAGGTGAAACAGATGTTGAAGAGTGCATGGATACATCACTTTGGCTTAATGCTGACCTTTTGGCATTTAAAAAAAAAAAGTTTAACAAGGGACAGATATGGTGTGCCCCTGCCCCCCTCAATAACCCCAGCTATTCTAGAAGCGGAGATGAGAGAATCATGGTTCAAGATCAGCCCAGAGAAAAAAGCAGATCTTATCTAGAAAGAAATAAAGAAACAAGGGCTAGGGGGATAGATCAAATGACAAACTGCTTGCAATGGCCCTAAGTTCAAACCTCAATACTACAGGTAAAGTAAGTAGGTAGATAGGTAGACAGACAGAAAGATAGGTAGATAGATAGACAGACGGACAGACAATTTCAGGACAAGGGCCTAATCTTTGGAAAGCTAATACCCACACCCTATGTGTGGAATGGGGTAGTGTCAAGTTTTTATTATTATTATTAATTAGACATTTTTTCTTTTATCCCTTAACTTTGTTTTCCAAATATTACTCATCTTTGTTATTTACCAGATATGAACTGGCCTACTTTCTGTTAACTGTTTCTTCTCTTTTGCTTTCCAATGGGCTTAGTTCAGACAAAAATGGGAGGTGCTAAAATAAGTAAAACATGGGAACTTACAAATATTGCTTAAACAGAAGAGTGAATTTGGAAAGATCCAGAAATTATTTTAGTGAGTACAAGATGACTTTGTCAGAAGCCATGTCTGCCCATCATGAAAACTTAATGACCCTAATCCTATGCTTTGTCTTTTCATGAAGGAGGATGCTGTGTGTGTGTGTGTGTGTGTGTGTGTGTGTGTGTGTGTGTGTGTGTGTAGTGAGTGCACACATGTGATATGCATGTAGTCAAAACTGAACACTGAAGATAACCAGAAATAACCAACATGGTTAGGATCAGAGGTGGAGGCAAATTCACAGTGTGTGTGAGCCAGTCTTTTATCATCACTCCCCCACCCCACAATTATACGGGAGCAGTGACTTTTCTAGTTACTCTTTCATAATAAGTTTGGGCTTTGAAAGAATGACTGTACATTCAAAGTATATATCTAAAACAAACTAACAGTTTGGTAGATAAGCATATACAGCTTTGCTTGTTTTTGTTTTTGCAGTAATAGGATTTGAACTCAGGGCTTCATGCTTGCTAGGCAGGTACCCTACCACTTGAACGTTGCTTGAAGTCTTTTTTGAGACAGGGTCTCACTTTTTGCCTAGGCCAACTAGGATGGAAACTCACCACATTTATGCTTCCTGCTGTAATCTAAGAGCACACACGTGCCACTTCATCCAGCAATTGCTGTGATGGGGTTTTACGAACTTTTTGCCTATGCTGAACTCAAACCACAATCTGCCCAATCTCCACTTCCCAAGTAGCTATGATTGCCAGTGTGAGGCACTGGCTCCTATCTGTTTCTTGCTTTTCTACCAACAAATTTTCTCCAGTGACTAAGGAAAGACCTCCTTTGCTTTATTGTTGCAGCCTCCCTAAAGTTCTTCACATTCATGAATGTAGTCTCCGTAACTGCTGGTATAAAGCTATAATTTTTAGATCCTTCTTACTGAGTATCTTTTTAAATCATTCTTTTACTTTTATGTCTATAGGCTTTAAATTTTGATTTCCAGCAACTACTTAACAAGATTCAAAGAGCTGGAAATCAATTTAACTGATATATCTTTTTCTGCCTTTCCAACAGAAAATCTCCAATTCAAGTCAATAAAGCACAAGTTATAGCCGTAGGTACGCATAAAGAAAGTAGACATGATCTACTTTCATGTTTTCAAATCTCAAAAATTTTTACCTAGTAACTCACTATACTATATTGAGATATAATAAAGCTAGCATAGGGTCAGCTTTCCAGAAAGGTTCTCATGTTACATACTAGGGCACTTAAGATCAAACATCCTCCCAAGTACATATGTGCATTCACATGCATAAATACATGCATACACATAGATGTAATTCTTCGGATATATTCTAAAATGCTAGAGGATTCATATTTTTAAAAAATCTATAATTGTAAAATTAACTTATTATTACTGTGATATCCTTTCAACACATACTTCTTGCTTCATCTTTGTATCTATTATATGCAGTCAGTGCTTAATAAATATTTACTGAATAAAACTTTAGACAGGGTATACAACCTATAATAGAGAATATACCCAAAGAAATAACTTGAAACAATCTATGGAGAATAATCTTTGCCATCCATTCTAAGTTTACAGAGTAAAATTTAAAATATCATCCCAGTAAGAACTACTAAGATCAATATCAAAAGAGCTTTAGGGACAAGTTCCAAGGGTTCATGCTTGTAATTCTAGCTACTCAGGAGGCTGAGATCTAAGGATAGCAATTTGAAGCCAGCTCAGGCAGAATAGTCAATAACACTCTTATGTCCAATGAACCACCAAAAAGTGGGAAGTGGAGCTGTGGCTCAAGTGGTAGAGTGCTAGCCTTGAGCAGAAAAACTAAGGGAAAGCTCAGACTGTTTGTTGCAGACTTGACAATGGTTCAGCACTTTTGTGTACTTATAGAAATGATGTCATGGAAAGTTTTTAAAAGAAAATTTAACTGAGAATAAGAAAAGTTATTTGTATATGCATTTTTGAAAAAGATTGAAAAGCACAAATGTATATTCCTACTTTAAATGTTGTAGTACAAGTATTGGGCTTGGGCAGCAGCTTTCAGTAAGTGATTATTTCCTGAAAATAACATGTGTGGTATAATATTTACCTATAAGAACAAAAGTCACAAGTAAACAACTTTGCAATAAGATTTACCTCGCTGGAACTGGTAGTTTGGGGCAAAGAACAGAAGATTTTGAAGATGTGGTATACTCAGAGGGCTTCAGATTGTAGTTACATAGTGCTGAGCCTGTTAAAAGGAAAGTTAAATGTTAGCAGGCAGAACAGAAAGAGCAGCATCTCAGTGGTTCTCATTAGTTTTAGATGTTCAGGTTAACATATTCACCTTGCAAGCATTACACAACTCATAAGAATCTGAGTTGTACACATATGTACACATATTTTATTGATGTTCATTACAATAAAGTACCAGAATGATTTTTATTGTGTATCTGCCATATGTTGGGTTCTATGCAAGAAGATGTGGATGTGCAAACCACTTGCTATAATTTCATAAGGAAGGCATTATTACATCTATTTTACAGGAGGAAATGGAAGCGAAGAGTTAAGGTAAGCAACCTGCCTGAGATCACAGACCTAGGAAGCTGAGCTGGGATTCAGCTCCACATCTCTGACTACATAGCCAATGCTCCAGTGTGCATTCTCTCATTCCCACACTGTCCATTAATAAATATTTATAACACTGCATACAGCATACACATTCATATAATACATCACTTCTTATTTGAAAACAAGGAACACTCTTAACTGTAAATCAACTAAAAAGATTGATAAAAGTGATCCACACTTTTCAAAGTATTTTTTAAATGGGCACTTATTTATTTCTGCTTTCATGTATTTTTATTACAAAGGTGATGTACAGAGGGGTTACAGTTCCCTAAGTCATATAGAGTACATTTCTTTCTGAACAATGCCATCCCTACCCTAGCTCTCTCCATTTCCCTGCCTCCCCACTCCTCTCAAAAACTGTATAGTTCATTTTCAACACAGTGTCTAGTGAGTGCCACTGCTGCATCTGTTCACCCTTTGTCCCACTATTTCTGTGCCCCCCATTACTCTCCCCCAAAGACAGATAAATGAACAAACAAAAAAGAAAACAAAAACAGCAACCATAAATTCAGCCTTGGATTGGTCCATTTTTTCTGATTATATGGCTATATAGACTTAAATAATATTGAATATTCAAATGGACACAGTCAACTAAATCTAGTGTGTATTATGTCACAGGCCTGTTCGCTTTCTATCATAGCTACTCAGACACCGGGGAGGTCACTATATAGTAGTAACTGCCGTAGAAACGAGGAGACCCAGACTCAGCTCTCATTTTGCGGTTCTCTCATGCATTAGCGCATGAACTGTTTATATATTTTGTTGAAGTTACTACCAGATTTTCTAATTTGTACAAATATTTTAGTTCCACATAAGACATTAGAGCTTTGCATTTGTTATGTTGATAACAGACTTTTACAATGTACCACCAAGAAGAATACAACAGGAAACTGAAGTGATAAACCGTGACACTAAGTTAGTTGTAGAATAGTCATGTGATCATGAGAAAAGGTGATTATAAGAGAACATGTCTTGAGGGATTTTTGGACAACAAAAACTAGCAGTGGATTTATTTCATTTATATCTTGCTTGATCAATCCAACTAATTTTTGGAAGGTCATAAACAGCCAGTTCATTCAACCATGTTCTCTGAAACTAGCAAACCACCTATTAGTATTTAAATAATGAGAACCATAATAACATACATAAATATAAGAAGCACACACTTGGGGCTGGGATATGGCCTAGTGGCAGAGTGCTTGCCTCATATAAATGAAGCCCTGGGTTCGATTCCTCAGCACTATATATATGTGTGTGTGTGTGTGTATATATATTTATATATATACACATATATACATTTATGTATGTGTATATATATCTATATATATACACATATATACATATATGTATACACACACACACACACACATATAAAGCCAGAAGTAGCACTGTGCCTCAAGTGGTAGAGTGCTAGCCTTGAGCAAAAAAATAAACAGTCAGGGACAGTGCTCAGGCCCTGAGTTCAAGCCCCAGGACTGGCAAAAAAAAAAAAAAAATAGAAGCATGCACTTTAACAAAAATAATTCAAGTGGCAACAAGGCAAAAAATCTTTTTGATAAATTCAATAGACTGATTTTAAAGTCACTTTTGACTGCCCTTTTTCATTTCAGTGAAATGCTTTAAAAATGAAGCATGTGGTCTGGGAATGGGGCAAAGTGGCACAGCACTTGCCTAATAGATTTGAGGCTCAGGGTTTGATTCCCAGCACAGGAAAACAAAACAAAATCAGAAAGAAAGTTAAGCATGAATATTAAGTATTTATCTCTTCTAAAAGAATTATCTCTCATGTTTGAAAATAATGTCACTAAATTCTATTTCTAGCAATTTTTGAAAGAACCTAACAGCAATGACAAGCACATATTTGAAATGAATTCTAAAACAGCTGGAAGACTTATTTTAGGATTGCTGATGGAAAAGTAAAGCAACTGTGCCAATAACAGCAGAGCAGCCAACATGACTGTCAACTTCTTGACCTGAATTGTCATCGTATTTCCTTCCATGTCCAAGCCAGAATCAATTTGCACAATACAAAAGACACTAACTAAAGCACTTTGTATGAGTGCAGCTCAACACATGGCTTCATCTGAATTCAGTGAGCACAATCTCCAGCCTAGCCCTTCCTTTATTTAAAAAAGGAGGTCAGCAGGTGCAATAGGGTGGAATTGTATACTTTCTCAGGGCAATACTCAATGAAGGGATAATAGCCTTATCTCTGATGGTCTTCTGGGACACAGGCCAATACTAAATAGATCCTGTACTAAAAAGATTAAAGGAAAAAGATCTTCACAATGCATTAGTAGCAACAATCCTCAGAAACTTTTCATACACAAGGCTTTCTGCTCAAAGAATTGATGGGCAGAAGAGGCACTAATAAAAAACACTAAACTAACACTATCATGGCAGTCTTTTCACTGTTGTTTTTCTTCTCACATTTATTAGTGAATGCATTTTCAGTGGACATTTTAAAAGTAGCATCTTTTTTTAAAACGGTGTTAGAATAAACAATACTGAGCACAGGTATTTGGACATAAAAAAGAGTAAGGTTTTCAGTTTTCCTTCAAACACAAAAGTATGTAAAAACCATATTTGAGTAATGAAAAGTCAAAAAACAAAAACAAAAGCTTATCTAAAGCACACCAGAGGCAGTCCAGGCAATTCAGCCAATGTTATTCAAAGGCTATCAAAATGAGCAATCTTAGGAACCTAAGTTGGGTATACAAACATTTATCACAGTAAATGGTTGTTACAGAACCCAGAATGTTTAACTACTACAATTTTTCAAATGTCCTATAATATTTAATTATTTATTCTTTAGCTCAGTATCAGTTATATGAACTACCCTAAGAGGTTCATTCCATTGCCACCCTCTAAAAACTATAGTGAAAAGAAAATTAAGTTAGGCTTCTGAGGCCTTGCAGGCAATCACTGGCATATCTACAAATAGAATTATTTACCTCAAGCCACTGTGTTTAAGAGTACAGTTAAGAAATAGTAGGCTTCCATGCAAAAATTACTGGTAAAGCACGTGTTCTACAGTGTTCTAAAACAAACAAACAAACAAAACAAAACCAGAGCTGGGCACCAGTGGCTCACGCCTGTAATCTTAGCTGAGATCTGAGGATCTTATTCAAAGTCAGCCCAGGCAAAAAGGTCTGTGAGATTTTTTGGCCAGTCCTGGGCCTTGGATTCAGGGCCTGAGCACTGTCCCTGGCTTCTCTTTGCTAAAGACTAGCACTCTGCCACTTGAGCCACAGTGCCACTTCTGGCTGTTTTCTATATATGTGGTGCTGGGGAATTGAACCCACAGCTTCATGTATATGAGTCAAGCACTCTTGCCACTAGGCTATGTTCCCAGCCCCCCAAAATCTATTATCTATCTATCTATCTATCTATCTATCTATCTATCTATCTATTTATTTATTTATTGCTTGCCAGTCCTGGTGCTTGGACTCAGGGTCTGAGCACTGTCCTTGACTTCTTTCTGCTGAAGGCTAGCTCTCTGCCACTTGAACCACAGCACCACTTCTGGAGCTGAGGAATCGAACCCAGGGCTTCATGTATACAAGGCAAGCACTCTTGCCACTAGGCCATATTCCCAGCTCTGTCTGTGAGATTTTTATCTCCAGTTAACCAGCAAAAAGCCAGAAGTGGAGGTGTGGCTCAAATGGTATGGTAGACTGCTTGCCTTGAGCAACAAAGCTCAGGAAGAGTGTCCAGACCCTGAGTTCAAGCCACCCAGGGCTAGCACAAAAGACAAAGAAAAAAAAAAGAGAAAATAATAGAACAGAATATTTGAAGAAAAAGCATCAACAACATCAAAAAAGGATACAACTATTTGCCATTTAGCTCTTTTATAAAATATGGTATTTTTTGCATTTGTTTAATTGATTATTCTTAGTGTGCTTTGAGAATCGGGTTCTTCTGCTATTCTGAGTCCCAATCTCCTAGTACACAGGTATACCCAGAAGCTTTCTGCTGAATAAAAGAACTGTTGTTAATCTCTGATGTTTTAGTATTACATGATATACAACATCCTTTCATACACTTCTCATGAAGAGTGAAATACACGGTCTCAAAGAGTATTTGTCAATCTTGTATCACATGATATTCTTGGTTGGTTACACAGGGCTGTCCTGCTCATTGCAGGGCAGTCTAGAAGCCTCTACCCTCTAGGTTCTAGGAGTTTCTCCCTAAACTTGGTTATGGCAATCAAAAGGTCTTGAGATATTGACAAATACTCGTATAGGCAAGCAAAAGCACATGTAGTTGTATATCAGTGGACCAAAACACCAAATAACTTGAAGTAAAAATACAAAACAGGCGGTCTGTTGAAAGCTATTCTCTTTTTTTGCCTTAAAATTGTATTCATTTACCATCAAATGAGATTTGTATGATGCATTAAAAGTAAGTGGAAATAGACTCTTCAAAATATGATTTTAGAAACCTATAATGAGCAGAACAAATGTCTCAATGCAAAACAGTTTTTCTCCATGAAAAACAAATTGTATTGCCTTGTGAAGCACAATGACTTTAACTTTTTTTCTCTAGTTAGGAAACTGTTGTACCTTTATGTTCTGGAAGAAAGACACTTTTAATTTGAATTTCTAGCAATGCATGAAAAGTATGGTCATATTTGCAATTTCTGCAAAGTACCTATTGAAAGAAATTTGCCACCCAAACACCAGTAGCATATATTAGGTACACAATTAAATTTTGTTAAGTGAATTAACGTAAACTATAGGTGAGATCTGTATTAAGTAATGTGGAAGACACAGAGAAATCTGAGTCTACTGCAAGCTTCTTAACAGGAAGAACTGTACTTGTATCTATGGTGCATCTATTGATATTGACTCTTAACAACCAGATAATGATAATCAAAAGGCACATTAGTATTCATGAGCAGTAATTTTTTACCAGGATGGGTCACATAATTTGTCAAAACTTTAAATGGCAAAACAATAATCATTAAGAAAGCACCAAGATGTACAGCTTTACTCATGATGTGGCCATGATCCAAACGGTAGATCATAAACCTCTCAGAATTATGCAAAATATAGCGCACTAAAGAAGCACTTCTAAATGGCAGTACTTTTTCACATGCCATAAATGGGATGCAAGCAAGATTCTGGCCACAGTTCACCATCATATTAGGGAAGACAAAAAATATACATATATACAATAAAAGAATTTGGCAGGAGTAATAGAAAATAATAAAAATGACATGTTAAGTATTACCCCTTCCAAACACATGTAGCTAGCCTGTAATGTACAGGTGAGGCACATTTCTAAACTGCTGATTAGAATTTAGATAACAAAATGATATGCAAAACACCTGGCATTGAGTAGGCACCAATGAAAGGCATGCTGAGGTCAAACCTAGGGCTTATGTTACCTGCTGATATTCAGATGACCTTGCTCAACCCTGGGGAGTAGAATGAAATAACGGGATAGAATTAGTTCCTGGGATTAGAAAGGAGAACTATCTGAGCAGGCAGTCTTCTCTTCCTTTGCCACCTGTCTCGGTGTGTTTGTGTTGGGATGGAAATGTCACCTAAAGTTAGCATTAGCTTCAGAAGAAGTGGGACTCATCCCCTCCCCGTCATTGTATGCATTTCTTGTGTTTTCAAAAACAATGATAATAAAGCAGAAAAAAAACTGGTCATAGAAAACTTAGAGGGAAGGATGGCAGCAGGAGGATAGAATTCATGTCCTGCTGAAAATAAGAACTCCTAGGGGCGCTCTCACCAGATCGGTTCAATTTTCTCTGTGGAGCATAAGGTTAGGGAAGAGAACGAACAAGAGGGCTTGGGAGAAGATGCATAAGGGAGAGCAATGAACCAGATGAATTATTTAGAGGTGAATAAATAGAACTGATTTCACAGCAATTCTAGTGAGAATGAAGCTAAACAGTTTACCTGTCTGGAAGCTCACATGGATACAGAACTGAAGACAAAGTTTGATGAGAATGAGAAATTATTAAGTGGCAATATGATGGGTAGAGAAAGGCAGCCCATCATTCTTTCAAAAAGGAAACCACATGGATGTCTAGTACTGAGCTCATACATTAGGGTGCAGATATGGAGAGATGAACAGAGTAGATGCTTGCCCCCAGGAAATTTATACATGACTGTAAAAAGATGATAACTAAGAGCGGAAAATAAGTTTGGACTGAGTCTGTGTATTTGGTAACTTTAACTTTTTTGAGCATCATTTTAAAATTACCTTCTTTGTTACTCTTTTATTATGATTTTCATGTCATAGATTAATTATGAACCGTAAGAATCAAATGAACCTTTATATACCTACCACCTTACGCACATATTAGATTGTATGCTTTTATATTCATCTAAATTCTCCTGCCTGCCTTCAAAGCTCTTCGTAAGGCAACATATTTACAAGCTAATCTAATTTCCACGTATTTCCTCCAAACTCTCTATTCTAGTCAGACATATTTGCCAAGGGTTCTCTACAAACTCTTAAGTTTCCAAGAAAGAACCCCTCCCTTTTCTGTCTAAAAGAAACAAAGATTCCAGAGAATATTTTATTTCCCTAATAAATGTATTTCACATAAACATTGCTATAGAACCAAAGAGTTTTCCCCTATAAAACTTAAGGTAATAAAAGTCTATGTAAATAGATGATTCTAAGTGCTAAAAAATACTTCCAAATGTCCTGCAAGCTTAAAATTCTTTGAAAATAATTCGTATTATCTCTTCATTCTGGTAAGAAACATGTTATTTTACCCTGTCCTTTAAAATTTAGAATCAGTATTTGAAAAGTTGCTCCATCATCCAAGATCCTCTGCTTTCAAGAACACTTTTTAAGGGCTGGGGATATAGCCTAGTGGCAAGAGTGCCTGCCTCGGATACACGAGGCCCTGGGTTCGATTCCCCAGCACCACATATACAGAAAACGGCCAGAAGCGGCGCTGTGGCTCAAGTGGCAGAGTGCTAGCCTTGAGCGGGAAGAAGCCAAGGACAGTGCTCAGGCCCTGAGTCCAAGGCCCAGGACTGGCCAAAAAAAAAAAGTACACTTTTTAAAATGTTAAGATAAAATACACATGACTGTCTATCTTATTTGTAAGTGTTCAGCAATATTAAGTACACTCACACTGTTGTAGACAGTCACTACCTTCCATCTCCAGAACTCTTCATCTTACAAAACTGTAACTCTACCCATTGAACAATAACTCCTTACTTACTCTTCTAATTTCCCCTTCCTACTCCCATTCAACTTTCTATCCCTATGAATTTGACTCCTCAATGTATTTCACATATGTGCAACTTTAAAGGTTTGTCTTTTTGTAAATAGTTTATGTTGCTTAGTCCAATGCCCTCAAGATTCATTCAAGTTGTAGTAGGTTACTGAGATTCATTCTATTGTTTAGGTAGATAATATATTTTTACAGTATGTATATATTACATTATCTTTTTATTTATTTATTTATTTATTTTGGTCAGTCGTGTGGCTTCAACTCAGGGCCTGGGCACTGTCCAGAGCTCTTTTTGCTCAAGGCTAGTGCTATACCACTTTGAGGCACAGTGCCACTTCTGGTTTTTGAGTGATTAATTGAAGTAAGAGTTTCACGGGGATTTCAATTGCCAGACTGGCTTCAAACCGCAATCTTCAGATCTCAGCCTCCTCAGTAGCTAGGATTTCAGGTGTGAGCCATTGGCACACAGCTACATTATCTTTATTAATCTGCCCACAGACATTTATGTTGCATTTGCCAGCTAGTTGTAAATAATGCTGAAGTGAACATGGGTGTGCAACTTCAGATTCTATCTTCAATTCTTTTGTATGTACTCATAGAAATGGGATTGTTGGATCATATGTCAGTTTTCTTTTCTTTCTTTTTTTTTTTTCCGGTGTGCTGGGAACAGGGCTTAAACTCAGGGCCTTGGGTTCTCTATTGGCTTTCATATTTGTGGCTGGTTCTCTACCACCTGAACCATGTCCCAGTATCACACTTTGTTAATTGGAGATGGAGTCACATGGACTTTTCTGCCTCCACTGACTTCAGTGATCCTCAGCCTCCTGCATAGCTAGGATGACAGGTGAGGCAGCCAAAAATATTAAACAAAATAGTTTAACTTTTAAGGGAACATTCATACTGTTTTCCATAAATAGATACACTCTTTTACATTCCTATAACAATGGGTTGGGTTTCCAGTTTCTCTACAGCCTCACCACCACTTTGTGCTTTTTCTTTTTCAATGGTGGGGCATCCTAGGCTCTGAATGTTAACACCATGACAAATAATGATTTGCATTTTTTTCTAAGTCCATTGGTTGATTTTTTCACTCTGTTGATTTTGTCCTTGAGTGAAGGAAAAGGTTTTTTTTATGATACAACTAAAAATGTTTTATTTTTGGTGTCATTTGACTCCAGTCAAGAAATCATTGTAAAATCTAACCCTATGAAGCTTTTCTGTGTTGTTTCCTGAGTTTAACAGCATTAGCTCCTAGGTACAGGCTTTTTCATGCACTTATAATCATTCTGCTTTATAGATTTAAAAATTTCCCCACCTATTCCTGAATCTTCTCTTCAAGAGACTCCTCACTGAAATTAATAAGATCTATATATTTGAGATCAAAGATTCTCTGTATTTCCCAGCAGAAATATAACTTTAACATTGGACATAGATAAGTAAAGATTTATCTGCTCCTTTCAAGTCACTGTGTACTTAAAATGATAATAAGGATAAGTTATGAAACCTAAAAGGTAGGCATGCTGTGTAAAAAGAGGACAAAGAATATTACTACTGGAATTACATCTTACCAGGTCCAGTTTTAAGTCACCAATCCACAGAATCACATAGATTCTTTTGAGAAACTCAAATATTCCAACTTAGGTTTGCTTCTAAAAAGATATTTAGTTAGGCCTTTACACCAAAAGCTTCCTCTCCATTTGGAATTTAACAGCTTTTCTATTTGCTTTTTAAAGTTATTTCTTGCTCCAGGATCTATTATTATGCTTCTATTCCTCCCTCCACCCCCAAAATATGATCATGCTCTGTAGCCCAATGTAGCCAAGAACTGATGATCTTTCTTCTTCAGCTTTTAGAGGGCTTGGATCACAGTCTTGCACCATCACAACTCAGCTAACACTACATATCCTGATGCTGTATTCATTTTTTTTCTTATACCTATCTTATTGACTTACTTGGTATACAGCTGACACCAAAGCCTGAGAGTGTTTTTATAGCTGGACACCAATTTAAGAAATCTGTTTTCTGAAATAATGTTTATTGATTAATACCTGTCAATAATACTATTTTTACAAGATATTATGTGAAATAAAAAGCTATAAACGCCACAAGCAGGGACTTCAGTAGATCACATTCAGGCACATTCACTTAGAAAGATTCTGACCTTGAAACAAAGAACAAGAAGGTAGCTGCAACAGAGCTGACAAGGAACTAGCTCTAACCTGGCCCTCCAGATCATGTAAACTCTTTTTATTTATCACTACTGATAATTTCTCAGCAACAAATTAATGTTGACTGAAAACTCAGGGAACATTCATATGGCAACTATATCTTAAAGGAGATAGAGAGAATAAGGAAGGAAACCCATTGTACAACACTGGTGTAATAGTAGCAGCTAACACCATTTTAAAAAATGCATCTTTTGTCAGATACCGTTATAAGCATGTCTCATATACTGTCTGATGAGAACCATCCTCATGAAGAATATCAGATTCAAACTTTATCCCTTTATTATAGATGGGGGGAAAATTGGACATGGATAGGGCAAACAATTTGCTCAAGGTCTCAGAACTATTGACAACTTTTAGCCTAAACAACTTAGACTCTTTTTATTTTCTTTTGTTTGGTACTGGGGCAGGAACTCAGACATAGAAACAGTCCTTTAGCTTTTTTGCTCAAGACTGTCAGTCTACCATTTGAAGGAAACCTCTACTTCTGGCTTTTTGGGAGCTATTTGGAGATAAGAGTCTCATGGGCTTTCCTGCCCGGGCTGGCTTTGAACTACGACCTTCAAATCTCAGCCTCCTCTGTAGCTTGGATTATAGGTGTGAGCCATCAGTGCTCAGTGATCACAGCCTATATTCTTAACCATTCAACGAAACCACCTACCAGGTATACACATAGAAACACTTCAAAAGAACAACTCATCTCTCCCTATGAAACCTGATGAGATGATAGCTCTGGTATAAAGCTTAGTAAGGGATTTATGTCATTATCATGTGGGAAGAAAAACGCTGAGCAGTAGTCACACCTTTTCCACATGCTCACATGCAACATCTCACTCAATCCTTATAACCTGTGAGAAAGTATTACTTTTATTCACCTTTTTCTTTGATGAGGAAATATAGGTGCAGAAAAACTATACCTATGACACCTTATCAAAGGGCCAGTCAATGCTAGAATCATAACTGAAATCCAGATCTACATGAACCAATGCCCTCTCTCTCTTATGCTGAGGACATGGAGTGATGCTCCTAGTTCTGTTTTCAGACCAGTATCCTATCTGAAGGACTAGGCCCATGCTGGTGTGTGCAGTTGTTCCTGGGCTGCTTTCTACATCCAGCTAGACCTTATACCTGGTGGATATTCCTAGAAATCAGAATTAGTCTTGCATTTGGGCAAGACAGAGGCAGGCCTGGGGTGTCCTAAACATAAAATATAAAACCTCAAAGAAGTTCCAAAGAATAGGCATGGGGTACCATCCGCATTAAGGCCCTCCACAGAGTACCTCAAAATTTTATTCTGAAGAGAAGCTGAGGCAAAACATGTAAATCTCAAGATAATAGTCAGACATAAGAATCTCAAAAGATCAGGGCTAGACTTCAGGAAACTGTCTCTGCCCATTTTCTTGGTTAATTCTAATACACTGAACTTCAGAGTTTCTCAACACTACTCTTAGATAAACAGTCATACCATAATAGTAATTTTAGAAAGACGAACCCAAAATTATAAATAACCAATACACTGAAAACAACTGATGATAGAACTTTTATTCTACTTTGGTATATTTTCCCCAAACTTAAAAATTTCCTGTAACACACACACACGTGCGCGCACGCGCACACAGACAAATACAACATCCTTAAAACACTTTTAATTAACACTTGGCAAAAGGGGGACAAAAAAACACATTTCATATAGCATAGACTAGTAATTCACACATATTCAACAGTACAACTAGATGTAGTGGCACATATCTGAAATCCCAATAATTCAGGAGGCTGAGGTAAGAAGACAAAGAATTTAAGGCTAGTGTGGGCTCCAAAGAAAGACCTTGTTTCAAAACAAAAAGAAAACAAACAAAAATATTCAATAGGATATTTTTAAATCATCTGACATACTTGTTAAAAAAAAAATGGTGAATTTCCAAAGCCCAAAGACCTACTGAGTCAAACTTCCCTGGAGGGATGCAGAAATCCATCCACTTTCTTTTCTTTTGCTCTTTGAGTAAAAGTGCAAAATAATTTTTTGTTGTTGTTTCCCATCCTGGGGGCTGAACTGAGTGCTCTCTTGAGCTTTTTTGGCGGAAGGCCACAGCTTTACCACTTGAGACAAATCTCTACTTCCTGATTCTTGGTAATAATTAAACATGACAGTCTTATAGACTTTCTTGAGTTCAGGCAGGCCTTGGACCACAACTCTCATATCTTAGCCTCCCAAGTAACTAGGATTACAGGTGTGAGCAACAGGTGCCTGGCAGTATTTGTTTTTCCTCTTTGAGATGAAATACTGGCATGCTGCAAAGGCTGCCCTTGACCTCATGCTCAAATGATCCTCCTGCCTCAGCTTCCTGAGTGGCTGGGACAACGAATGCATAGCACTATGTCTATAGAATCCAGAGTTTTAACAAACTCCCTAGGTTGATTCTAGTATTTTTTAAATTAGGAAATATAAAATTACTTCTTTTTAAAGTTGTTTGATGACATAGTCAATACTATGATGAATTTATGCTGGAATACATGGAGATAATAATTAACAGTGAGAATTGTTGAGTGTAGATCCAAATGGCCTAAAATCTCACCATTTATCTCTGCAAACTTCTGGACATCACTCAAGGTTTTCAATTCTTGTCTTGGACATGCTGCTACACAGAGTGCTACAGACTTGATCTTCCGGTTTATCAAGTCCAGATTACATGGATCCAAAAAGAACACATACCTAAAGCACGGAGAGAAAAACTGAGATATTATTTGGCAAAACACATTCTGATTCACCGTATATTTGATTAAACCTAGAAGCAAAGAGCATCTGCTCTGTATGCCTTCACGATAAATACTTGATAAATCTAATCAGATGTGAACATGTAGAAAATAACTACTTGTA
The DNA here is from genome assembly GCF_023159225.1 of Perognathus longimembris pacificus. NCBI lineage: Eukaryota > Metazoa > Chordata > Mammalia > Rodentia > Heteromyidae > Perognathus > Perognathus longimembris. The sequence goes on along the minus strand of NC_063161.1, from coordinate 138,343,084 downwards.
AATATTAGAAGTGGTAGTGGGGTATTGAAGGACTCAATATTTTCATAATCAACCTTTCTAATATTTACATTTTTATAATATGCACAGACATGTTTTATCATGAGAAATGGTCTTTTCTAGTTTTATTGTTTTGTTAAAATTGTACCAAAAATTACTGGAATATCTGAAACTGTTACAGTTTCTATATAAATTATATACTACAGTTATATGAATGTATAATTAAAATGAACATGTAAATATAACATATGTATATTAATTAATTGTATGGAAGTGAATATATAAAGTTGAATGACAGGTATAAAAATATAGCTACACTTCAGTCATTTCTGGGTACTGAAATAAATTTATTTTCTTTTTGGAATTGCCACTTTCTAGGAAAACATGAAGATTATTTCTGAATCACAATTACTGAAACAAAAAACCACTTATCAAAAAGATCGGTAACAGATATACAAAGTAACCTCTAAATCTTAAATTATCCCCTCTGTATCTTTATATTTTTAAAGAGCAGAGACTAACTAGAAATCACCTGTATAAAAGAGAGTTTCAGCATGGTAAGCTTGAAGAGATGACAACAGTTGCAGATGCTATCATAAGCTCAACAAGAAAGTGAATGCTGAACACTCCAAGATGAGGTAACTAAGTATAATACTTAAAGAAGGAAGTGAGAGGGGGAAGAAAAACACTACACAAGTCAAGGACCTCAACCCTGGTTCCAGGGTAACTTTTACACACTCATAAACCTGTTAGCACCACTTTCCACAATATAACCCAAATCTGCATCAGGAAATAGAAGCAAATACAAGAATTTTGTGGGAGAAAAACATAAAAGGCAAAAAATAAAGTTAATACATGTGCTGGAAAAGACATGATATAAGGATACAAGAAAAATCAAGAAGTAGAGAAGAGGGTGGGAAGGGCACCAGAGATGCCTTTGCAGATGAAGTAGTAACACAGTGGTAAGGAGACCAAGAATGCAAAGGGCAGGTATAAGCTGGAATACAAGTTACCCCATTGCCCCAGAAAACATTTTTTTTTTTTTTGTAAATCGCAAACAATTAATGTTCTACACAGATAAAATGAAGAAGTCAGGCAAAAAGCTGTCACTTAGGGGCTGGGAATGTGGCTCAGTGGTAGAGTGCTTTTGCTTTGCATGCATGAAGCCCTGGGTTTGATTCCTCAGTACCACGTATACAGAAAAAGCCAGACGTGGTGCTGTGGCTCAATTGGTAGAGTGCTAGTGTTGAGCAAAAGTAGCTCAGGGACAATGCTCAGGCTCTTAGTTCAAGCCCTAGGACAGGCCAAAAAAAAAACGCGGTGACTTGAATGAGGACAGTTTCCAAGGCTGATAACACGAGGTAGTATGGACAGGGAAGATAGTTTCTGGCAATCTTTGGATGATGGAAGCAATCAGTCCTTTATTCCCCTCCAGCTGTCCTGGAACCCAGTGCAATGAACTGCACAAAACCAGATTTGGACAGGGAACAGTTAGTTCCTTGAGGAGGATGTCTAATACTACCAACGAATATAATAGTAATCAACATTTATTAACTATTTTCTAGGTACCAGGCACTAAACTGAATTTCCACAGATATTACTCATTTAAGCCTCACAATTAATGTGGTATATTTCTTTTTCTTTTGCTTTAACACTTTATTTGCAAATAGGCTTTTTTAAAAGTGTAAAAGTTTAACATCTTACATAAAATGTTTTTGCATATAAACATCTAGGAAATTACAAACGTGTGTATACATACACACATACATACATATATAGTGTGTTGATCATATGTGTGTATTTACATATTATCAGTAGCTGGAATATCTTAAAACTCATCCTCAGAGCTCACTGTTCCCTTTTTTTTTTTTTTTTTTTTTTTTTTGGCCAGTCCTGGGCCTTGGACTCAGGGCCTGAGCACTGTCCCTGGCTTCTTCCCGCTCAAGGCTAGCACTCTGCCACTTGAGCCACAGCGCCGCTTCTGGACGTTTTCTGTATATGTGGTGCTGGGGAATCGAACCTAGGGCCTCGTGTATCTGAGGCAGGCACTCTTGCCACTAGGCTATATCCCCAGCCCTCACTGTTCCCTTTTTGATTTTAGCCTATATCTTTCTGACATCACTGTTGAAGGTCAAAACGCTCACCACCCAGATTCCAAAAGCCTCTCACCCTTCAAATCTGTTCTCCACAAGACCCATACGTCATCCTCTTCTAACCTCTAAGCTTTATCCATCCCTTCCAGAGCTTTTCAGCGATCCCTTCTTCCTCTGCAATTTCACCTTCATATGTGCTGGACACCAAAGTACTGACCGCCTCACCCTTCAAATCACACAGGTTTCAATGTGGTATATTTTTGCATAAGGTGGGAAGTGGGTAGAGGAACTGGGTTGGAGAAGGAGAGCTGAGAAATATGGAGAAATCACATGGAAGTAGAAAAACAGGCTTGGGAAAAAGAAAGAAAGCCAGAGGTTTTAAGAGCTTTGTAGTTGGTCCTAGACTGGATCAATGACAACCTTTTGGAAGTAGATGCATTTTTCTAACTGTCTGGAAGGCTTCTGCCTTCTCTAATACCCAAAGCTCCCCCACTGTATTTATCATATGCCTTAAGACACATCCTATGATTTTACTAGTGATTTGTCAGCAACTTAAACCATGCTTTAGTCAGATCAACCTCATTAGATGCCATATCTCTTTGAGACAACATCTGGTTAGCCACAAACTTGAAATCCTCCTGTTCAGCCTCCCAAGCAGTGGAGATTACAGACGTGTATCACTGATCCTGGCTTCTAGGTCTCTATCTTGGTCTTTCTCTGATTTGGGGGAATATATGTATCATTCTTAGGCTCAATTTTCTTATGTATCAAACTGCATACCACTTATTTTTATATTTTACCATAAAGTTATGGATGAGGAGTACACAAAGCACTTAACACAATATACTCAGTGATTCATATCATTACATGATTTGTCTAAAAATTTCACATTTGATAATAAGGCACTAAACTTATGGATATAGGAATAAAAAATAATACTTGGACTAATACTTGGTTTTCCTTTGGAAGGAACGATGTGCATAGAAGTGTTTACAACTGTTAGGTGATTAGTCTTGATAAAACGAGGTAGCCTCCAGAAGAGATCCATCAAAGGGAAAATAGGGTGAGAAGAATTCCACTATGACTATTTGCACAAGAAATGGACTCTGAGCACTGTTAAAGCTTGATTTTGGAAAATCCCTAAGCAATAAAACCAAGGTACATTTTTCAATATTTTTGAAAATTTATGCTCACAAACATACAAGCATAGGTTTACACTCCGTATTTTTCCTCCAACCACAATGTAAGACACTAGATTCAGTTCCCTCCACACACAGTCACAGATGTGTGTAGTCTAGAGTCACATCTGTAGCTCTGTTGACCCTTACTAGATAATCAGGTATTGGGTCCTCTCACACTCTGTTCAGTCCTCATAATAAATCTTAATATAGAGAACATTCCCACTGTACAGACAAGAAAACTGAGGCCTCCTATAGAAATAATCACTGGTCTACAAGAGCTAGAATGTGTCAAAAAATGAATTCAAACATAGTCTTTCTAAGTTTCAGTACCATTTCCATTCTGCTTTATTCTTAAACTATTTCGTACAAATACTATTAGTAATTTTGACTATTCATTTATTAAGTTTGCATTTTCTCCTTTGAGTATTTTGAAGTTCACCTAATCTATGGCAACCTGAGTAAATAATTATGTGATCACTATGGTTAAATACTTGAACACTTACAGATATCAAAGTTATAGTACTTGTCTTTTAATTTAAAAATGCCTAAGACAAATAAATAAATCTTTATACTAGTTTCAGTTCCCAAAATATAATAATTATATGTCCTGACAACAAAATAGATAATTCTTAAATAAACATGGCATTGGTAGGCTAGATTACTGTCCTTTCTCTTACTGGTAGTTTCTGTTACCTATGGTAAACTGAGGCCCAAAAATAGTCAATGAAAAACTCCACATACAAATAATTCATACAACTAAAATACGTTATTATAGCACAGTATCACAATTTTTCTATTTTATTATCATTTGCTGATAATCTGTTACTTGCTGTATGTAAGTACATATGTATGTATGTATGTATGTATGTATGTACGTATGTGCTAGTCCTTGGGCTTGAACTCAAGGCCATCTCTCACTTAGCTAGCGTTCTAGCACTTGACCAAGAGCTCTGCTTCCAGCTTTTGGCTGGTTAAGTGGAGATAAGAATCTCATAAGGGAGGGGTGTTAGGAAGAGAAAAAATGGGAGAAAATGAGGAAGGGGTTAACACTGTTAAAAAAAATGTACTTTTTACCATATACATGTAACTGTAAACCCTCTGTACACAAACATTTTTGCCTGGGCTGTTCTCAAACTACAATCCTGAGATCTCAGCCTCTTGAGTAGCTAGGATTACAAGTGTGAGCCACTGGCAGTACCCAACTTGCCTATTTATACAGTTCACCACAGGTATGTATACCTAGGAAAAAAACAGATATAGACAGTTCAGTACTGTCTGCTGCTCCGGGCATGTACACAGGTCCTAGGATGTAGCCTGAAGACAAGAGAGTGATGCTGTATTGTAACTGAAGATTGAGTGTTTCTCAACCTGAGGATGAAGAGAAAAGGGTAAAAAACCACAGAACAGTTTAGGAAGGCATCTCAGCACTCCTCCAACCCCAGGCAAATGGTGATGACAGGAAGGGGACATATGAATTTTGCAAAAGCTTTCCTGGCAACTCTGATTATACACTCTGGATTCTGAGTCCCATCCTTCCAAGAGAGAACCAATGTCATAAATAATCCATATCTAACTTAGAAGCAAGTTTTGCATTGCTGTCCTCAGTGGAACTTTTCCCAGACCTATTAATAACTTGGAAACAGCTTTGTTTAAGTTTCACATCCTTTAGAAGAACTAGAATGAATAAAATACCAAAAGTGGGAATGAAAAAAGGATGAGAAGCCGTGGAAGAAAAATAGCCCAGAAACTGAACAGTTAGACACCTGCAGGCATTGGCACATACAACATGCTCACAGCATGATCACACAATACAGAGAACACATTTGCAAAAGGAATTGCAAAACACTCTGTGCAAGCTTTGAACTTAAAATTGAGATGAGAATGGGAGCAAAATGCTTAAGGCACACTGCAAAACAAGCACTACAGAGGCCAGCAAGTAGGGCATGCAAATACATCTTATAATTGAGTACTTCAGGAAAATAAAAATAAAAGAAAAATTCTAATTTGAAAGTTTTGAAACACAATAATAAATTATGTACATGAGGCAGGAAATGAAGGAGGTCTAAGGAAACCATTCTGTCCACACAGTAAACAAGAGGACACCAAAGAGGAAAACAGGACAATGAGATAAGACAGAAGGGGCATGGGCTACAAAAAGAGGTGACTTTAAAAGCTGTGCTAGGAGAAGATGAAACTAAATTACATAATGCCTGAGTTGGGTTGAAGCTTGTTTAAACCTCCATACTTTCTTTATCAATGATAGAAGGGGAGAAAAATAAGATTTACCAAGAATTTACTTCAGGTTCCTAAGCATCTTGGGCTCTGTCCTCTCAATATTCTGGTTTGAGTAATGGGAATTAATTTAGAAGCTGGGTAACTAGCCTAATTTGAACCCTATGGTGACTAACTCTCAAGGGTTACTCCTTCCAATTTGAATGGGAAAGTGAGAGATAGGCAATGGAGGATAGTGACAGGTTAATGGTCTGCTGATTAACTCCCAGAGCAGATAGGGCCCTTCCCTGGAGGTGCGACAGTGCCATCCTCTTTGTGGAATCACACTTGAGTGATGAGGACTAAACAAGATGATAGGACAAAAACATTTCATTCATTTAACAAAGATTTACCCCGGGAGTAAAATACTACAAATACAAATCCATGAAACACCGTTTTTGAATGCACATTATTTCCTGATTACAAAACAAGAGGCAAAACCACGAGCCAGTGCAAAACCACGTGATTCCCAGCAAGGTGGGGACAGCAGTGGAAATTATGTGGCTCCCCGGAAGCATTAAGAGGAGGAGGTGGTATGAAATTGAGTAGAAATTTTCCAGACAGATGGGGAAGAGAGCACGCTAGGCAGAGGAAACTGCATGCCTAAAAGCACAGAGGCATGAAAGAGCATATTTAAGGGACTGCAAATAATCTGATAAGGTTGACGATAGGATGCCACATCAAAGAGCTATGCACCAAAAAGCAGCCAGGATAGAAGAGGTAGCCATCCTCAGAATCCAGAGGATTGTGCACTCTACTCCATTAGACAACGTGCACTCCAACAGCCATAGCACAGTGATGCCCTGGTATATAACCAGCCTCTTGGGTTGAAGGCCAGGGGGAATGGCTGGGGCACAGCGGCACTGCTCAAGAGTTGAGCCTTTGCCATTAAATTGCCTCCCGCTGCCATGGCAACTCTCTGCGGCAAGGCTTTTTGGAGCAAGAGGTGGCAAGCAGATACTAGGTCTGTTGGCCGCCTCCTGCCGAATTTGGCTTCTCTCCTCTCTAATCAGGATGGAAGCACCGCAACACTAAAGCAGGAAAGCTGGCTTAAAAAAAAAAAAATCCCTCCATTGCCTTCTGCTTTAGTGATGCCTGACATGTGTCTTCCCCAGAGGGAAATGAAAATGGACTGATCATTTTTCCAATTATTACTTCGTATCAATTTACAATTTATAGACCCGTTCTACAGAGTGTGCTTCTGTTAGTGAATCACCAGAAGGGAAAATATGATGGCATAGCAGAGGCTTCTGCTATTACTAAGTATAGACTACTGAGAGTCTTGAGATCTATACCCACAGTGGAGTTCTGCCTAAGGGTGGTCCCTTATTTCCGTAGTGTGTTGGGGTGGGAGATGGGCAGGCCGTTGCCAGCAAAGCAAGCCCAGTCATCTCGTCCAGGATGGGACCCAGATGCCCCCAAGAAAAGCTATCATGGAGCCGGCACACCAAAGTGGCTCAAACCCAAACTAATCCACTCCAATCAATCATAATATATAATTAACTAAAACTTCATTGACACCACCTTTCTGGACCAAAGCTAAGGATGGAGACAGAGAAACAACACGAGAGTGGCAATTTGTCTACAATACTAGACCTCTGATGGAATGATGGATGGTGTCACCCCCTATATTGCATGGATAAGGTTTGGATGTTTCCTCAAAAACTCATGTTGAAATCTGTAACTGTGACAGTCTCAGGAGGTGGGAACTTCAGGAGTTGAGTAGGTATGGCCCTCGTGAAAGGACTAATGCTATTATCAGGAGATGGTTAGTTGCTGCAGAAGGGGGGTCCGATTGGAAAGGATAAATTTGAGGTTCTTGCATGTACATACATGCTTATTCTCATTCCCCTCTCCAACTGCCTGCTATGTTATTAAACATCAAGAAGGCCTTCACCAGATACTGCCCTTCCAGGTTGGACTGTTCATTTTCTACAATGATGAGCCACATAAACTTCTATTGATAATTTACCCAGTTTTAGGTACTCTATGAAAGCAGCTGAAAAATCAAAGTATTACAAACTAGAGAACAAAGGAAGGACTAAGGTAAGCTGTAGGAAAGCCCACATATAAGGCTGATGACAGCAAGGCACCACACCCTCACAGCCTTCCCAACCTAATGACTGTGAGAAATAAAACCCAGGGACAAGTTTCACCAATCCCCAAAGAAGCAACTGAATCCTGTCCAGCACTGTGGCCCTGCTCTGTCCGCACTTCTGTGGCCCTTGAGTTAAGAGAAACTTTCAAAGTCCTTCTCTGGTAATTGATATCTCTAGGTGCTGAAACAATCTTATACTGTGGAGGATACACAGGGATCAAATTAAGGCAAGTAATACTCAGAGAATATTTTCTTGTCCCACTTCATCTCCTCCTAGCCTTCCTTTAGTTCCCCTTTTTATTCCTTAACCAATTGGATGTACACCTTAAGGCTTTTCCACTATCTGCTTGGAACTCCCTTCTTCTAGATAGTAAGGTAGCACTCTCTCTTTTTTTATGTCTTTATTCAAAATTCTCCTCTCAGCAAAGACTTGCCAGACAATCATGTCGAAAATCACAGCTGTCTATTTGGACACACACTTTTTTCTATCTTTACTGCTTCATTTGCCCTCATGATTTTCATCCATGCCCCGTGTATTTTCCTTATTTATCTTCTTAATATCTGTCTCTACCAGTAAAAGATTAACTCCAGGAGGGCAACAATATTTAGTGATTTAATTCATCACTATATCCTTACTGACTGGAACAAGGAAGGAGCTCCATAAATATTTATTGAATTAATAAATAGATGGTAATTGCCAAGTGCAACTGACTGAGGAAGGTTGGGAAGAAGATATTTCAGGTAGACAGAAATAGGCTCATTTATTCAACAGAAATTTATTAAACATCTCCTCGGCTAGATGCAGGGCTAAGTACTAGACGTATGACAACAATAAATAAGAAGATACAAACTACTATCTCCCTCCCCAGGATTCCCATTTCAGAGGTAGAGAGATGGTTATAAACTGCAAATGCTGTAGCAGGGAAAGAAAATGCTAGTGGAGGCATCAAATGGGCCTCAAGAACAGAGAATTAGAGTAGATGTCCAGAGATGGGATATCTAAAGTCATGAACTAAAAATGAGTAGTAGCTAGGTAGATAAGGAGGAAAGCATGCGGCAACAGGGAAGGAATGGAACATGCAAAGGCATAAAGGTGAGAGATTATGAGACAGAAACACAATGAAATGGTCAATATGGGCACTGAAAGAAGACAGAGGTAGGTAGCCCAAGAGACAAGCTAGATCTAGATCATGTAGGCCCTAGAAGTGGTAGTCGAGATGTTAGCAAGTTTGGAATTCATCCTGAAGACACTAGGAAGCCAATGGGAATTTACTAGTTGAACATAAGAGAATAAATTGGAGGTGGATAAAAGAGAAAGTAAGGAGACTGGTCAGGAGGATACAGGATTTCTACCAAGAAACGATGACTTGGACAAGGGTGGGAATGGGAATGAAAAGAAGCAGATCTCAAAAGCATTCATGTACAACTAAGAAAACTTGATAGTTGGGGCTGGGAATAGTGGCAAGAGTGCTTGCCTCCTACACATGAAGCTCTGGGTTTGATTCCCCAGCACCACATATATGGAAAACGGCCAGAAGGGGCGCTGCGGCTCAGGTGGCAGAGTGCTAGCCTTGAGCGGGAAGAAGCCAGGGAAGGTGCTCAGGCCTTGAGTCTAAGGCCCAGGACTGGCCAAAAAAAAAAAAAAAAAAAAGAAAAGAAAAGAAAAGAAAACTTGATAGTTGATTATAGATGAAGGAAAAGGGGAAAATTAAACGTGTAAGATGATTTTTAGCAGAAATTCACACCAGCATGCCTAAAGCATTCTGGTTTGTACTCTTGCTCCATTAAAAAAAAAAAGATAGGAATCAAGATGATGTGAGTTCATGGCCAGCTTGAGGTATACAATGACAGTCTGTCTCAAAAACAAAACAAAAGCAGAAAGAGGCAAGGATTCAGGAGTATAAAGAGACAAAGGAAATGTCCAACTTACAGTTTGAGACATTTAATATACTGATATTCAAAAAACCCAAAAAAAGCTTGCAATCAGAAAAGTGTGTGTGTGTGTGTGTGTGTGTGTGTGTGTGTGTGTGTGTGTTGGGAGGGAGGGGACCAATTCTGTTCAGCTACAAAATTCTCCTATTTAGTTACAAAATCTGACCCCTCTGTATACATGTACACAGAAAAAAATTGCTAAAAAGACTCCTTGATCATAAACTGTATTTCTTTACTAAACAGAGACAAGAACATACATGAAACATCTTTTTAAAACATTTCATAAGAGCTACAAACGAGAATTTTTTCATATTTAGTCCAGTTAATTGAAGAATACCTTAAAACCAAGGATACCATCAATAGTTAGGCGTCTTCTCAAAAGTTGATTGTTGACACATTAATAATATGTGTCATAAGCCAATGGCAAGAGACCATTTTATCTCTAGTAAAAAACTAAGACTAATTGTTAATTACTTAATTTCTAAGACAGAATTAACATGCCATAAAGTTCACCTATATAAAATATGAAACTTAATGTGCTTTGATTTGAAAGAGGGTTCTCACTACGTTACACAGGCTCATGTCAAACTCCTGGGTTGAAAAGGATCCTCAGTCTTAGCTTGTCAAGTTCTGGGACCACAGGCCAGTGCCAACTACATGCATCATTAGCCCTAGGCAACTAATGTCTCTCTTTTTTTTCCTAAATAAATTTACCTCTTCTGGACATTTCATTTGCTGATTTTTTCTATTTAGTATATTGCTTCCAACATTTATCACGCTATAACATATATCAGTATTTCCTATACACTGCAATTTGTTCAGTCATCACTTGATGTACACTTGGCTGTTATTCCTTTATGGAGCTACTATGGATAATGCTACTGAAATTCTTGTATGTGTCTTTGTGTGGACAGATATTTTTATTTTGGGGGGTTGACATTAGGAGTGGAATTACTACATAAAATGCTGTGTGTGATATTTTGAGGAAGAGCAAGACTTCTTACCAGAGAATATATACCATTCTATATTCGTATCAGCAAGATATGGGAGCTCTGATTTCTCCATAATCTCATTTGAAAGTGCCTTTTTTATTTTACCTACTTAGGAGATGTGAAAAGGTAACCCATTGTGAGTTGATTTGCATTTTCTTGATGAAAAAGGATGTTGAACATCTTTTTACAGGCCTATTGGTATGTCCAGTCATTCATTTGTCTCCCAGGGATACAGGAAGAATCAATGGGACAAAATATGGGAAGTACTTTATAAATGACATATATGCAAAATTGGTTAAAATAGGCAAGTTTTTTTTAATCTGGATTAATGAAGAGAAGAAGCTTTGATAAGCAAATTTGAAACTTGTTTCAGAATTAAAGGAAAATGAAGAAGATGATAATAAATAATATTTAACTTTACAAAACCAGATATTGAGCTAAGGAGTTTATATCATTGTCACATTTGTTCTTCTAAAAGAGGGTACTAGTGTTAAGCTTATATTACAAATGGAACTTTTCAGGCCAAATAATATTAGTCTCATTTTCAACAGTGCAAAATCTATCTGTCTATCTATCTATCTATCTACCTACCCACCCATCGCTCTATCCATCTATTTCCCCAAATCCCCAGTTGACTGAGAATTTCACCTATCATAGAAAAACTGCACATGCTGTTTTCCTTATATTGATTGCTGTTATCTGTACATGAACGAATAAAATTGTATCATAATTAAACATGCTAATCTTGGTACAATTTAATTTCTCTATTACTCCAAGAATGTATGAACTGTTGTCTCTCAACAAATATAGGTATAATATTCATTTGAAAATATTTACCTCATCTGAAATGAAGTATGTAAAGAGATTTAAAAAGATATAAATGTGGCTTCTTTCATATTATCATTCAACAAAATATATTTTTGCTAAACACTGATTGCACTAAACAGGTTTCATTTTTCTTAGTTTCATATGTATTAAGACACAACTGATTTTTCTATCTTGTTTCTATCACTGGTATTGTTCAGGTAGTATTGTTACTGTCCCTTTTGGCCTAGAATGGAGAAATTCCTTTTGATTCCCTCTAGAGACATCTATGGCCATACCACCCTGAACGTGCCCGGTCTCGTCTAGAGCCCATAATTGTTCACTGAACAATGACAGTGATAGTAATATAATCTTTACTCAACTAGGAACCCATCACTCCCACACTTTTATTTGGCCAGTACATTAACTGCCAACATTTCATTATCAGAAGATTAACAGGTCATTGCCCTTCCCCCACTCTTCTACCTCCCAAAAATCTGTTGGGGCTTTCTTAAAAAATTAGCATCCATAGGTTCCTCTACCTACATCAAACATTAGCTAGAATCAAGAGACAACTGTCTTTTTTATCTGGAGTACACACATACAAAGCTTACAGGGTCCAATATACTTCTTGATGCCTAACCAACTGCTCACATATATGATTTACAGCATCTGTCTAGATGTTTTTGGATTTATGAAAAGCTCTAGTGAAATTCCCAAGTTTCTTTTTCTGCCTTCAAAGCCTGAAAGTTTACAGTTTACTTAAACTTGCTCAATATCAGTAATTTAGCCAGGATTTCTGGTCTAATCTCTTCTGCATACATACTGGGTAACTAGATTCACTAATATATTGTCTTAAGGCATATGTTCCTAATTCTGCTACTCTTAAATTATTTTGTGAACAAGATTAATTCAGAAACATTTCTCCTTGAAATTGTTTCCTGCTCCTTTGTGACTTATACGATTAATCAAGTTTAGTTCAACATACATTTGGGATCCTAACTGGTTCTATAATATAAGTTAAATTTGATACTATTTGTCTCTAAGTTAAATTTGTTACTATTCTCATTTTTGCTACATTAAGATTATCTGCCGGGCACCAGTAGTTCATGCCTATAATCCTAGCTTTATGAGGCTGAGATCTGAGGATCCCGGTTCAAAGCCAGCCGGGGCAGGAAAGTCCATGAGACTCTTCTCCAGTCAACCACCAGAAAACAGGAAGTGGCTCTGTGGCTCAAAGTGGTAGAGCACAAACTTTGACCAAAAGAACTCAGACAGTGCCCAGGCCCTCTGCAACCCCTATGACCGACAAAATTCAAATTGTACAGTTAAAATGGCTATGTACTTTATTATATGTAAATTTTATATTTCAATGAAACATACTTAAAATTTCCTCTTGGAAAGTGCACTTCACAATATCTGACTTAATTTAGATTCCCATTGTATAGGGTAAGAATTTAACCTTACTTATAAAGAGATACAAACTTTGACCCTGATTTCTATTCAGTCTCCAAAGAATAGTATCTATTTACCTGGGTCTTAGGTCATGGCAGGTAGTCAAAACAATAGTGTGGGGGCAGGTCCTAATAGGCAGTACTTAGAGTAGGGGTTGGTCAGTCTACGGAGAACAAATATCATATATACTAGGAGTTTGGGATCATGTGGTATCAGCTTGACCCAAGGTGCTGGTAGCTAAAGACTAAGTCAACTGTTGAAAACCATATAATGTAGTCACAATACAATTCTGAGCTGGGGGTCTCAAATGAAGTTCCCTAGTGGGTCATATTTTGTGCATAATTTACACACGGGCACACACAGGTAATGTGTGACACTCTCCCCATAGCCAAGAACAAAGAAGTTCTATGTACTCCTGTTGTTGGTCTATTTTAATCTGTGTCATTTCCCTGTCATTAGATAAGCGTGAGTATAATAACTTTCAGAGAGTTCTATGAGTCTTTCTGGCAAATTATTGAGCTTAAGAGTAATTACTGAACTCTGAGCTTGTGGTTGGTGTCAGAGTATGGGTATTTGTGTGTGAGCTCTATGTATTCTAACTTCGCAGGTGCTCTCAACTCACACAACCAGATACATAAGTAACAAGCCTATGACTGTAAAATTCATAGAGTAGCTAATAATTAAAGATTACAAAGGTCATTATTTATGAGATTATGTATAATGACAAAAGCTATTTAAAATCTTTATGGATGTCAGGTTTACTTGGAACCAATCCACAGACTATGGATTGTGTGTATGAGCTAATCTATGCATGGCAAGTAGACATATAGTTACAACACAGAGCAAACCTAGTCAGACATGCCCCCACCCCCCCAATCCTTGCCTAGCCGTGTTCTTATCATCTAATTCTTCTAAGTAGCTTATCACTTCCCTATTTAGCATCTGTAAAGCATTTTGACTTTCAGCTCCTACATCTTCTAAGTATGCAGTGGGTCTCTTTTTCAAACTGTCTCAGCATTATCCATAGCTAGAATTTTCCACAGGCAGTGAACAATACACTAGCGGTATAGCTGTTACCTCCATATAGACATGAAAAATTCAAATGGAAGAGAAGTGAGATCACAAAATATGACAAAAACATTTTTTAAAGATGCCTCTATAAATTCATCTTCTGAAAATTTAAAAACTATAACTGGGAAAACTGAAGATTTTAGGGTAAATTGCGTGAGTAATGCAGCAAGTTTCAGTTTGAACAACATACAGGTTACTCCTGAATGCTTATAACTTTGGAGGATAATAAGTCTGCAAATGTGACTTCACATGAGATTTCTCTCTAGGGTGTTTTCATAGCTATCTAAGCTGTGAGAGGTGATAAATTAACTGGAGAGCATTTGACAGGAGGAAGAAGAGGGTGCATTCCCTCAAGACAAAGCCAGAATCCTCAAAGGTTAGGATTATCTTCAGTTGTTCAAACAAGCTACTGAAGAATTCTTCAGTCACAGAGAATAATAGATTACTAAAATTCAAGTATTAACATAATGGATTGGTATACGACTTCTCTTCTATGCTTCTACACTCTTCAAGACAGAGTCGTGAGCTCCTCCCTATATGGGCCCAATCTTCTCCTGTTTTAGCTTGCCTTCCCCCTCCCCCCAGTTGTAACCTATGGACCCAGGCAACACAATTCTCCACCAACAAGAATGGAACGTGACTTTCTAAGCAGAATCCCACTCTCATTAGATGGAATCCTGGAGTTGCCTCTCAGCCCAGAGCCCACAGAGGACTTTGCACTCACCACTTTGCACTCCCTCGGATGACCATTGCATTATCGTCCTTCCAGAGACTTTCCTTAGTTAACTTTCCAAGACAGAATGTAAACCCCATGCTGAACCCCCAGCCTAATATTTTCTGAGCCCATGGTTGTTGGCTGAAGGTCTTCAAACAAATGCATAATCTAGAACAAAGCAGCTGTCCTAAAGAAAGGTCAGGGAGATGCATAGATATGGATTTGTTTCTGAGAAGCATTTGTCCCAATGGTATTGGAGGAAGGGGGTCGTGACCACACATTATAGAATATTTAGGCTGACTCTAAAAGCTGAGGATGATTCCAATCTGTGAGTCAGCAAGGAGAAAGGCCTTCAGTCCTTTAGCCACACAGAACTGTACTCTTAGTGCCTAAATGAGTTTGAGAGACAATTCATTCCCTAAAGCCATAAAACAAAAGATTACAGCCTTATGAAACTAGGAGACGAGAACCAGCTAGGCAGTGCTATGTACAAATTTCTTTCTGATTTATAGAACTTTATTGTTTAATACTTTAGTTTGCAGTACTTTGTTACAATATCAATAGAAAATTAATATAATGGTGGTACCAGTCCTACCATCAGATTGCCTTATTTTTCTTTTCCTAACAGCAGCCAGTGTTCTTAAGAATCAGGAAGCTGGAGTTTACAGAATGTTCTACACTGCACCGTCATCATTTGTCTCAGTATTTTGTCTTCCTCACCAGAATGCAAGCTCTTCAAGGACATGGAGTACAAATGCTCTATTTTCCTTATTAGTGCAAATAATGCACACTGACTATAGAAAAGTTTAGGGAAATAAGAGATAATTACAAATATGCTTATCCCTTTAACTTAAACAATCACATAGCTAATGTTCTATATTTTTCAGGGCATGCATGCATATTTTTATATGCACCAGCAAAATGCTATCTATACTGTGTTATAATGTATTTCCCTTAATAATGTATGTAGACATTCTATGTTATAGGACATATTTCCACAGCACCACTTTCACTGGCTCTATAGTACCTCAGACTAGCCCTCTCACTATAAAGTCTCATGTCTTCATACCTTTCTCTTTACACCACATGCTAAAGATAATTTGGGACTGTAGAATCACTTTTAGTTTTGTATTCTTCTGTAAATTATAATTTCCAAGAGATAACAAATGGTGCCTAGTTGGAGTTTCAAGTTCTTAAATCAAATCTCCAAGAAACAGAGTACATCAGTGAAAAAAATGCATGTAACGACCTCCCTTTGTTAGCCATAGAAGTTGTTTCCTATTTTATTATTGCTAAAAGAGGTCTCTAGCACACAGATGATTTTCAGTGAATGTTTGCTGAAAGGGCTGAATAAAAGCATAACCATAATTTTCAAGAACAGTGAAGTACAGTACTTTGGTAACAGCAGGTTGTCAAACCAGGAGGAAAAGAAGTCCTAGTCATACCAGCTAAAAAAAGGACCCTAAAAACAAGGATTCTAGCAATTTGGTGCAGGGGAGAGTGGAAGGTTCGTGCCTTGTGCAAATTAAGTAAGCACTTTACCTCGGAGTTACATCTAGTTACATTTTTCTGGTCTTTTTTTTTTTTTTCTTTTTCAAACAGGCATCAGTAATACACAGTCAACAGATATAACAAATATTTCCAAAAAGGTATGTTTTGCAATTTACTAATGTTAGAAAAGTGATCTTCCTAAAATTGGTAGTTATATTACATGGTATAAGGCTTAGGAAACTTGGCAATTTGTTTTAAAAGTGAGCATAAACTACGAATCCCCAACCCCTAAGTAATAGGGTAGATTGAGAAACATTAAACCTATAAGCTGAGCTTAAAAGTTATCTGTGGCTTTAAAAGTCCTAATCTGTCTCATGAAGAGCTTAGAAAAATGAAATGTTTCTCCTAAATAAGACTACTGTTCATGAAAAAATTATCTTATTAAAAAACGAACACTATCAGTTTGAAGCTAGGTATATTTCAGTAAATCTTTAAAATTTGTAAATGGTGAAAAAATTCTTCATATGAAATAAAAGTAATATAGTTCACAATATTCTGTATCTATCACATACAGAAATAGACAAGGTTGTCTTCATGTTATTCATAGCCCTTGAAGATTGTTTAAATGCTCTGGTCTCAGAGTCTCTTCAGTTATGTTATTAATTTATTAATTCTTCCTTCTAGGTTCCTTTACAGAGGTTTTTTTTTTCTGCCTTTGTTTGGTGGAATCCCCCAAATGAAAAAGATAGAAACCAGGATGAGTATACAGTTTACCAGAGACAGTGTAGAATCCAATGCACAGATCACTACACTGAGTAGGAGTCTAGCTTGCTATCACAGTCACCCCTCCTGACCTACACTCAATAGGATGCTAGCCTGCTATCATACTCAGCCCTTGAGACCTACATTCAGTAGGATGCTGGCCTGCCTGCTGTCACAGTCCAAACTCCAGACCTATACTCAACAGGAGACGAGCTTGCTGTCACAGTTGACCCTCCAGACCTACAATCTCTTTGTTCACTGATTCAACCAACCTCACACTTAAAATATTAAGGAGGAAAAGTCACATCTGTTCAGAACATGTGCAAACTCTTATTATTCCCTAAACAACATATTGCAATAGCTGTTTACCCTGTTTTAGATGCTACAATTGATCTAGAGATGATTCAAAGTGCCCAAGAGGATGTATATAGGTTATATGCAAATACTACATCATGTACATATGAGACTTGACCATCTGCAGATTTTGGTCTCTGAACACATATGTGTGTATGTGTGTTCATATCTTAAACCTTCCCCTGGGGAAACTGAGGGCCAGCTTCCTCTTATGTCTTGTCTTCCTCTTATGTTCTAGTCCCTAGGCCCTTGACTCAAATAATCAGAGTGAATCATCTCAGATGCCCTTTCAGCACAAACATTTTAAGCTGTGAGTTTAAACTGAGAACAATTAAGAAAAAGGGAGGAAAACCATGCTCTGGTTCTGTTTTCACTTGGAAATCTGCTAAAGATCATTCAGAAAATTTGGAAAAGATGTTAAATAAGATGTTATCCTATTAACTACTCATTCACAAATATGACCACCCCACCCCCTACCCCCTGCCATGCCTCCTTTAAAGTTCTTTAGATACCATTAAAACATTTTTTTTTAATCTGAAATTTGAGAGGCATTGTAGTGGCATAGAGGTTTTCCCAGTGACTGGTTCTTTACATGGCTTCCTTACATGAAAGAAAAAGATAAAGAATAAAATTAGATTTGTACAAATTATATCTATATAGCCTTATGAAATATCACTATTGGTAAGATACAATGGAAAAACTTATTAGTTAACCTATTCTTAGAACCTTGTTGGTAGCATTGTTTTTATTTAAAAAAAAAAGTCTTAACCAGGTACAGGTACAGGCTCACGCCTATAATCCTAGCTACTCACAAGACTGAGATCTGAGGACTGTAGTTCAAAGCCAGACCAGGGAAGGGAAGTCTAGGAGACTCTTATCTCCACTTAATCAACAGAAAGCTGCAAGTGAAGCTGGCTCAAGTGATAGAATGCTTTCTTTGAGAAAAAAAAAAAAAAAAAGCTCAGGAATAGTGCCTAGTCTTTGAGTCAAGCCCTAGGACCTACATCCAAAAAAAAAAAAGGGGGGGGGGGAAGAAAAATAAAGTCTTAAATATCTCAAGCAACTAACTTTAAAATCAATTTAAACAATTTGAAGTTGAGACTTCCTCCTGTATCTCATTAAGAATGTCTCACATTTTCCATTGCATATCTGTATTGATACAGTAAATACATTATCAGGTTAAATGCATTACTTAGGGGAAAAACAGAACCAGAAGGAAATAAAATGTTGTCATGTCTTAACTATGGAGAGAATTCCTATAGTCATCTTGGTATCTTAAACATTCTGATTAAAACAAGTCATAGGTGTTCCCTCTCAATTCTCTGTAGACTTTCTTCCATTATTATAATTAAATAAGACCTAATTAAAGAACTCTTGGGTACACAAATCTGAGAGTTAAAGAAAATATGGACCTCTCTGTACATCAGTTTGATAATAAAAATTTGAAGAAAAAAAAAACAAGAAAAAACAAACAAACAACAACAAAGAAAATATGGAGTTTGGGGGGAGGAGGGTAACAGTAGTACAGAGAGGCAGACAGAGTGCAAGAGTCCTCCCTTCCTCCTGACTTTTGGTGCTCATGTCTTTTGTAAGCTTTCCTTGAATTTCAATGGGATTCACAACTTGGTTCTAGCCAGTAGAATATGGCAAGCATGATTCCACTAATAGGACTGTAAGGTCCACCCCCAGGAGGGCTCCATGTAGATGGCCCCCACCTGTTTAAGTCTACGCTCAGTACCTGTATTACCTAGGTAACTGGCACACCGGGAGGCAGTTACCTCCTCCTTCTCTGAGGTCACATCCAATCCATCTGGCCATATCTCCCACCTTTTCCTATATAATCCGGCTCAACACAATTCCCGCTCTCTCTTACTCTCTCTTGCTCTTTTCTCTCTTTTTCCCTTCTTCCTTCCCATCTGTCTCCCCAAACCTCCATCTTGTGTGGGCTGGCACTTGGCTTTCCCCCGCAATAAACTCCTGAACCATAGGTTTCCTTTCTGGTGAACCTTACAAGGACTATAACATTGATCTTCCTAGTAGACTGTACTGAAACTCTCGTTGTTGGCTCTAATGATGTATATTGCTGTACAGAGAGGCCCACATGGCACTGAGGGTGACCTCCAACAGCAGTCAGCAGGGTGCCAAGGAATCCTCAAGGAACTAAACGTTGCCAACAATTACTTGATCCTAGAAAAGGAGCCTTAGATGAACCACCAACCCTCACTGAATCCTTGTAGCCTTGTGAGAGGCTAGCCACATCCACAGAGACTGAGATGACAAACATGTCTTGCATTAGGCCACTACGTTTATGGTAATACTGTTACCTAGCAACCGATAATTAATACAGACAGATGAGAAACACAATATAATTAGAGAGCAAATTCAAGGCAATAGAATAATGAGTATGATATAGGAAAGTTCAGGCAATCAAAGTAAAGGAAAGCTCACCATGGGATAAGGTTAGTTTTGAAACATTTCATAAAAAGGTCAATTATAAGACCCATCATAAGTGTTTCAAACATCAGATTGGCAGGCAGGCAGAAGAAATAACACAGAGTCAGAATCAACTGAATGTCAGGAACAATAATAATCTCACACTGAGGGACAGAGAGAGGAGTGGGTAGGTGAGATGGGTCCCAATCTGAAGGGGAGAAGCTGAGTACTCATCTTTTGACAATAAAGCAGCAACAGGAAAGCAAAGGCTCTTGAACTGGAAACTGAAAAAATAAGAGCTCAGTTCTGAAGAACTTAATCCTATCACAGAATAAAGGATGGAGCAGATTAGAGATAAGAAGACCAAGAATAGATATGCTTGCACAACAGTCTCCAAGAGAGGCTAACAAACTTGGGGGGAGGACAATTTCACACTCATTAATAATCAAAGACATGCAAATTAAAACTATAAAGCACCATTCTTTGGCTTGTCAAAATAGTAAGAAATAAATACTAATAATACTAGCAAAGATGGAGCAATTTCAGACACTGCTGGTGGGAATATAAATGGAAGTCTTAATGGAAAGCCATTCATCAATATACATTAATAATCTTAAAATATTCAGATCTTTAAACTCAGTAATTCATGCCATAGAACACAATGCTGAAGAAAATTGATTTACCCATCCAACAAAAATTGAACTGAGGGCTTACCTATAGAGTGGCTTACCTATAGAGTGCTTGCCTAGCATGCATGAAGCCCTCGGTTCAATTCCTCAGTACCATATAAACAGAAAAAGCCAGAAGTGGCGCTGTGGCTCAAGTGGTAGAGTGCTAGCCTTGAGCAAAAAGAAGCCAATGATAGTGCTTAAGCCCTGAGTTCAAGCCCCAGGACTGGCAAAAAAAGAACTGAACTGAGTGTTGACCACATTCTAGGCATTAAAATAGATGTGACATAGTTCTCACTGCTTCTCTATGGCATTTAGAAGAGACACACATATAACAAAATATTTTTTAAAAGTCTAATTACACATAATATAGAATACCATGAGAGGATACTTTCATATATCAAGTTTAAATTGTTGTACCAAAGAAGACTTTCGTGGAAGTGGTATTTCCACCGAAAGTCACAGGATGAATACAAGAAAGGCACATAAAGAATGGGAAGAATTCTTTTTTCTAATAAAAGAAACAATACTTGTGCAGGGCAGGAGACAACTAGCTGTTATCCCAGGTGTCAGAGGACTTATCACTGACTCATTTCAACGAATATGTATAGAGTTACAAGTAAGCCCCAAAATAGTGCTAGAGGATAAGGGATGGGAAAAAGAGATCAAAGTCAGGCCGAAATAATTGTGGGCAAAACAGATATAATAGTATTCTTAACCAAAGGAAGAAGGGCTTGGAGTTAATAGTGAAGTCAAAGAAGTATAAGGAAACAAATATAGGAGAAAGAAGCCAATGCATTAAGCAAAAAAAAGAAAAGGACAGAATAAAAATAATTGACAGAAAGGCCACCGCCTTCCTATTACCTTTCAAATCCAGACCTGATAGATTTTATAAATATACCAGTCACTAGAAGTCATTTCCACATATAGACAGAAGTACTCAATTAACACTAAAATGCTTCAAAGGTAGAAAAGATAAAGAGAAGATAAAAACAAAATTTAAATACATATACATGAGTCAAGGGATAGTTATGCTTGGGAAACATTTTCCCCCTAATACTGTATATCTAATTGATTGTCAACTATGGTAAGTGTTGGGAGAAAAGTGTCCACTTTTTCAGCATGACAGGTAATTCTTTACAAGAGGCTCTTTTGGTCTGATGAACCATCAAAAGGTCAAGGTGAAGGACACCAGGCAAACCAACTTAGGATGAAGATATGATTGGAGTCATTAGCAAGTTATGAAAGCCCATCATAAAAACAATTACAAACCCAATTCGACTAGTAAACCTGAAGGAAGGAAGCTCCTATGTCTTCTTATCTTCTCAAGTATCTAAATTGAGACATTTTGTATTTGGTGTCTGTCAACAGCATTAAGAGTTAATGTTTTACAACCTAGAAGGTACCTAAAACACCCCCCACACCCCCCCTCACCCCTCCCCACCAATATGTGGAACTCCCTCTATTACATTTACAACATCTATAGTCCAAAATTATTTTAAAATAAAAAGTAAAAAAGATATGTATAGCCCTGGTACAAGAAATAACATATCAAAAATTTAGATTAATCTCATGAAATACTCATAAGGAAGAATAAATAAGGCAATTCTCCACGTTGATAAGAGCCCACTTTTCACTTTTCTCAAGGGATACAGCAAGAGAACTCATAGCCTGCACTGGGCATTCTACTGGCCAGCAGCCATGTGAACTTGACAATCATGTCAGCCTCTCCAAGCCAAATTCACCTACCTCATCTGGTGGCACTGGCTTGTCAACTATGGCATGTTTTGTATTGTCACTTAAACGTTTGTGTACTTGAACTGCATTAGCTCTTCCTCATTAAAGGGAGAAAAGACTTTGAGAAACGATCATTTGCATTTCTTCAAGTGTGTGAGATTATCAAATACATCTTATATAGAACAGCTAAGTTTAACCAGAAGATTCATATAATTATTAATAAAGTCATTAAACATTATCTTTCTGAAAAATGCTTGCTATCACCTAAAAAGAAACTTTTTCTCTATGTAGCCTTTTCTGTAAAGTCTATTAGACTGATTAGCTGTTATCTCAATATTACTTTTGTCAATTCTGAAGACTTGGTTTGATATATGAAATAATCTAATAGTTTGATGACTTGTACATATACAGTTTACACAATCATACTAGAATCATAGATAAAATAAATCACATGAAATATACTTCTACCATAAACATTAAAAATGAAATACTAGTTCTTTTTGGAAAAAAGGCAGTTAAATCACGAATTTCAAGAAATCCACAGGATGAATACTGAAAACTCAAAAACATATTGTATAATCTGACAAGGAAAATTTATAAAACTAGAAAGTTCTGTGTATTTATAAATGATGTATCACAGAATGTTATTTTGTAACTTCAATGTCTCAATACCCAAATATTAAGTTACAAAAAACAAACTATGTGCCTTTCTAGTTAAAACTTAGTACACAACCTAAAGACTAATGAGAAAACAATATGAAAGTAACTCCTAAGTGAGGCCTCCACCCATAAAAACTTCAAGGTAGCCACTTACTATAATAAAACTATAGTTGTGTTTCTTAAAGAATATTATTTGCTAACTGAAAACAGAAATGATACAGTTAAAAACCAAACATAAAAAGCACCAGTAGAAGTCATTTCAAAATACTCAATACATAGTGTTCATCATCATCAGCAACTCTACTCACTTCCGGTGGGTGTGGTCCATGCCACTGTTTGGTATTGCTTCCAACTTTGCATTTCTCTGCCCACAGATATTTCCATAGCTGTCATATCCTGACACTAGTCTTGCTGCTGCACCTGTTGCTACTGAAAAGCCACAGATAAATCCCTAGGAAAGAAACAGAAAAAACACAGAAATAAGCCATTTCAATAGCCACATTCACTACTGGATACTATAATGAGCTTCTTTTGTCCACTGAAGGAAACAAAGAACTATCTTTCCTTGGTACAAACACTATTCCACTGTGTTCCCTGGACTTCGTATAATAAGTGCAAAGAAAGTGCAGGGAAACACTATTTACCACCATAACAAAACAAATCACTAGCTTCTACAGCATAAGATTGTTTTTGCATTTTATAATAACAATAATAATAATAGCTTCTTTATATATTGAATACCTGCTCTGTGGCAAGCTGTGTATTAGATGCTTATCATACATTATCTCTAATCCTCAGGATGAAGATACTGAGGCCCAGAGAAGTTACGTGAGCTACCCGAGGCTACAAAAGCTTGTAACAACTAGAGCATAAAATTTAAAAAACCTGCTGTTTTCGTTTAATTTTGTTGTAAAAGAATTCTTGTTAAATGAACAACACCAAAGGATAAAAGAAAAAAATCCAAAGAACAACAGGTAAGTAGGTTTTGAATCATTATCAGTTCAGCACACACAGCACTTTTATCCTTCTTATAACAAAGCTGCATACATGCCAAGTCATGACATCACAGAGTGCTGTCATGCTCTTAATATTGGAGACTAGACGAGAGCAAGTAAGGTATAATCTTTGTGTACTGCGAAGGTCACTTTACTTCATAAGAATATTTTTCCTGGTACTAAAGGTAGATAATCTGGAACATATCATGCCTGCTAAATCAAGAATGTACTGGCCAGAATAATGCAATAAGTGCTTACACTTAACCACAGGTCATTGAGTATAGGAACTAGAAGATGAATCACTACTGATAAGCTGATTGTATTGAGGAGAAGACTAGGGTTAAGATATACTGTGTAATATGGTTGTTTAAAGGGTGAGCTTTTATAATCTTTCATAAAATAGCTAAGAAGGCAGAGATTATCACTGTTCAACTCATCATAGTCAACTATAACAAGTAGTTTTTATGTACTGTAGTTCTGCTAGATCTCAGGCAATAGAATAAATACTTGAAGATATTTCCAGAGGAAAGTGTGTTTCTCCTTTAAGTACACTTATCTAAAAAGCCAAATTCTTTTTCCTAAATAACTCTTCTACTTTCATTTTGAAAGAAAGTAAGACAGGCATGAGTCTAGCTCTCTACAATAAAAAATTTCTTAAAACTTCACATTGTGAGAAAGTAGACTTACTGTAGAGAGTGTGCTTGGTTTGTTTGTTATTCTGTAACTCTGACCTCAGCAAGTGATGTCAACTTTCTGCTTCAGTTTACTCACCTATTAAATAGTGATACAGGCTGTGTTGAAGATGAGCTAACATGGGGCTGGGAATATGGCCTAGTAGTAGAGTGCCTGCCTCGCATACATGAAGCCCTGGGTTCAATTCCTCAGCACCACATATATAGAAAAAGCCAGAAATGGCACTGTGTCAGTGGTAGAGTGCTAGCCTTGGCAAAAAGAAGCCAGGGACAGTGCTCAGGCCCTGAGTTCAAGCCCCAGGACTGGCCAAAAAAAAAAAAAAAGAGATAAGCTAACATAATACAGTGTGGTAAGAAATCTTCCTGGAACCATAGTAATTGCTGATGAATATTAGCCATATTGTGATTAGAAGAAAGAACATGCTTTAAGAGAAGGACTGTGAGCCTTGGGGTCAAATGTGTTACAATGGAATGGTGACAGGATGTGGCCTTGAACAAATTTGCTTAATGTGCTTTGATTTAACCTCTCTATGAGTTGTGACCGAACCACTTAACACAAAGGCTGGTACAGGAATTATATGAGCATATAGATCCATACATATGTGTATGTGTATATATACACACACATATATATACATACATATATACATAGTCATACATATATATGTATATGTATGTATACACACACATATACTTTGCCAGAATCTTGTTGTATCAAAGCTACAGCTAATGCCAGCAGTAGGATCAGGCACACAGCATTTATTCTCACTTCCTTGTTGGGCCGCTCCCTTTCTCTTGAGTGCAACAAGGATGCTGCAGGATACCCCTTCCCACCTCAGAACTTCAATCCAATACTAAGGCACAAGAAAAAAAAAATTTAAGCCGCTGAATACATATACAGGTACAGATCAACATACCATTTTAAACATAAGCATGAAGCCAAATTAGAAAACTACACTGAGCAGAAAGAGAGGTAAATGTTTGGAAGTTTAATGGCTAACCTTTCTGCTATTGTCTAGACTCTGGACTGTCCCCCTAAAGGCTCCTATGTTAACACATAGAGGCTACTGGGGTAGGGTGGGAGGATAGAAGAGGGAAAGCAACCTGTAAGAGGTGATCCTGGTAAGAAGTCTCCAGGTCATTGGGGTGAGGTGTGATTCTGAAGGAGAACATAGGATCTTGGCCTCTGCCTCTTCCTCCCAAGCACAAAGTAAGAGGTTTCATTTCATCACAATGTGCTACCAGGTGTCTAAAACAAGGGATCAACTAATCATGGGCTAAAATCTTCTCATCTTAGATATTGTCATGATAAATGAAGGCTGACATCCCTTCCAATGTATTTCATCCACAAAAACCATCTTTGAATAATAAAGGGAATAGAGTTGGAGTTTAGAAAGACCCAATTCATACTCTGTCTCCACTTACTATCTGTATGGTTTTGTTTCAATAACCTACTTAGATTCTGCTCCCTCTTCATCTATACCCCAGCATATTGATGAAGACTACATGAGATAACATGTACCTAATCCGAAGGTGACTGCCTCCTCCCTAGCCTGTGATCACTAGATAGTAGCTGTCAGTAAAAGATATGAAAAGTCAGACTAAAGAGGTGAGCCACAGTAATTGGAGAGAGACAAAAAATCCTTCAGTCCCCTTAGAATAAAACTGTCTTGGGGAAAGGGTGAGTAAGAAATAATGTCAGTAATTTTGTCACTACACAGAAATGTTTGCAGACCACAATTACAATTTTCTTTCACTACTAGTCTAGGATAGCAACACTGTTACGTAATTAAAGGGTTATATTATTTCACTTCTTATAGGAATTTGCTTATGTTTGATAACATGTTGTGTTACAGAGTCCCTTGAATGGCTTCTGTCTTCCCTTTCTGACTATTTTTAACAGTATTAATGGACATGTGAATTATCAAAAACCACCTCACATCACCGTGGGATGGGCCAGGGTATACATTATATTACACACACACACACACACATATATACATATACACATACAAAAAGGGGATAGTGACTTATTTTCATATAGGTCATATAAACTTCTTAGTTGCTTGCAGGAGGAACTAAGCAAAGAATGTGAGGAGCTGCTGGGGGGTGGGGGTGGGAGGAGAAAAGCAAGTTAGTAAGACAGAAAGAAACCATGACTGCCATCTTAGGGACTTCCTACACAGTATAAGCGCTGACAGGAAGCAAACCTAAGTCTAATTAAAATTATAATCTCCTTAAAAAGAAAAATGCTATAACCCAAATTCAAGGAGCAATACAGTTTCAGAAGTTTACAGAACACACTCAGTAATTTAATAGCCCTACAGAGAGTGGAGGAAAAGGAACAGAAGGAAATCATGGTAATGGAACAAATGAGAGGGAAAAAAAAAAAAGAAGAGGAAAGCTTTTATTAGCATAGAGCAGAACCAGCACTAGAGACAGAACAAGCCTATTAGTCTTAAAATGACTAAGCTACTCTCGTGCTTTCAGGATGGCTCTTTTCAGACAGAAGTAGAAAAATCCATGCACAAACAGTGACTCTAATCAGAGCAGGCATATAAGGACATATCTGATCAGGCATACAGGCCATAGGCAGGACTTGGCAACTCGTTGGTACTTATTGCTTAAATAGGAGAAAGACAACTTGGCAACTAATAAACTATGTCATTTTCCCTTCATGTCATACACAGGGTCTAGTTCTACTGAATTAAGAACTTTAATTTCACTTCATGCACTATTAGCAAAAAATTTAGGACACAATTTTATTTTACAAGCATATTTCAATTTCATAACGAGTTTTTTCCACTAAGTAACTGGGCAAAGCAGATAGATGGCTTTAGTTGTGTGTGTGTGTGTGTGTGTGTGTGTGTGTGTGTGTGTGTGTGTGTGTGTATACAGGAAAGGGATAAGTCAGCAAAAATTATGGGCAGGAGATAGTATATAAATATGTCTCAAAATTTAAATATGAGGAGAAATGAGTTATGGTGATAGCTGTGTTCCAGGGACACAGGAATTAATTTAATAAAAAAATAGTATAGCCATGTGTGGGGGGTCATACCTATAATCCCAGCATTCAGAGACTAAGGAAAAGAGGACTGAGAGTTCAAAGCCAGTCTCAGTTACATAGCAAATTAGAGGCCAGCTTAGGCAACAGGGTGAGAAGCAGTCTCAAAATACAAATGAAAACTGTGCCCTGATTATTGCTTTCTCAAGCACAAAATCATTTACCATATACTCTGTATCTCAATAAATGCTTCAAGTCAGTTCCCTAATAACTGATTTGTAAAACCAGTTACATTTAGCTCCTGTTCTTGCTCTTTCAAGATACGTGGCAGGCTGTTAGAATCCAGCTGACAAGGTATAGCTAAAAGGCTAGTGCAGAGCTCCTATTTATGCAACAAACAAAAAGGAATTTAGAGCTATAGCCAAATTTCTAGATTCCTTTCAAGTTTAATAGAAAACACAGCTCTTAGAAAGAGGAAAGAGGGGGAAAAAGACTAATTAAAGTCTAAGAAACATCAATTTAATAAGCACTTATTGAGCATAGACAAATGCAAGGCTTATCCCAGAAGAACTGAAATGATCTCAAAACAAGAAAAAATGAGGCATGAGGGAGCAAAATCAGAGTGGCTCAGTTTCATGGACAGCTAACAGCAATGAAAGGAATACAGGCAGAACATTGAGAACTGACCCTGCCTTTGATACTAATATACCTTACAAATCCAGTTTCTAAGCTATTTCTCTACTAGTCCCAAAGACTGAACTAGATTAATCTCTTAACTGCTCCCGCTTCCAAAATTCTATGCTTCTAAAGGAAAGCAGATAGAAAGAAAATTGAAGAGTAAACTTTCAGGAAGAAGTCTAAAATCATTTGGCTTAATACAGTGACTAAGGGGTGGGGTAAGGGGAACAGATTAAAAACAAATAGATTTAACTGAACTATATTCTTAAAATGGTTGAAATGGAAAAAAAAAGGCACATTATATATGCTTTACCACAAAATTTTTTTAAATGGGAGTTAAAAAGAGTGAGTGTTACTTGTAATGAGTAACCATCTGAGAATGAATATCCAGCTTGCTGTTCTTTCTATCCTATGATCCTGACAAAGAACAGTCCGTCGAACACTTAACTAAATGCCATAGTCCATCTCTTACTATGTGCTGCTGATCAACCTCAGTTACTGAGTTAGAAATGTCAGGCCCAGGACCTACATTATAAAACAAAGATCCTTGAGAGCAATCTGAAAGGAAACCAGGGATCCATCTTCTAAATCCAGCTTAAGTCTAGATCTTTTCTAAAATTCCAACCCTGCATTTCCAGCAACATGTACTGACCAAAAAATTCCACGTCAGAGCTCCTGTTCTCACTCAACATTTTCCAAAACCATTTCCTGTTCCTACATATTGTCCATCTCCAGTAATGGCGACATTAGCTATTATACAAGCACACCTAACAGATGGACTGGGAAGAGTCTTCTCTCCTGCCTCTCCCTTGAGCTTCCTAACTCCACACTAGACAAGTTCTGCTGAGCTGTTAGGTCAAAGCCAGAAACATTGATGAAATCATGTTTTACTGGCAAGTGAGGTTATTAGGTCCTACAGGTCTAATAACCTCATGTTGTAAACAAAACCTTTTATTGTTGTTCCTGATTTCAGTCAACAGAGTAGAATGTACTTATTGAGACCTTCTTCCTCTTCTCTCCTGGGACCAGTGTGGTGTTACTGTGAAATAAAATTACTGAGCATATCTATGTCTCTGTTTCCTAATGTGTAAAACAGACAAGACGGAAACAAGAGTGTGTAATTTTGGAAGCAGATGTAAGAAATAAATATCTGAGTTTCTAAGTGTGAGCGACCTAGCCTTCACTCAGAGAGCAGCAGTAACTATTTCCCAGGTTTGGCATTCCTATTAGAGCCATCCAGCCTCCTCTCTTTCCTCCATTTTTGTGCTAAACTGATTGGTCTAGGTAGATCTCCATTCTCTCTTCCTGTCTTCTCTTCTCATATATACATTTCCCTGAGAAATAGTGAGGTTTGACCATATTAGATGACAAGGAACTTTGATCAACATAGTGTAAGTCATTACTATGGAGTGCTTTACCATTTGGCATAAAATCAGGTGCCTGCTCTATTGGTGATATGTGGTACTTTGTTTATCCATCTCAATCGGATTCCCCAATGTATATTGACTGTGGCTGGGACCTTAGGAAACTGGAATAAGGTTCAAACTTAGATTAATATAGAGCCTTATTATTCATCTGTGACTTGACTCTTACTTTACTGCACCACGGATAACCACTGATCCTATTCAAGCTCTTTCCTACTTTCCTTTACTGCACTATTTCAAGCTTTAGTCCTCTTATCTGAGCTGCCTCAAGTCCCTTTCCTTCCCAATCCATCTTTAATATTGGATACTGGGGCATTCTTTCTAAATCCAGGCATGTTACTCCTCACTAGTGACTACAAGAGGGTCTCAACCTTGCATGAATATCAGAATCACATGGTATCAGAATCACAGAGGAATAGGCATTTTACTTTAAACATCCCAGGTGATTCTAATATACAGCTAAGATTAAGAACCACTTGCTTGCTACCTTATCTGAAAATAGCAACTTAAAAGTACAATTATATGTTAGGTATGGTAGTGAATGCCTATAATCCCAGCACTCAGGAAGTAGAAAGAAGACTGAAAATTTCAAGAACTTGGGCTACATAGTGAGACTCTGACTCAAAATATAATTAACAAACAAAAAACACACCAAGAAAGGAGAGGGGGAAAAAAAAAGATGGGAAAGAGGGAGGTAGAGAAAGAGGAAGGAGGGATGGAAAGCTGTCTGGGAATGTGGCTTAGTGGTAAAGTGCTTGCTTAGCATGCATGAAGCCCTGGGTTCAATTCCTCAGTACCACATACACAGAAAAAGCCTGAAGTGGCACTGTGGCTCATGTGGTAGAGTGCTAGCCTGAGTTCAAGCCCCAGGACTGGCAAAAATAAAAATAAAAAAGAAGAAATAGAAAGCCACATGACTTTTTTTGAACAGGGTAAGCATATGCCCAGGAATTTCAAAGTAGTTATGAAAGTTCAAATATGTGCCAAGTATGGTAACACACACCTTTTTCTTTCATCTAAAGAAGCTAGTTCTAAAATGGGAATGATAAATTATACAGGACCCTAGGCCTTCACACACAGTGAGACCACAGGAAGATACCTTAGGGGAGGAACACAAAGGCACAATGCCTATGTGCCTCGAACCATATAAAATAATATTTATGGAAATGAATTCCAGGAAATAGAAACAATGGGGTTTTGTTGTTTTTGTTTTCTTTTAGCCCTGCTTATTCATTTATTTATCTTTGGAAGGGTAAGAGGGGGCACAGA
This sequence comes from Perognathus longimembris pacificus, assembly GCF_023159225.1. Classification (NCBI taxonomy): domain Eukaryota; kingdom Metazoa; phylum Chordata; class Mammalia; order Rodentia; family Heteromyidae; genus Perognathus; species Perognathus longimembris. Next base: position 138,312,308 of record NC_063161.1, on the reverse strand, counting down.
AATGGAAGGAGGAAGGATGAACAAATGAAGTGGTGGTGCTTACCAGACACTATGTGGAATATGAACTATACAACTTGTGGGTGGGGACAGGAGGGAAAAACTGGGACAGAGTGAGGGAAGTGTGTCCAAAAAGAAATGTACTCATTATCCAACTTAGGTAATTGTAACTCCTATAATAACAATAAAAGAAAACTTAAATAAAGGCTGATATGAGCAAATGGTGCTGAATATGCTTTTTTTTTAAGCCACAGTTTCATTGTCTTAGTAGAAGCAGAATTAAGTGGTTAAATTCTTTTTTTTAATTTAGTTTTAGAATTAGGAACTTCAAGTATAACAACTTTGAAACTGGAATGTGTTTATTTTCTATTAATAAAAGTGAATTATGAAAAGAAAAGGCTGATACCTGATATTATTTATGGGATAAGACAAGTAGGGGTACACACCTGTAAGTATGTGAGATTCTTATCTCCAATTAGCCAGCAAAAAGCCACAAGTGGAGATGTTGAGCAAGTTGTAGAGCACTAGCCTTGAGTAAAAATGAAAAGAGACAATGCCCAGGCCCTGAGTTTAAACCCTACTAATAATGCAGGTGCAAGCACCTGGGCACATGCGTGCACACACACACCACACACACACACACACACACACACACACACACTAACAATATTACATATGGACTGTCATCCCTAAGATGATTCATAATATATATGACAATATTTCAAATTTTAAAAATCTATAGGAAGATATTTCAAATTTTAAAAAATCTTTAGTCAGGAACATTTGAGATATGAGTTAGGAAAGACTTCTTTAAAAAAAGAAAAAGGAGGTAAAACAAATAATAAGAAGGAAAAGAAAAAAATATTTTTACCTCTGCTGTGCTTATGTGGTAAGCAAAAGAACTTTGAGATTATTTCAGCTTCCACATGGCAAAATTTGATGTTAGCTAAATTCCATGGAAGTATTCTATTAAAAGAATCATTCCAAAACAAATACTGCTATGCCTGCATTTAAAAGTACACACAGTGGGTCTTAATTACCATCACACTGAAATCCACATTATATTAATTACCAATGCATTAGAGAACTAGTTCAGTAAACAAATGACTCCTTACTCTCAAGTCATTCGCAAATGAGTCTATTAACATTAATGACTGCACTTTTCTGAGCTATTTCAGCACAGAAAATCAAAAGCACCTTGGGTGGCATGGTACATGTTTTTATAAACATAATTTTGGGAGGTCAGCTGCTATGTGCCCCAGGGTTATACTTGAAGGGTGGGGAAAGGGCTGTGGCCTAATCTGCTATCACAGTCTTTGGTGTACTCTGAGTATTTATTTGTGCATGCCACATTTAACTGCCATTCCATTAAACAACCTGAACTCTTGAACAATATCTAAAAAGGTCTAGCTTAAGCATTGGGTATTCTTTTTTTTTTTTTTTTTTTTCTCAAATTTTTATTATCAAACTGACGTACAGAGAGGTTACAGTATCATACGTTGGGCATTGGATACATTTCTTGTACTGTTTGTTGCCTTGTCCCTCATGCCCCCCTCCCTTCCCCCCTTTCCCTCCCCCCCCCCCAGGTGTTCAGTTCACTTACACCAAACAGTTTTGCAAGTATTGCTTTTGTAGTTATTTCTCTTTTTTTACCCTGTGTCTCTCGAATTTGGTATTCCCTTTGAATTTCCTACTTCCAATACCAGTAAACACGGTTTCCAATATACTCAGATAAGATTACAGAGATAGTGTAGGTACAAACATAGGAAGGTGATACAAAACATTATCAATAATAGAAACTACACATACACATAGGACGTTGAAAGTAGTTACAACTGTGATATATCACTTGTTTCCATAACATGGAGTTCATTTCAATTAGCATCATCTTATGTGTTTCTAAGGGTATAGCTATTGGGCCTTGTGAAAGCATTGGGTATTCTTATCTTTTTTAAATACCTTAAGTTTGACAGAACTGTATGACTGTCATTAAGATAAACATCCCTTATCTTATTGGATCTATCATAACTCGTGGAAATATACAGCTTCCTTTCTCTCGTTTTTGGATCAGAATTGGTACCTACAATTGTGCCTACTGGCCAACACTATAGTCTTGATTCAGAGAAGGTACTGATAAACAGAGAGACACACAATAAAAATTTTGCTTATAAAGAAACATAAAGTAAGATGTTTCTAAAGAACATCTAGGGCCAGGTGTTGGTATGTCATGCCTGTAATCCTAGCTACTCAGGAGGTTAAGACCTGAGGATCAATTCAAAGCCAGCCCTGGTAGGAAAAGTCCCTGAGATTCTTATTTTCAATTAACTACCAGAAAACTGGAAGTGGTGCTGTGGCTCAAGTGGCAGAATGCTAGCTGAAGAGCTCAGGAACAGTGCCCAGGCCCAGAGTTCAAGCCCCACAACTCACAAAAAATAAAATAAAATAAAAGCATCTACAAAAGTTTGGGAGGATGGCAGTTAACCAATTAGACCCGTTAAAGACAAAGGAGTCTTAAGGTAGCATAGCTCCATACTTAAGAGTTCAGCAGACTTAAGAAAAAGAGAGCAATACTGTAACTCCACAGCTTCCTTGATGAACAGGAAATGAGTGGTTGAAAATATCACTGTCCCAAGTTAAAACACTGGGCCATGTTAGCAGCTCTGCCATTAATCAGCAGTGTGGCCTGGGATTGATTGATTCCATTTCTGGGTTTGCTGTTTTATCTGTAAAATGAGGGTGATGGACCAGATGAGTTTTAAGTCATTTATAGTTCTCAATATCAGAAGGCTCTAAACCCAGCTATTTGTATATCTTTTTGCCAATCAACACACCGACAGTGATATCAAAGCTGCTGAGGACTGTACCACTAACTCCAGCAATCCAGTTTATTGAATAAGTTCACGTCTGGCACCGTGCACCAGGACTCTGCTTGTTGTCCTCGGAAAAACACTATGTCTCTTAATCTCTGACCAACAGATGACATTTATTACAGTAGATATAGCAGGCTGTAGAGCTTAGGATGAAGGAGCTAATTAGGGTAAAGCAGTGAACAACAAAATCCCATGTAGGAAAAATGATAGATATCACCTAGCAAAATACCTATCTTTTTTTTTTTTTTTTCAGTACTGCAGCTTGAAATCAGAGCCTGGGTGCTGTCCTTCCTTGTGTCTCTGTGCTCAAGGCTAGTGTTCTACCACCTGAACCACACCACCACTTCCAGCTTTTTCTGTGTAGTTTATTAGAAATCAGAGTCTCACAGACTTTTCTTCCTCCAGCTGGCTTCCAACTGCGATCCTCAGATCTCAGCCTCCTGTGTAGCTAGGATTACAGGCATATCCACCAGTGCCCGGCTCATCTATTTTTTTTTTTTCCTGTGTGTGTTGGTCGTGGGGCTTGAACTCAGGGCCTGGATTCTGTTTTGGACTTCTTTTGCTCAAGGCTAACACTCTACCACTTGAATCAGAGCTGTACTTTCTGCTTTTCTTTTTTCTGTTCCTGGGGCTTGAACTCAGGGCCTGGGCACTGTCCCTGAGGCTCTTTGTGCTCAAGGCTAGCACACTACCACTTGAGCCACAGTGCCACATCCAGCTTTTTCTGAGTAATTTATTGGAGATAAGAGTCTCATGCATGGAGCTAGGAATATGGCCTAGTGGTAGATTGCTTGCCTTGTATACGTGAAGTCCTGGATTCCATTCCTCAGCACCACATATATAGAGAAAACTGTGGCTCAAGTGGTAGAGTTCTAGCCTTGTGCAAAAGTAAGCCAGGGACACTGCTCAGGCCCTGAGTTCAAGCCCTGGGTTTGGCAAAAACAAAACAAAAAACAAAAACAACAACAACAAAAAGAGTCTCATGAACTTTCCTGCCTGGAATAGTTTCAAACCACGATCCTTAGATCTCATCAGCCTCCTAAGTAGGGAAGATTACAGACATGAGACAACAGTTTTGTTGGCCAGGTTTGGGGGCGGGGGGAGAGGTGGGGTTAGTGGAGATAAGAATCTCACAGACTTTTCTGACCTAGTTGGCTTCAGATTTCAGCTTCCTGAGTAGGTAGGCTCTCAGGTATGAGCAACCAGCACCAGGCAAAACCTCTACTTTTATATAACAAGTACACCATGTTTCTGAGAAGAGAACTGATTGTTCCAAAGATGACTATCAGGTTCGTATGAGTAGACTGGGTAAATACGCAGAATTCTCAAGTCCATGGCCAGTGTTCTGCTCACTGTTCCTATAAGATGACAGTTCAAGAAACTCATGTCAAATGACTGGCTTTCTGAAAGGACTTATAAGAGTACCTTAACTTTGAACTCAGTTTTCACATAAAAAACAAATAAACAAAAACCAGAGATGCCAAATATTACTGAACTCTATCTGGAGAAAAATAACCTGCCTCAATGAATGGTACCTTAGACACTTTAATTAATAGCAGTAAGTATACACACCTGCATAATACATATGCCTGCATATATACAAGTTCCCTCTGTAAAGCAGCTTCCCACCCATAATTCCTTTGGGTCATCAGTTCAAGTTCAGATCATCTCTGAGTTTCCTTACCATCCCAATGCAGAAGAGAATGAAGAGCAGCAGCCATGGTATATCTGTGCAGCTACGGTCCTCCAGGGGCTTCCATTCTCGTTTGGAACTCTAATTGGAAATACAAAAATAAAAGAACATGATAAATGCCAAGTTCAGTTAAAATTAGAAAGGCCTTCTCTTATTTATTCCTGTATACCTAGGTCCTTGATTTGCCCAATTCGTTTCTATCAAACCTTTGGGAGTAGCTTTCTGAAATGATCTGTGAATAGGTTAGAAGTCCCTCAATTTTGGTCACCTCTTTGGCAAAGTGTACCCTAACTTCCTTGGCCAGTAATATTCCAGTGGCTTAGACACAAAGAAACGGACTCTATGGTCTCCCTTATTGGGAATAATTAGTACAGGTTTAGGCAAGTCATAGCAGAGCATCACAAGGCCCAATAACTATACCCTTATGAACACATAAGATGATGCTAAGTGAAATGAACTCCATGTTATGGAGACAATTGTTATATCACAGTTGTAACTACTTTCAACGTCCCATGTGTATCTGTAGCTTCTATTATTGATGATGTTCTTGTATCACCTTCCTGTGGTTGTACCTACACTATCTCTGTAATCTTATCTGAGTATATTGGAAACCGTGTATACTGGTATTGGAACTAGGAAATTGAAAGGGAATACCAAAATTGAGAGACACAGGGTAAAAAAAGTCAAACAACTACAAAAGCAATACTTGCAAAACTGTTTGGTGTAAGTGAACTGAACACCTCAGAGGAGGAAAGGGTAAGGGGGAGGGGGAAGGGGGGTATGAGGACAAGGTAACAAACAGTATAAGAAATGTATCCAATGCCTAACGTATGAAACTATAACCTCTCTGTACATCAGTTTGATAATAAAAATTGGAAAAAAAATATTCCAGTGGCTTCATCCCTACTCCTGGCCAGGCACAAGACTTAGATCAATGCTTTCTTTTGTGTCTCCATGGGAATTGTTAACTGTATTCCCAGCAGATGGTGAGACTTGCACGGGAAGAGTCCAGTTCTCAATTTCCATCATCTAAGATGATGCCTAAGCATTTCTGATATGTTCTCAGTAAGGGCTTTTTAAAATGAGTAAGTAAATGAACATGCTCTTCCAACCTCAATCTTAGTGCTTTTTCTTTGTGTGACCAGATGCTAGACTTAAAAAAAAAATTAGAATGTGTTTTCTGTATGTTCACTTCAGGAAAGGGAGCCCATCAAAATGAATTCCAATGCAGGGATAAATTCGCCTAAAGCAAATAAAATTCAAAGAGAAAAAAAATTCAAATTTTGTAGATAATTTTGAGCAGCTCCTAAACCACCATCTATGGATTTTCATTCTGCTTCTAAAAATATGGAAGTTTCTAGATCAAACACAAAATATTACAAGTTAATTTGCAAAGTACTGATTGGAATTACTTTCTTACTACAATAGTCTTAGATTTTCAGATCAGATCACATATCCTGTAACAGGAAAAAAAAAATTCTTGAGCTTTCTAATGAGCAAATATCACCGAGTCTCACACCCTCTCCTGCAAACACAGCAGAGGAGAGGAGGAAAAAGCTCAGGAAAAATGTTTGGCAATTAAGCTTGGGAAATTAGGTGAAAGTTTGGCCACAAAAGCCTACGCTGGCTTCCATCATGAAATCCAAGAAGCTTCCATCCAAAATCTGGAAGACTTGTCAGAAGTAAGGGGGCTTAATATAAGAAACTCTCTAGTATAACATACTTTCAGGATTAGGTCTCTCTTCTAAAACAATAGTTTTAAACAGTCTTCTTTAAAAAAAAATCTGATGAATGTTACAGATTGTTTTCTTATTATGTAAACATATATTGACACAATTTTCATAAAAGTTCAGGAATATCTGACTCTAGCTAAGAAGCTCAGCTTTAAATTGGGTGTTGGTGAATCATGCTATAATCCTAGCTACTCAGAAGGCTGAGATCTGAGGATGACCATTTGAAGCCAGCCTGGGTGCAGGCAAAGTCCATGAGATCTTATCTCCAATCAACCACCAAAAAGCCAGAAATGGAGATGTGATTCAGGCCCTGAGTTCAAGCCTCAGGACTCACACAAGAAGGAAAAATAAAAATGGAGACTCAGCTTTAAAATAGCTGTCTATCAACAAGAAGGGTGAAGAATTGTGAGCTACAACTTCTTGACTCCTAAAGTGTTAACTAGATAATGGCCTTGTTGCTGCTTTACACTGTTCTGGCTATAAGAATACTCAGCTTGTTCCGTGACACCCACACAGGAAAACAAAAGATCACTATTTAGTCATGGAAAATCCCATACACCAGGACTGAAGCTGACATTAAAACCCAGGAATGAGTAGGCAATTTCTTCCAGAGAAAAGCATCATGGTGGCATAAAAGATGAGGGATTTCTCTCTCTGGCAATGTCATTAGTTAGTTACACGACTTTAGATAAATTGCTTCATCTCTTTAGATGGCAGAAAGAGTTACATTGGATCTCTTCAGCTCCCTCCAATTTGAAAAATTTGTGACCAGTGTATGTTTGCGAAAACAAGAAACAACTGAGAAATATCTTGACATTATTCCCTGTGTCATTTGAACAAGAATGCCTGTGTTGTGGTCTGCATTTTGGAAGATAGTTGTTCAGTGTGAATAAAGAATGTTTCTTTGTATTTAATAATTTCAGTACTGAATGATGTCCATTCCAGTAAAATTACTCACAAACACATAATCTGGGTACTTCTTTGAAATGCACTCTGTGGTTTATTTATAAGGCAAAAAAGCTACTTTAAACAAATCCTTTGTCTAAAGTATTTATAATCTTAACAAACAGTATTATGGAATGGAGGAAGTCTCAGGTTGATCAAGTCATTTCTTTATCACAACTATTTTCTTAGTATTTTTACTTCAGACCACCAATCAGTTTGTTAGTGCTTCAATTTACATCTGTAATTTAAAGGTGGAAGGATTTCATTCTTGACAAGAAAAATAGAGACTCAACATCTCAACTATTCATCTTGCTGTGGGCCACTGCTTTGCCAAATACAAAGAAAATCTCAACTGGGGTGAGGAGTGGGAGAAAGGGAGTGTGTGTGTGTGTGTGTGTGTGTGTGTGTGTGTGTGTGTGTGTGTGTGAAAGAGAGAGATAGCATGCAGGCAGAGGAGAAAAGTGAAAACAGTGTCGTCACTCTAACTGTAACAAAAGAACACTTCCCACAGGTGGCTTACTTCAATGGGCTGTTCAGAAGATTTAAAAAAAAAGAAATGAGCATTGCCATCATGTGCACTCAATTCTTGGTTACTACCACTATATTCACTTTTTAGTTAAACTTATCCTTAATGTTAAAGTATCTTTTAGCCAGTTAGCTCTTTCTGTCAAAAGGGATAATAAAGAATATTAAAGAGTCTCTTTTTTCTTTAGACTTACAAAAAACTTTTACTTAATGGTGGTGGCATGTTTCATTTTAGCTACTGTTTTTAAGGTCAACAATGACTGATTCCTATCAACCAAACACTAAACCAGCTCTATGACATGGGTATGATCCCTATTTCACAAACGAGGAAATTCAAATTCAGAAATTAAATAATCAGCCCAAGGTTTAACAACCATACAAGCAGGATTTAAACCCATCTGTGACTTCAAAGCCAACCCCAGTGAGATCCTTATTCTCTTCCACATGTCAGTAAAGAGTTCAACCTCCATTAATCTTTCTTCACACTGCAAAATTTGGAGGCCACTCTAACAACTTAAAAATCCTACGAATGCAAAGAAAGTAAATGAGATATGTTATAAGCTATGAAATTTCTCAAGTGAATCAGGAAATCAAACAGTAGAAAATTTTTAATGATTCTTCAAGAGATTCAACCAAGAGGCAACTGGATTTAATGTTATCTCTTTCTTTCAATTAAAATTCCACAGACACCTTACTAAAAGTAAGGCATGTTGAGCTACTTTTGCCCAAGGTTAGCCCTCTATCACTTGAGCCACAACTCTATTTCTTTTTTTTTAATTAAATTTTATTGACAAGGTGATGTGCAAAGGGGTACAGTTACATAAAAAGGTAGTGAGTGCATTTCTTGTCCTATTTGTTACGCCCTTCCTCATTTTTCTTTCCCTTCCTTAGTTCAGGTAAGCATATATATAATATTCGGTATACAAAAATCATATACATTAACCACATAGGGTATGCCAAAGGAAATTCACCTAGAACATTAAACATGGGGCTGGGGATATGGCCTAGTGGCAAGAGTGCTTGCCTCGTATACATGAGGCCCTGGGTTCGATTCCCCAGCACCACATATACAGAAAATGGCCAGAAGTGGCGCTGTGGCTCAAGTGGCAGAGTGCTAGCCTTGAGCAAGAAGAAGCCAGGGACAGTGCTCAGGCCCTGAGTCCAAGCCCCAGGACTGGCCAAAAAAAAAAAAAAAAAAAAGAACATTAAACGTAATTACAACAATAAAAATAAATAAATAAAAGTAAGGCCTGTTACAAAAGCACTTTTAGAATATGATTTTATCCCTTTTTCAGACTTTTCATTAGATTAAATGCACTGCCAATAAATGTTAGGCTTCTCTACCTTCACAAAACCCTATAATTTAGAAATAAAATAGTAAAAGTAATCTTGCTATCCAGACCTTTAATGAGAGGTTCAGGGAAGAAGAAAGATAGGACATTTTTAAGGTAACACATTTATTTACCCATGACCTCTTTCAATTCTCAAAGCAATATGATCATTTTTACAAATTCCCTATTGCCAATTTTCCTATTTTGTAAAAGAGGAAAACAGGATTCTAGAAAAATGAATGGAAAATCTATTCCTAAAACTATAATAAAGGAAATGATAAAATATAGTTTTTAAAAACTATAAAATTAACATGGTAACAGATAAAGAAGAGTGTCTTCATTTAGCTCACCATAAACTAAACAGAGACAAATAAAAGATCACTAAACTCACTGACAGGTAAACAAATTACCATAACTGAAACACAAATCACAAAGAGTAAAAAACTGAAACCCAGAACAAAAGTAGCACATGATCAAACATATGCAAAATTGAAAGTAAAGAATGGAGCAGAGGAAAATTTGAAGAAATAATTGAAATATTTCCCAAAGTAATTTTTTTAAATCAAAACCTAGGTATTTAGAATCAAAGATTTGTAAACACAATACAATCACACACACACACACACACACACACACACACACACACACACAAACTGCAGAAAATCAAAGATAGGAATATCATCTGGTAGGCATCCAGATTTTCTTTTCAAAAGACATATTAAAGCAGAACAAAGGTCACAACATGTGGGGCACACCTGGAAGTCAACTAGCTGGCCCCGCCTGTTTCTTAGTCTTGGGACCACGTGTGGCTAAGATGGCAGTACCTAACAACAACGCCCAGCTGCTACCCCGAGGCGGTTCTGTGGGCTGTGACACCCTGGCTCTTCCGCCCTTGATGGACAGTTCATCCCTCCCCTTCCTGCCGATCTTAGACCTGACTGACTCCTGTGCCTTATATTATTGGCACGTACTTCCCCAACGAACGAGATCTTGTGCTGACTTGACTCCCAGGCTGTCTGATTGTCCTCCGGTGAGGGAGGGCTGGGTGCGAGTGGCCGGTTGACCCTTTCCTTTCTTGGCTCCTCCGGGTTGGGGTGTGCCTTTCCCCGTCTCTCCCCTGGGCCGGGGGAGTGCCGGGTCGGGGGGGCAGAGACCCCGACAACAACAGACTTCTTAGTAGAAACTATGCAGTATAGAAAACTATAGAATAACATCATTAATTTACTAAAAGGGAAACAAAATTCAAACTATTGACTCAAATTCCATACATAGAGAAAATGTCTCTCAAATATGAAGACCTTTTCAGACAAAAGTAGAATCTGAGAGAAACAGGGCAGATTTGTAATCAAGCAATGTTTTAAAAAAAAGTTCTTCAGGGGCTGGGGATATAGCCTAGTGGCAAGAGTGCCTGCCTCGGATATACGAGGCCCTAGGTTCGATTCCCCAGCACCACATATACAGAAAATGGCCAGAAGCGGCGCTGTGGCTCAAGTGGCAGAGTGCTAGCCTTGAGCGGGAAGAAGCCAGGGACAGTGCTCAGGCCCTAAGTCCAAGGCCCAGGACTGGCCAAAAAAAAAAAAAAAAGTTGTTCAGGTGAAAAGAACATGATACTACATAAAAAGACTTCCAAAAATGAGTAAAATTAAGATTTTATATTTCCCATCATTAAAATGTTTTTAATATTTAAAAACAAGGATGAAAATATATGCACAACTATCTACATTTTATAGTCTTTTTGCACACTTATACTGAAGTTAGTATTGTAGAATTATAATGAATATGCACAATGAATACTCCTAACTTAAAAATATATAATCTAAAATGTTCAAAATCCAAAGCTTTTTGCAGCTGACACTACAAATGAAAAATCTACACCATGCAGAAATTGATTTTCATGCACAACATTATTTTAAAGTGTATGAAACACCTTTCAGGTGATGTGTGTAAAGCATACATAAATGAATTTTATGTTTAGATGTAGGTTTCATTCCCAGGAATGTGCATCATTATATACAACACATAACACAAAATTAAGGGGTAGTGATGGGGGGCTTGAATGCTTCTGGTCCCAAGCACTTTGGGTAAGGGATACGCATTGAGAAGCAATAAAAAGTCAGGCCATAGCTAGGATCCACCTCTTTGTATTGTGTTCATATTCTTACTGTCAGGCAAGCACAATGCTTAACATATTTACATTTCTACATTTTGCACAGCAAAGATGTCTGACTTCTTAGCTTCTCAGTATCTCTCACAGAAGTCACAGTACAGTACTAGTAATGACACAAGACTCTATAGCTGGATGCCAATGGTTCACACCTGTAATCCTAGTTATTCAGGAGGCTGAGATCTGAAGATCTTGGTTCACATCCAGTCTGGGCAGCAAAGTCCATGAGGCTCTTTATCTCTAATAAACCACTCAGAAAAGCCACAAGTGGCATTGTGGCTCAAGTGGCTCAAGCACAAGAGGCTCAGGGACAGCACCCAGGCCCCAAGTTCAAAGCCTCAGGTCAAGAAGAAGAAGAAGAAAGAAGAAAGGAGAAGAAACCTTAATAGCTAAACCAAAGGCCTTCCAGAGATTTTGATATGGTTGAGTAGTATGAAATACACCTGCGAAAACTTTTACCTAATGTTTTATACTACTTCAAGTATACATGGTTATTTAGTGAACTTACTTATAGATAATACCAACACAGATAGGTTCTGGTTCTGTGCTGCATTTATAAAAAATGAGGTTGAGATCTAAGACAAAAAGAATCAGGTAAGCCTCAAATATGGACACAAATAGGATGCAAAATCATAGAAGCCAGAGTAAACCCATGTAGTGTATAACATCAACTAATGCTCTGTGGCTCCTTTTGTATTTTGTTCTTACTATCTATAGACTTTATTTATCCCAATTAAGACAGTAATTAAGATAAAAACACAAAGCTACTTCCCCAAATTCCTTTTTGTTTGTTTGGGGTTTTTTTCCCTGACATTTTTTAAGACAGGGTCTTACTAGGTAGCTCAGGCTGTCTTCAAACTTGCCATTACCCTTTGCCTCCTGAGCACACTACTATGTTCAGCTTACATTAAAGCTTCTTACATTAATGCAACATACTGAGTCTTTTCCTGATATAGCAGGTTTTTGCAGTGTGGCTTCAAAATAAATATAAAATGTTGTACTAAAAGGGTACAGCCAGTTATAATTATATTAAGTTTCTTTTATTTCCAGCAGATGTTTGCTTCTTCACATAAGTACTGAGCACCACAAAATACTTAAGATTCAAGGGCAGGTCAGATAGTCCTGACCTTACTGAGCTCTTTGTAGGGAGAAAAACACAAACCAAGAACTATGGCATTGTAAGCAGTACCAAAAGTAGAGACATGTGGAAAGCACTGCATAAACAGAGATGAGAACCACTAAGCAAACAGTTGTGAGATCTGTTGAAATTACCTTATAAACTCCAACAGCTTATATTCTGAAACACACACTGAAATGATCCATCAGTGTCTAAAATAGAAAGTGCTGTATGCCATAAAGTGTATTAAAAGTTGTTGCTAGCAATCATAGGGAAACATCAAATGCCAAATAAGACTTTTTCCACTCTGAAATGTTTTATAGTAAACAAACAGAACACAAAGCTGTATATTTTTAATCAGCCATTTCTTGCTTTGCATCAAGATTTCCTTATGCTCAGAGTTTTTATGGCTTCAGTTAGGAAAAGATCTTAAAATGAGGGAAAATATCTTCCTTTGTTTTCTAACACACTTAATGTAGGGCTATATTTACTAAGCTACTGGAACAGCATTTGCATGTAGTTGTCATGGTGAGCTACCTATTAACCATAAGTTAAGTACTATTTGGTCACATTTACCGAGAGTTACTCAAGCTTAGAATTTCTAACATACTAAAGGGCTCCCTTGTCACTCCCCTGAACAAGCCAGGGAACTGTTTTCTTCTACAATTCCAAGCAACCAGGATAATCCAATGTTATTCTAGCCTCATCAGGGCTGGCAGTTCATACCTATGGGACTACCATACTATTAAGTGAGCATCCATTGGGAGGTATCCACATATTTATTACTGATAATGAAGTACTGACACTTACAGATTTAAGTGTAATCAACACCAGCCTGTGACAGTCACCAATACATGTGGGTATTCTCACAGATCAGCAAGAAGGCATCAAGCAGATAGGTAAGCCAGAAATCAGGTATAACCCAAAGCCACCATAGAACACAAAGACAAGACATTGCCTGTCTTTTAGAAAAACTGTTAAGGACTTAGAGTGAATAACTATGTACAGTTACCATAAATAATCCATTTCATTTGCCACATGTCATGTGTTCCTAGATCTCTGTGGCATACACCATGGCTTCTGTCTTTCCTACATTCCTGTGAAACCAAAGCAAGCCTAGAGGTAGCCTGTGACTCAGCAGGTTTCAAAGTGTCCGGGAGGTAGTGTTGGGAAATCTGTGGAATAAGCCATTTCTAACTTCATTTTCCCCTCCTTGAACATCATAATTGCTATTTCCAGAGTAAACAGATCCCCAAGACAGACTCAAAGTTATGTGGCTCTACTGTATTTTACACCATCCCAGTTATTCCTTAGTATACCCCCAAAGCCTCTATGATAGTCACTAAATGTGTATCTATCTTAAAGGTCACTGATTCATGGGCACTTGTGTGATTCAAGAAATATATGGTAAGCATTGGTCTATCTGTGAGGACTTAATTTTGCTCCTGACAGTGTTTTACACAAAAACTTCCACTACTTAAAACAAATTGCTGTAGACTTAGGATGTGCAAAGATTCCTCCAAGGACATACTGCTTCATTAAATTTCCCAATATGCTTTTAGTTGAACAGGGTAGTAACAAAAGAATAAAAGAGCTGATGTGTATCATTTTTGTTATAGTTTTCAATAGAGTGAGCAGACATGATGAAGTTGGGTAGCAATAAAACATGGAAGCTTTCAGCCTTGTGCTCATTGCACCTGCAAATAAAACCTCCTAATAGGATTTTTGAAAGACAGTGCCTGTCCTTTGGGAAAGCATTGTCAAGGACCCAGAGCGCATAACTACTTTGTTACTATAAGTAATCCATTTCATTTGCTAAGCCTACTGATGGTATTTTATATCATAAAGTAGAAATAAAAGCATGATTTTAACAGGTAAAAGTAATAAGATACATTGACTGGAAAGATACTGGCACCTTGTCCAACTGCTTTTCTTAGTTTATGAATGTTATGCTAAATTGCATACATTCACTCAGGCAAAGAAGAGGGGAGAAAGGCAACTACAACTGTTTTAGGAGTTACATATTTACACCATGAGAGGAAAATCACAGGGATATAGGCTGCCAATGACTTCATTCTTCCTCCAACTCCCCACAAAAAAATAATTGAGGGCTTGTTGCTCAGACATCTTAGTGACTGCACATAATAATTACTGAGCAGACACCAAGTTAATCTTGCTCTGCAACATAGCTCTCTCTCATCAATGAAACACTATCAAAATTACAGACAAGCCTTGCTTGTAATCCTCAAGCAGTATTTCTAGCTTAACTTTTTCCTGAATCAGTGGCAAGCAACCTTTTCAATTTAAAATGACTGTTAATTTTCCAAAATTATAACTTTTATGGGCTCTATTTCTTACCATCATATCCTACCAGTGCCAAAACTTGAGTACCTGATGATACTCAGGCCACTGAGAAGACAAATACCTGATACATTAGAACCACTTCCAGGCTACTGGTGAGTTGCCTGGCTTTTCTTACTATTCTGTAACTATTTTTAAAAAACAAAACAAAAAATGATGGTTCATGCCTGTAATCATAGCTACTCAGGAGGATCTCGTTGAAAGCCAGTGTAGGAACATGAGACTCTTAGCTCCAATAAACTACTCAGAAAAGGCCGGAAGTGGCACTGTGGCTCAAGTGGTAGAGCACTAGCCTTAAGCACAGAGAGGTTCAGGGAACAGAGCCCAGGCCCTGAGTACACGCCCCAGGACTGGCAAGAAAAAACAAAAAACAAACAAAAAAACCTTCCTAAGTGTCAAGATTCTTATTCCAATCTTGCTTCCTCTCCAGAATGGAACCTGGAAGAACTGACTTAAGGAGACTCCAATGATTTATGAGAAGCAACATGGAAACCACAATGGCCCTAAGTTATCAGGTGGGTGACTAGAAGTAAGTTATGTTTGAAATCAAAACTAAATCTTGTGTTAGCCATAAAGAAATTTTCAGTTGACAGAAACAAATATGCACAGAAGCATGGGTGTGACCTAAGATTTCTAAAGTGAATCAAATCCCTTCTGTAGTAAGAAAAAGAATTTAAAAACTCCCAAACATCATTAGGTTCCCTTTGCATTCCTTTGTGCATACTACGTATATGTCACCAACACTGCCAAATACACATTCTGTACTGTAACTGTATCATCAGTGGCTAGATTATGAGCTTCTTGAGGGAAAGGATAATGTATCCATTTTCTGCTTGCAGGGATCAGCATTATTTACATAAGCCACCTAAATATTTGTCAAATCAAAGTCTATTCCAGCAAAACAGTACATACAGAATCTTCCCTCACATGGTCAAGTACATGTATATCTTTCCTATCTCATGGTATATTTAGGGCAAGGACCTGGTGGTTTTGTTTACTGCTATCTCCCCATTGTTTGAAGAATGCCTAGGTTATGATTGGCTCTCAGTAATTATCTAAGGATGAACAAAGCTAGGCCTCTTTTCTCTTAGGTGGGCACGATGTTAGAGAAGACATCCTTACTGCCGCTCACGCAGGAGGTAATTTACCTAGTGTTCTATTGCACCCCAGGTTGGCTCCTTTTCCCATAGATATTGTATGGGATAGCATATCCCAAGGCTATTTGTGAATGTAAGAAGAGTAAATTTCACATCCAAACAAATAATGGAAATAAAGTCTTTTATGTATGATTTCCTCTAGCCTTTATTGTGAGACAATCCCCAAAACCTACTGTGGCTATTCACATTAGAAGACATTGATGCAAACTCTCTCTCTCCATGTATTTCTAATGACTGAGGTAGATGGTTCATGGTTAGGATGATACTTTGGTACTTTCACAACCCAAGGCTGGCAATACTGGTTTAGACTACAATAAAATACTGGTTTAGACTACAATAAAATTGAAAGTAAAGTAAACTCGTCAGTCACTCTTAGAAAGTAATTTGGCAGTATGTTTCAAAAACCAAAGGAAATACCACTATAACCAGCATTATAATAGCTACATATGACATATGTTTGATGCAATTCTGCTGTGAGAAATAATTAGAAATTAATTAGACAGTAATAGAGAACAGTTAAATTTGTAATCATAAAGATCATTGTGAATATTGTACATAATAAAAATGATTATGATAAAAGGTTGTATCAAAAATGGGATGAAATTATGTTTATGTTCTGTTTATAGAGCTAAGTAGAATAAACATACAAATGTAAAAGCATGAAAGGCTGGTAAATTTTTAAATACTTTGACTCACAATGTATTTTCTATTTTGATTTCTATTAATATAGTTTATTTTCTTTTGGAAGTACTGTGAATTAAACTCAAGATGTTGCACTTGCTTTGGGTTTTTTTTTTAGTTTTTTTTTTAGGTAGGCTCATTTATTTACCAAGGGCTAATCTCAAAATCATAATCCTTCTGCCTTTGCCTTCTAGGTATCTGGGATTAGAGGAAGAAAGCACCTGGTCATCTTGTTTATTGAAATAGAGTCTCACTAACTTTTGCCAGGGCTAACTTCAAACCCAAATCCTATCTTTACCTCCTAAGTACCTTAGATTAAAGACATGTGCCACTTGGCTATTTAGCAACAAAAGAAATAACAGAAAATATTAGCTCTCATTTCTCCAGATTCCTTTTCTTTCTTGGTATAAATATCATTCACAAAGAGATAAATTATCAGTCACAAGAAAATGTTTAAGTCATTCTATTTGGCACTAATTGGCAGATCAGAATACTTCATACTTCATTAGAAAGGTACATGCTGAAAATCACCCTGTAGGAGACCTGTGGAAGGATGGAGAAGGATAGGTGAAATGGTGCAGCAAGGAAAAGGAACCCAAAAATGATTTGAATCCCAGCTTCTGTCTTCACAGGAGTATATAGTCTGCTGACCTGACTACCCTACTCATAAGCTACTCGTAACTATTCTTTTGAAGAAATTTTAAGTTTCTACCTAGGAATAGGCTCTACGTTATTGTTAATACCCTCTTTCAATGGACTATGGGGGAAAATCTGTCCTATGGGACATCCCAAGAGGCAAATTTGCACAAATATTCATCTCAAGTATGCTTCAGGTGACCCTACACTGTAATACAGCCTAAAATGTGAGCCTATAAGCAAAGAAATGAATGAATGAGCACACAGTTGCACAC
Organism: Perognathus longimembris pacificus; assembly: GCF_023159225.1. Classification (NCBI taxonomy): domain Eukaryota; kingdom Metazoa; phylum Chordata; class Mammalia; order Rodentia; family Heteromyidae; genus Perognathus; species Perognathus longimembris. Next base: position 138,294,823 of record NC_063161.1, on the reverse strand, counting down.
TCAACTGTGGTGAAGAAGAAAATTAATTAATAGTAACTTTTAAATGATGACAAAATAAGGACAAGCAACTCCTAGCTTCACTAAGGAATAATGGAGTAATAAAAACACATGCCTATAATCCTAGCTACTCAGGAGGTTGAGATTTTTTTTTTTTTGGCCAGTCCTGGGGCTTGGACTCAGGGCCTGAGCACTGTCCCTGGCTTCTTTTTGCTCAAGGCTAGCACTCTGCCACTTGAGCCACAGCGCCACTTCTGGCTATTTTTTGTATATGTGGTGCTGGGGAATTGAACCCAGGGCCTCATGTATACGAGGCAAGCACTCTTGCCACTAGGCCATATCCCCAGCCCAGGAGGCTGAGATTTGAAGATGGCGGTTCAAAGGCAGCCCAGGCAGAAGAGACTGACTCTTATTTCCAGTTAACTACTAGAAAACAAGAAGTGTCCCTGTGGTTCAAAGTGGTAGAGTACTAGCCATGAGCAAAAAAAAGAAAAGAAAAGAAAAAAAAAAAAGCTCAGGGACAACAACCAGGTCCTTGAGTGTAAGCCCTAAGACCAACAACAACAACAACAACAAAAATCTAAATAAATTAAGGTACATAATGTGCTCTTTTGACATATGTATACATTGTGAAGTTTAAAATGCTTAATAAAAAGACAATTCAATTTTGAAACTCATAATTAACAAAATGATTTAAAAATCCATTTGCCCCATAAATAGCCAATACTGCTACATGAAAGGAACAAGGTTGGCACTTAAGAGATTTAGTCACTTTTTACCTGCTTTCTTCTTGGTAATTTACCTTCCTCTTCTTTGCACTCTACTTTTCCTCTCCTCTCCTCTATAACACAATCCACTTGAGTTTGCACATGTGAGAGGGTGAAATGGTAGGCAAACCCAGACATACTTATTAGGGGTAGAAAAAGTTATAGATCAAACATACAAAATGGGTAGATGTTACAAAAGGATGTGTCTATCTATAGATAAATCTATAGATAGAGACAGACAGATATGTGGGTGGTATTGATGACTGAACCCAGACAGCCTTGCAAACTTAGGTTATCCAAGTACTTTACCACTCCCAGATCTCCAAAACAATCAGTTTTAACAAAGTATTTTAAGGGCCTATGCATCACCTTACCAAGATATATGTTATATATTATTTAACTGTCCATATGCCAAGTACTTTGCTTACATTAACCCATTTAATTCACAATAAACCTATAAGGTTGATATTATTATTCCATATTGCTAATTAGGAAACTGTGTCCATCCCCTGATGGATACAGTTAAGAATGTGCACCACATACAACTATGGTAAAGAAGAAAATCAGTACCAACTGTTAAATGATAACAAAACAAGATCAACTGAAATCTAATTCTCATATCTTAGCTATTCCCCCAGCTTTATTAAGGAGTAAATGAGTAATTGTAACAGAGTAAGTGTAATGGAGTTACATAGCGAGAAAGTTCTACAACAGCTCACATTGAGGTTCCAGAACCAATAACCAATCTGGTCTACCACATTTACTATGGTTAGCATATCCCACATGGACACTGAGAAATAATCTGTGGGGAAATAAGGAGAGAAAGTAGGAAAACCAAAGGCATAAGAACTGTTGGGGGGAAAAAAAATCACAGTGTATTCAGTGGCTTACCTGATTTAAATTATGTTTTTGTGAGGCTAAATTTTTTATATAGGAAAATTATAGGCTACAACTAAGAATAACAAATTATTAACATATTTTGGACTTTTATTTCATAGATAACACCCAAATGTCCAAATATTATGCTTGATATTTGAAGAAAACACCTGCAATGACTTAATTTTTATTGTAAAGGTGATGTACAGAGAGGTTACAGTTACATAAGTCAGGTAATGAGTGTATTTCTTTCTGAACATTGTCACCTCTTCCTTTGTTTTCTCCCAGTTTTTCCCTCTGACCCCCTTCCCCCACAAGTTGTTCATTTTTAACATAGTGTCTCGTGAGTATCACTGCTGCATTTGTCCACCCTTTGTCCCACCATTTCTGTGCTCCCCCTCACCCTCCCCCAAACAGATAAATTTACATGTAAGATAAAAGTTACAGAAATGAAAAACAGTGACAAAGAAGAAGAAAACAAAAAGCTAAAACAAAAGTGATGGGCTGGGAATGTGGCTTAGTGGTAGAGTGCTTGCCTAGCATGCATGAAGCCCTGGGTTCAATTCCTCAGTACAACATAAACAGACACAAGCCTTGAGCACAGAGAGGCTCATGGACAAAGCTCAGACCCTGAGTTCAGGACTGGATAAAAAAAATAAAAGGTAAAATAACAACAAAGCTCTTGTTTTACTTCTTGGAGTTCATTTCAATATACATTACTTTCTATGGTCATATGTATACAGCTACTGAGCCTTTGTGATCCTCTCCTTCTTTGGTCTCATTGTTTGAGTGTTTAAAATCCTGTTTAGGGGCTGGGGATATGGCCTAGTGGCAAGAGCACTTGCCTTGTATACATGAGGCCCTGGGTTCGATTCCCCAGCACCACATATACAGAAAACGGCCAGAAGTGGCGCTGTGGCTCAAGTGGCAGAGTGCTAGCCTTGAGCAAAAGGAAGCCAGGGACAGTGCTCAGGCCATGAGTCCAAGGTCCAGGACTGGCCAAAAAAAAAAAAAAAATCCTGTTTAATTTATCATGTCCAAGCAGTGATGTTTAACAGACAGAAAAAAACAACACTGTAGTTTCCTCCTTACCATATGTAACTTCTTTCTGTATTTTGTAAAACATTTGTTTGCATCTCAAAAGAGCAATAGTATGTAATGTATCACTTTGCTACTACGAAATCACATAATGCCATTAATGAATGAGTGATTAAATACAATGGGAATGATTAAATACAACGTGATCATCCATATTTGGGATATAATTGTGTAACAAATGACATAGTGATTCAAGCTACAACACAGATGACCCCTAAAAATACTTAACAAGGAGTACACCACCACCTCATATGTGGAAGTCTCCTGATTTCATGATAACTCCATCTGAATGTTTTTCATACAGCTACCACATCAGAACAACTAAGTACTGGGATAACAAAATCCAGTTAAATCTTGTATCTTCTTATGAAGTCTACCTAATAATAAACTCATCTTCTATTAGAATAAGATTATAAAGAACTACCCATTCTAAGATGACACATACAAGACAGGTTTCCAGACAAACAGCTTCTAGTTACCTATTTTTGATATAAAGCAGTAGAAGCCCCAAAGAAGCCTTGAGTCAACAAAACACAACAGAGGACTCCCAAGATGAAGTTCTAATTCCCTGTCAAAGTGCTCTCCATGATAAAACACAGTGGTGTTTTATTCTCAATCACCTCTCCTTTATGCTTCCTGGAGAAGGCAGCTTCAGGCAAGAAGGTGTTGCATTCTGGAAGTCATAGTTCACCCTTGGGGGTGAGGTGACTCTGAGGTAGTTTCCTAGCATGCTCTGCCACGCTACCCTAGTTGATACTACAGCCAGCTCAAGACACCCCGCTCCTACTGAGGCACTTTAAACTTGGTGGATTAAAATCAGTCACAAATCAGGAAACCTGGATTTTGTCCCCCAACTTCCCTTCTTGGAACATTGTTTGCTAAACACCATTTGCCTTTGGTTTGTCATTCATTTTTTTCTTTTATGAAGAAATATAACTTTGTAAATATAGCCACATTAGTGATTTTAGACCTTTGCTCACTGTTTTTAAAGCTCTTCAGTATCTGATATTGCTCTTACTTATTTACATTTTCATGAAATGTATGTGTATGAGTTATCCAAAAATGTTTAAGTAAATATACCTAGCCAATGACTGTTAACCCAGAATGGCTCCCTTACTAAACAATGAATTTTTATTTATACCATAGTCTATATGTAGACCATTGTCTTCCATGGACGTATTAGTGATTTTTAGCTGATTTTCTTGCTTTTTATAATTTATATCCTTTCCAAACATTATATTTCTTATTTGGGATGTAGAGTTGATTGCACTAATCAGATCTTCTAGAACAATTATCAATGGTAGCAGAAGGCTTAGGAATATATTTCTGATGTATTAATTAGAAAATCCCCTACTTGTCATTGTCAAGTATGATGTTAGCATCACAAGTGGGTCATATCAGAGATGTCATTTTGTTTCTGGTTTTTAAGTGCTTGTTAAAGGATTTTACATGATTTTTGTATTGGAGATAATGTCATATTATGTAACCTAAGCTGGCCACAAACTCACTGTGTGGCCCAGGCTGGTGGAATTATGGAAACGCACCACAAGACATGTTTTTTTTTTCTTTTTCTTTTCTTTTCTTTTTGCATACTATTAAACTAATTTTAGGGTTTCTCTTACTGAATATTTATTTTGTCTATTTCTGAGGAGCTGGAGATAGAAGTTAGAACCTTGAGCTTGCCAAGTATACTACCTCTGAGCTACCTCTGCAGCTTCTGAATGTCTATAACAATGTCTATCAGGAGGTAGTTCTAGGTCAGGTCTAAGAATGCCAATTTGGACAGCATTATAATATGATCTGCCACAGTGCTTCCTGGGCATGCATTACCTCATACATAACTGGCAGAGATGAATGGCATCAGCATACAGGAGAGGTCACAATGGCTCATATGTAACATTTCCTAGCAGAGGCCATTTCTCTCATGATTATTAAAGAGAGTATGTTTGCACTATAAAACAACTTTTGGGGAGGAAGGCATCAAAAATCTATAGAACTGATGGGCGGATTCACTGACTGTAAGATACACTACTGAAGTTCTGTGACTGCAGATGAGGAAGCTGCAAAGGCCTTCCTCCCTGTATTAAACAATAGATCTAACAAGGCTATCTGCTGAATCAGCCTTTTATGTCTCATGAAAATGTTGTGTATTACAAGCAAGACTTCATTCTAAAGAAAGCATGAACCCCAGTGTTTAAGGCTATTTAGAAGTTCCTGACTCTGATCCTGAGGTAGATACAAAAGGGTTAACTGTGTTCATTTCTTTGTTTTGACTTTTCCTGCTGCTATTATGACTGCTTTATTATAGTTTCTCAGTTTTGAGTGCTGCCTCACATTGAACTTGTTGGTTTTAGTGCCTAGTTTTACAAAGATGGGGTTACTTTTGCTTTTAAACTATTGTTGAGGCTTTAATTGCTTCCTGGTTTTTATTTGCTTGTTTCCCATGGAATCTATCATGATGAACCAGCAGAAACATTTACATTCCTCACAGAATCACTGTGGAATGCCACCTCATGTTTACCAGAATGTAGCTAGCTTTTTTAAGTTCTGATATTTATTTTTCCAACCCAGTTAGCTAGACCTGAGTACCTAACCAAAAAAATTTTTTTAATAAGTTAGCACTAAAAAGGGCCGGGCACAGTGGCTCATACCTGTAATCCCTAGCTATTCAGAAGGCTGAGATCTGAGGACCATGATTTAAAGCCGGCCCAAGCAGAAAAGTCCATGGATTCTTATCTACAATTAACCATCAAAAAGGCAAAAGTGAAGCTGTGCAGTGGCAGAGCATCAGCTTTGAGCAAAAGATGAAGGAAAGCTCCTAGCCCCTAAGTTCAAGCTCCATTACTGACACAAATGCCCACACATATGCACACATACACATACACATACACACACTACTAAAAAAGTTTATAAATATTAACTGCACATGGAGTAGTTGTAGTGAAAAGAGGAAAAAGACTTGTACATTTCTTAAGTCTATTCAAGAACCAAGGCTGACCACATATAGCCTCCACAGTCTTGTTCCTACTGTGTGGCTACCACCAAACTCTTGATTCTCTACATAGCTGGTGGCTCCCTGAAGTCTTCCCCATAGAGTGATCATTAATTTCACTTTTTAGGTGTTCAGAGTAAACACTTTACTGCCACTTTCTCATAGTATATATCTGGCTTGTCAAAAAAAGCTAATAGCTGCATCTTCCAAATAAGAGGCAATGTGAACACATCTCCACGATTACCACCCTGTTCAAGCCACTATTTGCCTCATCTAGATCTGTGTGAGGCCTTCTCTCTGCTTCTACCCTTGACCCTTCCAACATTGGCTTCAGTACAGTAACAGGATCAGAACTCCAGACCTTGTTGTGCTCCTACTCCTGTCTCAAACTCACAGCAAAAGCCAGTGTTTTTATTTATTTATTTTTGCCAGTCCTGGGGCTTGAACTCAGGGCCTGGTCACTGTCACTGAGCTTCTTTTTTCTTTTTTTTTTTTGGCCAGTCCTGTGGCTTGGACTCAGGGCCTGAGCACTGTCCCTGGCTTCTTTTTGCTCAAGGCTAGCACTCTGCCACTTGAGCCACAGCGCCACTTCTGGCCATTTTCTGTATATGTGGTGCTGGGGAATTGAACCCAGGGCCTCATGTATACAAGGCAGGCACTCTTGCCACTAGGCCATATTCCCAGCCCCAATCACTGAGCTTCTTTTGCTCAAGGCTAGCACTCTCTCACTTGAGCCACAGAACCACTTCCAGGTTTTTCTGTTTATACAGTACTGAGGAATCCAACTCAGGGCTTCATGCACGGTAGACAAGCACTCTACCAGGAAGCCACATTCCCAGCCCCAGTATTTTTATAATAATTTTCATCTAAGCACTTCTTGTAGCATCCTACCACTCCCACCCAACCACACTGGCTAGCTTGCTGCCCTTTCAATCTTCTGGGTTTTCCACTTGTTCGTTCTGCTTAAAATATTCATTTCCTAGATATATCTGGGGGGAAATTCCTGAATGCTCTACTGTAAAATGCAAAAGTACACACACTCCCCACCTCCCTCCTCTTTCTTTTCTCCACAGCAGAACTTATCACTTGCTAAACTGTTTGGTTTCCTTGGGTGTATATTTTTCTTGTCTACTACAGAATAAGCTTGATGCTGTGCCCTGGCTATACCTAGAATTGTTCCTTATACACAGGCATGGTCCATTTCTATTTCCTGAATGAGTGCACCAGGTGAGGGAGTGACAGATTGAGACTGTGCCTCTTGAGGCTATCACCTTAATCTTCACAAATTCAAGAAATATTTGGTAGAGGATGAAGTGGTGCAAAGCAGCAGGCTTTATTTTAATGAAGTTATGTGGGTAAGTTGTGAAAACTTGTTCAGGAGATTTATAGAGCTGCTTCCTCCGATCAAGGACACTTGGAATTAAAGGGATGTGAGTGGCTCAACTTGTCGGACCCCCCCCCACCCCCGCGACTCACAAGATTGTTCTTCCATGAAGTGACAAGACCGTGAAAACACCAAAACTGAAAATGCAGTGGGTGTAGGGAGTCAGAAGCACTGGGGACAGGATCAAGGAAACGCCAGTGCTCTGACTCACACACAAGAAGTGTAAACAGAGCAACTAAGAGAATGTGTTTGTGTTCCACAGCTAACTAGCACCACACTCACCCAACCCCCCTCCACCCAACATGCACCCCCCCCCAACTTAATGTGGTCACTGAATTTTAAAAAGTAGAGAAATCAATTGAAAAGGTCACTCATCTTTATAATAAAGAATCACACTTTCTCTGTGCATGTTCAACTGAAGTATATCCCTCAGGGACAGGACTGAATTATTATGCACTATCCCATTGGCATAGCTCACATTTTCATGAACAAAACACAAGAGCTGAGAGCAAAATCTGATCACCAGAAAGTCAATATTTATGACGGTTTGAAGATGAATTAACAGAGTTCTGAGCTGCCCTAAAACTTCCAGCTGTGTTCAACTGTGGAATGCATTTACAATCCTTGATACTGTAAAACATCCTTTTTTTCTTTTTTCATGAAAGAGCTAAAATGAAAGCAGCCTGGGTGCTGGCAGCTCATGCCTGCAATCCTAGCTACTCAGGAGGCTGAGATCTGAGGACCACATTTCAAAGCCATCTAGGGCAGACAAATCCAAGAGATTCTAATCTCAAATTAACAAGCAAAATGCCAGAAGTAGAGCTGTAATTCAAGTGGCAGAATGCCAGTCTTGAGCATAAGAGAAATGAGAGCATGAATCTCTGAGTTCAAGCCCCAATACCGGCATAAAAGAAAAAGTACAGGGCTGTTAATATGGCCTAGTGGCGAGAGTGCTCGCCTCATATACATGAAGCCCTAGGTTCAATTCCTTAGCACTACATATATAGAAAAAGCCAGAAGTGGCGCTGTGGCTCAAGTTGGCCTAGTGCTAGCCTTGAGCAAGAAGAAGCCAGGGACAGTCCTCAGGCCCTCAGTTCAAGCTCCAGGACTGGCAAAAAAAAAAAAGAAAGAAAGAAAGAAGTAGGAGCTTTGTACAACTACTGAAAGGTAATTTTTTTTAAAAAAGTGGGAGCTATCATCTGAAATGTGCTCATGTATCAATCATGGTGAAGGATCTATATAAAATTTTTTCCTATACTCCCCTCCAAAACTCTTAGTTGGGCACGCTACTAAGTGAAGAAAGTTTAGAGACAATAATTAATTCTCCAACAGTAATGTGAGAACTTGAACCCCAATTTCCAAAATACAAACTCTAGACATAATCAACTTTCCAAAATCAATCCTTTCAAGTCTTAGAACCAGTATTAACTTCGAGAAGCGTCCTTAATTTCTTCCAGTGGAAATGGTCATCTCTTCTGAAAACACAGGACTATTTAATTTCCCCTACTAGTCTTATTTCCCCCACTTTGCATGTAGGTGCTTTAAGGAGAAGGGCAGCTAAATTATTCTCATACAACCTAGATCCAGGATGGATGGCACCTTCTGGATTACCATTGTAGGTCTGGGTTGATAGGTAGCTGTACTAATGAATATCTGTCAAAGAAGGCCATCATTTTACAGAAAACCAGACAGCAACCTCATTTTCCCAATTTTTAAAAACAAAAAAAGCAGTTTGCAGTACACAAAGAACTTCAGCATGTATAAAGAACATAAGTTTTAAAGGTTGGCAAACCTCTCTGCCAAACCTGGCTGTACTAGAAAGAAGCTACTGCAAAACCTCAGGGCAATTCATTTGGCCTTACACTTAACTTTTAACATTATATTCAACAAAGTAAATACTTGTTACAGTTGTTTAGTTCAACAGTATGTTACTAAATTCTAGGCAGGAGAACCTGTTTCCGGATCAGTGGACTACAGAGGACAACTTCCTGAAAGGAGATAGCATGGGCTGGCTCAGAAGAATATAATTTTCCAAATAAGGACAACATAATAATTAAAGGCAATGACTCAGTACTATAGATGCCTATTCAAAATGGCCATTTTGCTCCAAGACAAGTCTTATTCAGTAATAAAGGTCAATAAAAGTCTTATTCGGTAATAAATGGAATCCAGAAGAATTTTGAATATAATGCTGGTATAAATAACGTACGGCTAAACCAAGTAAAACTGGAAAGAGGAGAGTGACTCATATTGCTTAAGAGAAATAGCCAGTAAAATAAGACTATCTAAGCACAAGGCCTATCTAAGCACAGGATGGGGGACCATCCAGACTATATAAGGCCTATGAAGTCATCTGATAGATGATGGGACAGATGACAGAACATGCTTCGCATAGCCATCTGCTTGTTACTAATAATTCTTTGGGGCCCTTAAAAGATGTTATAAATATCCAAATGGACCTTGGCAGAAAAATAAAAAAGCCTCCCTACCCCTAATTAATAAGAGCTTGTTATAATGAACATAAACAGATCTTAATGATGGACACTACTGCTTTTATTAGCTTTATCCACTGTTTTTATTCTTAACATCAGTGTCAGTCTTCCTGCCCTGCCTTGTCTTTAAGCACCATGAAGCATATTTGCAAGCACAGAGAAATAACAAGTTAGAGAATATCATAGTCATTAATATGACTGTGTGGGTGTGGGTAAAGAGCAGAAGACAAGAGGTTTGAGGGTTTCTTACCACTTAAAATGCCATTTGATCTCTATAGAACTTCAGAGCCAAGAAGAGTAGCTTATTATTACTATTACCAAGAACAAAAATGCCAGACACATACTTCTGATTCTGAATAAAAGCAGTGTGTGTGTGTTCTAGTTCTGAGGCTTGAATTCAGGGCCTTGGTACTGTCTCTGAGCTTTTTTTTTTACTCAAGACTAGTTCTCTATCACTTGAGCCACAATTCTACTTCTGGCTTTTTTGGTAGTTAGTTGGACATAAGAGTTTCATGGACTTTCCTACCCAGGCTAGTTTAGAACCATGATCCTCAGCCTCCTAAGCAGCTAGGATTCCAGGTGTAAGACACTGGTGTGGAGCCAAAAGCAAAAATTGTAGCAATTAGCCAAACAAATTAATAAATTATGAGGATAGATGTGTACATAAATATATGTACATATATCCTCATATATATGTATGTGTACATATGTATGCATGATATAGATGTATGACATGTATGAGACATGTATGTCATTGCTATGACAAAAGTTAAAAAGGGGGAGGGTAAACATAGTTCACACACATTAATTAAAGCAAAATGTAGCCACATGCATCACTATAGCCCATGTTGAAAGTAAGGAGCAACAACCATTCCCAACCCTCATTTATCAACTACATATATGCAAGAAATGAATTTTCATGATTCCTACTCTAATCAAAATTAACTCTTACCCTGATCACCATTTATCAGTCAACAGTTTCTACCAAACAGAAAAATCCCTTTGAGAAATATGATGTTGTTATTGAAACTCATGGTCTAACATAATAACATAATACTTAATATGGCGTGACTTTTTTTTTACATTATCTACTTTCTTGAATACATCATAAGAGTCTAGAGGCTTTGAATTTGCTGTCATTGCTTTCATCTCTCTGTAAATAGAGAAACAGGGAAGGCCCACTTTCTGTGTTTTCATAAATTATACCTTTTTTCCTCGATTGTCCAGTAGATCATTCATCAACCTTAAGTGGGTACTTAAAAACAAAAGCAAAGTATGGTATCATACAACTAACCTAGATACTTGGGAGACAGAGATGGGAGAACCACATATGGAGACCAGTACCACTACCAGTACCAGTAAGAAGTGAGCAAAGGATGGTACATGTTTATAATCCCAAGTAGTCTGTAGGCTAGTGCAGAAGCATTGTGGTCTAAGGCTGGCCTAAGCAAAAGACTGAGACTCTAAAAGCAAATGAATGCAAAAGAGGTTGGTACGAATTCAACATGTACAGCATTTGCCAGGAAGACTGAGGTTCTGAGTTCAAACCTCAGTGTTAGCAGTGAATAAATGAATAAATAATGAATGAACCAATAATGACAAAATGATATTCAGATTTGTGCTGTAACTTAGCTGGTCTGTTTATTAGCCAATCTATCTTAGCCCTTTAATCTCCAAGTTGATTTTTATGATATGTAAAGAAGATATTAGAACTAATGCATACCATGGTTCTTCAGAAAACCTATGTTCAACACAGGTTTAAGAGGCACATGTAGTTCTGACTGGAAGTTCTTTCTGAAGAAAGCCTCTGCACAGCACTCCACTGAAGACTATGAAAATATCATCTGTTCTACCAAAATATGATGACTCAGACATACTGAGGATCTCTCAGATCTTACCAAGATACCACTGGTGCTTATTATACTGATGACATTGTTAATAGGAAAAGTGATGTGGGAGATGCCAAGACAAAAAAAAATGAATAATATCCCCTATACAGACTCATACAGAGTACACTAAGAAATTACAGTTACTTCTTTAGATTAATTCAATAGGAAAAACCTTAGATTCTTAGGAAAGTTAAACTTGTCAGAATTCAAGTCAACATTGTAACACCTATTAGGCACAATCTATGCTGTGAGGTACTGCTGAAGTCTGGTAGGGGAGAACTGAGATTTAAAAAAAGCAAAACTTCAACTACTAATATGTAAAACAGAACAAAGTAATTCCTATACAAGAAATACAAAAATATAAATTATAAGATCCAAGTACAGACTCCCAGGATCCTAACCCTCACATTTCACTCATAGTCTACCTCTTCACCACACCTTACACTAAAGACCACTCTAGCCACTCAACCAATTTTGCCAAGCAGATAATGTATTTCCCCCTTCTGTGCTTGGCTCAAACAATTCTTGCAGGCAGGTTCTTTTACATGTGTCCTGGTAAAGCCACTAGTTGTCCTTCAAGATCAAATTCCACTCATTTTCTGTTACAAAGCCTTTCCTAAGTCCAGTTGGAATAAAGGAAGTTGCTTTAGGAAGGAGGAGAAAGAGAAGAAGATGGAGGAGGGAGGGAAAGGGAGAGAGGAAGAGAGGGAAAGAGGAAGGAAAGAAGAAAGGAAGGAGAGAATACAAAAGAAGAGGAACTATTAGATAAATATGAGACTAAGAGTTTGTCAGAACTTTCTAGAAAACCACCAATTTATGTTACACAGAAAATTAACAAGCCTAATAGGGTCCAACAAGAGGAATCAAAGAGCTGAAAGAAAACCTGTCAAAATAATAAGATAATAAGAAAATCAGCAGCTGAAATTTGATTGTGTCTAGGAATCACAGAACTGAAAGACTGAGCCACAGTTGGTCTTTTCATCTATTATTCCAACAGAAATAAAAGCGCATGTGAAAAGTTAAGCACTGGTTACCAAGTGACATTACAGAAAAAGAAGAAAAGATGGGCACCAGTGGCTCATGCCGTTAAGCCTAGCTACTCAAGAAGCTGAGATCTGAGGATCACAGTTCAAAGCCAGCCGGGGCAGGTAAAGTCCAAGAGCCTTTATCTTCAATTAACCACCAGATTACCAGGAGTGGAGCTCAAAGTAGTAGAGAGTTGGCATTGAGTGAAAAGGCTCAGGGACAGTGCTCAGGCCCTGAATTCTAGCCCCATGCCCAACAACAACAACAACAACAAAAATAGGCCAGCTACTGGCGCCTCATGCCTGTAATCCTAGCTACAAATGTCTGAGATCTGAGGATCTGAGGATTGCAGTTTGAAACCAGCCTGAGCAAGACTCATCCAATTAACCACCAAAAAGCTGGAAGTGGAGCTGTGGCTCATGTGGTAGAACTCTACAGATCTCAAGGACAACACCAAGGCCTGGCGCATGCACACATGCATGTGCACACACACACACACACACACACACACACACACACACACACACACACACACAACTTAGTTTGTAGTTCTATAACATTCCAAAGACTAAGCATTTAATTCTAGCAGAGGGCATCTAATTAAAATAGTCTGAGAATCCTGTCTTTCCCAAGTGAAAAGGGAAGGAGAAATAGACACAAGATGAACTAATACGACACTGCTGCACCCTGGTGCCAGGTACCTTTCTAAGCTGTCCATAGAAAAGAAAAATCCCAAGTTTGTGAAACATTTGGAAGAGGAAAGCCAATAAAATAGGTAAATGATTTCAGGTGATGATCATCTTTAAAACAAATATAACTAGGTACACACAAAGAAAATAACAAGGTAGGGGTAAAGGGCTCTTGAAGAATTGGAGGACCAAGTCTGAAAGCTCTGAGAGTCACAGAGAAGAGAAACACATGAAACACGTTTGAAGATTGTTTGGGCAAGAACATAATAAATAAAAAGAGAGGTAGAGAGATGAAGAGGAAGGCAGAGCCTTATAGTAAGTAGGAAGGAAGTAGACAGAAGCTATTGGAGGGCTCCATGAAGAAAGGACTATAAGCTCCTAAGCACAGATGATGGTGGAACTGGACTACCACAGTGGAACCAAGGTTGACCTATGTCAGATAGGCTACGCATGCTAGTCTTGGGAAAAAAAGTTGGAAAAAAAACAAATATGTGTTCAATAAAATAAGTGCAAAGGATGGTCATGCTTAAAATCTGTTAGTGCATCTTTAATCCTCTCCTCCTCTCCTCCCTACTGGATAGAGAACTACATTTCTTTGAAAGAAGGCAATGTCTTCTTTGTCAAAGACAACCTCAATGCCTGGAATATTAGCAGGCACTCTGAAGAGATTGTTCTCAATAAATCTTGACATTTTTAACACAAGTAAGAAAGTACAATTTATAACAGCTATCGCTAAAATTTAGTGGACTGAGATGAGACTTAGCATTGCCCTGTAAGCATTGAAGCTGTTACAAGTGAATAGACAAGCTTACTGGATTTCTTCTATATGCTACTAGGGCAGTGCTGAGAACACAGAGAGACAAAGCACTGCCTTCCTTGTCTCCCAGGATGAGGTTGCCCTGCAGTCAAAACCCAAGTGCCCAAAGAACTTGTGCAAAGGATGCTGCTGAGTGGCCATCAGCCGCCTTGAAGCGACAACAAAGAAGCAGAGCAACACAGCCCTGAGAAACATGGCAGCATCCCTATTTTCAAAAATGGAGAAAAGTGAACTGTACACATAATTTGCAACTGAGCATAATTTTACCTCTAGAGAAAGTTCTAGGAAGAGAATATCAAAGGGAGGTTTTGTGGGCCCTTAAGAAAAGAATACCAGGTGCTGGTGACTCATGCCTATAATCCTCCTCAGGAGGCTGAGATCTGAGGATCATGGTTTGAAGCTGGCCCAGGCAACAAAGTCTGTGAAACTCTTATATCCAATAAACTATTCAGAAAAGGGTGGAAATGGCACTGCGGCCCAAGTGGTAGAGCACTAGCCTTGAGCACAAAGAGGCACAGGCCCTGAGTTCAAGCCTCAGGACCAACACAAACAAAAACAAAGGAAAAGGTGTGAGCAAACCACTCCTGATAACCTCATACCTCTTCTTGCTGCTGGTTGGGAAAGTGGACAGTGGGAAACAGGTGAGCAGTCTGAATTTCATTAAGTTTTGTTAACCCTCTTAATGTATCTCAAAATATAATGGAAGAAAGGGGACTAAAAAATAAGGGTCAACAGTATACAGAGCAGTTAAAGCTAAGAAGTGAATTTCTAAACAGAGGTACTAAAAACAAGTAAAACATGCTTTTAACAATAAATAAATAAAATGATTAATGTCAGGATCCAAAAATACCACAGGAAACAAAACTAGCCAGAGAATACCACAATCAACAAGCTTTTCCCCCAATAAACAGGAAGACATAAATAGCTTATTGACCAAATTGTCAGACAATAAAATATTGAAAAATGCACGAGGTGATAAAGTCAGAGTCCTAAAGACTCATTACGGTTGACAAAATTTCCAAGGGCAAATGCAAGTTTTATATATGTGTTTTAAATATTTGACAGCATTAGACACACCAAGTAAGGAGGAAAAGGTTGGCATAGGGATTTTAGAAGAATGTCAGCTAGTATAAAGTTGTAGGAAAACCATACTGAAGGTGTTGCAAAAGGTAATTCAACCTTTAGACAACATTAAGAATGTAGAAGCAGCCACATGTCATTGGTAGCTCATTCCTGTAATCCTAGCTACTCAGAAGCCTCAAAGCTGAGGATCATTGTTCAAAGTCAGCCTGGAAAGGAAAGTCTGTGAGATTGTTTATCTCTAACAACAAAATGTCAGATGTAGAGCTGTGGCTCAAGTGGTACAAAGCCAGCTCTGGACAGAAAAGCTCAGGGACAGCACCCAAGCCCTGAGTTCAAGCCTCAAGAAGCATTGACTGTCTACTTCTAGTTTACTGAGTAGCATTTGTGTGCTAACTAGAACTCATGCATGTGAAAGCACTGACTCAGATAGTACTTACAATAAATGTTCCTGACTGAACACATGTATTGAACTTTCCTCTCTTCCAAAGTGCCACTGAAATTATAATAAAATGATTTAAAATATTTGCTACCAGAAAGCAAGTAGAAGGGAATGAACTAGCTACTAGATTACGAAATGCTACATTTCTAAGCTAATAATAGGAAAACAAGCAAGTTATACCAGAAAACACCCCTAAAATCAATGAATTAGTGGTATAATGTATTGTGGCAACTAGAAATGACTAGGAACTAAAAATAGAGAACTCACAGAAAGGTTTCTCAAGAGCAACCTATAAACAACTGGTGATGAACTGCCCTTTCTTGTCCAGAGAGTTGTACCACCCACTGATACCACAGAGAAAACAAGAATATTAAATACTATGTGCTAAATAGAGACTAACTCCCACCATATCCTCTTCCCCTGTCTCAGAATTCTGACAACCAGATTATTATCCTGTCAAAGGCCTCAGGAGACTTATTTGTAGAAATCAGAGCAATATAAAAAAAGGCCAAATGATACTGACAATTAGGGTTTCCCAAGGACCAGGGAAACCAGATCAGCTCATCTCAGAATCAACAATTCTAAAATAGTACAAAACTTACCAATAGCCATTTAGAGCCCTGTCTTTAAATAATGGCCAGATAATGGCACCAATAGACATTTAAAGAATTTTTCATGTCACTGGAAGAGACTAAGAGAAGAAAAATGACTGAGGAGGGTTAAAAAAAAAAAGAACACAAAAGCATAAATATGATCATCTACAAATATAGAGTAAAACAGATAATATAAAAACAAAAAAAGGAGTATGGAGGAAAACAAATAGGAAATTAAGGAGACAACACAGAAATTAAAATGTAATAGAAATAAAGACATAAACTGTGAGAAAATCTATTTTTATATGGAATTAAAAAATGGAAGTGTTCAAAATTGCAAGCAAATGAAACAAGATTTGGGGGAGTGGGAACACAGAAAGAATACAGAAAAAAAAATTCCCCAACTACAAATACATACATTTCCCAAATTGAAAAGATAACACCATCTGATACAATGAATGAAAATAGATCCATACAAGGTACATCACTAAAAATACCTAAGCATAGGTTGTAAAAAAAATATTTAAAAATGCTAGAGAGAGTGGAGCTGTGGCTCAAAGTGGTAGAGCCGCTAGCCTTCAGTGAAAGAGCTCAGAGGAAGTCCCCAGTCCCCGAGGTCAAGCCCCATGACTGACAGAAAAAAAAAAATCACTTTAGGGCTGGGAATGTGGCCTAGTGGTAGAGTGCTTGCCTAGCATGCATGAAGCCTTGGGTTCAACTCCTCAACACCACATATACAGAAAAAGCTGAAAGTGGTGCTGTGGCTCAAGAGGTAGAGTGGTGGCCTTCAGCAAAAAGAAGCCAGGGACAGTGCTCAGGCCCTGAGTTCAAGCCCTAGGACTGGCAAAAAACAAACAAATGCTAGAGAGAACAAAACAAGCTGACTATGAACAAGGATTAGAATAGATGACCTAGAAGTTAGAATACAAAAAAAAAAAAAAAAAAAAAGTAACGTTCTAATAGAGGGCTATGTAGCTCATGACAGAGTGCTTGCCTAGGACACAGGAGGTCCTAATTCTATCTTTTGCAATGCAAAATCAAAAAGGAAAAATCTGAGGGAAATATTTCCATACAAGAATTCTACATCGGGGCTGGGGATATGGCCTAGTGGCAAGAGTGCTTGCCTCATATACATGAAGCCCTGGGTTCGATTCCTCAGCACCACATATATGGAAGTGGCGCTATGGCTCAAGTGGCAGAGTGCTAGCCTTGAGCAAAAAGAAACCAGGGACAATGCTCAGGCCCTGAGTCCACAAGCTCCAGGACTGGCCAAAAAAAAAAAAAAAAGAATTCTACATCTACTCAAATACATACAGGTATGAGATAGAAATAAAAATATGCAAGATGTCCAAAAGTTTGCTTCATATGAATAAATCTCACTAGAACCACAGATAAACAAATGAGAATTAGAAAAAATAAAACATTATTGCCCAGGTACCAAAACTGTAAGATAAACAGGGAACAAATTTGTACATAGCTTTCAATAATCCTAAATATAAATGATCTTCAATCTCAGATTTAAAACTCTGACTGGCTAAATGACTGACCATCAAGATCCAATGTTTCTTATCTGCAAGAAATTCATCTCAATGGCAAACATACACAGAGCTGAAAGAATGCGAAATGACATTCTCAAAAGTGGAATCCAGAGCTCGCTTCGGCAGCACATATACTAAAATTGGAATGATACAGAGAAGATTAGCATGGCTCCTGCACAAGGATGACATGCAAATTTGTGAAGCATTTCATATTTTTTTTAAAAAAGAAAGAAAAAATTTTAATGAAAAAAGTGGAATCCATTCCCAACCAAGAATACAATACTTATTCTGACACACCATACTCCAAGTCAAAATTACCAAATGAGATAAAGGCCATTGCGTATTAACAAACGGAAAAATCCATTGAGAAGATATAACATTAAATGTTAGAGCATCCAGTTTTCTTAAAAAAGAAAAAACAACTATTGAACAGAAAGGAACACACTGGTGTAATTAGCAATACATGGTGACTTAACATTACACTCCCAACACCAGACAGATCATCAGATAAATTTTTAAAAATCAACAAAAACATTCACAGTTACTCAGTACCATAGATCAAGTGGAATTAATAGACATCTACTGAATATTTTATTCAAGAGGTGTAGAATACATATTGTTCTAAGAAGCCGATAGAATATTCTCCAAAACCGATCATACTTCAGGCTGTACAGCAGTCTTGACAAATATAATATATTAAAATAATTTCTTATACATTAGTAGACCATAATGCAAAAAACTAGAAATCAATAGCAAAAGTAATTATTGGATATTATACTTTTTTTTTTTTTTGGCCAGTCCTGGGCCTTGGACTCAGGGCCTGAGCACTGTCCCTGGCTTCTTCCTGCTCAAGGCTAGCACTCTGCCACTTGAGCCACAGCGCCGCTTCTGGCCGTTTTCTGTATATGTGGTGCTGGGGAATCGAACCTAGGGCCTCGTGTATCTGAGGCAGGCACTCTTGCCACTAGGCTATATCCCCAGCCCGATATTATACTTTTTAATGAACAATAATACAATGATCAGGAAAAAAATTCACCTGCTGAACAAATCAAAGGAAAAACTTAAAAGTAACTAGAATCAAATGAAAATAAAAATACAACTTACCAGAACCTTTGAGATATAATGAAGGCAGTTTTAGGAGGAAGTTCATAGTTCATAATGCTTAAACAACAAAACAGGAACAACAACAAAAATCAGCAATCACCAGGTGCTGGTGGCTCATGCCTGTAAGTCCTAGCTATTCAGGAGGCTGAGATCTGAGGACCATGGTTCAAAGACAGCCCAGGCAAAAAATTCCATGAGATTCTTATCTACAATAAACAACTCAAAAAAAGCCAGAAGTGGCGCTGTGGCTCAAGTGGTAGAGGCTCAGGGACAGCACTAAGGCCCTCAGTTCAAGCCCTAGTACCGGGAAACAAAACGAAAACCAGCAAGCAAAAATAAATAGCATACTGATGTACTTCAATAACTTAGTACAAGGCAAATCCAGAATCAATTGGTGGAAAGCAATAACAAGGATCAGGGCAGAAAATAGTGAAAATGAAGGTTAAAAAAATAATACAATGGGGGCTGGGGATATAGCCTAGTGGCAAGAGTGCCTGCCTCGGATACACGAGGCCCTAGGTTCGATTCCCCAGCACCACATATACAGAAAACGGCCAGAAGCGGCGCTGTGGCTCAAGAGGCAGAGTGCTAGCCTTGAGCGGGAAGAAGCCAGGGACAGTGCTCAGGCCCTGAGTCCAAGGCCCAGGACTGGCCAAAAAAAAAAAAAAAAATACAATGGACAAATTAAAAAACTTTTTTTCTTTTGAAACAATAAAGAATGATAAAGCCCTAGCTAAACTAACCAAAACAATACTGAAATTAATAAAGTTAGAAATAAAAAGGGGAGATATCACGAAAGATACCACTGAAATATAAAGGACTGATAGGGAATATTATGAAAACAAATATTCCCCTAAATTGGGAAATCTGAAATGGTAAAATTTTAGTCACATATGACCTACCAAAAGTGAGGCAAGATGATATCAACAACCTTAACAGTAACAAAAGTGACACTAAAACAGTAGTAAAAAAAAAAAAAAAAAGACCAGAATCAGATAGATTTGTTGATACATTCTACTAGACATTAAAAGAACACCAATGTTCCTCAAGCTACTTCATAAAACAGCAAATGAATAATGCTTTAGAACATGATGTATGAAGTCAGTATTGCCCGGATGCCAAAATTCTATCAAGGCACACCAGTAACAAAAAAGAAAACTTGGGGCTGGGAATATGGCCTAGTGGCAAGAGTGCTTGCCTCATATACATGAAGCCCTGGGTTTGATTCCCCAGCACCACATATGTAGAAAATGGCCAGTGGCACTGTGGCTCAAGTGGCAGAGTACTAGCCTTGAGCAAAAAGAAGCCAGGGACAGTGCTCAGGCCCTGAGTCCAAGACCTAGGACTAGCAAAGAGGGAGGAGGAGGAGGGAGGAGGAGGGAGGAGGGAGGAGGGAGGAGGAGGAGGAGGAGAAGGAGGGAACTTAAACGAGTCTCCAGTCTAGCCATAGATGTAAAAATAATAAATTATTTGCAAATCAAATTGACCAACATATGAAAATGATCATACATCAGGATCAAACGCATTTCCAACTAGGAATGCAGGAATGGTTCAACATACACAAAGCAATTAGTGTAATAGAATAAATGAATAATGGGCATTAATCACATGATCATTTCAATGGATATAAAAATCCTTTTACAAAATCAAACACCTCTTAATGAAAATACTAGAAAAAATTAGCAAAAAATGGAAAAACACTTCACCAAACAAGATAGACAGATGCTAAATAAGCTCAAGAAAGGACTCTCTACACCACTGGTGAGTAGGAAAATGCAAATTAAAACCACAATGAGATACTATCAACATATACCTATGCAAAAGGTTTTTGTTTTTTAAACCTGAAAATAGCAAGGCGTTACCTGAGATATGGGGCAACTAGACATTTCTCATGGGGATACAAAGTTGATATAGCCACTCTGGAAAACAGCTTTGCAGTTTATAGTTACATTGTTATAGTTTGGCTCTAGAAGTCTTGTTTATTCAGTTTGGTACACTACTAAGTGCTTTAAAAATTATTGTTATCTTCAAATAGTTGTACAAAGAGGGATTTCCATTTCCATTTAACATGGTCATTTGTCTGTACTGAACAGCTAAGATTATAGCCATGAGCCACCATACTGGACATTTTGTTGTTTAAAATGACAAGTGCATTAAAAATGTTTAGCTGTTCAAATTATATAAATGTACAGTTCTAATAAAAATAAAATACACAAAAATCAACACATAATAAAATTTAAAAACCAAGGTATAAGAAGAGGGCAATCAGAATAGCAGAGGATTTAGAAATGTTACATTTAAGAACAGCTGTATATTTAAATTTAGTTCTACAATTGTAGTTGTATCTTTTAAGTTGTACAATAGTTGTAAAATAGTTGTATATTTTAAGTTTAAAACATACACATTTTGACATACATTCAAGGCTGATTTTTACCTTTTCATTCTGTCTGGCTAATGGATACAGAGTAGGGACTAACAATAAAACTAAAAGGACACAGCTCAGCTGTATAGTAAGAAACTTCTAAGAACTGCAAGTAGAATTAATCGTCCCCGAAAACAGCTGGTTCTCTGTTGCTAGAGAAGGCTAAACACAGCCTAAACAGAATACATTCAGTAGACATGATATAAAATTCATGACTACCTTGGAGTTGTACTGCCAGACCTCTTTGGTCTATGCCATTCATGCATTTCTGTAGATGGATCCTATGTGATGTCTTCCTTTGAATCACTATCATTCCAAATAGGGTTAGAAACACTGGTGGGTGAAGCAGCTTAGGCACTCAGCACATTCCTGCTTCGTCTTCCATCTACCTTTTAGATTTTGACTTCTCAATTCATAAAGCTTAAATATATTTACATTTGATTATGAATCACATAAAATATTTTGGAAGCAGATGAGGCCTAAATACAGAAGAGATTTTATTCATGTCTGAGTGGGAAAAGATGAAAGCCAAGGTGATCTGACACAGTGCTGAGAAATGAGTTGAAGCACTGGGTAAATTGAAGTACTACATATCCCTGTGGTTTTGTGCCCATGGATCATTAAACAGGCCACTTTGCCCAGGTAGGAGATCATGACAAGAACACCAAGGGTTCCTGCTAGAGTATCAGGACAGAGATCTGACTCAGTTGAATAGGTATGAACAGGTAGAACCAGGGAAGATAGGTCAGCAACAAAATAACTTTTGATGTGTTCTGATAAAGTACCTGGAGTCTTGTCTCATCAAAGAATAAAAATCCCCTCATTTCAACATTAAAATTAAAAATTAAAAAATTAAACATACTACAGCTACCATCTCTCCTACAAGAGTTCCTTAAGAGTTAATTTGTCTGTGGGAATCTAATGTCTATTTTTCATTTCAAGGACAATGGTTTTTCTTTCATTTTGTGTCATTACACATAAACTTTTGCTTAGTTTAGTGAGTTCTATCTATTCTGATCAGTTAGGCATTGATATGAATCGTAACTCAAAAGTAATGTCTAAGTTCCTTAAAGAGTACTTCTGCTTTTCTAGCTTTTAGTCTAAATTTTCTTTAGAATTTAACAAGTAACTTAACAAGATCTTTATATCTTACAAATCAGAATATTTATGAGATTCATCTTTGCTCTAACAGCCTGACCACAAACTCCCCTCCATAGTGTCTGCCTTAATGGCATTATGAATAGCTGTAAATACTAAGGGTTTTTAAGTTCCAAACACTCACACGTTCAAACGTGGCACTCATTAAAGACTGATTTCATCCATTTCATTATGTTTGACTGATAGGCACAGAATTAGGACCAATAATAAAGTTACAATGAACAGAGCTGCACAGTTCAGAGGGTGAGTTCCATTCTGTTGAACTAGGAAGTGAGTACCCTGAGTATCCCAGCAGTAAATGAATGTTGAACGCAACTAACACATGTCAAACTTGTAGTTCTCTCTCTCTGTGTGTCTCTCTCTCCTGATGTTCTTGTTTCTTTTTCTTTCCAGGAACTTCTTCTTGCCCCTGGAGATTCCTTGACTCCTGAGTCCATCAGAAGCAAGGTTCATGTTTGCAACACTGCCACTGTCCATCCTCCTAAGTGGTACTTAGAACAAAACAGGAACTATAATTGTCCCAACTGTGCTCTTTTTGGCTTATCTGAGGCACACATCAAGATAGGTCAGAAAACGTTTCACCATTCCCTTTTGCACTGTGGGCCAGTGACAAAGGAGTGTGAGATGGGGGTGAGGAAGGTAAAGAAGAGAAGGGAAACACCCATTCATTCTTATAAATCTATTGATCTGTGTCAACCTGGTATACTTAGGTGTTGATCAGGCGCAGAGTTTCATATTATGATGCTTTGATCTTCTTCCTGGACTGGCTAATATTACTGTGTTCACCAATACTTCTTTATAACATAGAAAATCCAATCCATGCCACCAAGATTAGGTTCAAAGTGCACCACAAAACAGGAACTATTAATTGTCCCAACTGTGCTCTTTTTGGCTTATCTGAGGCACACATCAAGATAGGTCAGAAAACGTTTCACCATTCCCTTTTGCACTGTGGGCCAGTGACAAAGGAGTGTGAGATGGGGGTGAGGAAGGTACAGAAGAGAAGGGAAACACCCATTCATTCTTATAAATCTGTGTCAACCGTGTATACTTAGGTGTTGATCAGGTGCAGAGTTTCATATTATGATGCTTTGATCTTTTTCCTGGACTGGCTAATATTACTGTGTTCACCAATACTTCTTCATAACATAGAAAATCCAATCCATGCCACCAAGATTAGGTTCAAAGTGCACCAAAACTACCTTAACCATTTTGAATGGTGGACTGTTTCAATTTTCAAGTTCAGTTCCATTTTCCTCCATTGAGAGTTTATATCTAGTAGTAGCCTTGAGAAATATCATTAGCATCATAAACAAGCTTTAGTCTCTGAGTGTCTCACATAAACACTGAGAATCTACTGTTTACTTGTGTCTGTATAACATCAACCCTATTCTCTGTTCTTTTTTTTTTTTTTTTTTTTTTGCCAGTCCTGGGCCTTGGACTCAGGGCCTGAGCACTGTCCCTGGCTTCTTTTTGCTCAAGGTTAGCACTCTGCCACTTGAGACACAGCGCCACTTCAGGCCATTTTCTATATATGTGGTGCTGGGGAATTGAACCAGGGCTTCATGTATACAAGGCAAGCACTCTTGCCACTAGGCCATATTCCCAGCCCCCTGTTCTCTGTTCTTGCTCCATCAAAAGATAGTCAGAATTTGATCAGCAGGTCCTATCTCTGTCTGGATGGCCATTTGGAGTGTTATTTGATCACTTGTAACTACTGCCAGAGTCTCCATAGCTCACCAGGAAGAAAGGAGAAAAACATCAGCTACAGATGGCTGGATCCCCGCTGGCTCTTGTCCTCATGGCCCTATGGCAGTTCTGATTCTAAAGTTACAAACTTGAAGCTTTCTTTTGTGAACAACTTACCCTTCTCTAATTTCTTGAGAGGACCCAAACCACTCTGATGCACACGAAAGGCTTTTAAGTTAAATACTTCAGTGACCTGAAATTTATTTACTATCTGGCTCATATTTGAAAGAACATAATTGAAGTTTGTGATATGCTCACCCACTATCAAATCCACAGAGTGATAAGAGTTACCTGAGCCAACGACCTTCTTTCATCACACTCAACTTTCATTGTCACTCAGAATGGAATTGAGAAATAACATCTCAAAAGGGTTTCACAAAGTGTGTTCAGCAGGACATACTAGTAGTTCAAGATGTCCCAGGCAAGATATTAGTAGGGGTAGGGAATCGTCTTCCTCCAAAGGACCATTTGAATAATATAACATCATTTGTGGACCAAAATTATTAGGACAAGCAGATGTGGGCAGCTGAGAAGCATATGTCTGTCCCATCACACACTGAATATTCATCATGCATTAAATATGGGGCCAGATGTCCCCACCCCTGAGTTTTAAAGGATGATGTAAGTCCAAAGAAGACAAAGTAAACAAAGTTAAAGTGTTCTCCCAGGGTGGCAGTGAGGGCATGAGCCTTTCATATTACCACGCACTGTGACTTTTCAAATGGGAGGAAGGGCTTGGGAAGTAGTACTGAGTGTGCAAGAAGTCTCCTGACCTGAGAACTCTTGCCCTGGTGCTTCAGAGGCAGATACTTGGGGATATGGTGATTAAGGTATTCTTGCAGAAGAAGCATTTGTATCTCTAAATGGTACAAATGAGGAGCAACTCCTACCAGGGCAGATTGCTGGTTAAACAGTAGGTCCTTTCTGGCAAGGGAGAATCCCTGCTCCTTATACATGTTTATAACCTCAAAAACAACACATTTCCATTTGGGCCTGACCTTATTTTTTCAGATTAAACTATAAGTTTTTAAGTGTTACCTAAAAGAGAATTGCATTTCCTTTTAAATGAAGTCTTATTGAAGAATTATTTCCAAAGTATAACCTGCTTCTAAATGCCAGTGTATAGCCCAAAATATCTTCTTGATGAAAGAATACTTTCAATACTATGGGGATATGGCTTAGCAGTAGTGTTTACCTTACATGCATGAAGCCCTGGGTTCAATTCCTCAGCACCACATATATAGAAAAAGCCAGAAGTGGTGCTGTGGCTCAAGTGCTAGCCTTGAGCAAAAAGAAGCCAGGGACAGTGCTCAGGCGCTGAGTCCAAGACCCAGGACTGGCAAAAAAAAAAAAAAAAAAAAAAAAAAGAACACTTAATGTGCTACACTTTGAAACTGGCTGTCTTGAAATTACTTTCCAATACTAGTACTTTCAGAATTGTGAAAATACAGAATCACATGCAAAACAGAGCCTAGCAAGCAGGGTTTAAAAAATTCTGCTAAATATGCTAAGCTTTCAATGTGATGTTTAAAGAAACAAACAAAAAAAAGTTGTAATTCTCGCCCTGCTGGTGAGAATCTCTGCCTTTGTAATTTCATCTTAATGCACACATTAGTAATCTGTCCTACAGTCAACTTCATTGTGGTCATTTTCTTCACCCTTCCCTTTCTTACTGCTCTCCAGTGCCTTGTTGAAATCAATTACATTAACCCTTCAGAGGTCTTGGATCTCCAAAGGCTGACTAAATAGGAAATATATACTCCACACTTAAAACTATATCCTCAGCTGGGCATGGCAGTACATGCCTATAATACCAGGATAGGAGATTGAGGCATGAAGATCATTGAAGATTGAAGCACACTGGGCTACATAGTGAAACACTGTAAAAACACAGTAACAATCACATTAAACAAGCATACTGCCATGATAAATTCGATCAGACTTAAGTTTTTTAAAGAGAACTGAGGAAAGTCCAGGAGCAAATACACATGTGGCAGCCCCTGGAGTCTAAAGTTTTAGAAGAAAAAAAACAACAACCACAAAACTACTTACACAGACTCTCTTCCAAACTATTATACCCTGACCATTATTTTGAGGCATGATCACTTAAAACCAGCCTACCCACACACAGTCTCTAAACTTAAATGACAAAAGAGACATATCTAAGGTACACTGACACATCATCTAAGTGTAGTAGTTCAAAGTGCAGTAGAGGAATGGCCTCCTTTACTTTAGGCAAGCTACCTAACCTTTCTGAGCTCATTTTCCTCCTCTGTAAAAATACAGCCAACACAAGTATCTTATCTCAGAATTGTGAAAGTAAACTGGGAAATGTAGTTAAGTACTTAGCCCAGACTCACCTAATGGCAAATCCCCAGGAATGACTGGCCATCAGTCTTCGTTGCCTGCAGTTGACTCACAATCTATGGCATCTTCCTCTCCAATGGCACCCATCCTTAAAGTATCTCCTCCATGCTTGTGGAGGAGAAAGTCTGCTTCCCTAACTATTGCATCCTCTCTTGATTTCCCTATTCCTGAGATCTGAATCACCTACCTTAGCCTCCCTTTATTATTATTGTTTCATTCTTATCACTCATCTCTCCCTGGCACAATCCAACATTTTCCGAAGTTGGGCACTCTCTTCCAAAACTCAAAAAACAGTTTCTATAAGGGAATGATGAGTGGATGTGGGAATACCTGAGACTCTGTTGACGTTAATATGGTAATTTATGACATTTTCATCATTTGTATAGTTTGCTATAAGCCTATCAAGGTGGGTATCAGTATTTCTATTTGCCTGCAGCAGAAACTATTGAGATACTGAAGACTTTGTCCAAATAACCTCGCTAGTAATAGATCCAAACCGATACTGAATAGGTGAGGTTCACACTCCTGCCCGTACATAACGGTGTTCAATCCTCTGGATTTGAACAGCCCTTTAAGGAAGCTAGGAAGAACTGTCTCAGAAGGCAGAGGCCCACTCAGCATTAAGGATCATTCATTCAGCTGGAGATGGAATGGTATAGATTCAATTCCAACAAACAATATATATATATTTTTTTTGGCCAGTCCTGGGCCTTGAACTCAGGGCCTGAGCCCTGTCCCTGGCTTCTTTTTGCTCAAGGCTAGCACTCTGCCACTTGAGCCACAGCGCCGCTTCTGGCCGTTTTCTGTATATGTGGTGCTGGGGAATCGAACCTAGGGCCTTGTGTATCCGAGGCAGGCACTCTTGCCACTAGGCTATATCCCCAGCCCCCCAACAAACAATATTTTTAAAAAAATAAATGGAGTTTCACATCAGAAACAGGATATTTAGAATTGAATTCTTTTGGGCTGGGGATATGGCCTAGTGGCAAGAGTGCCTGCCTCGAATACACGAGGCCCTAGGTTCGATTCCCCAGCACCACATATACAGAAAATGGCCAGAAGCGGTGCTGTGGCTCAAGTGGCAGAGTGCTAGCTAGCCTTGAGCGAGAAGAAGCCAGGGACAGTGCTCAGGCCCTGAGTCCAAGGCCCAGGACTGGCAAAAAAAAAAAAAAAAAAGAATTGAATTCTTTTGCAATTACAAATAATGTACAACAAAAGGATTCTTGAATCTAGCATTACTATTCTTTTCCATTACGAAGTAAAAGATGTCAACTTCTTTTTTTTTTTTTTTTTTTGGCCAGTCCTGGGCCTTGGACTCAGGGCCTGAGCAGTCCCTGGCTTCTTCCTGCTCAAGGCTACCACTCTGCCACTTGAGCCACAGCGCCGCTTCTGGCCGTTTTCTGTATATGTGGTGCTGGGGAATCGAACCTAGGGCCTTGTGTATCCGAGGCAGGCACTCTTGCCACTAGGCTATATCCCCAGCCCAACTTCTTGAATAGCTTTTAATGTATGTTGTCAAACAATATCCCAAGAGGGTCAGTTTAATTTATTCAGCAAATCAATAAAGCATATTTGAGTCAAAACCACAAAGGCAAGTAATACTGTTCTGTAACCTTTCTCCAAAGTTACGGGTGTAAGTGAAAGGGTGCCTCTGAGCTTGATGATGAGAAATAGCAAGACTGAATGTATTTACACATTGTTTATTCTCTTTCTCTCAATTATCTATTGCAGAAGTATATCTGTCATATAAGGGAATTCTGATCAGAATCAATGATGTGGATCTGCACTTGGATTTCTGTTCATTGGGAAAAATTAAATCCAAATAGAAAATAGAGGAGGTACTCTCTTTACCTCCATAGTATATGTGAACATATTCTATTCAGTGATATAGCTCCTAAGTATAAGAGGTGGCAATGAGAAGAGAAGGAATAAAATGAAAAATTTAGGAAAAAGTAAAGAGAAAAAAATGGAATATCAACCAGGCAGAGATAATAAGCAAAGACAGGAGAATTTATAAGAGGCAAAAAAGGAAAGTGAGAGCTAGAGATGGAAGTTGTTCTTGTAAACCTGAAGACTTAAAGCCAGTGCTCTCGGGAATACTAAATAACTACTTAACCATTATTCTTACCCTCAGGTGATCTTCATCTGAAGCTGTCTTTGTGTCACAGAAAGAGGCAATGGGAGTGGGTAAAGGAGAAAGGTGGACTATAGCAATCTCACCGGTTGGGTAATAAGAGGGTATGAAGATCCTTTTAACTTTAAAATAGCAACTGTGAAAGGTTTATCTTGGAGCTATAAGCAAAATGTCAGAAAATACCATGGAAGTGTGATTTCATAGGCAGAAGAATGTAGTAGATACTATTTGCCTGCCTCACCCAACCGCCCTTCTCCAAAACCCACCCCCAACTTCTGCCTTGCCAGCAAAAGCTGACTTATGCCCCAGTACTGTTTCCACTTTGAGTCACAGGGAAATCCCAGTTAGACTAAACAAATTACTGGATCCTTTGCCTTCCTCTTCCTAGGCTGTTTTTTTTTTTTTTGCCAGTCCTGCGGCTTGAACTCTCTGCCACTTGAGCCATAGCGCCATTTCTGGCCTTTTTGTATATATGTGGTGCTGAGGAATTGAACCCAGGGCTTCATGTATATGAGGCAAGCACTCTTGCCACTAGGCCATATTCCCAGCCCCTTCCTAGGTAACAGTATGCAGCCCTCCCTAATTCTTACTAAGGAAAAAACAGTGGTGATTTTTAGCTTAGCCAAAGCCTATCAGAAAAGCTATAGTCATCTTGGGATCAGAAGGGAGCTAAGTGAGGAAAAGCTTCCCCCTTTACTACTATAACAGAACAGAAACAAGGAGAACCCAGGTGGTGGCTGACATCATTGAACTAACTACTGAAGCCGCTGAACTATGCACTTGAAGCCACCACCTCCTCTACTTACAGGAAACAAAACATTTTCCTTAATGTTTTCAGTATTTAGATTAAGAAGGAAGGGAGGTTTGTTGTTTATTTCCTAAGTTGGGACATCCTAAATGGCTTCTAATGATGAATCTTACAAGATCCTGGTCATCATTATATATCACAGAATTACAAAATACAAACTTCAAAACTGTCACCACTACTTAAACATCTTGAACTACCTTTATGCTGTTTCTTGCTTGACGTTATTCAAATGTATCCAGAAGTAAAACACTTGTGTTTAAGAAGTTTCAGCACATCTAGCAACCTTAAAAACTGGAATCATCATCACTTTCATGAATTTAAATATTTGGTTGTAGAATGTCATAACAGAGAACACCTAAAGGGAGTAATGATGTTATTTTTAGAAAAAAGAAAAGTTCAACAGTTTATTAAACAAATGTTTATTAAGGCTTGTTATGTAACACTGATACATAATGAAATTAGAGAGGAATCTAGCAAAGAAGTAAAACTAACACCTCCCCGCATTGAATATATCAGCACATACTGGAAAATGCTAATCATTTTTAATACTAAGCTTGTTACAAAGTATAAATGTAAATTTAGAACATATGCTATGCTATATATTTAAACAACAAAGCAAAAAGTACCAAAAGGGAATAAATATCACTATGTTAAAAACTAACCATAAGCTGAGTGCTACTAAAAGTTTTGTAGAGCATTTTCTAAAGAATATTTCCTTTAATCAACAGCAATACTTACAAGACAATATTCTGTAAACCAACTGTACAATTCGGGGAGGGTGGGGAGGGAACCGGAATGGGGTAAGGTGGAAGATGAAGGAGGTAAAAAAAATTGGTAAGAAATGTACTCACTGCCTTATGTATGTAAGTGTAACCCCACTGTACATTACTTTGACAATAAAAAAAAGAAAGAAATCTTTTCATTAAAAAAAAAGCAAAACTTGCCAGGCCTATAATCTCAGGAGGCTGAGATCTAGGGATCACTGCTTGAAGCCAGCCCAGACTGCAAAGTCCATGAGACTTTTATCTCCAATTGGGCACAAAAAAAAACCCAAAACCTGAAGGCTGGGAATGTGGCCCAGTAGTAGAGTGCTTGCCTTGCACACCTGAAGTCCTGGGTTTGATTCCTCAGCACCACATATATAGAAAAGGCCAGAACAGGGGGGGACAGGGGGAGGGGGAAGGGGGGTATGAGGGACAAGGTAACAAACAGTACAAGAAATGTATCCAATGCCTAACGTGTGAAACTTTAACCTCTCTGTACATCAGTTTTATAATAAAAACTTAAAAAAAAAAAAGAAAAGAAAAGGCCAGAAGTGGTACTGTGGCTCAAGTGGCAGAGTAAAAGCTCAAGGACAGCAACCAGTCCCTAAATTCAAGTATCAGGACCTGAACATGCACACACAAACACAAACACAAATTAAATAAAACAAAAAACAACTTGCACAAGGGTTAGTTTATTAATAGTCATTGGTAGAACAAAAGAATATTTGTTAATATAGTCAAGCATTTCATAAGAACCTACTATGTACTGGTACCAACTCAACAAAGAAAACCAGCAATAAATGAACTAGACAAGATCCTTCCTTCACCAAGATAATCTCAAGCAAAGAACAGCAAATATTCTCAGTAAAAGACCACAGAGGATATTTATGTACATACACCACAAAGTCTGTCACAGCAACTCAGCTCTGCCCGCTATAGATAGTAAGTTAAGTATAGCTATGCCCTACTAAAACTTTACTGTGGAGAGTAGAATTCAATTTTCATAAAATAATACTCTTAATAATTTGTTTCAATCATTTAAAACTACAAACACTATTTTTAGCCAAAGAAAACCAAGGCTAGCAGGTCAGCTTTGGTGCATGGCCTATAGTTTTGCCAAATCCTAGTCTACACATTAAGAGTAACTGGATAATTATATGGCTTAACGCCATTAAATAGTGCCCAAAGAGAAAACATAGAAGACTATAAAGAGACAAGCCTGGTTTGAAGAAGGTCTTCTCCCACAGAAACGATTTTTAGGCTGCAACATAACGTAACAAGGCAAAGGCTTGAGAAAAAAAAGCCAAAAGCCTTCTAAACAAGTGAACACTATGTGCACAACCTCACAAAAAGAGTAGGAAAGAGCCTGGAAAGATGCTGCAGAAAAATGGGGACCAGTATGGGCCAGGCAAAGAGATTTTGGGTCTCTGTCCCAAAAGTAATTGGAAACCACTGAGCAGTTTTAAGCAGAAGGACATAATCAACAAGTTCCCATGTTTTCAACAATCATTAAGACAGCACTATGAGAAAGATGAGAGGGAAGCATGAACAGATACACAAAGACAGATCTGTAACCAAGGCACTTGCTGGAGATGAGAGAGGTGTGAACTAGGGTACTGACAGTGACTTTGGGGGAAAAAAGGCAAGATGTGCTGACTAACTGGGAAGAGTAGAAGGCAGGTTTCCCTCCACAACTCAGGTTTCCACAACCAAAACATTAGTACCATTCAGTGAAGTAGACATACTGAAAAAGACATGCAGGGGACGACACAGTTTAGTTCCGTTTAAGTTTTAGACATGCTATTGCGTTGACTATATACAACATTCTAGTGTCAACCAGGACAAGGTTTGATTCAATTCAATGATTCAGTTTGGCATCTGTCAGCACACAAACCATAAATGACACCACTGGAAGAAATGAAGTCACCTGGAGAAGAAGAAATTGTTCTCAGTCTTCATGGCATGGGAATCACCTGTGAACTTTTAACAAATTCAGACACTCAGGCAGCAGCTCTGGATCTCCAAGAGTGAATCCAAGTGAGAATCTCCAAGAGTGAAACCCAGGCATTGGTGTTTTGTAAAGTTCTCTGTGTGATTTCAATTTGTAGCCAAGTTAAAGAAAAGATTTAAAACAGTAAAGAACACACAAGAAGAATCTAAATAGGTCTCTAGACCCAGCTACCTCATAACTTCACTCTTGGACCTCAACCACTTTGTTTTTCTAAGTTCTAGTTTGGATCAACAGAAAAGTGAAATAGTTTGTCGCTAATATGTGCTAAAGTCTCCAAATCCAATCCAAGCTTAGAATATTGAACTATTTCATTCATTCTTGATAGTTCTGGATGGAAGATAGCACAGAAGAACAGCTACCAACAAATTACTGGTAGCCAAGTAAACTTTCATAATGACTTTCCCAACTGTTAACATATCAAATAGTATCTCTCAAGCCATCTAACTGGGCAACTTTGCTTTATTATATGATGATGTTATTCCCCAGCTGCTAACTACAGGTGGTTCAAAATGCTGGCATGAAATTTAACTTGGAAGGTTGAGGGAGTGGCTCAAGTGGTATAACTAGCAAACTTAAACCCTGAGGAGTTCAAACCCCATTTATATCTATCATAAGCAAACAATTTTAAAGTGAGATACTTTAACTCAAAATTGACCTTTTCTAAAGACTAAAAGAGAGGGAGAACCTGATGGCCTGTAATCCTAGCTATTCAAGAGGCTGAGATCTGAGGATCATGGTTCAAAGCTAACCTGGTCAGTGAAGTCTATGAGCTAAGATTTAGGAACTATACAAGTGAAATTACAAAAGTAGCACAGAACTCAGACTCAGTAACTTAGTAACTCTGTGACTTCAGGTTTTCTAACCTCAAATCTCAATTTCTCCAACTGTAAAATGGAAGTACACTCAACTTGAGTACTGGAGATATTAAAACATTAAAATGACTGTAAAAAAAATTCCTATAGCTGGTTCATGCCTGTAATACCTGCTACTCAAGAGGCTGAGATTTGAGGATCATAGTCCAAAGCCTTCCAGCCCAGACAAGAAAGTCCAAGAAACTCTTATCTCCAATTAACTACAAAAAAGCCAGACTTGGAGCTGTGACTCACTCAAGTTGTAGAGTGCTAGCCTTGTGCACAAAAAAGCTTAAGGACAGCACTAAGGCCTGAGTTCAAGCCCCAGAACAAGCACACATGCAATTTTTACCTTAACTTTTGATTTAATTTATAGATCTTGAGGAATGAGTTCTCTGTAACAACAGCACAATACTTACAAAGAGAAAAAAAAATGCCATAATTTATTTGCTCCTTAGAACAAGTTTTCTTTACAGGTCTTATTTTAATAGAACAACTTAAGTCTCTATTGGTAATTCTATGTTCTTCAAATTCCACAAAGCTGAAATAAGTTGTTATGGCACAGTAAACATATACAAATACTAACAAGTACCTGTGAACCACTTCTGATGGTGTCTCACCACTGCCAAAATAAGAGTGAAGAGCTAGCAAACAGCCGTTAAACATATACAGTCCTGATTTTGAAGACAATATGCAAAGTCAAACAAAGGGCAATTTGTCCAACCTGAAAGATTCTCTATTCCTCTCTCAATGTCTAAGGCTAGACCTGAAGGACACAGGACTTCAGAGCACTTGCAGAAATCTGGTCTCCAATGCACTGCTGTGAGAAATAATGATCTAGCCATTAACAAGAAAGACTCAGTGCAATTTGCTAAGTAATCTTTCAAAAGCCTCCTTCACTTAAACTGGTTTGTCAATGGGAAAGAACATTTAATAAATCTGAAGATTTACAAGTGAACTTTGAAGTTTAACATTACAAGAATAGAAATTATGTCAGGTCATAACAGAAGAAACGAATTATGTAGAGATGAGAATAAATTTTAAGAGTCTTAGGGAGGATTAGTACTGTAGAAGTAAGTCAGACTATCTTGCTTTTATGTGCCTTCCCTTCAAGGAGACTTTTAGGCAAAGGCTATCATGTACTGACTTGTGAGCAATCACTAAACAACATGTAATGTTAGTAATTAAAAAAAAAAAGAACGTGAAAAACCTGAGCGCTTTAAGAACCTTGACTCACCAGATTATAAGATTCTTAGATTTACATATCTGATATAGTACAAATTATTTTGCCAATAATCTGCCTTCAGTGATGAAATACTAGTATACATTGTGATACATGTGACATTTAAAGTCCTGAAACAGGGTAAGCATTTTGATGGCAAATCATGATAATGAAACACTGTCAAGATCATACCAGGACAGATTACAAAAAATGAAACTTTTAAGACCAATATAATCTACTACATGACAAGGGACTATGAAGGGAAATAAATTATATTCCAAAGATGAATCCTAACTACAAAAAGATGTATTT
The DNA here is from genome assembly GCF_023159225.1 of Perognathus longimembris pacificus. Taxonomy (NCBI): domain Eukaryota; kingdom Metazoa; phylum Chordata; class Mammalia; order Rodentia; family Heteromyidae; genus Perognathus; species Perognathus longimembris. The sequence goes on along the minus strand of NC_063161.1, from coordinate 138,260,241 downwards.
TATTTACATTGATAAAGTCTATCAGGGCTTAGAAGCTGCTGATGGTACTGCTGAGAAAAGCTAAGCTGGACTGCCGATTAGTTCAAAACACGTTGTTTTGATGTTTTTATTCAGGTTATCATATGAGTTTGCAGACAAGTTCTTTTAAGATCTTACTGCCACTGCTCCAATGAAAATATACACACTTTGAGAAAACTACTGGGGGAAAAAACTGTTTGAAGCTAATGGAATCACTGACAGAAGAGGAATTAATATGAGAAAGGCAGGTGAATTTTAGCTTACACAGTTCAGGTTAGAGTTCAGAAGAAAAGAGCCCAGTGGAATTAATCAACCAGACCATGGAAGTAAACTGAGGTCAGGGCTGGATTCATATGCAATATCACTTGCCAGCCAGGTGTTAGCAAATCTGAGTGTATATAATCTTCCCAATGACTGTTGCTGAGCAACTATTATGTACAAGGTAAGATGAACTACTGCAGTACATGCAAAGATAGAAAAAAAAATAAAAGCTGTTCTTCTACTATAGAAACTTAAACCAGTAGAAAGGATGAAATTAACACATTCTGCCTGAAAATACACCAAGGGTTCCTAAGAGAGGTATGTTGATATGGAATTACATCTGGAAAAGATTAAAAGTTGGATCTCTAGTTTGTTTGAACACAACATATATAGTTGGTATTCTAATTTCCGATGCTTTTGGGAAATTAACACTTTATAAATGACAAATGCTGCCCAAAACCTCAAATAAGAAAAACAAAATGACAAATTCCTGGGCACAAAATCTGCCTCCTCAATATTCCACTGAACATTACAAGTCCCTAAAGCTGAACTCAGACATGTGACAGCTACTGATTAGTTGTAGCAATCCATAGGGGAAAAATATACTCCTGTGTGCTTGACATGCATCTTGTCTGTAGAACATGGCATGAAAGAAACAGTGGCTGTGAGAGCAGAAATAAAAGCAAAGAATGTGACAGTGTTCTGAAATGTATGAAGTGGGGCTAGACAAAACCAATACTTGCTACCTATATAAAGCAAAGTTCTGGTGCAGAATCTATTCCTCCCGAATTAAATTTTTCATGCTCTGAACAAGCCATCCATAAACTATCAATACTTTTCCATCTCCCAGGCATTTCACCACCAAAAGACAATGCAAAGTAACCCAATTCTGAAAATAAAGGCAATGCAATAAACACCCTCACTTTGATGAAAACCAAGTAAATATCAATATCCAACTAGATGCTCCTCTCCTCAAAATTCCCTAACCAATCAAAGGGGATATGGATATGTAATTCTACATCCTTACATGTTAACATGCTAACCCTGATCTAGCCTTCCTTACACCAAATAACAGTTCTTTGCCATTCCAAGCCAATAGGAAGGTTTTGCTAACTAAACCTATCAGCTTAAGAACTGGACAAACAGAATGGACAACCAGTAAGGCATAAATGTCCTCCACTCATTCGCAATTCTAGTCATCTTCTCTGTACAGATCTCCGAATTTTGGAACAAGTATGCAGGGTTATTTAAAACTGAGTTATATATAGTCATTTAGCAGTAGCAAAACACAGATGCTAGATCTCTGGAGGATTTTTCCCCCCTTAAACTAGCATTTTTCTTCACCAAGAGCCGACTACCTTTTATTTCTATAAACAAGAGCCTGCTTCTCTCCTACCCAGCCCTCCTACAACCCAAAACAAACAAATCAGGCCGCTGTTAAATTCAATCGCTAATGAAACAGATCACATCAGGCGTTGTCAGAGCCTATTTTTCATAAACCACCACCAGACAGTTTGATGCAGTATTCCTGATTGCTTTTTATCGTATTTGTAAATATACTCACTAATCCACTAAATTAGGTAATTTACAAACAGGTCCTCTCAGTTATTAGTGATCAGCCGTCAAGTTCTATTACATTTGATCCTTATACAGTTGCCTAAACAATTCCACCTTAGGTTAAGGGCTCGGATCGGACAAGAAGAGAGCCAGAGAAGGAGGTTAGCAAAATTTGGATGGGGGCAGGGTGCAAGCTGGGAGAAATCTGCATCTCAGCCCTCCGCGACAACATTCAGGCGACAACATTCAGCCCGTGCCCACAGAAAAACTAAATTCGGCACCTCTCCCTCCGGTTACACTGGCAACAAAGAAGGAGTTTCCGCAAGGTTCCCGTCACCCACCAGGTGCCCAATCTCCTTCCCAGCCCAGTGTGGGCGCTCCCGCAGGGGCCTCGGGGCTCCCACAGGCCGCGGTGCCCGGGGTCAAGGCACCAAGGGGGAGGAGGGGGGGGATGGGATGGGATGCGAGCGGATGGGGATCTGAGAAATGGGCCGTGGAAGGGCTCCGGGACTCGCTGCAGCACTTGAACTCGGGCCTGGGAGACGACAGGCCAGAGAAAAGGGTCGACATAGCTGATGGAGTAGAAACTGGCAACCCGGTGGGACAGAGGTGAAGAGCCCAAGCTGGGAGTACAGCTTTGGGGAGCACAGAAAATAGTCGGCGGGGCGCAGTGGAGACTCCACCGAGATGGCCAGAGAGGAGCCAGGCCCTGAAGATGAGCGGAGCGGACGCCACCTGGGGCACAGAGGGGGCGTCCAGCCAGCCTCTACCTGCAGATTGGCGGGACTGGGCGCTCAGATGTGACCGCGAACTGGGGGCCCGAGTCGGGAAGGGCCCGGAGCGCACTGAGGGCGCACCGGGGGTAGGGGGGGCGCGGAGACGCCTGCGGACCGGGAGCCAGCGCCGGGGCATTCGCGGGACGCACGGGAAGGCGAGGCGCCTGAAGGGGATCTTTGGGGGTGCGCGGTGGGTGTAGGGGAGCCGGGGGCTAGCAAGAAGCAGCGGGCGCCGGCCAGGCGGCTCGGCTCGGCGCGCGGGGGAGGCATCCGGGCGGGCGGCCCGGAGGCGGGAGCCCCTCACCTGCGCGGCGGAGGCGGAGCTGCAGCAGCCCATGGCGGGGCCGGGGGGGAGCCCGGAGACGGCGCCGGGCGCGCAGCTACGCCCCGGAGCCCTTCGGCATGCGAGGCGGCGGGCGCCCCGGAGAGGGCGCGGCCTGGCCCCGCACGACTCGGCGGCGGCGGCGGCGGCGGCGGCGGCGGCGATTAGCACTCAGGAGACGGCGCGGCTCGGGGCGGACGCCCGCCACATCCCCCAGCGGCGGCGGCGGCGGCGGCTGCGCGGCTCCCGCTCGGCTCCCGCTGCTGCAGCTGCTTCCCAGCGGAAAGGGGCGGGCGGCGACGGCGGCGCCTCCCCTCGTCCCCCGCCTCCCACCACCCGCTCCCAGTCCCGCTCCCGCTCCCTCTCCCTCTCCCGGGCCGCCGCCGCCTCCTCCGCGCGGCGCGCGTCTCCCATCAGACTCCCCGCCCCCAGTGCTGCGCCGCGCGAACGGCAGGGCGGCGGCAACCAGAACGAGGCCGGGCCCTAGGGCGCGCGCCGGAGCCTGCGCGGTGCCGAGCCCATTTTGTGGTGGCACCGAGGCAGACAGACTGCTGGCCGGCCTGCCCGCCCACTTGCTGTCTGCCTCGGGGCCAGGGACGGCGTCTGGGGCTGTGGCGCCCCTGGAGCCGGGCGGGCCCGCAGTCGAAATGGGACCGGGTTGCTTCCGGACCCGAGAGGCACTGAGCCGCCAACGTGGTTTTGCTCCGTCTCTGGTCTTGGCAAGCAACCCCAAGTCCCTGATGGTTTCTCACTGCTCATCGTCTGGACTGATTTTTTTTTAAATTTTCATCCTGAAGAATATATACGTAACAAGCCTTCCAAAAAGAATAGGTGATGGAAGACGAGGAGAAGAAAAAAAAAAAAAAGCAGCTGCCACTGTCCCCATTTTGTTGATGTAGGAACTAAGCCTTCAATGGCACCAAGCACGTTAGCCAAGCGCACCCGAGTTGAAATTGTAATAAAGGGCCAGAAATGGGCTCTCGAGTCAAACCCCAGTGTGGTCAAAACTAAACTTTATTCATGCAGGATAGCCCCCACCCTGCGCGCGCGCGCACACACACACACACACACACACACACACACAGAAGGTAAATGGGCATCAGTTCATAATTGAAATTCTTATGAAGTATTCAAACACTGGAAATAAAGAGTTAGATGAAAGATAAAGTTCCTGCTCTCTTACAGGTCCTTGATGTTGAATTAATACATTCTGGGGGTAGCAACAAGTTAGGGTAGACATGGTCGCGACTTTCAAACGAATTTCCAACCCAAGACTCCTAGTAGGTGGAGACAGTTAAAAGATGTCAAGAAAAAAAGTAACTAAAAATCACAGTAGTAACAGAACTTTACATCAGGTCGTTATAAGCCTTCTTCATATCTCAATGCTTCCTGCCAAAGAGTGTCTCAGATGGAATCAGTTATAAGAGAAAATAAAAGGAGTTTTTTGTTTTGTTTTGGTTTTTTGTTGTTGCTTTTTGCAGGTACGAGGGAGCGAGACTACAGCAGGACTGGCTCTACAAACAGAAGACAGCCAAGTTTCAAGATCAAGTCTGACAGGTAGGAAAAGAGTACTGACGTTGAGTTTACTGTATATTGAAAAGAAACCTAATCTCTGAGGAGTTGGAGTGGAGCCTGGGACAAAGAACTGGCTAGGGGAGTAGAATTTCTGAGTTGCTGTGTTCTATTTCCTGTGTCTGTGAGTATGGATGAATTGCTTCTCTAGACCTCATTCTCCTTTGTGAAATGTCAATAACAGTGATGACTTGCAAAGAACTGTTAAAAAATAAATAGCATGAGAACACAGCTTTCAAATGAGTAAGCACTCAGCAAGTACTGCTTGAGATTGCCAGTTCTGCATTCTCTCTACATTTCTAGTTGATTGGAAGCTCCACAATACCACAGGGCTGGTGAATCCTGAGTGTATCACTGATAACCATTAGGCTATTAAATGAAAGTGAAGAAATAAAACTTTAATGACTTCAGTCCCAATTCTGATTGTAAAGCCCACAATTAGATTGTAAACTCCCTGAGAACATGGGAAGTATTTTCTCCTTTGTATCTCTCTCTCTCAGCTCTCTGGAATGTTTGTTGAATTATTCAATACAGCCAGGAATAAAAAACCTTCCCTTGAGATTTTTCCCTCAAAGCCAGAAAAGGACATCTTGTTTTTAACTGAGGGAGGAGGCTGGAAGTAAAATTACAGTCTTAAACAAGAAGCCATCTGTCTTCCTTCTTTATAATCAAGGAAAGAGGAGTTGTTTCTCTTAGCAGAGTCAATATGGGAGCATTTCTCTCAGATTATAAAAATCTTCTTGGCTAGTGCAGTTGTCCCATGTAGTAGGTAGTGCTTATGTTGTAATTAGAAGTGTAGAAGAGTTAAATATGTAATGGGCTGTGAGAGTGCTTCATACAAGTATACTGCACTTTTTTTGGACATCTTTTTCCACATCTCCTCATGCTATGACCTAATTCTAGTTCTCCCTTTAAGGGTTAATGAAATGGTGAGTTCTGAGATTCTGCAAGGTGCTTTGTAAACATAGTAATTATATATGTATGCACCATATATGCATATGAATGTGATGCTTTTAAAATTATACCTTATCATTAGCATGAGGGAAACTAAAGGATCCTGCATTGATATTCTGTACCATCTAAGAACTAGGCTCCCTCCTTCTTACCCATATGCCCAAAGAAGCCTCTTAAAAAGAGTGATTGGGGGGGCTGGGAATATGGCCTAGTGGCAAGAGTGCGTGCCACGTATACATGAAACCCAGGGTTCAATTCCCCAGTACCACATATATAGAAAACAGCCAGAAGTGGCACTGTAGCTCAAGTGGTGGAGTGCTAACCTTGAGCAAAAAGAAGCCAGGGACAGTGCTCAGGCCCTGAGTCCAAGGCCCAGGACTGGCAAAAATAAATAAATAACTAAGAGTGATTTGGTGTAGTTCATAAACAGTTCAAGAGTGAGGTGTAGTTCATAAACAGAACGTGTTCTGGGTTCAATTCTCAGTCACGCACGTGCACACCCCCCCCCCACACACACACACACATACACACACTATACCAGCATTCAATGAAATTTAACTGCAGCAAACCCAGAAATCAGGGGAGAGTTTTTTGTTGATGTTTTTTTCCTTTTTTTTTTTTTTTTCTTTTTCACTAGTTGCCAGAGTTCTGATCTCTACACCTTGAGAGGGCTACTGGGGTAAATCCCTCAGGGAGGGTTTTGGTTTGTTTTCCTTTTCTTTTGTGAAGAAGGGTTTTAAGAAAAAAAAAATTATGTAAGAACAGCATCTGCAACTAACCAGGATAAAATGATAAGGTCTATCAATCTTGGTGCTGCAGGGTAAAATCGGATCACCAGCTGAGCCAGCCAGAAATGCTTCCCCGTGGTCTAGTATTGCATAATTGGCCATGAATTCCAAGGTTTCCAGCTTCTGACAGAGGGCTTAGTACTGGTCACTGTCTGAGGCAAAACACCACACTGTCTTTCCAGACTCCTTGCTCATATGATTCAAGTTGGAGGGCAACCGAAATATAAATGCATCTATATGTATGTGTATCTGTAACCGCTCAGAATAATTCACTCATGTAAACCTGGTGGCCTTTTTGGTGCTTTGGGCTGTGTTATTTACATTTAACTCATCCTGTGTTCACAGCCACATCCCGCAAGAACACATTCTTCTCTGCAGTGCCCCAGCTTCCAAGTCTACCTCACAATCTCCTCCTGAGAGCATTCACAGATTTCCCCTGGGAGATGGTCTGATGGCAAAAAACTTATTGTAACCAGGGGCAGTTACTGTTCATTCATTACCTGAGCTGCAAGGGCAAATTGCTGTGCAAGAATTCAGAAATGCAGCTCAGCCTCCAGTGAAGTTTACAAGTTAGAGACCCTCCTGCAAAGATCTTGCCTGAACTCAGACATACTACCAGAAAAAAAGACAACATTGTTTCCAGTGATTCTCTGGAGAGAGTCATAAATCCTTAGCTGGTTGTTTCTTCAGTGCTAATTAATAACTTTGACTTTTATTTATGGTTTAAGTTGATTTTTGTTGCAAGATCAAATAGTTCATGTGTTCTCTTAAAGGGGCTTGTTCTCAACTTGTGTTTAAAGAGGTCTAAGATTTCCTCTGTTTCTCTGAATGACTTTAAAATTGGTGTAGTCATTCAATTCGTCTGTAATCATTTTAAATTGACTCCTTCCTATGAACTAAGTGTGATTGATTTTAATTATCACATGCTCAAACATTGGTCCTCAGGGATTTGAGATATTTCTAACATAAGGCTAGTGTAGGGGTTTTTGGGGTGGTAGTGGTGGGGAAATGGAGGCAGTGTCCTGAATATTAAACTGAGAAGAAAGGAAGTAATTTTCAAAGTAGGAAAATCTATTTGTTTAACCTAAATAACGAGCTAAATACTTAGCTAGGTTCTACGGATTCAAAGACAAATGAAATAAATTTAAATCAAGAGTTAGCATGTAGTTTAGCTGTAATGAGAAGAGTGCGTCTACACACTATATATGCTTAAAGATGCTCCACAGAGACGGATTACTTTTTTTTTCTTCTTTTTTTTGCCAGTCCTGGGGCTTGAACTCAGGGCCTGAGCACTGTCCCTGGCTTTTGTTTTTTGTTTGTTTGTTTTTTGCTCAAGGCTAGCACTCTGCCACTTGAGCCACAGCACCACTTCTGGCCTTTTCTATGTATGTGGTACTGAGGAATCGAACCCAGGGCTTCATGTATACAAGGCAAGCACTCTTGCCACTAGACCATATTCCCAGTCCTGATTACTTTTTTATATGAAAAAAAAATGCTACTTAACTTTTTTTCCTGCTTACCCTTATCTTCTTTCCTCTACTAGTAAAGTTTCCATTCAATACCAAATGCCAAGAAAAGAGCTTTGTATCAAAAAATGTCTTACAATTTCTTTTTTTTTTTCTGCTGATACTTGGGCTTGAGCTCATGTCCTTGGTGCTTTTTCACCAAAGGCTGGTGTTCTACCACTTGAGCCACATCTCTACTACCAGCTTTTGGATGGTTAATTGAAGATATGAGTCTGGCTCTGAACAGAGATTCTCAGATCTCTACCTCTTGAGTAGTTAGGATTTCAAACATGTGCAAGTAGCACCCCACCTCATAAATAGCTTTTGTATGCATAAAGACATTTTGTCCACAAGGCTCAAAGAATTTGGATTTATAGAGTCCTTGAATGTCTCAAAAGAAAGTTATTCTGAGATTACTTTTTTTAAGTATGTTTTTTACCTTATAAAATTTCTGGACTAATGTGTGTGTGCATGTGTGTGTGTGTGTGTGTGTGTGTGTGTGTGTGTGTATTTTTCTCCAGTCCTGGGACTTGAACTGGGGGCCTGGTTTCTTTTTGCTCAAGGCTAGCACTCTACCTCTTGAGTCATGGTGCCACTTCAACTCTTTCTGTTTATGTGGTGCTGAAGAATCAAACCCAGGACTTCATGCATGCTAGGCAAGTACTCTACCACTAAGCCACATTCCCAGCCAATGTATATTTTAATAGAGGATTTTTTTCACTTCAGATAACAGTACAGCTTAATACTTTAGCAAAGACAGATGAAGGATTCACTGCACACTTAAAAATGAAATGCAAAAATACCAGGAATAAATACAAATCACAATAGTAAATAATACTTGCTGAGCGTGTATTATATGAAGTTCCTATTTTTAAAATAAAAGTACTCCATAATGAAAGAAATACAAGGTCTCATAAAATGTGGAGTGCTGCTCAGACCCAGTAATAATAAAACTGTAAGTTAAAAAAAATTGAAGATCATTTCTCACCTAATAAATTGGCAAAGATTTAAAAGCCTAATAATAACCAATGTCAGGGAAGATCATAGTACTCTGCACTATTGATGAGGCTGTACATAATTACTCTTTATTACTCTCTATCTGGAGAGGAATCTACATATCTGTATCAAAATTTAAAAGACTTTTTTTTAGCCAAGCAAACTCCTGGAAATGTCCAATAGCAATACACTATTATTTTCTATAAGGAAAAATTGAGGAAGGGCTAAATTACCATATATAAAAGATTATGTAAGTAATTGGTTAAATGGAAATAGGAAGTAAATAATAGGAAACAGGAATAAATGTGTATTCGCTGACATGGACCAGGCATAGCAACAGTGCAAATAAACCCCAAAAGCAATTTATAAAATAGCATTGAGTGCAATACCCATTAATATCCCAACACCATTCTTTAATGAAATAGAGGAAGCAATCCAGAAATTCATATGGAACAATAAAAGACCTAGAATAGCAAAAACACTCTTAAGCAGAAAGAACAGTGCTGGAGGAATTACAATACCCAACTTCAAGCTGTATTATAAAGCTATAGTAATAAAAACAGCTTGGTATTGGCACCCGAACAGGCCTGAAGACCAATGGAACAGAATTGAAGACCCAGAAATGAACCCACAGAACTACGCCTACTTAATCTTTGATAAAGGAGCTAAAACAATAGTATAGAAGAAAGATAGCCTCTTTAACAAGTGGTGCTGGCAAAACTGGCTCAACACATGCAACAAACTAAAACTAGATCCTTATATATCACCCTGCACCAAAATCAATTCCAAATGGATTAAAGACCTTGAAATCAAAACAGACACCCTGAAAACACTAAAGGAAGGAGCAGGAGAAACACTTGGGCTCCTTGGCACAGGACGGAACTTCCTTAACAAAGACCCAGAAAGGCTACAAATCAAAGAAAGGTTGGACAAATGGGACTGCATCAAACTGCAGAGCTTCTGCACAGCAAAGGACATAGCTCGCAAGATAAACAGAAAGCCCACAGACTGGGAGAAGATCTTTACCGGCCATTCAACAGACAAAGGCCTCATCTCTAAAATATATGTAGAACTAAAAAAATTGCCTTTTTCCAAAACAAAACCGCAAAGAACCAATAGCCCCCTCATCAAGTGGGCTAAAGACTTACAAAGAGACTTCTCTGATGAGGAAATGAGAATGGCCAAGAGACATATGAAAAAATGCTCTACATCACTGGCCATAAAATAAATGCAAATCAAAACAACATTGAGATTCCATCTCACCCCAGTAAGAATGTCATATATCAAGAAAACCAACAATAACAATTGTTGGAGGGGATGTGGCCAAAAGGGAACCCTACTTCATTGTTGGTGGGAATGTAAACTGGTTGAGCCACTCTGGCAAGCAGTATGGAGATTCCTCAGAAGGCTAAATATAGAACTCCCCTATGACCCAGCAGCCCCACTTTTGGGTATCTATCCAAAAGACCACAAACAAAATCACAGTAATGCCACCAGCACAACAATGTTCATTGCAGCACAATTTGTCATAGCGAGAATCTGGAACCAGCCCAGATGCCTCTCAGTAGACGAATGGATCAGGAAAATGTGGTACATATACACAATGGAATTTTATGCCTCTATCAGAAAGAATGACATTGTCCCATTTGTAAGGAAATGGAAGGACTTGGAAAAAATTATACTAAGTGAAGTGAGCCAGACCCAAGGAAACATGGACTCTATGGTCTCCCTTATTGGGAAAAATTAGTACAGGTTTAGGCAAGTCATAGCAGAGCATCACAAGGCCCAATAGCTATACCCTTATGAACACATAAGATGATGCTAAGTGAAATGAATTCCATGTTATGGAAACAGTTGTAACTACTTTCAACGTCCTATGTGTATCTGTAGCTTCTATTATTGATGATGTTCTTGTATCACCTTCCTGTGGTTGTACCTACACTATCACTGTAATCTTATCTGAGTATATTGGAAACCATGTATACTGGTATTGGAAGTAGGAAATTGAAAGGGAATACCAAATTTGAGAGACACAGGGTAAAAAAAGACAAACAACTACAAAAGCAATACTTGCAAAACTGTTTGGTGTAAGTGAACTGAACACCTCCGGGGGGAAGGGGGGACGGAAAGGGGGTGGAGGGAGGGAGGTATGAGGGACAAGGTAACAAACAGTACAAGAAATGTATCCAATGCCTAACGTATGAAACTGTAACCTCTCTGTACATCAGTTTGATAATAAAAATTTGAAAAAAAATAGCATTGAGATAGAATCCTGATCATGTTAATTGAATAAGAGAGGTTGTAAGAAGGAAATGGGGCTTCTGTGTGTCTGTTTTGTGCTGCTTTAACAAAATGCCTGAGACTGCATAATTTATAAAGAACAGAAATTGGTTTTCATGGTCTCAGAGTCCAGAAAGTCGAAAATCAAAGCACGGAGGCTGTTCTTGCAGAAGGGCAAAGGGAATGACCATTGTTCTCACTTGTCAGAAAAACAAGAGAGCAAACCCACTCCTGTAGAGCCCTCTTTATGACAGCATTAATCTATTTGTGAGAGAAGAGCCTTCATGATATAAGCACCTGCCCAAAGACTCTGCTTCCCAATGCTGTTATATTGGGGGTTAAGCTTCCAACACTGGAAATGGGGGAATGTTCCAGTTATGAATCATTGTAACACAAACCACGATAAATAACCATCATTTATTGTTCATGCTCACAGTTGGCTCAGCCTTTTACCACCGGCCTCAGAAACACAGAGTATTTTGCTATCATTGTAAGCCTGTTCAGATTCTAGGGAGGAAGCATCAGTGCTCCCCAAGACCTCACCCATAGTGTGAGAAGAGCATATAGAGAGGTTACTGACTAGGTACTTTTGCTTGTCTTCGTTACCAACATTTTCGAAAGTGTCTTTGAGCATAGGACAGTTTTGTCCATTTATATTACCCCTTGCCATCACCGTAGGCCTTGAAGTTTGCACCTACTACAGAATGACCTAGAAGATTATGAGCCAAGTAGTAATTGAGTAATCTTTTTGCTTTAAGAAAATCACTATGATGATATCTTACAGGGAAGACTAGAGGGAAGAGAGATTAAATAATAAAAACAGTGGGTGCTAAAGCTAAATTCCTACTTATCAACTCTCCTGCTCAATATAGCAAAATGATGCTTAAGAATGATTGATAGATACCTCCATAGTCTCTGCCCAAGCATTCAGTCTTCAGAATGCTCTCAATGGGACTCAGTTCTTGTAGAACTAGATGCTCCTGTGCCTGGCAGGAAATTACTAGGCCATGGGAAGTAATTGAACTTTTTGAGAATATATACCAAGGTACCACTTCAGTGATACTTACTGATATTTCTCCCACTGAGCAAAGGACATAGACTCCCTAGGAATCAAGCCTGACTTGACCACCAACACGCTCTCTCTCTGGTGTGGTGCTGCAGAACAGAATGGAAGGAGGAGGAGGGAGAAGCTGTGAGGTCTAGCTGTACTAGCAATTTGAAGCTGAGCTACAGACATTCCTATCTCCCCTCAGGTCCCACAAGAGATCTGTGTCAGGCAGTGAGAATTACAGCAGGAGCCTGGTTTTAAAAGTTTCTTTCCCTAACTATTATTATTTTATTGGACAAACTGTCAAAATCTACCTATTCTTTCTCTCAGAGTTCCTTTCTTCCTTTCTCATTGGTGCTAGACAGAGTCGTCTCCCCTACTGCTATGTAATTTAGAAGAGACTGTGTCAATTGCATAAAATATTTCTAATCTCCATAATTAAGATGCTGCTGGTCTGACAGCTTTGCTCTCTTACTCCCCCTCAGCTAGTTGCAGGGATGTAGAAAGACATTTAAAAAGAGTACTAAAGCAAAAATGACATGCTGTTCCCCTCCCAAAGGGCCTGCTCATGACTGTCGTCAGCTTTCCTAAGCTCCCTCCTAGAGAATTTCAACTTACAGTTTTTTCAAAAGTGGAAAAAAAGAGACTATGTCAGTGTTGTCCAGACCATCTTCTTTTCATCACCCCCCCATGCATACCTACCTACCTACCTACAGTTTCTATTTAGAGAAAACTCAGATTACACCTACTGATGGCTTGCCTTTGAGGTTAACTCTAAGCTTGAGATCAACTTTCAGCAAAGCATTTGATACCCAATAGTCACCAATAAATCAGAGTTGAGCAACTGCATGGTCAGATCTTGAGATTAGAGGAAAAAAATCTAGACAAGGTGAGAAGTAGCAGATAAGTGCAGCAGATGGCATAAAGTCCTTGGCAATCACATAGTCCATTTCTCTTTTCTTTTTGAGAAAAGAAAACAAAGGTAACCATATAGTCAAGTCTTGCCCCTTACAAATTTGATAATCTATTCAAGTATGGCACATGAAATCTCATTTTATCTTCATGGTAAGCTGAGTAGAAATTAATATCACTATTTTAGAGATTAGGAAAATGGATTATAAAAAAATAGTCAAGATAAACTGGATGATGCTGCTGTAATCAAGTCACCCTCAAAGCTCCATGGTTTAATAAAATGAATGTTTATTTCTCTCTCCTAGTGTGTGTGAAATGCAGCACTTGGCCTCCAGGGGATAGGTAGGGTTAAGAGTGTCTATTCCACAGCTATTTAGGTCCTCAAATTTCTGAGATACATGCCTGAGATATGTTATCTGCAACCTTGTGTAACATAAGGTCTTTCTTTCACTTATGGGGAAGACCGTATTGGATAATTACTCATGGGCTATTTTATTTTTTTACTCATTTAGCCCTAAAATGGCATACATTAATTTTGGTTGGACTTTATTGCACTAGTTATATGTTTTCATATAAATTAAAATGGAGGAAACGCAAGAGATTATTTTCTGACTGTTCAACAGGTATTACATGTCATGATTGGCATTCAAATCAAAGTTGAAACTGCAGAGCCCATGCCCTTAACCACCACTTTGTAATGCTGTTTGGAAGGACAGAACTGACTGTGGTACAAGGAGGCAGCTGTTGCTTGGTGGAAAGATTCTTGGCCTTAACACTAGTGCGTTTGCATAGCTTTTATTTTTTTAACCACTTATTGGTTGTAACACCTTGGGCAAGTCCCTTAGGCTCAGCCAACAGCTGAGATAGGAGAGACTATAGAGACAAAGAGAATTCTGTTTAGATGGTTGTTAAAATAAAAGTACAAGGAACTTAAGAACATACAACCAACTCAGGAATCTTAAGTCTGCTTTCTTATCATTTCTTCTTGTTGCCCTTCTTCCTATCCCACCTGAGTATCTTTAGAAATGTTTGGCCTTCTGTAGCTGAAAATTCTGGTTGAAAATTTTGCCTGAGGAAAGACTTTAGAAACCTGATTTCCAACACTCCCTGCATCAAGTCTAAGTTTATTACCAGTCACCTCCCCCCCACCCCCACCCCTGCATATCAGCAATTTTCTTCATGAGTTGCCAAATACAACTCATTCATGACTTCAGGGTAAAGAAAAGTATAATGTCACAGTGGAATTAAAAGTTGTGGCTTGAGAGCCGTCTCACATTTTCAAAACACTGTAAATGTTGGAGCGTCTCTAGCAAGTAAATGTCAAAGCATATATAATATGGAGTGAGCACCAATGCCTTTGGGTATTGAGCAAGCCCATTTGGTACTTTGCCCAATCTCTTCTAAACTCTGAAGATAAGTCCCTCTTAACATTATTTAGAAAAAGTTAAATGTCTGTTCAAATTACAAAATGATAGAAAAAATGTCTTATTTAGAATCCAATTCAGATTTTTATTCTAATTTTTCTCTTGAGAAGGAAAGTAAATAGCTCCCTAGGGAAGAATGGATAAACCCCTTCAAGCCAAAGAGAGTGTTAGTGCAGTTAAGTTATAATACAAGACCCCAGGTTCATGGTAAAAAGCTCAGCAAACTTCCTTAAGCAAGGTTCCTTTTAGAAAAGGAACCTAAAGGACAACAACCTTTATTCCTCCCTTTGCCTTTCTTGTTAGCAACACTAGCATCCTGACACTGGCTGCAGTTTTGGGCCCTGGAGTCAAACAAAAGTGAGTTCGATTATCAGCTCTGCAAATCACTCACTGTAGAACCTCCTGTAAGTAGCAGAAGTTCTCAAGATAAGGAGAGAGCAAGTCACAAGATTACAGTCAAGTACCTGGCTTAATTGACACGGGAAACAGATCACTTTTAAGTCCTTTTTCTAGATGTCAAAATTGTTAATAATAGTTCCTTAATTAATTTTTTACTTTCAAGGTAATTAACAATTTAAAAGAATCCATTTCAGGTTGGGGTACCTGTAAGAGACACAACATTTATACTCAATGTTTGGGGTTCTGTCCTCAGGACCAAAAATAAATACAAATAGAAAAGAAAAGCTTTTCAATTAAAAAAATTAAAAACCTACATATTATATAAGCTAAAATTTATGTTTGCATGTTATTACACCTACTTGTATGGAGGGTAAGGTCAGGGAATGGAGAAAGAGGATTGATGGAAGAATGCATTTATAATATTCAATTTACAGAGAGGTGGAATGGAACTAGGAACATTGAGGGGATTGGTGGGGTTGGGGAAAATAGGAGAGAATGATGAAAGGGGTCACATTGATCAACATGCATTGTACTCATAAAATGACATATTGAATCAAAACCCCTTTGTACAACTACTTAAAGATAATCAAAGAAAGTTATTGCACCTCATAGCTTACAGTTGCAGTTTTTTGTTGTTGTTGTTGTTTTTTTTTTTTAACTGCTTTAAGGTTGAAGCTCAAAGTGAAAAGAATGACAGAATTAAATAAATCCAGTTTTGCTTCTACACCTTTAGAACTACCATGCTGTCATATTTTTACTTATATCTACTGTTTAAATGAAGGGTCATGCCATACTATAGAGAGGAAAGGTCTGAACAAGAGACCTCAGTGAGCTCAAATAGTGTCTCACCATTAGTGTACTCACTTCTGAAGCAAACCCACGCAGTTCTGCCCAGACTGGCTATGACATTGGCCTGACTAGATTAACCTCCACATGAAATACAATGCTCAGTGATAGGTAATGTTTACTAATTTTAAACATCTTTCTAAATAATGTAATAGACATTATAGGTTAATATCTAATAAATTTACATATTTATTAATATGCACATATAGTAACCTCAAAAGCATCAAAGATAAACCAAGCAAAGGATCTTTTAGCGGAAGAGCATTTTGCCTAATACTGTCTTCAATTGCGGGCACATGATAATAATGCAAAAGAAGGCAGGTGAAGGTTCATGGTTTCTTGTCATATTCTCTGCAGACCACTTACCCTCTACAGACCATTCACCAAGCTTCATGTATACGAGGCAAGCACTCTTGCCACTAGGCCATATTCCCAGCCCGTGATCTGCAAGTCTTTAAAACCAGAGTAATCTCTCTCTCTTCCTTCCTTCCTTTCTTCCTTTCTTTCTCTCTCCCCTTTTCCTTCTTTGCTTCCCTCCCTCCCTCCCTCCTTCCTTCTTTTCTTTCTTTCTCTCTCTCACTTTCCTTCTTTCCTTTCTTCCTTCAAAGATAACTGAGTTCTAGAGAAGATACAAATGTCAGCCAGCGTTGTAACCTTGAGCTGGTACATGGAAAAGCTGGGTTCAAACACACCTCTGTTTGACTAAAAGCCCGATCTCTTAACAACTCTGCTATTTTGTATCATCTGTGTGTTATCTGCTGACCACAGCTGATATTTTGATCTTTTTCCTTTCAGTTTCTCATCTATATATTTATATCTGTTTTCCAGATATACATGTGGTATTTTGAACAACAGGGGAGACCTTTTGTGTATGATATTTTGTATCCTGCTTTTAAACATTGTATTTCATGGTGAGCATTTCCTGATCCATTACATAGGTTTCCAAATATGATTTTCAAGGACCACATAAAAGTCTCTCATGTGCTCTGCTATAGCTAACTGAAAAAAATCCCCTAGTGTTAGGATTGTTGCAACTTTTCAGAATTTCAATTTGGTATTATATCCTGAACCTTACAAAGTTCTTGCCTTTATTACCTTATTTCTGGAAACTTTTTCAAAGGAAAGAAACAGAATTGTGTCCAATGATTTATGAATCAGAATGTTTATTACTGTAGTTATAAAACCTTACTTTATGTGCAAGGAAGACAAAAAGGAACCAATAATATTTTAATAATAGCTTACTCATAGTTACTGAGTAGTTGATGGTTTTTATTGCTTTCTCTTCTTTTGGAATTTTCTGAACATTTTATAGTAAGCTTGTATGACTTCCAAAAATTTGAAGATTATTTGAAAAGTTATACGAAATTTTTTGGTGAAAACTTAATTCATTTGTTGTTTAATCCTTATCTTTCATACAAAATTTGATTAAAATATTCTATATGCTCACATTTCTCAGCAATGTCTGTCATCCAGTGAAATCAGATATCACATTATTGTCTTTTTTATAGTTCTTTTAATCCTTTGCCAATTATATGATTGTTCTTGAGCTTGAGAAAGTATTTGTTTATTTTTCTGCTCATTTTAGGGACATGCAATTTATTTCTCTCATTAGAAAATTAAAGCGTATTCATACATGTCTACTTTTTCCAACTAGATGGAATATTTTTTCTTGTCACGCAAATATTTCTTTCTTGTAACCAGTTTTCTCCATAAATTTTGGATATTCTTAAACACATTCCATCATAAGCATATGTTTCGACAATAGTCTGTTATTTTCAGCAATTTTCTTCATTTAGGACATAACTTTATCATCTTTAAAAATGAAGATTTAAAGTTGGTGAGCTGTAAAGTTTCTACCTCATCTACCTAATCTTTAGGTAAAAACAAATCAGCAAATGGCTGGGTGTTTTTCTGGTCCCAGTTCTAAAAGAAAATGTAAAGACATAAATTCCTTGTGGTATCTACATCAGGGGCTTAGAGTATAAAGGCTTACTATAGTATTGTGTTTTTAAAAAGAGATGCTGAACTTAGAACTAAATGGCCCTGAAAGGACACCCGACTGTCATTTATTAGTGACCTGCCCTTGAGTAAGTTAGTTGACCCCTGGCTACTTTTCAGTTTCTCTGTCTTAGACTTCTGAAGTTTTTGTACAGAGCATCTAGATGCAGTTGTAATTTTGCTTATCCTGACTGGAGTGGTTGGGAGTTCTTAACGTATACAAGTAGTATTTTGTATTCATTTTAGAAAACTCCCAGCAATTCAATATTCAAACACTGTCTCTAAAGGCATCTTTATATGACCTCTGAGAATGGCTTTAGAATATAGCAATAAAGAAAGAAAGAAAAAGAAAATGAATGTGGCAGACTTTATAAGTTGGTATCTAACGAATGGACATGGGAGTTTCATATCAATATTCTGGGGTTTTTTTTGCATTCATGTATGCTTAAATAATTTGACAGTAAAAAAATCAAGAGACACAAAAGAAATAGCAGCCATCCTGTCTTCTTATGAAGTGTCAACGGAGTATCTACCAGACCCTTTATCTCTATCCTCATGCCTCTTTCTGCTCATATTTCCTGTATTTTTATCTCTCATGTGACATTCTGGGTAATTTTGTCTAACCTATTTTTAGCTCAACTATTCTGTCTTTAGTTATATTTAATATATTATTGAGTATTCAATTTTGGTTATTATAATTGTTATTTATAGAGGTTCATTTTCATTCTTCAAAAAATGTCATACTTTTTATACCTTTCTACTCCTTATTCTTTTTCTCTAATCATAGTGAAATTTCTCCAGGAAAATTTTTTATGTGTTTCTTTTACCAACTATTAAAAATAAAAACTTAACTAGTAGGTATAGTTGTTTTATAGTTTGGGTTTTATAATTCCAACAAAAGAAATCTGTTAAAAGCTTGGTTATTTTCTTTATTTATTCTGTAAGGTTGTGTATGTGTGTTTGCAGTACTGGGATTTGAACTCAGGACCTGGCGTTAGCTAGATAAGAGCTCCTACTACTAAATTACACCTTCAGCCCTTATTCTGTAGTTCCTTAAGATTCTTGTTCATGGTTCCCTGATTGTGTGCTTCATTATTCTTGACTGTGTGCTACTCATTTATTTGTAGGAAGGCATTTTTCTTTAGAAAGTGTGTGTGTGTGTGTGTGTGTGTGTGTGTGTGTGTATCTGTATGTGTATGTATGATTATACCAAGTGTTCAGGAGGCATAGACAATTCAGGATGTTATTGTGTTGTTGTTGTTGTTTTTAAATAAACTCAGTGGCTGGGAATGTGGCTTAGTGGTAGCATGCATGAAGCCCTGGGTTCAATTCCTCAGCATCACATAAACTGAAAAAGCTGAAAGTGGCACTGTGGCTCAAGAGGTAGAATGCTAGCCTTGAGCATAAAGTGGCCAAGGACAGAGCTCAAGCCCTGAGTCCCAAGTCCCAGGACTGGCAAGACAAAACAAAACAAAACAACAGGGGGAGGGAGGGGGGTACGAGGGACAAGGTAACAAACAGTACAAGAAATGTATCCAACGCCTAACATATGAAACTGTAACCTCTCTGTACATCAGTTTGATAATAAAAATTTGAAAAAAAAACAACAACAAAAACAACTAAGGAGTTTCAATTTAGAGATGTGAGAACAGACTACAAATTTGAGCAGGAATCCTGTTAGAAGTTTTCAATCTTTCCCCTTTTAGACTCAAAACAAAGCACTGTCCTCATAGCCTCTGGCACTGGGAAGTGGCTATCACCTTAGTACTTCATAAACACTGGAATAGTTAAGACCCTCTTTAGGGAAAAAAATTATTGGGGATGACAGGGGTTTGAAATTTCCCTGTGCCTTGTCTTCAGAGGTTGTCAACACTGAGGTAGGGTTGGGAATGAACCTCAGGTCTTTCCCTTGCTTTGCTGTGGGAAGCAGGTTACCATCTCTGAGCTTTGATTTCTTCTTATGTAAGATGAGAGTGATACTACTTTACTCATGATATTATAAATGTTAAATAAGATATAAAAAAATACCTTTTGTAGATAGTCAATCACAACCTGGTGCTTAAGATAGTAAGGAACCTCCTTAAGTTGCATGGTTATTTGTGAATTAGTGCATTTTTCTATGCGCATATAAAAAAGGGACCAAATATTTCAAATTTGGATTTTCAAACGATTCATTGACAGCCAGTATATTTTTTAAAGTACTTGAAAATTGAAATTACCATTCAAAATCAAACAAGTATAGGAAGAGGGCAAAAGATTGGGTTAGTGTGCATCTATTTAGATGTTTTTGAACTTGGAAACCAGTGCCAATGACCAAATTAGTAACTATTTGCTCCATATAACTTTTTGTCTCTATTGGCTTCCAGACATAGTTTCATGAGTGTAAAGTTCTAAGATAAGAAAGAAAAAAAAAACCACATAATCTAAATTAAAGGTTTTGATCCTGGTTCAAGTTTAGCATCTGGTAGGAAGAGCATTTTGTTTTATTCATAATTTCTTCCTTGCAGATTTCCATTCACAAGTGCACAGACTTTTAGAACCTTAGTGCTATTTATCTACATCTATTGGGTGTAGCTTATTCAATCTTCTAAATTTATATTTAAAGAAACTAAGGAAGAGATGATATTTAATTAGGATTTTAAGTGCAAAAGATATTTCAGAGACTTTGTGCTAATTAAAGTATTACTTTTATCTTAAAAATAGTAGTTATCAGAACTGTCAGGGTCTGAACAAATGTTTTCTTGTCTGTGTAGCTTTCTTGGCTAACATGTGGCGTTCCATCTAAGTAAAGGCTTCCTGATACACTAGAATTCTTTCTATAACTTTTCAACCCTTTCTACAAAATAAGTCCTGCCATAATGCAGACCAGAGCAAAAGAGAAATAATGATGACAAGCTTGATAATATGCTAGTTTCATTTCAAAAGTGTCAGTCATTCATTATTTGATTCATCAATATTTATTGAGTGCCTACCATGTACTAAATTCTGGGATTATAATAATGTACAAAAGATGTGGTCCCTGTCTATTTCACCATTTTCATACCACCACTACAGCTAACATTATTTATATAGTTCCACATATCTTTTTTTTTTTCTGGTCCTGGGGCTTGAACTCTGGACCTTGATGCTGTCCCTGAGCTATTTTGCTCAATGCTAGCTTTCTACCACTTGAGCCACAGCTCCACTAATGGTGTGTGTGTGTGTGTGTGTGTGTGTGTGTGTGTGTGTGTGTGTATACTTGGAGATAAGAGTTTCACAGACTTTATTACCCAGGCTAGCTTTGAACCTCAATCATTAGAACTCTGCCACCTGAGTATCTAGGATTACCCTGAGGAGCTAGGATTACAGGTGTGAGCCACCAGTGTCCATCTCTACATATCTTTTAACTAGCATTCCTGCATACGTTATGACCTCTTGTTGACATTCTCTCTCTCTTTTTTTTTTTTTTTTTTTGGCCAGTCCTGGGGCTTGGACTCAGGGCCTGAGCACTGTCCCTGGCTTCTTTTTGCTCAAGGCTAGCATTCTGCCACTTGAGCCACAGCGCCACTTCTGGCCATTTTCTGTATATGTGGTGCTGGGGAATCGAACCCAGGGCTTCATGTATATGAGGCAGGCACTCTTGCCACTAGGCCATATCCCCAGCCCTGTTGACATTCTCAATACAAAAGCTATAAGGATCTTTTGATCATGCTTCAAGCTTCCTAAATTTTTCAGAATTGCCACTCCTGGAACTGTGGTATGAAGGGTTTCATGAAGTGAACCATCCCTTGGAGAGCCAGCTGTATGGAGTGAAGTGTATATAGAAACACACCAACCAATTGTTGAACTGAGGGCATAGAGCAAATGAGGAGGCATTTATTAAGGAAAATCTACTAGATCTTGGTGAGAAAAATAAGAATCCTTGGATAAACCTACTTTCTCTCCTCTCTTCCCATTTCACTTAGGTAACTCAAAGCTCCATTGTGGTCAAATGCCAACAAAATAGAATGGAGCCTTCCTCTCTGTTCCCAATCAAGAGATATCATATTACTGTAGTAGGGGCAGGCCACAAGGATTGGTCATCACCCAACTCTGTTTTGCAGAGGCTAACTTTTTTTCTTGGTACTAAGATTTGAACTCAGAGCTTTGAGGTTGCTGGGTAACTAGGTACTCTACTACATAAGCCTTCTTTTGGAGACTTCTTTTGCTTTAGATATTGTTTGCAAAGAGTCTGTCATTTTGAGTTTTTTGTTTGTTTGTTTGTTTGTTTTGGGTTTTTTTTTGGTTGTTTTTTTTATTTTTTTTTGGCCAGTCCTGGGCCTCGGACTGAGGGCCTGAGCACTGTCCCTGGCTTCTTCTTGCTCAAGGCTAGCACTCTGCCACTTGAGCCACAGCGCCACTTCTGGCCGTTTTATGTATATATGGTGCTGGGGAATCGAACCCAGGGCCTCATGTATACAAGGCAAGCACTCTTGCCACTAGGCCATATCCCCAGCCCCTGTTTGTTTTGTTTTTGCTTGGTTTAGCCTTGCACCAGGATTCTCCCTCCTAAGCTTCATACCCAGCCAAGCTGAGATTACAGGTGCATGTTACTACCACCCTTGACCTAGATACAGAATTTCTTAGAGTTCCCACTTACAGGTAGCGGCTCTATCATGGGCATAGGAGGCCAAGAATACAGTGGTTCCAATTATCTATGGTACAGCTCACATGCAGGTTGAGGTTTCATACCAGCAGAGGCAAAGCAAGAGGCTACTGTCTCTATGTTGCACATGGTAGGGTGTCACTCTAAAGGAAGCACCTACTGTTCTGAGTCTATCTGCAGAGCAGTGACAAAGGAATTTTTCCTTGAGAAAGTGGGTCCTTAGGAACAGAGAGCTCTGAAGTTCTCCCCAAAACAAGTGGCTTTACTTAAAGAAAAGTGTATGGGGGGGGGAGCAGAATTTAAGTCTAAAGACTCTCTCAAAAGCAATGGAAATGTTGTAGGCAAGCACTTTAGAGAAGATTGGTAGTTGCATAGAGCAAAGAAGCTAAACTGTAGACCAACTATTTTACCTGCAAGAACTAGAAAAAGAGACAGCTAAGAAGAGTCCCTTTGGGATCAGAACAAACTTCATACACTTGGCTTAGAAACTACCCCTGGGGGTGGAATTTAATTGGATCAGATTGTGGAGCAATTTATATTCCAGGGAACTGTCAAAAACAATAAAGCAATCTGTTGGCAATTAGTGGAGTCTAACAAAGGCAGGCAGTTTAACAGAGAGATCAGGATAAGAGACAAAAATGGTTCTGCTAAGAATACTGTCATCCATGGTCACAACAAATGTCCAAGGCTCTGTCCTCAGAGGGCAACATTCTGGGCTCCACAGTGTGAATGGAACAAATCTAACCAAAATAACCCATGTGAGTCAAAAAATCAATTACAGAAATAAACAATAATACCTGAGTGTGGGGGTGGGGGAAATAACTCAAATTTTATATTTTATATTGCCTAAAATATCCATATGAAGAGATAGGTAAGTATGGTCATACATAAATAACTAGGCAATAAAAACTGCCTTTGAGAAGGCTAGCTAGATGATAAATTTGACAAAGTGTTCAAGTCTGACATAAATATGTCCAAAAAATTAAAGGAAGTCATACCTAATGAAGTAAAAAACAAAAAATATGATGACAATGTGTCATCAAATGGAGAATAACAATAAAGAGCTAGAAATTATATTTTAAAATGGAAAATTGGAGATCTAGATTTGGAAAATGAACTAAATTAGAAGTCTACTAGAGGCATTCACTAGCTTACTATAGGGGTAGATTTGAACTGGAAGAAGAAATAATTAACAAACTTGAAGATTAATTGATAGATTATATGACTAATGAAGAGTTGAGGAAAGAAAAAAGAACGAGGAGCAGTAGATATGCTCAGAAGAAATCCACAGTTCAAGAGATTACCAAATTCTGAGTAGAACAAAAACAAAAATACTTATATCCGGACTCATCACAGTAAACATGCTGAAAAGAATTTTCAAAGAAGAACATTTTTTTTCCAGAGCTAAGGACCAAACTCAGGGCCTTGCACTTGCCAGGCAAGTGCTCCTCTGCTGAGCTAAATCCTCAATCCTAAGAAGAACATTTGAAGCCAGCAAGAAGAAACTTAACTTATACAAGAGGACCCTAGTAAGAGTGAAAGCTAATTTTCTATTACCAACCATGGAGAAGGCATTGGAGGACATCATCTTGAGACGAACCAAGCTCAAAAAGCCAAAAATAGTATGTGCTCACTCATAGGTAGAAGCTAGACCTAGAAGACATACATGTTCATGGACATTAGTATAGATATACATATAACATGAGTCTATGGGACTACTTAAGAGGATAAGGGGAAGAAGAAAAGATATAGGGTATGTAATTTTGAAATACATTGTCAGAATATATGAGGATCCCATAAAGAATGTCGAGGAAAGCTCTTGATCAGTAAGGGACTTGGAGGCAGGGACAGAGGAACAGGCTATATTGGGAGAGTGGGTGCTAGTAGGAAGGATGGGGCTAACAAGGAAGGTGAATGGGGATGAACATGGTCAAAGAAATTTGTGTGTATGAACACAGAACAATGAAACCTGTTGTAATTGTTAAGAAGAGGAGAAGGTAGGGCTAGTGATAAATGGGATAAGATTGATTGGAATATGCAGTACACGTGTGGGAATGTCACAACAAACCCCTCCCCCTTTGGTTTCTGACTTAACAACTCAGTACAAAGGTTCTACTTACTAAGAGAGAACAAGAGAGCACTAGAAGCATAATGCTGTTCTGAGTGGGGATAGGGCTAGATCATGAGTTCACTTGTAACCATTGCTTTAATTAGTATATATTAATTGTCCAATAAAAACTTCTAGGGAAGCAATTAGACATAAGATTTTGGAGCTCAGAGCTGTTGAGGCTTCAGATCTGCAAATACCAGTGCAGGGGGACGTGTTATGGGGTTTAAGGGAGGGGAGTCCCTGTCCCTCCAAGAGTTCACCACTCAGAGACAGTCTCAAGCAAAAACATGGATTTATTGGGGAAGCAGAAAGTGAACTGACCGGCCAGGGATGCAGCACAGACTCGGGAGCTGAAACTGTGACAGTGAAAAGCGGGCTGACCAGCCAGGGACACAGTGCAGACTTGAGCGCTGAAATACAGGTGTAAGCTACTGGTGCCTAGTCTGGCTCACTTGATAGATTATTCCCCATCAAACACCATTCCAAACATATTGCTTAGCTCTTCTTTTCCCTGTAGAATTGGAAGGGCAAGGAAACCAAATGGCAGGGTGTGTTTGAGATTTCCAGTGAGTATTAACAGCATGAGTAAATGACATTTGCAACCTAAGTCATTCAAGTCATTTAATCAAGAGGAAACAGAATTGCTAAAGGTTACAAACAATATCTGGATCTACCCAAACCACCTAGTAGAAAGTACTCTCTGTTGCGTAAGACATACTTTGATACCTTTTCCTGGCTCTCTCAAAAGATGGCCCTATGGTGTGTTTGTTGGAACTGATTGGAGTTAGTAGATAAGCAGGCCTACACATTTTGCCTGTAGCAGAATAACCTGATAAATCCAAACCTACCAGACAAGGAAGAAGGTGCTGGGAGAGTCACAATCTTAGAGGGAACAGAAAGGTGACCCACCAATCAGAAAACCAGTCAGTTCTCACTGTTTAACCCAAGGCCAAGCTCAGTAAGGAGGAAGACAGTGGAAGGTGAATCAAGATGGTGGAGACAGGTTGAACTGCCATCTTCCCAGGGACTTGGCATGTTCATGCCATATGCTCCCTTTCTCTGTCATTTAAAAAAAAAAAATTCCCATCACCTTTACTATGTTTACTTCTTGCCTGAATTCTTCTCTTGCCAGATGCAAGGACATTGGTTGTTTAAGCTACTCTACACTTTTTAGTAATGTTTTTAGTGTATTGGCTAAGAAATTGGGGGTGGGGTTTAACGATGTGTATTTCTGACCTGGATTCATCCAATGACTACAACTTGAGTTGAAATGAATTGGATCCAGTTCTGCTGTGATTAAGGGCCAAGGCTCTTGTCTTTCAAAGTGGGAAGCAGGATGCCAGAGGACTTCTGTTATGTTTGACTGCAGTGCATCAGTTCACCCCTCTAGAAGTGCTCAGCATTACCTCTTGGAAACCCTCCTTATTCTCAGTCTCTTTGTCACCAGGGAGTCAGAGGGGACCTTGGGCTTTCTCATTGCTAGTTCTAGTCAGTGGAGGATCTTTATAAAATTCAGGGTTAGAGACTCTGGTGTCTTCTTCTTCACCTGCTGCTACCATGTTGCTATCATTTGGAGCCCATGATTGAAACCAGCATGTAAGAAAGGATGACCCAAAAGATTTGAGGAAAGTCAAGCTAGATGCCTTTGATTGAAGTCTGAATCCACTTGTGTAAAGCAAACATACACTGAGTTTTCCAATTAAGATTTGAGTGCACAGTGTAAATCTGAAAAAATCCATCCAAGCCATCCAGGGGACCACGCGGAGATAGTCATGGACAAGAGAAAAAGGTGTATAAGAAGGTTTATTAGTGGGGCCATTTCTCCCACGGGAGAGGCAGTACCTTAATCCAGGTGATGACTTGTGTAACTCTGGGGCTAGAGGGGAAGCCGGTAGGGTCTGCGTGGCAAGTGGGAGTGGCCAATTATAACTCTAGGGCAAGGAATTCCCGTCTGGGTGGAGCTGGGGGCTAGTGGGAGGGGCTGAGGTCTTGAAGTGGGGGAAATGCTAATTAGGTCCACTCCTGGGAGGGCTTCATGCAGTTACCATCTGTGCCCAGTACCTGTGTTACCTAGGTAACTGGCACACCTAGAGGCAGTTACCTCCCCCCTTCTCTGAGGTCACATCCAATCCACCTGGCCATACCTTCCACCCTTGCCCTAGATAAGGCCTAGCCCTTTGGTGGTTCAGCCCTTTGCTCTGGCCATTCATCATCTTGGCCGTAGGCCAGCTGTTCGGGAATAAACTTTTGTCTACTGTCTGAATACCACATGGTGTTCACCTTTATAGGCTACCTACTTTAATAAACCTTACACATAGTATCCCTGGAGTATAGAGCACAGCACTCTAGGCAGCAGGACAAAGTGTTTCACTCCCTGATTTCCTCTCCAGTCTCCAGGCTACTGCCAATGTGGCGTCTTTTAATGCATCTTGGGCTAAGGGAGAAGTGTTTTTACCCAGGACCATATAGATAATACTTGGTGGGCCAAATCTCTGGTTCCATGATTTTGTATCTAAATACCTATATATTTTCCCTCAGTACTAGGGATTGAACCCAGGATCTGGTACTAGCTAGGCAAGCTCCCTACCGCTTGAGTTGTGTCACCAAGCACTTTTGTTATTTGTGTTTGAAGTGTGTCTTGCTTACTTTGTTCAGGCTGGCCTGAAATTTATGATCCTCCTATGTCTACTTTCTGAGGTTTTGATCTGTTTATTGTGCTTCTAAACCACTTTACCCCCATTTTCTGGCTGCATTCATAGATTTTAATCTTATTTAATTTGTCCAAACTGAGGATAGAACTCATGGCCTTATGCTTACTCATCAGATGCTCTAACACTTAAGCTATGTTCCTAGCCCAGTAATAGATTTTAGAGCTGTATGTATTTTAGAGCTGAATTACACAGTGGTAGCCACTTGCCTCATAAATATTTAAATTAATGAACTCAAACAAAAAAAAATCCAGCTTCTAAGTATACAAGTCCCATTCCAAGCACATGTGACTAATATCTAATGTCCAAAACATCCTAGATGTAGACTGTCTTCTATCACTGTAGATTCTTTGGACAGCATTCCTCTAGAGACAGATTTTCTTTTTGTCCAAGGTTAAGGTTAAAATGTCTTCTCTACAATGCTCTTGCTTTTCTACCAATGACAAGTAAGGCCAGTAGAGAAAAAGGTTGCTGTTTCGTCACCTGTGTGAGACAGCTTTGCATCACTATGACAGAATATCTGAGATAAACAATTTGAAAAGAAGAATGGTTTCTTTTGGTTCATGTTTCAGACATTTCAATCTAAGGTTGCTTGTTTGACGTGGTAGGTCAGAACATGGTGATGGTGGGAGGCACATGGCAGAGAAGGTCTGCTTAATTCATGACATCTGGGAAGGGGGAAAGAGGGAGAGGAAGAAGGAAAGAAGAGAGAAAGAGGGAAACAGAGAGAGAGAGAGAGAGAGAGAGAGAGAGAGAGAGACTGGATCCCAATATACCTTTCAGGAGCCTGGCCCCACCACTGCCCTACTTCATCCAACTAGGCTCTGACTACTAGTTTCCATGTAAGGAAACTCAGTCATGAGAAACAGAAGCCATCACTTAAAAGGGCAAATTGTGAGTCTTTATTGGAGAGCCAGAGGACTGCTGGTAGACTCTTGTATGAAAGACCAGCAGCCCTGAATGCAGCTAGCACAAAGCTTATAAAGGCCCAAACCACACAAGGTGCATGGAATTAAACCAAACAAAAGTGCAATACATAAGCAAAGCAAACCAGATAAGGACACTTAAGCCTAATAGGAAAGCAAACCATCTAGGGAAACAATCAGGGGAAATCAAGGGCCAGTTATCTAGGGGAGGTAGAGACCCAGTCTCACTTCACTATGATCTCACACTAATAACATCAGCTGGAGACAAGCCTTCACCATATGAATTGTGTGTGTATGAATGGTGTGAAGAGCCAAACTGTAATAGCATTTGTCTATTCCATAGTTTCTAAACTCTCAGATGGAATTGGTAGCCTAGCTACTTATGTCTGAGATGAGTGAATTTGAAACACGTCTTTTTAGTAAAAGATGATTAACTGGTTGTTATAGGAAAGCCCTTGAACACATTATCTAAATAAATATAAAGTATGCATCTCTCTACCCTATTTTGAGCTGTTATGTGAATATATATTTCTTGGAATTTAGAAGAACACGATGTTTCGTTCTCAGGCTGGTGATTCATTAACTACATTTCTCAATGATATTTCCACAAATCATCATACACCAAGCAGAAAGTAGTTTCCTAGGTCTCTGGACCCATTTCTTTCCCAGATTAAAACCCTCTGGGAAAAAGATCTAAACATTCAATTCTATGAGGAAGTAAAGCTTTGCAGATAAAAATTTGTAGCATATATTCAAATTGGGAAATGATAACTGTGGTGTGAAATAAACTTTCTTTATTGGACAGAATATACAAATGAAAGAATATATTGTCACCTAGATACCACAAGTGAGTTATTCTCCCAGAAAAAAATAGTCTTGCATCACTTTGTTATATGTCAAATGACAAAAGAAACAAAATAAAATGGTAAACAGATAGCACACAGGTCCTAAGGTGACAATTTCTTTCTAGTTTGATATAACTAGTTTGTATTTGCAAACACACCCCATTCAGGTCTGTGAAATAATTGGGGGGAAAAGCACACCATTTTTACAAGACTGGAGAAGGAAAGGGGAGTGGGTCAGATTCAGCTCTAGTGCTCCCTTGTTGGGTGGGTAATTTTGTATCAGGAGGTAGCCATGGCGACCATGAAAGTTACTCATGCGGCTAACGATGCAACTAATGATGCCACAATTACTTAATTGAAGGCACGTTTAGCAGCTTTTGCCATTTTTGGAGGGTGCTTATGGCTAATTGTGACTGCAAGTGGGTAACTACAGGTGCAATCAGATGTGTTCCTAATTTTTACATTTGTGCTGACAGTGGGAGAATAAACTCCCCTCTCTAAAATGGGGAAGTTATAAAAGGATAGCAGAATTCATTTTTTGCAAGTCCACTGATGATGGAACAGTTTCTAATGTCAAAACAAGGACAAACCATTTTTGAAGCAGAGTGACATACTGAATTATCCATTGACTTGCTACACCCCAACACCACCTGTGCATTATTTCCTTTACCCCTAATGCTCCCACACTTACTAGATTCCAGCTACTGCCACTACCAGAGGGGGCTGTTACTTATTATCTTATGATCCTATAACTTCTGTTTCATGTATATTCATGAGATGAGATGAATATACATTGTCTATATTGTAAGAAGTGTGATGTATATGTGTTCAAGTGAATGCTAATATATACCATGGGGCAGATAGTCTTAGTTTGCTCATGAGAAATTAATATACCAGGCACTGGTGGCTCAGACCTGTAATCCTAGCTACTCAGGATCAACACTCATAGCCAGCCTAAGGAAATGAATCTGAGACTCTTATCTCCAGCCAAAAGACAAAAGTGGAGATGTGCCTTAAATAGTAGAGTGCCAACCTTAAGTAAAAAAGCCAAGCAAAAGAGCAGGGCCCCAAGTTCAAGCCCTAGTACTGGTACAAAGAAAAAAAAAAGAGAGAAAAAGAAAAAAAAGGAAGAAAGAAAATGCTATATCCAAAGTGGCTTCATAGCACTTGAAATGCCTCTATCAGAATCCTCACAGGAGGCTGGGGATATGGCCTAGTGGCAAGCGTGCTCACCTCGTATACATGAAGCCCTGGGTTCGATTCCCCAGCACCACATATACAGAAAACGGCCAGAAGTGGCGCTGTGGCTCAAGTGGCAGAATGCTAGCCTTGAGCAAAAAGAAGCCAGGGACAGTGCTCAGGCCCTGAGACCAAGCCCCAGGACTGGCCAAAAAAAAGAATCCTCACAGGAAGTTTTTTCCGTTACTGTAAGAGCTGTAAAAGAGATTTTTTTGAGTAGGTAAGATGAGACGTTGGTCAAGTCATATAGGTAGGTAGGAAGATTAAAGCTCCACTTCTCCCTCTCTTACATGCCTGAGGTATACTGATCCAAGTTTATTAGTCATAATTTCTGTATTTGAGGTCTCTGCTCCTTTTGTCCAGTGAAGACTGTGACAGCCTTCCTCATGTCTACTTTACTCATAGTGCCTAAGGCAGAGATTGATCTTCCTCCAGGCCTTAGACCTTAGGTAAACTTTCATAGATTTGATGGAATGTGGTCTATCCTGCATGGAAGTTATGGGGTACAGAGAGTCTGCTACCATCCACCTCTAACCCTCAGATACTACTGATATTCACCCAGGTGCTGAGTGGCCACATTAGCATCATTCAACATCTTGATTTCCCAAGAAAGGAAAAAAATAGATTCATAAACATGTTTGGACTGCTGTAATAAAACCCTTTAGATTGAGTGATTTATATACATCTAATTTTTTGTTGCATTGCTGAGGAAACAAATGAAATTCATCACTTACAAGTTCTGGAGAATAACCAGCCCCGGATCAAGGCTTCAGCAGTTTCTGTGTCTGGTGGTGGCCTCTGCTTCATGAGTGGTGCCTTCTTGCTGTACCTATATAAGAATAAGCTCCCTAAAGCTTCCTTGATAATGGCATGCTTCATATTCATGAGGGCAAAGCCCTCATTATCTAGTCACCGCCTAAACACTCCATTCCTCATTCTACCACACTGTGAATGAAGTTCAACCTACGAACCTGGGGAGACATAAAAACTCAGATAATAGTGCTTGGATACAATTAACAATTGTATCCAATTATGTCCTCACCAAAAGCACTTGATGATAAGAAATAGATACATTTCCTTGGAATAGAAAATTACCTGTACAGAAAGGGCAAGCCTCACGTAAAGGCTTTCATATATTGCCTGCCCTCTGGCCTATCTAGTAGTCTCTGTGTGTCTCCAAGTGTTGTGCATCATCTTTTTTCCTGTTTCGTCACTGATTAGCCCCTCAAATCACTTTGTATTCCACAAGTAGTATCCAATATCCATTATGTGCATTGGCCATTCTTCTTGGCACTGTGGTGAGTCAATGGGATGAATAGGATGGGATCCTCATTCCAAGGGATGGCTTCCTGAGAAGCCATGGGCTCTACTAATCATCAACACTTCTTATTTGGAGCTGGAGACTGTACCCACAGAACTACAAGAACTTGTAAATAATGAGGTGGGGAAAATGAAGCCAGAAATATCTGAGGAAGAGAATTTTCCTTTTGGTTAGACAAAATACTTTAAAATAACTTTTGGGGAGCCTTCTCCATGAAGACAGCATACCTGCTAAACTGACACACGAAAGGAATCAGTCAGTCCCGAGAGAGAAGTAGGAAGAAGGCAGGGAGATGGAGGAGAGGAAAAGCAACCCTATGCCATAGCAGAAAGGTCCTGTTGCTTTGTGTAATCTTTTACAGCAAGGAATACATCTTTGGTAGAGAGATAGAGAACTTTATAATAGATTATTATCTTGTGGATATTAGTGAACAGGTTGCATTTGGTATCTGAACAGGGAGTCTGGATACATCAGTCTGGTCTGTTCTCTCTCTCTCTCTCTCTCTCTCTCAAACACACTCTCTCTCTCTCTCTCTCTCTCTCTCTCTCTCTCTCTCTCTCTCTCTCATACACAGTCCTTCCTTTACCCACCTACACTCTGCATTGTAATAAAGATGGAGCCATGGGGACAGGCATGTACTTGACTGGACAGGCAGGTTGAGGATACCAGCAGGCTTGAAGAAATGGGGTGTGGTGCCCAGGGCTTCAGCATCCATGAGTCAGAGGATGATTATACTATAGAAATCATTGCCTTATAAAGATTTGAGTGATTGTTCAAAGTCCAGGCAAACAATTACCATTCAGGTGTTTTCTGGTGCTGTGGACCTTGAATGAGGTAGGAGATTAAATGGTTGAACAATTCCTCAACCCTGTGACATGGCAGGATCTGTGTTAGAGAATCCAAAGGGGTTAAGATGCTACCTCTCTTCTAACTATTGCAGCCCATGCCTGTGATCCCAGTACTGGGGAAGATGTGGCAGAAAAATCATGAATTTGCAGCTGTCCTGGGGAGAGAGAGAGAGCGAGAGCGAGAGCGAGAGAGAGAGAGAGAGAGAGAGAGAGAGAGAGAGAGAGAGAGAGAGAGAGAGCGACCGTTTCTCTTTCTGGGGAAGACACCACTAGAATATGGCAATGAAATGATGGCTGGGGGAAGCTGGAAGGCTGCTATGGTGGTCCTTGCTATGTGTTTAGAAGGTAAAGAGGAGCTTGGAAGATAAGGAAAGGGCTTCTGGGCAGAAATTGTGGCCCATGAGAAGGACCAAAAGCATGAGAGCACAGGGGAATTGAAAAGACTCTTGGAGATCAAAATGGCTTTGCTTATTATTTCAGGAATCTGACTTTTATGTGAAGGTTCGGGGGAACCTTGGAAGAATTTTAAGATAGTGAAGACTGAGTTTGGCTTTTATAAATACCTTGCTGGTTTACGTGCCCTCTTTTGAGCTCTCAAGTATTCACTTATCTGTGTCACCATTGTTTACTTCTAGAGTCACTGCACGATGAGTGCCTGATGGGACGAGCCCTATCCTTCATTTCTACCTGACAAGCACATAGCACACTGTCTAGCAAGCCTATTAGCTATTCAATGGATTCTTTTTCCTTACACCCAAGTTATTTAGCACTTACTATTTGCCAGTCCCTCTTTACAGACATTCTTATCCCCTGGAACCCTTGAGAACAACTAGTTAACCAAACTAGTTAACAACAAGTTAAACAAATGGCCAGGTTGGGGCTGGGTGATGCGTGGTAGTGTGTGTGAGGAAAATAGTCTTGAGTGTTAGCAGATTATCATCAATGTGACCCTAAGTGAAGCCACAAGTAAATGTTTTAGGATTTAAGTAAATGTTTTAGGTGAAAACCTGCTGAGAGTTGCACTGTCCAACTATAAGTCAGAGATCAGGGCTCATCCTGAATTCTTCTGAGAGCTGGAAATAAGAGAGGGGAGATTGATTCCACAGTCTCCCCATCCCCAAGACCTTACTCAGAAGCAGCATAAGGAAGAAAGGAGCACAGGGTGCAAGGGAGAGTTCCCCCTGATTGTTGCAAGGGGAGTTCTAATGGTTGTGCACCTTAGTTGGGTTCTCCCCTTCCCCACCCACTCCAACACTCTTCACACATATCCCTATACCCTTTCTCCTCCTGTGCTCTCCGCCCCCCAACCTTACTTAGAAACGGTGTTCCTGAAACCAAGAAGCACAGAGCATCGTGGTCTCATTTCCTTTCAAATCCCCCTGTGTAATTTCGTTTCATGAGGTAAAGAGTGCAAGAGGTCAGCTGGTCAGGGTGCCTTCCCAACTCCAGGGCCTCACCCACTCCATGCTGGAGAATAAGCAGCTCTGGGGTACAGGTTGCACCAGATCTGGGCCTGGAGATGCGGTCAGACTCTCACCAGAGTAAGCTGAGAGGGAATGTAGCTACAGACTCTCCTGCCCTTCTTTGGATTTTAAAAACATATTAAGGAATAGACAATTGGAAGGTGATAACAAGAAGACAGGCTGGTAAGGAGCTTAATACAGAAGCTAAGATGGAACAAAATGAAAAACTGAAGAAGACAGTAATGGTGATAAGAATTGAATGGAATTGAATGGATGGAGCCTCCCTAGACATATTCATAAAGTAGGAACTACTGGACTTGGTAGACGATTGAAGGAATTGTTTCTGACTTGGTTGATTACTTGGATCCAGAGAAGAAATACAATGGGCTGAATAGGAAAGAAGAGGGAATTATTGGTCCCACAAGTTTCAGTAGTCTATGGAACATCTGGAAGACATACTTGGCAAGATACCTTGGATAGAGTGTGATCATTATAAATCTAGCTCTGTGTTGTGGATTGGGATTAATAAGTCTACAGTTGGTTTTTGAAGGTCTGAATGTGATCTCAGAGGGAGAGCTTATAGATGCAGAAGACAAGAGATAATGATAACATTATTTTTGTTTTTAAAGAGGTTGTTATTAGGTTTTTGAGGGCAAGGGAAAATGAAAGGAGAATTTGGAGATATAGGACAAAAAGATGTAACAGATTAAGGTCCTGGAGGCCTTCAGGACATGTGCAAAATAGCCTTCTTGTGCATCGAGTGCCCAACCAAGGATTTCTTTCTTCTCATTCTGATCACTCCTTTAGTTGTAAGGCATGGACTTGTCATACTCTCATGACACAAAATTGTTAGTTTAGTACAGCTGTGCATTTACCCAGGCCAATGTCCCTTTGGTGGTAAGCAGCACAGAGTAGTTAATGAGTAGTGTGAGTTCTGGAATGAGGCTATGAAAGTATTACAGACCAAAGTATGTTCCTTCAAAATTGCTATGTTGAAGTCCTAACTTCCAGTGCCTCAGAATGTAACCATAGTTGGTTTTTTTTTTTTTTTTGCCAGTGCTGGGGCTTGAACTCAACACTGTCCCTGGCTTCTTTTTGTTCAAGGCTAGCACTTTAACACCTGATCCACAGTGCCACTTTCGGCTTTTTCTGTTTATGAACCCAGGGCTTCATGCATGCTAGGCAAGTACTCTACCACTAAGCCACATTCCCAGCCCCCATAGTTGGTATTTTTAAAAGAGGTAATTAAATTAGAATGAGGCCATTCAAATGAACTCTAATCCATTATGATGGATGTCATCTTAAGAAGAGGAAAAGTGGACTCAGACACAGAGTGGGAGAAAGTAAAGTGAGAAGGTGGCCATCTATAAGGCAAGAGGAGAGAAAAGATTTTCTCAGTTATCACAAGAAAATAGTCCTGCTAACACCATAATCTTAGATATATCTAGCCTCCAGGAAATAACTGTGGGGAAATAACTGATGTTCAGGTCACCCAGTCTGGGTACTTGATTATCTCAGGCCTAGAAAGACCAAACTAGTAAATGTGAATTCCAACTTGGTCACACTTTAACTCTGCCCCCTTGGATTAGTTGTGTAACCTTTCTGGTTCACTTTCCTTTATCTGTAGAGATAAGAATCAAAGCTATATTGTGACAACTAAATTACATGTATACATTGTTTAATGTAGTGCCCAAACTCAGGTCTCAATAAATGTTAATTGCAGTTATACTAGTGTTAATGCAATGGTACTTTTTTTTTTTAGCTTAATGATGCAGTTTTAGTATAATGAAACTTAAATGAATCTAAATTCTTCCACCAATTTCATTCCTCCCCAGTCACAATCAGGAATGGTGCCACACCTGCAAGAATAGCTCACAGCATTCTCTTCTACCTATACATACATCTGGGTTAGAAAACTTGTTTTAATTTAAAACAACAACCACCACCACAAAAGTGGGTCCCTCAGCATAGAGTAGGGCTGCAGGGCAGGGAACCGGATCCACAAGAGATCAAGTGTCAGTCTGAGAGGAGGCCCTTGCTTCCTCATCTTTGGGCCTTACCCTGGTCCTTGCCAGATCTGGAGAACCAGAGCTTCCTCAAAGCTTACCATATGCTTTGATGCAAAATATACTTCCTGCTCAAACAGATTTTGTGTGCCTTCTGACCTTGAAGGAAGGTAGTTGAATTCTCTGTTAGATTCGTTGTTAGGGTTTGTATTTTTATCTTTTTATGCTAGAAAACTGCTAATATGCCCCCCCCCTGAAAAAAGTAGATAAAAATACCTTTAGAACTTCAAGAGCTTATTGTCTACCAATGACTAACTTTGCCCAACCATTCCACTTCCCATATTCTATTTGAATATTCAGACACCAAATAGTTTCACTGTTAGATACTTCAGTATGTATCTTTAAAATGTATGGATTACTTTGTTTTAAAGTCATTTCATTATCCTGTGACTCAAATAATACTGTTCATAATATCATAACCAGCTAGTCTTGAAATCTCCTGTCATAAACTCATAATTGAAAAAATAGTGTTTGTGAAGGAGTTTGAAATAATCCTTTTCTCTTTCGTTTCCCATCAGTGCCAGTGACACGGCTTTTCATTTCTGTGGGGACATCATGGTTATGCTAAAACTCTTCCAAGGGCTGAGTAGGGAGGAGACATGCTGAGAAAATTTTTAGTGGATAACATTTAACTACTTTTGCTCTTCCACATCAGAGGGCCAAGTTTGAGCCCTGCCTGGCTTGCCAGTGATCCATAAGACGAGCATCTTAGTGGGGGGAGGCATTACACTACTAAGTAGCTGAAGTCTTTCCTTCCTAACCCACACACAACAGGAATACAGTTTCCAAACACAAATGTTTTGTTACTCAAATTTAATACTTGTAGTCTGATGATAATGAGTTTTCCCATCTGAACAATAAAGATATCAAAGCTTAGTCGTGGTACTGGAAACAATGAAGTTATGAATGTAGCCAACACATGATACTCAATGTTTCAGATCCTTAATTGTTCATACATATTTGCTCATACCTTACAAAATTATTTCCTGTTTGCTTAATGCTTCCTACAAAGCATCCCCCTACACACACACACACACACACACACACACACACACACACACAAAATGGACAGAGGTAGTTTATTGAAAGCTCAAATCAGAGGGTACAGAATGTGAAAAAGGAAAGGAAGGGAACTCAATAAATGTATCAATGAGCAGGAAAGTCCACAACAGACCCCATGAAGGCACAGGAAAGCTGCGGTATTAATTATCCACGGATTCTTACCCCTCAGGAGCTGAGCATTGCCATTAAGCATCTGACTTCCACAGAGTCTGGACAGTAATTTCTGGTGAAATGGAAGAAAATCCTCAGACAAAGAGCAGGAAACCACAGACACATGTGGTAGAAACCAGCTCTGTCCCACCACAGCTGCATGTGAACTTGAAAATGGACTGGAGGGATGTCGGGTAAGATATCAGCCAACAGAATCCACTACACTTGGGACTGAACAAGGTAAGATTAGTCCATGAAGAAGCAGAAGTCAAATAGAAAACTTTACTGGGGGGGGGGGGGAAGTAGGAAAGGAAAGAAGAAGGGGGAGGAGGGAGGAAAAGAGGGAGAGGAGGAAGGACGAAAGTTTGAAAGGTTATTCTCTAGAAAGGTTGGCTATGATGTCTGGTAACTTTTTCCCCTTTTTCTAGAATTACAACTAGTAAAACACCCTGCAGTTTGGTCAAGGATTCCATAATTATATGTGAAACATACAGCAGATCCTTTATATATGAAAGTCTACTGTTATCTAAGATCTAAAGCATCAGCAACATTTCATGGGGTTATTAGGGCTAGACATCAGACTCATTATAATTGATGCTTCACATCTGTAATCCTATCTACAAAAAAAATCAGTAAATGGCAGAGCTGGAGGCATGGCTTGAGGGAAGAGAAAAAAGGTGCAATTTTTCTCTAAAAAGGAGAAATGTCACAGTGTTTCAGGCTAGCCCCCTGTCCTGTGGCTACTGTCTAGGGGGAGGGTCTTGTCTGTTTTATGCAAGCCAATAACACTCTAAATGATGGCCTAAGTGCCAATTTTTCTCTAAAAAGGGGAAATGTCATGATGTCTCAAGTCAGCCCACTATCTTGTGGCTACTGCCCAGTGAAAAATATGCTGCTTTAGACAAGCCAATCACGATCTAACAAATTGCCTAAAGGGAGGAGAAAGAGAAGAGTGGTGGTGGTTAGAGATAATATAAAGCAACAGCCCAGAGACCTCAAGATGGGCAACTGGTTTCTGGGTTCCGCTGCTCACTCTCCTGAGCAGCTTTTACTTGCTCTTTGTTAAATAAACTACCTTACTATAACTGTGCTCATCCTTCCTGGTTTTATTTCTATACTACTGGACAACAAGAACCCACCACACTTGTGCCTTGGGCTCAAGTGGTAAATCACTCACTGAATAAGCATGAGGCCCTAAATTCACTGCCTGAAAGAGAGAGGTGGGGGAAGGAATAAAAGACATATAAAGAGTTTTCCAAGGTCATGTAACTAACAAAAACTGCAATCCTAAACTGCCTGCCATCAACATCTCTTGTTCTCCATTTTGTTTTGGGTGGAAGATTTCTCTTATAATTTCTTCTTAGTGTCTATCTTTTACTTGCTATTTCTTTAGTTGTTTCTTTTCCTTCTCTGTATTTTGAATGAGAGAATTTCCTGCCAGTTGAACTCAAGTTGTAAGTAAAAAAATGCCCATCTTGGTGTGGTCTCCTAGCAACAACTTAAGAAACACTTTAAAGCAATTATCCTTCTCAAGCACGTTTCCAAATGTTGAAGCTTGTTCATTCACTTCAGTCATTAAAATCCCCAAGAACATTCATTGTGTAGCACATAGGTCTAGCAATTACAAGCTCCTCAACAGGTTGCTTGGTGAGCTGAGAGCAAGGACAGGCCACACTCCCCCTAAGAGCCACACATATTGTTTCTAGCTTAGCAGGGCAGAGAAGATCCGCTCTTCTCCACAGAACTCTTAAATGACTTTGTGCAAGGGATGGAGGGAGAAGAACATTTAAACCCCAAACAGCCATCTGTAAAATGTGAGACTATATACAGAACTAGGAAGATTTGAACATTTAAGAAGGAAGCTTATTTTCTCTTTTTGTTTTGTTTTGTGACAGTCCTGGGGCTTGAACTCAGGGCTTGGGGAGCTATCCCTGAACTTCTTTTGCTCAAGGCTAGTGCTCTACCACTTGATCCATAGCTCTGTTTCCAGACATTTTGGTAGTTTATTGGAGATAGGAGTCTCATGGGCTTTCCTGCCTGGTCTGGCTTGGAACTGTGATCTTGAGATCTCAGCCTCCTGAACAGTTAGTATTATAGGTGTGAGTCACCAGTGCCTGGCAGAAGCTATTTACTCTTCCTCTTCTAGCCTCCCCCTTCGCCCCCCCCCCTTAGGCCTTCCTAGATTTGGAAAACCAAAGTTAGACACAAGACCCATCTCCCTTACGTCAGACCCTTGATAGTACAGTTCTTCCCTAAACTGCCTTTCAGTTTGTCCTTTACCTTCTTGCACACATTCTAGCATTCATATCTGATTGCAGGCAATCACACTAGAGGTTTAGCAAATGGGAATGCCAGTTTGGCAACTTAGAGTTGTTGGTCTGTGCTGCAGCTGTGGAGTCATCAGGCCTGATCCCAACTTTCCTGGCAAGTCAGGGTGGTATCTTGGGACAGAAGTGAAATACCCACCAGGAGTTTGAGAGACAAGAAGAAAGGAAAGATGGATTTGGCAGGGTTTTTTTTCATATATATTAATTGGCATACTGTAATTGAGTGTCTTTATGAAATGCAATGTGGCATTTCCACACATATATTCAATGTATAATGATCAGGTCAGGGTAATTGGTGCATTTATCGTCTCAGACTTATTACCATTTTTTTGTGTTGGGAACATTAAAAATCTTCTGTACTAGTTATTTTGAAGTAAGCAATTAATTGTTGTCACCTCTGATTATCCTATGAAACATTAGCAGTTTTCCTTCTGTCTAACCGCACCCCTGTACCCATTAGCCATTCTCCCTCCATCTCTGGTGATCATTATTCTGTATATCATTGAGACAACTCTTTCTTGCTTCCACATATAATTGAGAACAGGAAGTATGTTTCTTTCTTTCCGAGCTTATTTCATTTAGCATCATGTCCTTCACTTCCAAATATGTTGCTGAAAAATGACAGAACTTTATTATTTTATAGCTGAAGAACATTCCATTATATGTGTATAGTCTACATATTTTCTAAAATTTATTTATTTGTTACCAAAGTGATATACAAAGAGGTTACAGTTTCCTACATAAGGCAGTGAGTACATTTCTTATCAAACTTGTTACCTCCTCCCTCATTTTTCTCCCACCTTCCCTCCTTCCCAACTCTCTCCCTTCCCCCCAAGTTGTACAGTTGGTTTACAGCATATTATCTTGTAAGTAGTGCTGTTGCATTGATTAGCCTTTTATCCTTTGTCTCTCCATTTTGATGTTCCCCTTCTCTTCCTTAGTTCCGATAAATATATTTACAATACTTACAGTACGAAAGTCAGTTACAGTGACATCAGGGGAAAAACCATGGGGAAAAAAAACAAGCAAAAAGGCACAATTTCACATGATACATTGAAAATAAAACAACAATGATAAACAATTTA
Source organism: Perognathus longimembris pacificus (assembly GCF_023159225.1). Lineage (NCBI taxonomy): Eukaryota > Metazoa > Chordata > Mammalia > Rodentia > Heteromyidae > Perognathus > Perognathus longimembris. The sequence continues at coordinate 138,219,811 of NC_063161.1, read as the reverse complement.
TTTCCTTAACTTGGAGTTCATTTCACTTAGCATAATCTTATGTATTCATATATACTAGCTACTGAGCTATTGTGATCTTCTGCTAGGGCTATCCTAGACATGTACTACTTATTGCTAATGAGGAAAACCATAGATAGATTACATATTTTTAATTTTTTTTAATTGTTGGTCATGGGGCTTGCACTCAGAGCCTGGGCACAATTTCTGAGCTCTTTTTGCCAAGGCTAGTGCTGTACCACTTTGAGCCACAACACCACTTCTGGTTTTCTTGTGGTTAATTGGAAATAAAAATCTCATAGTCTTTCTGCCTCGGCTAGCTTTGAACCATCATCCTCAGATCTCAGCTTCCTGAGTAGCTAGGGTTGCAGTCATGAGCACCAGTGTCCAGCAGCTACATATTTTTTAATCTATCCATCTTTGAAACATTATAGATTTACAGAAGAGTTTTTTATGCCCTTTGCTCCTTACCCTTTAGTGCTAGACTATTACATAATTATAGCACATTCAGGATAACTAAGAATCAGTTTTATTTTACTTATCTTTATGAAGGGAAATTGCATGAATCTCAGACTAGTAAAGATGGATGTAGGGGTGTACACACATGACAACCACAGTTTAAACACAATCTCAAACAAATATATACAACATAATACAGTATATACAAGTGGCAAACAAACTGATAAACACAGCATACATACATGTATGCTATGTATCTAACACACAGGTATCTACATATGTATGAAGCACATACAGATTACAAACTGGTACACCAAACACATACAGCTACAAATTATATATTCACAGAGACATGACACACATACATTAGTCACCATTCAAATTTTTTTTTAGAATTATAAAGTCATGCTAGCAATATTGAGGGTTGTGTATTTTTTTATATTATTGTTATAGTAGAGTTTGAACTCAAGGTCTCGCACTTGCTAGACAGGCAATCTAACAACTAGGGTTTGCCTAATTTTTACCTGGGCTGTTCTGGATTGTGATACATATATATATATATATATATATAATATATATATATATTTCCCATGTTGCTGGGATGAGAGGTTTATGGCATTATATCCAGCTATTAATTTAGATGAGGCCCTGTTAATCTTGATTTTTTTCCCCAAAATTGGCCTCAAATCACAGTCTTCATCATCTTTGCTTCCTGATTGGTAGGGTGATAAACATGAACCACTATGCATTGCCTGAGAATGTTTCTTGACGGAATTCAAGTTGGTTGATTTTTGTTTTTGTTGTTGTTGTTGTTTTTTGTTTTTGTTGCCAGTCCTGGGGCGTGGACTCAGGGCCTGAGCACTGTCCCTGGCTTCTTTTTGCTCAAGGCTAGCATTTTACCTATTGAGCCACAGCGCCACTTCCGGCTTTTTTCTATATATGTGGTGCTGAGGAATCGAACCCAGGGCTTCATGTATACGAAGTGAGCACTTTACCACTAGGCCATATTCCCAGTCCCTCAAGTTAGCTGATGGAGGCATTAAACAGATGAAAGTGAGATAAAGGTCATGATGAACAGGTCACATGGGCAAGCCTAATCTTCTCTACCTGGAATGTGTGTGTGTGTGTGTGTGTGTGTGTGTGTGTGTGTGTAGGTCTAGATGGGGTTGTTGTAGTAGTAGATTGTCATAGTAGTAGATTGGGTTGCAAAATCTAACCCACCAAGAAACTCGTTCAGATAAACTTGTAATGCAAGCAATTCATCCCCCTTTCTCTGTCCCGGACAGGTAAGAATACTTAAAGAAGGTGGAAATATATGTAATAAAAAGGGTCTAGAAGTTAACTTAGTGTTATTTGTTATATATTGCTGATAATTTCAGGTGATTTCTGAAACATAGCAGCTTAAACAATAATATGTCTTTCAGAGTTCTATTAAGTGAAGGATTTGGGAGCATTCTAGCTGAGCACTTCTGCCTCGGGGCCTCTCATAAAATTCCAAGCAAAACATTGATCAAGATTACAGTCACATGAGGGTGGGTGCAGCACTGCATAACTGGTTTCTGGGTGGTTTCCATGCATACATGGCACATTGATACTGCCTATTGACAAGAGACCTCAGTTCTTAACCACATGGGCCTTCTGTAAGGATCCTTAACTGTTGGCTTGGGGTGGTGGTTGGCTTCTCCCAAAGCAAGAGAACAGGGCACAGACTTCAGTGTTTTTATGATCTATTCTTGGAAACCATACTCTGTCATTACGCTGGAAGCAATTCTTTACAGTCAACCTTATTCTGTGTAAAAGGGAGTTATCCAAGGAAATGAGTTCAGCTTTTTACAAATTTTGTGACTTAACTTATATTTAATAAAGCATTTTTTAATGTACCTGGAAACCAACTTGGCAGAATCAGTGACAGTCAAAGTGGTGTCTCTGATGAGATGAAATTTGACTGGGACCTGAAGGAACTATGAGTGAGGGAGAGAATGCTTGCAGACAGGATCAGAACGTTTGGGGTAGGGCAGATATCTTATATGTCTTGTAGGCCACTCTAAGGACTTGCATATTTTATCCTTTCTATAATACAAAATCTATGATTTTGTGGTTTGTGAAAATCATTTAATTTCTATGAGATACAGTCTCCTTGTATATGAAAAAGGGTTACATGCTTTCAGTAAGTGCTAGAGCTCTCTTCCCCTAGCCTGCAAGTTCCCTTGGATCTCACGAAGCACTACCAGGAAAGATATCTGAAGCACATTTGAAGAGCTCAAGTTTCCCTAAGTAAGACAGCAGCAGTGAGAATGCCATCATTTCTGTGGAGACAGTATCATCATAATGCAATATTAGCTACTGTGATCTTCTATCATTTCCTTCCTGAAGAGTTATGACTGTGGTATTCAGGATTTAAGACCTACAGCCTGAACACTACTTACTACAAATCTCCCACAAAGCTGCTGCAATAAATCTCCTAGAGGAAAGTCATTGCATAAAAAAATCTTCAACTCTAGGGAACTGGCCATTTATTTTCTCAGAAAAGGGACTGTGATGAGAGACACTCTATGCTCCTTTAACTCCGTGGAACAGAACCCAACAAAACATTCATCAGGGAAATGGGCCAAGTAAGACCAGCAGGCCTTTCTCACCTTAAGTCTAGTGGATTTTCTTATCCTGACAATTATACTTGCATTAGCCCTGGGGACAGTAGTATAGTTTCTGAAGACAACTTTATTGGTAAAAGTGTTAAGCTAGGGGTCGTCAGTGGAGACCGCTGAACTACTCCACAGATATTTAATCTACACAGAATTAAAACAATGTTTTTGTTAGTGTCCAATATCAACAAATGAAAAATTCCAGATTGTTGGTTTTGATCAACAGATCAGAATACCTGACAACAGCAAGTCACCTCCTACATCCCTACCCTTTTTAGACAGTGTGTGCATGGCTTTGAGTTGTCACACGAGATCCCCTTTTTTCTTAACTACCCTTTAGAGAATGGAGTTGGCAATCCCCACACTAGTGGGGGACCCCTCTCAACGTGGGCCCTTCATTTAAAAGTGTACTCACTGAGTGGAAAAGACAACTGGTTGGTCCTACCTAACCTAGAACCCTCTCTCTATAGCAAAGCATTTTTTTTTAACATGGTGGGGAAGCCACACTCTGTAAAGGAAAAGTTGGGTAAGATCTAGGCTTGAATCCCATTTCTCTCTTACTCTGAAATATTTGCCAACTTTCCAAATCTTTTTTTTTTTTTGCCAGTCCTGGGTCTTGAACTCAGGGCCTGAGCACTGCCCCTGGCTTCTTTTTGCTCAAGGCTAGCACTCTACCACTCCAGCCACAGTACCACTTCTGGCTTTTTCTATATATGTGGTGCTGAGGAATCAAACCCAGGACTTCATGTGTATGAGGCAAGCACTCTCCCACTAGGCCATATTCCCAGCCCTTTCCAAATCTTTTGAAACCTAGTTTGGTCACAGCAAAGTAGGCATAATAGGAACTACCCCTATGACTTTTGTGAGGACTACATGTAAACTTCCTAACACCTTGGATATGCTGTCTTCTCTCACTCTCCTTTCACCTTTTTTTCATGGACTTTTGTTGCACCTTTTCTGTCTTCTTTGAAGGCATACCTACCTGGAATTCTCCATAAATGTCAGTGCTCATTAGGCTTCTGCCTTAACCCGACTTTCCTGATTCTCTACATTTCCTTGATCTATGTGTCGTTTACACACACACACACACACACACACACACACACACACACACACATACACACACACGTATTGGATATTAAGTTCTATTTTTTTAAATGCAAGAATGCCATGAATGTTTTCTTGCACATTGCATTTTTCTTCTTTGAGATTGTTTCTCAAAAATGGAAAAGACAGAGTCCTATGTAGTAGGGAACTAGAAGGTACCTGTAATCACCTGGAAAGGCTTGCCAGGAAGGAGGCAGTGGGCAATCAGCAGTTTGTGACAATTTGACACAATCCAGTAAGTGGTGAAGTGGCTGTCCTGGGACTCTCCCTTCCTTCTGGAAGAAGTCTCATCTGAGGCCACTAGGGTAAATAAATGAAGACAAACACCAATTTTACACTAAGTCTGTTTGGAGAGTTTATTGTCCATGTGAAGCCAGCTGGCATCACAGAAGTAGGCAATTGAATGTTTCAAAGTCAATTCAAAGTAGTAAGTCTTTCCCTACCAAGTTTTTATAGGTTAGTTTCTTTTTTCCTTACTGAAAGATCTTCATTCCCCACTATACTTAGTATACATTTCCTGTGGAAGATTAGAAACCATATTCATTAAGTGGGACTATTACAAACAGAGGCAGAAAGAGAATCATTTGCTACTACTACCCACTGCAGAGCAGGCTCACAGATGGCTCTCTTCTGACTACTTGGCATCTTGATAGAGGCAGGACAGGTATCTGGCCTCTGCTGACTTCCTAGAACCAAAGATATTATTTAAATCCATATAATCTGTTACCAAATTTGAGAATTAAATACCAAGTAAGAAAGAAGTAAGCCAGATTTGTTGTCAAAAATATCTCCAACCAAGAGAGAGTACACATCTGCCTTTAGCTGCCTCTATTCTTTAAAACTGAGAATACAGAATGTTAGACAATGTAAGAAGAGAAAGGCACCGTCCAACTTAGTCCAAGTCTGTTAGGCAAACTGCTTTTAGACCTAATAAAAGTGCTAGTCTGGGCTGGGGATATAGCCTAGTGGCAAGAGTGCCTGCCTCAGATACACGAGGCCCTAGGTTCGATTCCCCAGCACCACATATACAGAAAACGGCCAGAAGCGGCGGTGTGGCTCAAGTGGCAGAGTGCTAGCCTTGAGCGGGAAGAAGCCAGGGACAGTGCTCAGGCCCTGAGTCCAAGGCCCAGGACTGGCCAAAAAAAAACAAAACTGCTAGTCTATGGCAACATCAACGGAAAACAGAGAGAGGATTTTAGCTGCTTTTGCATTCAGATGATCTGAGTCATTCATTTTCTTCAAGAGTACCTTGGAAAAGAGACTAAAAACAGCCTCAAAGAGTCTTATCTAGACCACAGAAGAAAAAAGCTAAAACTGAGGGGTTTTTGTTTTTTTGTTTGTTATATTTGTTTTGTTGTTGATGGTGCTTGAACTCTTGGTATGGGCATTGTCTCTGAGCTCTTCATCTTAAGGCCAGCATTCTACCACTTGAGCCACAGTGCCACTTCTGGTTTTCTGGTGGTTAACTGCAGATAAGGATGTCATGCACTTATCTGCCCAAGCTGGCTGTGACCAGCAATCCTTAGATCTCAGTCTCCTGAGTAGCTAGGAGTATACAGGTATGTGCCACTAGTGCCCAGTTAAAGCTAAGGTGTTTCTTGGACATATTTCTAGTGTGCTGATGAATTCAAGACAGACTCAACTATCTTGCCATAGGAAATCTTCCTTCCTTCTTTCTTTTTTCCTCTCTCTCTCTCTCTCTCTCTGTCTGTCTCTCTCCCCTTCCCTTCCTTCCTTCTTTCCATGTTGGAGATTAAAAACAGTGCCTCACACATGCCAGGCAAGTTGCTTTACCCCTGAGTTGTACCCTTACCCTTTAGAAATTAAATTTTTATCTGAAGTCAGATTTCAGGATCACTCAGAAGAATTTGTCAACACAAAAAATTCCAATTCAGCCATTCTCTGATTCACTTCTAAAGCATTCTGAGTGCTGTCCTTTTCTTTTTCTTGACTGAAATTTCTGTAATATTGGGGATTTTACTTGCCAAGTTTATGGACACTCTGTAGTATTGGTCAGGTATTTCATAGAAAGTTCCTCAGAAAGGATGTGTCTAATGGTTTTCACATGATTAGTTTGGGGTTATGAGCTTTGCTGAGGAAAACCAAGATGAAGATGTCATTTTCATTGCATCAAACCAAAGATACCCATGCTCACTACTGACATGAGCTGAGCTGCCTGACTCATTTAGTGGTTACCAGGTCATTTCACTGTGGAGTTGCTCATTTTACTTCTTGTCATACTATACTCACTGAAAACAGACACAACATGTAGATCACACTTCAGAAATGGGGAGTTATGTTCCATCTGCTTAACAGCACAGTGGATACTTAAATTGGTTTGAATTATTTGACATAGAGGATTTGGTTCACCTCCTCTATTCAATTATTTATTTATTTTTCTATCAGTATGACTGCATGGATATTTAGTCTGTATTTTGAGCTGTGGTTTTATTCGGATGCAAATAATTTTTAATTTCCATGTCTTACAATATATTGTTTGTCTTCTTTCTGAAATGAAAGGGAGGTGGTATTTGGCCAGAACCCACCACTGAGAGAAAGAAATAGAAAGACAGGGAGGAGAGAGAGAGAGAGAGAGAGAGAGAGAGAGAGAGAGAGAGAGAGAGAGAGAGAGAGAGAGAGATCTCCACGTAATTATGACAAGAATCTATAGGATAGATTGGTAGGCTAAGAGAGAGCTGATATTGATTGATGTTGGAGTTGAAGGCTGAATGCTGTTGGGAGAATTTTCTCATGTTCAGAGAGGTTAGTATTTTGTTTTAATCAGATCTTCAAGTGATTGGATGAGACCCAGTCACATTATGGAGGACCATCTGCTTTATTCAAAGTTTACTGATTTCATTGTTTATCTCATTCAAAAGTACTGACTTTCTCATAGCATTTGCCTAAATATTTGGACACAGTGTTAGTTTTCATGCTACTGTAACAGAGTGCCTGATACAAATAATTTTAAAAGAGCAAAGACTTATTTTCTGCCTCAGAAGCTTCACTTCATGGTCGCTGCTCTACATTTCTGGGCCTATGGTGAGGTAAAACATCAAAACAGCAGGAATGTGTGGAGAGGGGACTGTTTACTGCATGCCTGACAGGAAATAGAGTTGAGCACTACCAAAAAGGATGAGGAAAGCATACAGCTCCCAAAGACTTTCCCTCAGTGACCTAATTCCTCCATCTAGTTGCCACCTTCCATTGTTTCACCACTTCCCAACAGTTTATTCAAACAAGCCTTTCATTAGATTAGAACCTTCATGATCTCATTGCTTCTGAAAATGCCTTTACAGACACCAGACACCCAGAAGCTTTATAGATCTAGACATTTCCCAGTCCAACCAAGTTTGCCATTAAAAGCTATCACATATACCGTAGTTCATCGTGACATATAAATTTAAAGTCATAGACGGTAAAATGACTCAGAATATTTGAAGAATGGGTAGAGTTCAAGATGAAACTTGTTAATGTTCAACTAGGCAATAAAACCACGACCTTTGTGTTCATCATTTTCTTTTCTACTAGTCACAAGTCTTACAAGTTAACATACTTCTGCTTTGAGCTTTAGTTACTAGTAAATAACAAAGTCATAGATGATATTGAAGTCTCCTGAAGTTATTTTGTTTTATATGCCTTTTCTTACCATCTTACTCCAATGTCATTTCTGGTAGAACCACAAGGAAGTGTTTTGCTAGCCTACATGGGCCTGGTGACCTCCCTCAGTCTGTCTCTGGCTTTATCCTGAAAACAAAGTCCTTCCTGGGATAGGCAGCCCCTGGTCTCTTTCATGCCACTAGTCAGGGAGAAAAAGAAGAATATGATGAAACTATAGCAAAGGAGGACTCAGAAAGAGCTCTGGGGATCCTTAGAACTTCGGAGTTTTCTTCTCACACTCCAAACACCACTTCCTGTTATGGTGATCCAGGCAAAAATGAAACCTGACCAGTTGATAACAACACCCTTTTCCTTGAGGGTAGAGTAGAATTAACCTTGGCAGAGTTGATGGAACCTTGGTTTTCCACAAGGGAACAAATTGCCCTATGAGTTCCAAGTTTTAAACTCAAGCAATATTACTAATTTTTATTTAATGTTCTATAGCCTGAAATGTTGAGGGTTAGGCTGTGACTTAGAAATCTTTTCATTCTCCATTGCATCTGGCAGCAGGCCTGGCATATTGTAGGATCTTTGTGAACGGCAGCTGTGTGATTATAAGGGGGAATGATGAGTTGGGGGTTTTGTTAGAAATGGGATCATGATGGGGAAAGTGTTTTGAGACTACATGGAGGTGACTCACTGTTTCTGAGGCCATGCTTTGAGGGGGTGTCTTGAGGACACTGTGTACTGAAAGAAGTGGTTTCTAAAAGCATAAGAAAGGCCTTCTATGTTTCAAAATGTAACCCAGATGGCAACACCAAATAATAATGATTATGATGATATATTTTTTAAAAGAGGGGGTGAGTCCTGACAGTGACTGGATTTAGATTATAAATTGGCTCATTACCAGGAAAAGAATATTTATTGAAACACAGCAGTGATCAATGGGCTCATTATCTGACAATGGCAGCCAAGAAGTCCTAAGACATAAGCTTGCTGTAAAAAATCAGCCAGTTATTTGTACAAGTGGTATTTGGTGCATAACTTCTTAACAGGGATATTTTTATTCCAAGATAAGGACCAGGAACAGGAATCGGACTTCAGGGTCCTGGTCTGATCATCTGGAAAATAGGGCTAATTGGGAAACTCCCTTGGAGGTTTGCTTCATTACTGCTTGGTTGAAAGATCAGAAAGCCTTGAGTCAGACTCCTCAGTGCTGTGAGTGGCCTTAATATAAACACAAAACCTAATAATACTTATGTCTGTGTGGCTGCTTTTTTTTTCTTCAGTTGGTCATGAGGCTTGAACGGACTCAGGGCCTGGGTACTTTCCCTGAGCTCTTTTTCCTTAAGACTAGCACTCTACCACTTTAAGCCACAGCCCCACTTCTGGTTTTCTGGTTAATTGAAGATTAGAATATCATGGACTTTACTGCCCTGGTTGTCTTTGAACCATGGTCCTCAGATCTCAGACTCCTGAGTAGCTAGGATTATAGGTGTGAGCCACCAATGCCCAGCTGTTTTGCTTCTTTTTTAATCTTCTCTTATGCTTTGTAAGAAAACTGCCTAGATTCAGCTCATCACCCTTCTGTTTCCTCCTTCAAAAGCATCTTCTTAATTATCTTTAGAGCATTTTTAACATTATTTAGTACATAATATACCTACTCAGATATCCCCAAGGCCACAAATAATAAAAGAGAATTTACCAGAAAACCAGCTGGAGCAATGCTGGAAAGAACACAGACGTTAGCATTAGATGGCTCTGAAATGGTTCCAGAAGCCTAAATGTACTAGTGTTGTATCTTAACATGCATTATTCAGCGTTACTGGGTTTCTATTTCCATATCAGGAACCTATATATATATATACTAAGTATCTTAAACAAGTCATTCAGTGGTATTAAATCTCTGCTTTCTCATCAAGATGAATGGGAATAATATTTTCTTTGTAGTGAGGCCTTAAGAATTAGGAATGTTGTTTGTATACCTGTTAGAGCATAGAAGGTACTTAATAAATTATTGCAGTTATTATCATCTCACTTAAAGCACCCAAAGTAGGAGGACTGATAGAGAGTTCAGGTTTGGGACTTCTTTCCTTCAGAGGAAAGAGCTGGGAACATGCATAATAGGCATAGTGGGGGTTTGTGGTCATAAACTCCTTGGGAATATCCTTGGGCAGCTGGAAGTGCCCTAGTTCCCTTGAGCTTAACTAGTAGTGATATAATAAATAGGCCTGACATATCCAGAGCTGAGAAGAAAGCAGGTAGAATAAAGGAGAATGAGATGGATGGGACTAAAAGGCAAATAGCATCCACTGACTTCAACTAAGGTACAGGAATTGAGACAGAGATACTATCAAGCAGTGGCTAGATACTCAGACTTTCAAGTCAGACACACCATAAATATGCTTGTTTCCTTACCTGAAGTGGGGATTTATTAGTCAGGATAGGCTAGGTAACCATTTAAAAAATCTCAATGACATTCTAACAACAAATGTTTATTTCATGTTCATGTTCTTCTCCTTTGCAAGTCATCATGCCTTCTTCATCATCATAAGGGGCGGGAAAGGCACCATCATCTTGGACATAGCTGGCAATCTTTCCACAGTGGGAAGAGAACATGGTTTATGTTAGTCAGCTTCCCATCACAGTAACAAAATGCCTAATCAAATAAGCTTAAAGAGAGGAGAGTTATTTTGACTCATGGTTTCAAAGGTTTCATGACCAGAAGGCCCTGTTCCTTTGGGTTTGAGAAGAGGCAGAATATCATGTGGTAGAGTATATAGGAGACTTGTCTTATGGTGACTGGGAAGCAGAGAATTGAGGTTAGAGTTCCAATATTCTCTTTAAGGGCATGTTCCAGTGTCGTAACCTCTTTTTACCAGCCTTACTTCTTAAAGAGTTGTACAAACTCAGTAACACCATCAGCCTGGGAAACAAACCTTTTAGCTCATGAAACAAAGGTAGGAAATGCTTAAGATCCCTATCATGACAATAGCAAAGCCACACAGATTCTTAAATCTTCTTCCCGGAACTGCCTCATGACACTTTCTCACCTTTATTGGCCCCCTAAGTCATATGGTCATTCTTTAGTTCAGGGTGGAATATGTTTAACTTCCTATAAGTAGGAGTACTGAAAGTGAGAACCAAAAATATTTGGTGAATAATAATCTAGTTTGCCTGTTAAGAAAGGGAGACGGAGAGACAGTAGAGACCAGGTCTGTGAAACCAAAAACTGCTTGTCAAATAGTATTTCTCACAGGATTGGGGGAGCGACCCAACAGTATGTAACTAAAACCAAACAACTACTCAACATATAAAGGTCAAAAATTGACCTCTCAGTGGAATACAATAGCGCAAAAGCTATGTATGTACGTTCATATAAGACTACTGTCGACATATTGTCTAATATCGACATTACATTTAAAGCCCTAGGTGAATTTTCTTGGGCCTGGCCACATGGCTACTGTATATGTTCTTGATACATTGTATATTGTATATATGTCTACCTGACTGAGAGAAGGGAAAGAAAAACAGGGTGTAAGATATCACAAGAAATGTACACACTGCCCTACTATGTAACTGTACCCTTTTTGCACAATACCTTGTCAAAAAAAATTGTGTTCAATTAATAAATAAATAAAAAAAATTAAAAAAAATCTAGTTTGCCGTAGATGATGACAATGATACCTCATGGATTGCCCCAACAATAAAATGAGTTAAGTTTATATATGCAGCACTTACAGGAGTGAGTGACATGCAAAAATATTACACATATTTGTTCTTACTAATGACCATCACAAAGTGGGTTAGTGATGGAGCAGTTAAGAAATAGATACCAGGTGTTCTAATAGTGTGTTCTGAGGTTGATGGATTTACTGACAACCAAGGGCCATATATATGTAAAAAGACATGGAAGCAGATAGTGGATAGAGGGAAGGAGGAAGAAAAAGAGGAGGCTAAATGAGAGTAAGAAGGAGAGACAGGGAAGAAAAGAGAGGCCCTGTGAAAATGAAGGGACAGAAAACTGGGAAGGCTGAAGGGCCTCTAGAAGTACTCCATTGTGGAGCTGCACTCAGATTCCTCCTTCATCTGGAGCTAGAGTCTTTCAAGTAGATCTGTCCATAAAGATGCTGATTTTCTTCAACAACTACTTGTTTTCTTCAACAACTACTTCCTTCAATCAGTGCTGGAGGGATTAGTCAGAACCCTTACAGAGAAAGAAAAGCTCCGTCTAGATTTCAGCCTTGGTGACCAGAGCAATCTTAAGAAGTACTGCTGATTGCGCGCAAATCAAGGTGAAAGGTAGCATCAGGTAGTGAGTGGGCTTGACCTCACCTATCTGTCCATGAGGCAGAGTTCCCCCTGAGTCCATTGAGTGGGGCCAAGGACAATAACAAGAACTTTCGAATGTCACTGTGTGCCCAGGTGGTGCTTTAATTCATCACATTCATAACTCTAGGCTGTGCTATATCCCCTGAGTATTCTAGATTGGAAAACCAAGGACACTTGTGTTAGGAACTTTCTGGAGCTCACCCAGTGGTAAGCAGAATCCAGATGGAATCCATATTCTTGATGACTCCAGTATAAAGCTGTCTTTCTAGTACCTGCCTAGGGGACTTCTTCCTTGTTTTGCAGCTTCATAAAGCAGTGAGTCTTGGTTTTTAAGTTTTGGACCTATAAAAGTTAGAACTTAGTTTGAGGGTGTTATCTTCCCACACTAATGTAGGAAAGGCTCTTTGCTTATGAAATAGCAATTGATTTAAAGAAAAATGGCTCCTGATTATTATTGCATTGACTTTGTCTCCAGAAACACAGAACATAAATATTAACTTTTCCATCTAGCCTCCCATGGGAGTGTTGATAGGTAACAAAAAATAATTTCCTTTTGAGAGGTGGCTCCGTAGAGCCCTTGGACATAGAACCTACTCTCTGGTCTGCTCAGTGTCCATCTCTGCATTACTTGCTTGTTCTTCTCCCACTAGCCACATCTTGACTATCATTAGCTGTCCCAGTCTACTTTTATCGCTGAGTCAGACAATCAGTTCTAATTACTTTGTCTACCTCCAGCTGTGCCTCTTCCTTCTGTGAGGGGAAGCCTCTCAGGGCTTGGTGCATTGCCCAACTGGATCAGATAGATGCTCAGCGTGGCTTTGTCAACCACCTGCGGGTGGGTCTTCCTGTAACATCTGAGCCCACTGACTCCCCGATATTTCTGTACCTAGAGGAAGAGGAGGTGTTCATACATGTGCTGAGACTCTTTTATCAGCCTGACCAGTTGTCTTCACTTTGTCTTGTACTAGTAGTTGGCCAATGCTGTGTCCATGTCCTTTTCTTTTGTTGTTTGTCACCCTGTACTCAATCTCACTCTTCCCCACACTGCTATTTTCCTCATTAAAGGGTTCCTTTGTGTTCTTTCTAGGTCAAGAACTCAGCATCCTAGCCAGAGACCTGAGAAAAGCAAGGATCTTTACTCCCCTGACATTCTTCCTGTGGCATCTCATCAGATTCTTTCAGATGGAAGGTCAGAGCTTCTCCCAAGGCACTCCCTGCTTGTGACTCTGGATTCTGTCTCTGGTTCCTTACTTCTAGACTGTGCTATCGATTGATTTGTTGCCCTTCCTAGGATCCATGCTCTCTGCTTGAATATGACCCTGCGCTTACATAAATGTACTCGGACTTGACTCTATGACTTGCTTTGGCCAATGCAGTATGAGCAGTTTTAAGCTCAAGCGTAAGAAGACTTTCATGCTCCTGTACGTTTCTGTCATCTGTATGAGGAGAGCCTTCCCTGGACAACTGGTGCCTCTTCAGTCGGGGATGGAGAAAGAATACATGTGGGATAGACCAGAGCTCTATCTGCAAAGAGTAGCCCAGCCCAGATGGATACCTACTTGAAGCAGGGGCCCCACTGAGACCAGCTGATATCCAGTCCACACACACATCCATGAGAAATAGGCATGTATGCTATACTCTACCAAGAGCATGTCATAAAGAGTCCCACCATTGCTAGGACCAGCAGTACTACAGTCAGTGTGCCTGCATACTGCATCCTTGAAGAAACATCCTACTTTGAGGGCCATTTATTTTCTGTAATGACACTGAACGAATGATATATGCACTGGACAACCTCTTCTATCAGACTACATTGCAAAGCAAAGTTCAAAATATGGCACTTGATGCCAGAAGCCTTTTTGGTTTCTTATTTGCTACTCAGCATTCAACTGAAATTATGTTCTTAGAAGTGATCACAGGATCTTATTTCAGCCCTTTTGTGTGTTAATTTTTATTTTTATTTTATTTATTTATTTATTTTTGCCAGTCCTGGGCCTTGGACTCAGGGCCTGAGCACTGTCCCTGGCTTCCTTTTGCTCAAGGCTAGCACTCTGCCACTTGAGCCACAGCGCCACTTCTGGCCACTTTCTATATATGTGGTGATGGGGAATCAAACCCAGGGCTTCATGTATACAAGGCAAGCGCTCTTGCCACTAGGCCATATCCCCAGCCCCGTTAATTTTTACTTTAAAAAATTTTTTTGCTGGTCCCTGGGCATGAACTCAGGTCCTGGGCACTATCCCTAAGCTTCTTTTGCTCCAAGTGAACACTCTATACCACTTGAACCACAGTTCCATTTCCAGTTTTTTTTGTTTAAGTGGTACTGAAGAATCGAACTCAAGGCTTCATGGATGCTAGGCAAGCACTCTGCCACTAAGCCACATTGCAAGCCCTTAATTTGTTTTCAGAATTTCAGCTTTTTATTTGGAGAAGCATTTGAACATATACACAGGTAGGCATGTCATTATAATGAATAATTGTGTACCTCTGACGAAAATGGTGGGGATTTTCCCAGCCTTATTTCATCTAGTCCCTCTCCTATTGTTTTCTATTAGATCTAATGGCCTTTCAATTTCTAAAGGAATCCAGAGGTTCCATTGTGGTAATAATCTATGATCTCTCAGCGAGGTGTTTTTTTTTTTCTGTTTTAAACCATTCCCATTCTTCCTTCTCTACTATTGCTGCTTCCTGATTCTCTTTTAAAAAATTATTGTTATTTTAAACGTGATGTTCAGAGGGGTTATAGTTACATAAATCAGATAAAGAATACATTTCTTTTCTTGTTGCCAGTCCTGGGGTTTGAACTCAGGGCTTGGGCACTGTCCTCAAGCCTCTTTGTGCTCAAGGCTAGCACTCTACCACTTGACCCACAGTGCCACTTCTGGCTTTTTCTAAAGTTTATTGGTGATGAGATACAGACTTTTCTGCTCTGGCTGGCTTCGAACTGTGATCCTTAGATCTCAGCCTCCTGAGTAGCTAGGATTATAGTCATGAGCCACTGGCATCTGGCTTAGTATATTTCTTTTTGAACAATGTCATTCCTTCCATTGATCTCTCCCAGTTTTTTCCCCTCCTGTTCCCACCCACAAGTTGTGTAGTTCATTTTCAACATTGGTTCTAGTATCACTAAAGCATTTGTTTACCCTTTGTCCCAACATTTCTGCGTGCCCCCCCCCCCCACTTATCCTCTCAAAGACAAGGTAAATGAACAAACAGGGCAAAGGAAATGAAAACAAAAACAGCAATGAAGGAAAAAATGGCATCATAAAGAAATGGAAAGACTTAGAAACAATTATATTAAGCAAAGTAAGCCAGACCCAAAGAAACATAGTTCACATGGTTTTCCTCATTTGTGGTAACTAGAATGGGCCTATAAATCTAGAAGTAAACATATTGGATGGTAAAAGAGAAAAAAATTACACTGGGACATGGTAAATTATATAGGTCTCTAGGCATTAGCACAGAGTGAGACCAAAGGAGGATATTCTTAGGAGAGGATCACATAGTCACAATAACTGTGCATATGACCATATAAAATAAGATTTATTGACATGAACTCCAGGAAGTGGAAACAAGAGGGTTTTTTTTTTCTTTTCTTTGTTGCTGATTCTCTTTTTATCTCTTGTTACTGGTGTTTCTGTTTTCAATTCCTAACATGCACTAAAAATCAATGTTTCTGAGGGCCTTGTCTTTCTGTTTCCTTTCTCTCTGTGTTGTCTCATGTATCCCCATGGCTTCATCCATGAGCCTCTACACTGTTCACAGGACTATTCTTTGTGTTTGTCCACTAAGTGTCTGTCTGTATGCACTTCACGTTGAACATGTCAATCCAAACAAAAAACCCAGTGACTATTTGAACTACCTCCTTTCCTCTTTCATATTCCCTGAGTTCTCTCAGTATACCTTTCCCTACTTCCCAGTCAGAGAGCTAGTGATTCTATTCTTTTCCTTGATCTAGATTTGGTTATTTTGCACCACAATAGTTTTTCCAGTCCTTCCTTGTGTTTCCATTCCCTGATTCCCTCATCATCTCTCACTCAAGACCTTCCAATATTCTCTCTCGCTTCTTAGTGTTGTTGTTTTTTTCTTCTGCTAACTACTGATGTCACTTCTAAATTACACCTTTAATAATGCTATCCCAATTTAGAAATCTTCCATTGCACCATTCAAAAAATATTTTAAATATTTTGACATAATAATCAAACATCTCTACCATCTTCCTTTCTGATCTCACCTCCTGACTGTTCAGTCTGTGTGCCCTGTTCTCCAAATTGATGTCCCTGCTGCTTGATCCCCTAGTACACCACGTGCTCTCTTCTGGCTTTTACCATACCAATCCCTGTCTTGTGAATTCGTTTTTAGATAACAAATGAGATTCTGGTTCTCAAATACAAGTTGAAAGTGACTCTTCCACAGATCTTGAACCACCAACCCCCCTACCCTGGGCCATTCTAAGATTCTTGTAGCCATTTGAATTTTTTTTTTTACCTGCTAAAGGAAATTGTGAACATGGCATTTAATGCTCTGAGCAGTCCTATTAGAGTTTCTCTGTGCAAAAGGGACCCATATGCCATGGCAATGGGTATAGTCTCCATGGAAATATTGGCAGTGTGAAGTTTCTAACTCTTCTGTAGGACTTTGAGTGCTCCCCAGGCAGGAATGGTATGTTACTCATCTTTTTATATGTCCCCTGTGCCTGGTGCACAGGAAATAGTGTTTGTTTAAATTGCATCTAAATTAGCATTGGGACTAGAGAATAAGATTCAGACAGGGCATAAATGTTGCCAGCCAATTGCAGTGAAAGCTGGTGAACATATAATCTATGAGCTGAGAAGCAGAGGGTCACTTCTTTCCCTGTAGCCAGGGCCTCTAAACCTGTCAGATGTCAGTTGCGTTTGCTAAACTTGGAGTTTAGGTAGAAAGTTGGATTTTTCTTCATTAAACTTGTCATTCCCCAAGGTGGGGCTCTGACAGGAACCCAGTGAGATGTCAAACTGAGACAGCTGTTGCCAAACCTGGTAAAGGCATTTCAGACAGCTGGGGACACAGCTGCTGCCCCAGACTTCCTGTGTTACAGTCTTTTATGTTTTCAGGAGGTCAGAATGCTTGACAACACATTGCAATAGCAAAGCACCCATGGTATTGGTAGAGATAGAATTGGATCCAAGTTAGGTCATATAGACTTGGGTCTTAATTCTGCTTCTTATGAGTTATGTGCCTTTGCACAGCTCTTTCTCTTTCCTCTAAGCCTCATCTTCCTCAATCACTTATGACACTTCTTGTGATGACTGACTGAGATAATGTAGGTGAAAGTGTTTTATACACTGAGGAGCACTGTTCAAATACTAGGTATCATTAGAATGTATTAAAATCTCATTTAGCCATCTCCTAGTATTTTGTTTTTGTGAAGCCTGACTGAGATAATGTACGCAAAAATAGTTTCTATACTGCAGATCACTGCTTAAATGCTAGGTATAATTAGAATATATTAAGACTGCACTTAGTAATTATTGTTGTTTGGATATGAAGTGTCCCTCAGATACTTAGGTGTTGAAAACTTGGTCCCCTGGTGGTAGATTCGATGATTGAGCACCAATTGGACCATGAAAGGTCTCATGGAAGCTCTAATCAGTGGAAGACTATGGATTCATAATTTGATGACATTATTGAGAAGTGGTGAAAACTACAAGGTGGGCATGGCTTAAGATCACTGGAGGCGTGACTTTAAAGAGTATATCTTGCCCTGATCCTTTCCTATGCATCTCTTTGCTTCCTGGTCACCATGAGCTGAGCAACTGCTCTATTTCACTATGTGCTGTCCACCATGATGTTTGGCCTCCTGTCAGGCCCAAAGCAAAGGGGCCAAGCAACTCCAGTCTGGAACCATGAGCCCATATAAGCCTTCTCTCCATTCATATTTTTCTTAGATACTTGGCAGTGGTGAAAATCAGCAGTCATTAGAATGCACAAGCATGTGCCTCACACATGCACATCCAACGTATAGAATGCTATAATATTTAGTTTCATGTGCTAAGTTGACACCAAATGTCTATGGACACCTAGACATTTGGTCAAATGTTATTTTGGATGTGTCTGTGAAGTTGTTTCTGAATGAGAAAAACTGGTATATTGAATAAAGCAGATTGTCCTCCCTAAAATGTAGGTGGGCCTCATTCAACTAATCAAAGACCTGAATACAGCAAAAAGACTAGAAACAAGTTCTCTTACCTGGCTCTTTGTGCTAGGATATAGTTTCTTCCCTGCCTTTATACTTAAACTAAACAATTGGTTCTTTATGGCTATTGAGCCTATTGACCTTTGGACTTACATCATTGGCTCTTCCTAGGTCTCAGTCCTTCAGACGTATCCTGAAATGACACCATTGGCATTCCT
Organism: Perognathus longimembris pacificus; assembly: GCF_023159225.1. Taxonomy (NCBI): domain Eukaryota; kingdom Metazoa; phylum Chordata; class Mammalia; order Rodentia; family Heteromyidae; genus Perognathus; species Perognathus longimembris. The sequence continues at coordinate 138,201,281 of NC_063161.1, read as the reverse complement.
GTAGCTCCAGCTTGCTAACTGAAGTGCTTAGGGCTTCTCAGCCTTTATAACTATGTAAGCCAATTCCTTATCATGATTCTCTAACCATTTAATCTATCTTTCTGCTATTGGTTCTGTTTCTCCAGAGATCCCTTATTAATACAAATGGTCTAATTGGAGCATATTGGCTCAATATTATATGCCCAGTTTCCTACTTGGGACTGTGATAGATGCAAAATATTATATAGGAAATTTACAAGCTACTGGGAGATTAGATCAATTTATTCCTCATTGTCTTTCATATTCCTATGATGAAGAGAAATTGCTAGCCCAAAACCAAGATAGAATTTCTGTTTCTTTTCGTATTCCTTCTCAGAGAGGAGGAGAAACATGATTGATGAACTTGGGACAGAGAAAGATGACTCACACTCTTTGGCTCCTTTCTTCCTGAGCCATAGGTCATGAGAGAAATGTGTGCTTTCTCTATCCTTTGCCACGAAGGGGCATGTGGATGGGATGGAACAGCAGAAGAGATGTGATTGTCCAGCTCTCTCTGTGACTGCATGGGTAGTGTCTACAGAAATATACTGTATATTTTCAAGATAAGTTCCAGCTCTTGACTCTATTCTATATAAGTTTACCTTTTAAAGTCTTCACTGTCAAATTCTTTGCCTTTCTTTCTTTCTTTCTTTCTTTCTTTCTTTCTTTCTTTCTTTCTTTCTTTCTTTCTTTCTTTCTTTCTTTCTTTCTTTCTTTCTTTCCCTCCCTCCCTCCCTCCCTCCCTCCCTCCCTCCCTCCCTCCCTCCCTCCCTCCCTCCCTCCCTTCCTTCCTTCCTTCCTTTCTTTTTTGCCAGACCTGGGGCTTGGACTCAGGGTCTGGGCACTGTCTTTGAGCTTCTTTTTGCTCAAGGCTAGCACTCTACCACTTGAGCCACAGAACCACTTTTTTTTTTCCTGTTTATGTGGTACTGAGGAATTGAACCCAGGGCTTCCTGCCATGCTAGGCAAGTATTCTACCACTAAGCCACATTCCCAGCCCAATTCTTTGCATTTCTTGAGAAGCACTTAACACACTTTACTTTGAGGTAGTAAATGGAACATTTTCCACAAAGTGGACTTACCTTCATAACTTTCAGAAGCTTGATGAATTTTTCTTACTGTCCTTCAAACTAGATATTTTTTTACCTTTGAGTAGCGTGTGTGTGTTGTATGTGTGTGTGTGCGTGTGTGCATATGCATGTTCAGTAGTGGGGCTTGCACATAGGGCCTAAATGCTGTCCCTGAACTTCTGTGCTTAAGGCTAACACTATACCACTTGAGCCAGAGGACCACTTCTGCTTTTTCTTGGAGATAAGTATGTCATGGACTTTCCTCAGATCTCAGCCTCTTGAGTAGCTAGGACTACTGGAGTAAGCCACTGGCACCCCACTCCAATAATTTTTAGCTTAGTTCAGGATGCTATAGCAAAATATCACCAACTGGGTGGCTCATTAAAAACAGACATTTATTTCTCATAGTTCTACAAGTTGGCAATTCAAGGTAACAACAGATTTGATGTCTGGTGACAGTTTACTTCTCACAGGGAGCCATATTCTAGTTTCACATGACAGAAGTGGTAATGAGCGTCTCTTGGACTTTTTTTTGATAAGGACATTAATCCCCATTCATGAATGCTCTGTTCCCATGACCTGACCTCCCAAGGACCCTACCTCCGAATCCTATCACTTCCAGGTGAAGATTTCATCATAGGAATTTAGCAATGGTATGTGTTTAGACTATGACAACTTCTACTGATAGTTCCTTAAGGTCTTAATTCTGCCATCTCAGTTCTGCTTCTGATCTTTCCTACTGAATATTCAGTTACAATTATTATAGTTGTCAGCTTTAGATTTTGCAATTTGTCTTTTCATAGTTTTCTTTTATCTATTGAAGTTCTCTATTGGTTTACTCATGATTAGCATTTTCAAACATATTTTCCTTTAATACTTTGCACATATTTATAATAGCTGCTTTGAAGTCTTTGTTAAATCTGGGTCCACTGTCAGTCAATTTCTTTTTGCTTTTTTGCCTGCATGTAAGTCACCTTTTCTCCTTTCTTTGCAGGTCTAGACACTGTTGGTTGAAGACTGGACATTGCAGATAGTACATTGTAGGTCATTCATTGTAAACTACTATTCTATCTTCATTTTCTGAGTGCATTTTTGGCTTTTGTTTGGTAGGCAATTAACTTGCCTAGACTCAGGTTTTGAAATGTATTTTCCATGTAGTATGTATCCACTGCTGTCACTGTCCATTCTTTGTGTAGGCTAGCAGTTTCAGCCAATGATCTGAGCATAGTTTTCCCATTCATTGGTTGATGGGTACCCTACACGGCTTCTATAATTTGGCTATTGTGAATAGTGCTGTTCTAAACATTGGTATAGAGATATATCTACTGTATGCTCACTTACATTCCTTTAGATATATGCCCAGAAGTGGTACATCAGGGTCATATGGTAGTTCCATTTTTGTTTCTTGAGGAACCTCCATACTGATTCCTATATTAATTTTTTAAGATGCTGTCAAGCAAATGAGCCAAAATGTTAAGACATGGCTAGGTGTTTGGTGTATCATTCTTAGAAGGCATAAAGGCCAGTCCTAGGGTTTGAACTCAGTTCCTGGACTCTGTTCTTATGCTCTTTTGCTCAAGGCTAGTGCTCTACCACTTGAGCCACTTCCAGATTTTTTGGTGGTTAGTTAGTGATAAGAGTCTCACAGACTTTCATTCCCAGACTAGTTTCGAACTGTGATCCTCAGATCTCAGCCTCCTAAGTAGCTAAGATTACAAGTGTGAGCCACTGGTGCTTGGTTACACACTGTAATTTTTGCATTGAAAATTAGCAATATTAAAGAAGTAGCAAAAATAAAATCACTAAAAAGTTTCATAACAGTTTAGGGTAGGTTTTACCATCAAATAAATCTGAGGAGAATTTCTAAAATTTCAATTTCAAAAACATTTGGCTTCTACAATAGCATATAAAAGATCGAAAACCTTTGCTATATTGTATTCACTTTACAAGTATTGTATTATGACAAATATAAAAATTTAAATGTATAACAAGGGCGTTCCACATTTTCTTATATACATATTAAATTGAAAGCAGACTGGAAAGGTTCCTTTCTGGAGAAAGGAATGGAGGAGGGCTAAAGGGAGCTGCTCCTTTTGCTGTGGATAATTCTGAAGTTGAGTCTTTTATAGAAAGGTATTTATACATATGTGGCAATGAAAATGGAAATACTGCTTGGGCTAGAAAAGTCTATCAAAGCAGAATTGTGGAAATTGTATGTTTACCAAGATCAGTGTAAAAATTTCAGCTAGAATTACAACCTCAAGACCAAATTAGAACTGTCTGGATTATTATTACTCTTCAGTGTTTATAGTTCGTGAGGTACACAAGAAATGTTCTCTGGAAGCAATAAAAATGAACCTAACAGCTTCTTTGGACACCTGTAACGCTTCTATGTTACAGAAGGCAGGGAAAATAGGTTTTCATTAAGGAAATTACCAACAGGGTTAAATGAAGATTCCACTTTTACCTCTCTTTAATTTATTATCCAAACAGCAGCCAGAGGTATCTTTTAGAAGTACAAACCTATAGTCTGACAGTATATCTCATGATGGAGTATGTGTTAAAATATATGTGAGGCCCTGCGTTTGATCCCTAGCATCACAAAAAATAAAATAAAATAAATACACAAACCTCCTTGTTTTACAATTTCAGCTTCTTTTAGGAACTTTGTAAGCAGAGCTGGTGAAGGAGGGCTCTTCATTCTCCTGGTGTTGAAACCCTATTTCCCCTCTTTTTCCCTTCAGGAAGAAGCTGGCTTGAGAAAGAGATACTGACAAAGAAAGAGATACTGACAAAGTAGAGTAGAAATGAACAACAAAGAGGAAAAAAAAACTGAAAGAGGGTTAACCATGTACGTCCTATGTTCAAGTTCACTTTCACTACATGCCTTGACTGTGGCCTGGTCTGCCACACTTCTTTCTGAATGAATCTCAAAGTTTTTGTGTCTTTGAGTTAGGTTTCTTTCATTCAGAACCACAAGAATCCCAAATAATAACCTACCCTTCCATGTTAGATTCCCCAGGGTGTATGCTGGGGCTCACCTTTGATCTGTGTTGGCAGTCTACTTGAATTGCTGTACTGTTGAGGTTTATGTGGTTTTATGGGATCTAAAGTGTCTCGTCCGTTACTAGTCTCTGGGCTGCCTTCAGTGAATAATGCTGCATCATGAATGAGGAGGAGTAAGAAGGCCACCACTTTATTTTCACTGCAGAGGAGCTGCTTCCCATTACCTGAGTTTGTCTTTAAGTTATATTTCCTCTATGACACTGGACAGTAGTCATGCGATTTTCTTTGCCAAACAGAATGCAAGTGGAGGAAGTATATATTGTTCTGGACAAAATATTCGAGAACTAGTATGAAATTGGCGTATTCTCTTCTTACCAGAGATGGTGGAAGCCTAGCTCAGGATGAAACTTCTGTCATTTGAGAGAGTATGTTGAGCTGAGACTCCCTGGCAATCCATTTCAGTCCTTTGGGTGAGAAATAAACATTTGTGGAGTCACTGAAACTTGAGGGTTGCCTGTCATAACCTGCCTGATACAAGCACTAGAGAAAAATTGAGTATTATAAGTTCTGGAAGGCTTTGAATTTGGACTTTAGAATCTACAATGAATGGGGAAGAGGGAAGTAAAGATTTCAAGTGATGTGTAAAAGAATCATTCTAATTACCTCAGACTCTGGAGCCCCTATCTTGCTTCATTGACAAGGCCTGGTAATTACTCCTTTTAAAGTTATCTTAAAGCACAATATGCATAAGCTATTGTTTCACTTTGGTTTTTTTCTAAAGTTGACTGTTGTTGATGCCCTCTGATTCATTCTAATTTCATTATTCATTTCTTTTTCATTAGTAATTTCTCAAGAATAATTCAATCAAGATATTCTAAAAATATGGTCACTGATGTTTTATAAAGAGAAAACTTGCATTTCTCAAAATGGATTTGTTATTTAAGATGGTTTGCCATATTTTTTCAATCTCTGTCCCAGTCTCGTCTGCAGTTTTAGGCCAGAAGTCTACTTATAAAGCAAATGGGCTTTAGGCATATTTATTATATTAATTCTTGGAGGCCATCTATACAAATAAGATTTCCAGTAGATTTTTCTCTCTCCTAAAAGGAGAGAGATTCCATTTATATCCTAATCCACAGTGTATTTACTTATTTTGTATTGTATTTACTTATTTGTATTTGTGTATGTAAAATCACTACATAACATTACCTTATCATAATTAGAAATTCCATATTTTTAGGAGTTCTTCAATTTCCCCAAGCTTAACCAATAGATTTTAGCATTTATTTTATTTAATAGCGCTCATTAGAGGAGAGGACTTGCTGTGTATATGTATGTTTGATTGAACCCAAGTGTTTAGATTGTGTTCCAATAAATCCAGCCTTTGCATATTTAAATATATCTTGATGCTATCATGTTTGGAGCAGCTCTGTTTCCCTGGGTGCTTTTGCTATTCTTCTGAGTGGGTGTTAAAATGTATCATAATGATGGGACCAGTGTTTCATACTTGTAATCTTAGCTACTTAGGAGGCTGAGATTTGAGGATCATGGTTTGAAACTAGCCTGGGCAGGAAAGTCCATGGGACTCTTATCACCAATTGACCATCAAAAAGCCAGAAGTGGAGCTGTGGCTAAGTGATAGAATGTTAGCCTTGAGCAAAAATATCTCATGGACAGTGCCCGGGCCCTCAGTTCAAATTCCAGGACCAGCACACACACACACACACACACACACACACACACACACACACACACACACAGATACCACAGACCACCCTCGAAAAATGAGGGTGTAAGATATCACAAGAAATGTACTCACTGCCTTATTATGTAACTGTATCCCTCTTGCACAACACCTTGTCAACAAAATTTATTTAATAACAAAAACAAAGAACATGAATTTGTAACTGGAGGCTAGTAGCAAAAAAGTTACTTCACTACAGAATGAGTCAATGAGTCTACAAATGTGTATGGCGGGTGGAGTGGGAAGTATGTTTTCCACCACTGAGAAATGAGAACTTTAACCTTTTCACTGAGACTGTTACAACATAAGTGCTACTTCTATATCTGCTCTTGTGCTCAGAACTGTTGTGAGGAAACATAAGGCACCAGCTTCCTATGAAGAAAAAAAAAAAAAGATACCACAAACCAGGCTGGGAATATGGGCTAGTGGTAAAGTGTTCGCCTCATATACATGAAGCCCTGGGTTCGATTCCTCAGCACTACGTATATAGAAAAAGCTGGAAGTGGCGCTGTGGCTCAAGTGGTAGAGTGTTAGCCTTGAACAACAAGAAGCCAGGGACAGTGCTCAAGCCCTGAGTTCAAGCCCAGGACTGGCAAAAACAAAACAAAATAAGATACCACAAACCCACAAGAAGGTGAAGTAATCAGATGATCAGATGAGATTCTTGAAAATGAATTGCTCCGGCTAAGAGGTAATCTCAAATTTGTTGATATTTAGTGTATGTGTGTAATGTGTGTGATGTGTGTGTAGGTGTGTATATGTGTGAGTGTGTGTGTTGAAGTCAGAGTTTGAATTTGAGAGATTACTTACAATCACATGATACCAGATGCTATCACAAAGTTGATATGAATTTTTTAGACAGGGTCTCACTCTGTTTCTCAGCCTGGCCCTGAAGTGATCCTCACTTTCTCCTCCTAAGCAGCTGAGACTACAGGCACAGGCTATAATGCTTCACAGTTGATAAAATTCTTATAATCCTGGGAGCCAGATTGCGTTTATCCCATCCAGGGAACCCACGGATGTCACTGCTAGTCAGGGGAAAGAAAATCCCAGAAGTAATAGAACTATTGATTATTGTGCAGAATAATCTTGTGCAGAAATCTGGAAAGAACAATATGACTGTAGCCTTTATTGACCTTCTTTTGGCCTGTGACTCTAAGTAACATGAGCTCAATACAGACACTAGGTTATTGATGTTTCTACAAAACTTGCATTGTAATAGCCCTCAAGAATTCGGGATTGATAAAAATAGTCTTGTAGCCTAATGATCTGAAACAGTGAATAAAAATAAATGGCTGCCCTCTTGGAACAAAAGTGTAAGTGTCCTCCTGGGTGCTGATGAAATGGTTTTAATGTCACAACCCAAGAATGGCCTCAGTAATTAGTTCTGAATAATTAACTGTAGTCAGTGCTAATATCATGGTTAGTGGTACACATTCCCCCCACATGCAGCTGATTTAAAGAAATAACAAAAACAATACAATAAAACAGAACCTACATCTGCTGTAAAAAGAGATAGCCAGGGGGATGTAGCTCAGTGGCAAAGCGCTTGCCTAGCAAGTGCAATGTCCTGGGTTCGATCCCCAGTACCAAAAAAGAAGAGACGAAAAAAAAAAAAAGAGATAACCAGATTGTAGGGATTGATTTATCCTGTCAAATCCACTAGGAAGCCATGCAATTCACTGATACATTATTGAGTGTTTTTAATCACTATGGGGCTGCGGTTAACTTCTACTCTGGATATTTTCTAGTTGAGAACATATCAATCATTATTTGGGGTATATAACTTTGTGTGGAAGGATCCAATTCACTTCCTAAAGAAAAAAATAGCCGGGCTGGGGATATGGCCTAGTGGCAAGAGAGCTTGCCTCGTATACATGAAGCCCTGGGTTCGATTCCCCAGCACCACATATACAGAAAACGGCCAGAAGTGGCGCTGTGGCTCAAGTGGCAGAGTGCTAGCCTTGAGCAAAAGGAAGCCAGGGACAGTGCTCAGGCCCTGAGTCCAAGGCCCAGGACTGGCCAAAAAAAAAAAAAAATAGCCTTGTTAGTGGGCTTATTTCATAGAGGTCCCAGTTAGGTACCTCAAATATTAAAATATTAATGCCTGTGCAAGTCTGTTCTCACATAATGATATTCTGGAAATAGTTCCTTCTGGTTTGTAAGACAGACTGTTTTTTCTTCACATATGTCCATGTTCAGTGTGGGCAAGTTGATAGCTTGAAATTGGTCCTGAGGGAGTATTTACACCAGTAATTCTCAAGGAGGAACATTTTGCTCCCCCTAGATGTGAGGTGACAATCTCTAGAAACATGTTGTTGTCTCAACTGGGGGATTACTGCTGACATCTAGTGGGTAGAAGCTAGGGATGCTGTGTAATATCTACAGTGCACAGAATAGATCTGCCCATCCCCAACCCTCTGCCCAAAGCAAAGAATTATCTAGCCACAAATGTCAATAGTGTTGAGGTTGTGAAATTCTGACCTATACCAGAGAAGTCAGGAAACATTACAAGCCTGGCCAGCCTGCTGCTTTCTCTCCCTCCCTGTTTTCAAATGCAAGTTTTTCGGTCACTAACCTCAGAATTGTATCTGATACCTTCATCACTTTAAAATTCATAATTCTTATCAGATACATCTGAGAGAATTGATGTTTGGGGGAATTGGCGATTAGTTGTCCCCCAAGTAAATTATAAGAACTTATAAGGCCGTCAAACTTTCTGTAAAGGCGTGAGAATGAATATCTTAGACTTTGCTGACCCTGTGGTCTCTGTTACAACTATTTATTGTTGCTGTTAGGGTATGAAGTCATCCATAAACAACACTTAAAGAAATGAGTATATGTGTTCCAATAAAACTTTATTTCTGAAGAAAGATGATAGTTTGCTAACTTGGACTCAAAGCTTAGACCCATCCTTGACATGGTCACAACCAACATTTTGTTCTGTTTCACTAACCATCTGTTTATGTTCAGAAAACTCCCTCTCCAACTCGTTCTTGCTGGTACTTTGCACCAATATCAAAAGGTCCCCCAGGTGCTAGTTGCTTAGATTTGTATTCTTTGATCTCATCCACAAAGCGTTTCTGCATAGGGTCAAGTTTCTTATTAAATGTCACTGTGTAAGGACCAATTTTCCTTACAAATGGGCTGACAAGGTCGATCACATGACTGGGAGAAGACAAAAAGCCTTTGAACAATCACGATAATTCTCTGGCTTTTGCATAGAAATGTAAGATGCCCAGAGAGCCAGAGTTGCCAGTTCTACTTCTAGCACTGGGTCCAGTCCCTCTACGTAACCTTCCTTTGCAATGTACTGCGGGCCCCTACTTCAGAGAGAACACTCACCACACAGTGGAGTGCTGAATGACTATCTTTGAATATGCCTTCAAGCATCCATTCCTTCTCATTATACTGGGGAGTTCTAAGAAATCTTGAGCCCATAATCTTGAGAAATCTCAAAGACTTGTGAATAAAAATGATCCCATCTAAGGAGAGAAAGATATTATTATGCTTACTATTCTTTCTTCTTAGGATTAAAATATCCAATGGGATAGACTGGGCAGGGTGGGGGAGTGGGGAGAATGATGGAAGGAGTGACTGTTCAAGATGCATTGTACTCATGAATTGACATGTTCTTTTGAAACTCCCTTATACACTACTTAAAGATAATTAAAAAAAACCATCCAGATGTGGCCAAAAGGAAACCCTACTTCATTGTTGGTGGGAATGTAAACTGGTTCAGCTACTCTGGCAAGCAGTATGGAGATTCCTCAGAAGGCTAAATGTAGAACTCCCCTATGACCCAGCAACACCACTTTTGGGTATTTATCCAAAAGACCACAAACAAAATCACAGTAAAGCCACCAGCACAACAATGTTCATTGCAGCGCAATTTGTCATAGCGAGAATCTGGAACCAACCCAGATGCCCCTCCGTAGACGAATGGATCAGGAAAATGTGGTACATATACACAATGGAATTTTACGCCTCTATCAGAAAGAATGACATTGCCCCATTTGTAAGGAAATGGAAGGACTTGGAAAAAATTATACTAAGTGAAGTGAGCCAGACCCAAAGAAACATGGACTCTATGGTCTCCCTTATTGGGAATAATTAACACAGGTTTAGGCAAGTCACAGCAGAGGATCACAAGAGCCCAATAGCTATACCCTTATGATCACATAAGATGATGCTAAGTGAAATGAACTCCATTTTATGAAAATGATTGTTATATCAGAGTTGTAACTACTTTCAACATCCCATGTGTATCTGTAGTTTCTACTATTGATGATGTTCGTGTATCACCTTCTTGTGATTGTATCTACACTAATCTCTGTAATCTTATCTGAGTATATGGGAAACAGTGTGTACTGGTATTAGAATTAGGAAATTCAAAGGGAATACCAAAATTGAGAGACAAAGGGTAAAATACAAGAAACAACAACAAAAGCAATACTTGCAAAACTGTTTGGTGTAAGTGAACTGAACACCTCAGGGCGGGAAGGGGGAGGGGGGAGGAGGGTATGAGGGATAAGGTAACAAACAGTACAAGAAATGTATCCAATGCCTAACGTATGAAACTGTAACCTCTCTATACGTCAGTTTTATAATAAAAACTTAAAAAAAAACCCATCCAGTAGAAATGATGCCATTTTTGTATAGGTAGCACAGTGAGCAAAGGTTAGGAAAGGGATCTTTGGCTTGTGTGGGATTCCAGGCTGTGGACATTGCAATTCTATTGAAATTTGCTGTGGCATCAATAGAGCAAACTGACTTTTAGCCATATTCACAATGTTCCTTAGAGCTGTAGTGGAAGCGGAGAAAGGACTTGGCATACTAAATGGGCTTGTTCTCGAGTGACTATATGACTATAGTGTCCAGGTAGTACAAGGCAGACGGCTCTGCCTTTGGAGCCTGGCTCAGCAAGTGGTCTTCCATTGTCACTAGGTGGCAGAATATAATTAAGATGTCAGGAATTCCTCCACATTGGAGAGTGTCCTACTTCCTACTTATATCGACCTCCTTCATTACTTTGTAATATTTTCTAGTGCCATTTAGGACACCAGCAAAAGGAATGAAAATGTCCTCTTGCAAACACTTCCTACAAGTATCCAGATTTAACTTTTATTTTTTCATTTAACTTGCTTACTTCTGAATGTAAAGCACGTTGAATACTGTTTGGACAACTCAGGCTTCTTATTTTCATATATCATTTTGTTATACTTTGGCGGAGGATAGAAATACCTCATGTCATCTGTAAAATTTTAAATAATTTTATCATAATACATTTCTAATAATGAATTTTGTAAACTAGAAATCCGTGATTATGTACTGATAGCAAATAGCCTTGTTGATGTCCCTAATGATAGAGAAAATAGATGCTTATTTGAAAAGTGCTGAAAGCACAGAGAATTATAGAAGGAAAAAAAACAAACCAGTAATCCCCTGATCCAGAGAGATAAATTAAAAGGAATAGCTGACCCAGGTGCCTGTGGCTCATGCCTATAATCCTAGCTACTCAAAAGGCTGAGATCTGAGAACAGTCATTTGAAGCCCAGCCACAGAGATTCAAGAGACTCTTACCTTCAATTAATCAACAAAAAAGCCATAAGTGGAGATGTAGATCAAGTGGGAAAGTGCCAGCCTGAAGCAGAAAGGCTGAGCAAAGTGTGAGACCCTAAGTCAAGCCCCAATACTGGAACAGGGGGAAAAAAGTAGATGGTTGGTCCAGAATTATTAATCTTACCAGGTGGAAGATAAATGTAAGATTCACAAAATATAAATCTTTGGGCATCTGAAGGCCTTGTTCAGTGAATAAAACACTGCATGCTATTCCTATTAGTATTTTATAACAACAGATTTCAAGCAAATACAAAAACCCCAGAGAAATTCATACTATTCCTGGCATTATCCGCAACTTACTTTAAAAAATTATCAATTTGTGTCTAATTTTGTTTCATTGATACATGCCATTCCTTCTCCTTCTGATCTAGTAGTAAATCCCTGATATTATTTCACTGACCTTACACCAGTTCTAGTGTGAATTTCTAAAATAAGGACTACTGTGCAGTTTTGGTGATGAACATAATAAAAATGATATATATTCTTCTGAATCATAGTGAACATAGCTTTGTTTGGGGCAGGGTGGTCTGACTGGAGTATGCCAGATTTTTTGTTTATGATATTTGGGTTTTGTGCTGGAAAAATATATTCCTGATCTCATGAGGATCTCTCTTTGGCTCTCACATGAGCTGTCTCCTTAGGTAGAAAACAACAGGTCAAACACGTGAATGGCATGTAGAGGCCAATAGTCTCCTCCAGTGCCAATCTCTCACATGCTTCTTGTCCCAGACATCAGAGAGGTGCAGTGTATATGTAGAGCTAATCTCCTGTGTTGGGAGCCCTCACTTCTGGGTTCTTTAGTTTCATGCTACAATTTCTTGGCCTTGAGTCATGGTTCAAACCATCTACTATATTCCCCATATTGGTTATTCATCAGGTTCTTTGAGACTAGGCTCAGCTTCACCATTTTCTCAGCTGTGTGTTAACTTTCCTTATTTCTTCCTGATCAGCACTGTCCCCACATAACCCCTTTCATCCTTTTTCTGTAATTGGGTCAGGTGCACCATTTCCACGAGGTTGCTGTGCCCCTTCCTCTTCATTTCCTCTTTAAATGCCCACAAGACCAGGAAGGTCCCAGTCATTTCCCCTTTCTAGAGTGCTAATCACAGATTTTGGCTGAAGGTCTCCACTTCTTAATACTTAATTCTGCTTTCCCAAGTCCTGATGTTCACCACATCAGGACTGGGCCATATGCTGGTGATACCAGAATGAAGGAAGCAGAACCTTGCCTTCGATGAATTGACAGCTTGGCTGTAGGCCTAGGTGTGCAGAGGAGTGGATCATAAAAGAGAATGTGTGCAACCTTTGAGCTAGAAAAAAGTGTAGGGAATCAGGAACATTGAAGAGACGTGGGCTTACTAAGCTTGAGTAGCCAAGAAAGGCTTGCACCAGCACTGGGCATTTGCCTTCCTTGTTTGTATTTAAACATACAGGTTAAACATACATAGGTTTCAAATACATATAATTCATCAAAATATATATGGCCCCCAACTCCCATCACTCTTGCTTATCCACATAGTCTCTGAAGGTAACTAACTACCACCATTTGATTCTGGTGTATCCTTCTAGAATTTCTGGATGCGGGTATGAGCAAACAAACTTTTTCCCCCCTACCTGGTAGTAGTACATTGTACCTTCTGGTGTACACTCTGTGTTTTATAACTTAACATTATCATTTAGAGATTAATAGAATGAAATCTAGAGTTAGAATCTCTGCACCCAAGTTTAAGTTCTGTAGATTACTAGCTGAGTAAACTTGGCAAATTATTTAACTTCTTGGTGCCCTAGTTTTTATATATACTAGCATTTATATATACTACCTTAACGATCCTGCAACTTTATCATATACTAAATGCTGTCATAGATCCTATTTACATACCTATAAACTTTTATCAAATCCAATAGTGCTACTCACAAGACAATATGTTGGAAATTAACTGTGCAACTCAGGGCGGGGGTGGGCTGAGTGGAGGGAAGGTGGGAGAAACATGAGAAAGGGGGTAACAAGTATAACAAGAAATGTACTCACTACCTTATGTATATAAACTGTAACCCCTCTGTACATCACTTTGACAATAAAATTAAATAACTTGTCAGATTCTAAAACCTATTTTGGATATTATATGCTGTTCTTTTAGTCTATTTATGTACTTACACATGTTTAAGTTTGGAGGTTTTACGTCGTGTTGGCTATATAACAAGGCTGGGAACATCAAAGATGATGGCACTTTCTGGGTCTTCACATGGTGGAGAGGGCAGCCAGGCTCCCTGTGACTTTATCAGGTCACTAACCCATTCCTGAGGACTTTGCCCTCCTGACCTAATCTCTTCCCCATCGGGCCCACATTTTAATACCACAACATGGAAGATTAAGATCAACATTTAGCCCAATACTACAAGGCAGGTATCTTCTTTTTAGAGATGAAGATACTGAAGCTTGGAAAGATTCTGGTATTTTCTTAAGGCTATCTACCAAATAAGTACAGAATCAAGATTCAAACCAAGCTCCATCTGTTTGTGCAATACTTTCCTTATGGATCTTTATAAAAATGGAAAAAACATTAAAAAAATCTCAAAACAGCAAGGTTATAATAGGGAATATATACATACACATATATATATGTATAGATGTGGGAATATACACATATATAGTTTGAATATACATATATTACATACATGACTATGGCACATCTGTACCCTTTAGGTACTAGCTTATTAATGCCTGAAGTACTTGCACCATCTACCATGTGTCAAGGCTGGTTCTAGGTGCTGAGGGTACACTGACAGGTGAGACTTGCCTCCCCCAACACCCCTCCCCCCCCCTCAGCCCTTAAACCCTTCTCTGGGAGTTAACTTTTTCTGGTCTGGGCCCTCTTTATTTGTTGCTCCCTGCAGAATATCGAGTATATTTACTCATCCTGTGCTGGTTTCTTCTGCATGCCAAAGGTAACAATGCATTTAGGACTAACCAGTAGTACCTTCTTGGAATGCTGTTTTAACATCCATGGGGGGCTATATCTGGAGTCCATGGTGAAGAGTGCAGTGATTAGTCCTGCCTGCTATGGCTGCAGGAGGGGAGCAATGAAGGCAAAGGTACAGTGTGTCTATCACACCTGAGCTATTCATCCACTGTGATCAGTTTCTCTCTGTAGTTGTTACAAATGACATCAGCTATACATTATTGTTCCAACTCACCATTTATTTTCTTGTTTGTTTGTTCTTTCTAATTTTAAAATGTATTTGTTGTCAAAGTGATGTACAGAGGGGTTACAGTTTCATAAATAAGGCGGTGAGTACATTTCTTATCAAACTTGTTACCTCTTCCCTCATTTTTCTCCCACCTTCCCCCCCTCCCCTGTTCACTTCCCCCAGTTGGTTTACAGAATATTGTCTTGTATGTATTGCTGTTTTGTTGGTTTGCCCTTTACCCTTTGTCTCTCCATTTTGATAGTCTCCTTCCCTTCCCTAGTTCCAATAAACCTATATACAATACCCAGGGTACCAAACTCAGTTACAGTGACATCAGGGGTAAAACCATGGGGAAGAAAAAAGAAAAAGGCATAATTTCACATGGTACACTGAAAATAACAACTATGAAAAACCACCTATTTCCTTAACTTGGAGTTCATTTCGCTTAGCATCATCTTACATGTTCATATGTAATAGCTATTGAGCTATTGTGATCTTCTCCTAGGACTATCCTAGACATGTAGTAATTATTACAAATGAAGGAAACCATAGAGTCTATGTTTCTTTGGGTCTGGCTCACTTCACTTCTTATGATTTTTTTTCCAAGTCTTTCCATTTCCTTATGAATGGGGCAATGCCATTCTTTCTTTTTATTTTTATTTTATTTTTTTAAATTTTTATTGTCTTGGGGCTGGGGATATAGCCTAGTGGCAAGAGTGCCTGCCTCGGATACACGAGGCCCTAGGTTCGATTCCCCAGCACCACATATACAGAAAACGGCCAGAAGTGGCGGTGTGGCTCAAGTGGCAGAGTGCTAGCCTTGAGCGGGAAGAAGCCAGGGACAGTGCTCAGGCCCTGAGTCCAAGGCCCAGGACTGGCCAAAAAAAAAAAAAAAAAAAAAAATTTATTGTCAAATTGATGTACAGAGAGGTCAATGCCATTCTTTGTGATGGAAGCATAGAATTCCATTGTGGATATGTGCCACATTTTCTTGATCCATTCAGCTACTGAGGGGCATCTGGCTTGGTTCCACATTTTAGCAGTGGTACATTGTGCTGTGATGAATATAGTTGTGCTGGTAGCTTTAGTGTGGTCTTGCTTGTAATTCTTTGAGAAAATGCCTAAAGGCAGGGTTGCTGGGTCATAGGGGAGCTCTATGTTTAGCCTTTTGAGGAACCTCCACACTGCTTCCAGAGTGGTTGGACAAATTTACACTCCCACCAACAGTGTAGTAAGGTTTCCTTCTGGCCACATCCCAGCCAACATCTGCTGTTATTAGTTTTCTTTTTTTTAATTAATTAAATTTTGTTGACACGGTGTTGTGCAAAAGAGGTACAGTTACATAATAGGGTAGTGAGTACATTTCTTGTAATATCTTACACCTTCATTTTTTTTCCCTTCCCTAGATCAGGTAGGCATATACACAATACCCAGTGTACCAAAATCATATACAGTAGCCATGTGGTGTATGCCAAAGGAAATTCACCTAGAACTTTAAATATAATGTCAACAATAGTTTGCTTAACCTTGTCTTATATGATCATATATACATAGCTGTTGAGCTATTGTGATCCACTGAGAGGTCTATTTTAGACCTTTTTATGTTTAGTAGTTGTTTGGTTTTAGATACATAATGTAAGGCTACTGACCCAAACCTGTGGAAATACCATTTGACAAGAAGTTTTTTGTTTCACAGACCTGGTCTCTACTGTCTCTACTGTTATTAGTTTTCTTGATAATGGTCATTCTTACTGGTGTGAGGTGGAATCTCAATGTTGTTTTGATTTGCATTTCTTTTTATGGCCAGTGATGTTGAGCATTCATGTGCCTCTTGGTAATTCTCATTTCCTCTTCAGAGAAGTCTCTCTTTAAGACTTTAGCCCATTTATTAAGGGGGCAGTTGCTTCTTTGAGGATTTGTTCTGAGGGATCTTAATTTGTTAAGTTCTAAGTATATTTAGATATTAGGCCTTTATCTGTTGTATGGCCAGCGAAGACCTTCTCCCAATCTGTGGGCTTTCTGTTTATCTTGCAAGCTATGTCCTTTGCCCTGCAGAAGCTCTGCAGTTTGATGCAATCCCATTTGTTGAACTTTTCTTTGATTTGTTGTGTTTCTGGGTCTTTATTAAGAAAGTTTCTACCTGCGCCAAGGAGCCCAAGTGTTTCTCCTATTCCTTCCTGTACTGTTTTTAGGGTATCTGATTTTTACCTCGAGGTCTTTGGTTCATTTGGAAGTGATTCTGTTACAGGGTGATATATAAGGATCTAGCTTTAGTTCGTTACAGGTGTTTTACCAATTTTGCCAGCACTATTTGTTGAAGAGGCTATCTTTCTTCCATCCTATCTTTTTAGCTCCTTAATCAAAGATTAAGTGGCCATAGGTCTGTGGGTTCATTTCTGGGTCTACAATTCTATTCAGGCCTGTTCTTGTACCAATACCAAGCTTTGTAATAGAGTTTGCATTTTGGTATTGATATTTCTCGATTACTGTTGTTCCTGCTTAGGGTTTTTTTTTTAATTTGGGGTCTTTTATTGTTCCATATTAATTTTTGGATTGCTTCCTCTACTTCATTAAAGAATGATGTTGGGATATTGATGGGTATTGCATTGAATTTATAGATAGCCTTTGGCAGTATTGCCATTTTGATGATGTTAATCGTCCCAGTCTAGGAACATGGGAGGTTTTTCCATTTCCTTAGTTCTATTTTAATTTCCTTTTTCAAGTTTCTAAAATTTTCATCATAGCAGTCTTTTACTTCTTTAGTTAAGGTTATTCCTAAGTATTTTATTTATTTATTTGTTTTTGAGGCTATTACAAAAGGAGTTGCTTTCCTGATTTCAGCCTCACTCTTTGCATTTTTTTTTTTTTTTTTTGGTCCAGTCCTGGGCCTTGGACTCAGGGCCTGAGCACCATCCCTGGCTTCTTCCTGCTCAAGGCTAGCACTCTGCCACCTGAGCCACAGCGCCCCTTCTGGCCATTTTCCATATATGTGGTGCTGAGGAATTGAACTGAGAGCTTCATGTGTAGGCGGCAAGCACTCTTGCCACTAGGCCATATTCCCAGCCCACTCTTTGCATTGTTGATGTACAGCAAAGCCATTGATTTTGGGGGATTTATTTTATATCCCGCTACTTTGCCAGAATTTTGTATCAGCTCAAGTAACTTTGGAGTAGAGTCCATGGGTTTCTTTAAATACAGGATCATGCCATTTGTAAAAAGAGAGCTTTACTTTATTTCATTCCCTATTTGGCTCCCCTTTATATTTGTCTCTTGCCTTACTGCTCTGGCTAGGAATTCAGTACTATGTTGAAGTGGAGTGGAGAGAGTGGACATCCTTGTCTTGCTCCTGATTTGAAAGGAAATGGCTTTAAATTTTGCCATTATGTATAATGCTAGTTGTAGGGTTGTAATACACCGCCTTTATTATATTCAGGAATGCTCCCTGAAATCCTAGTTTCTCCAGAGCTTTCATCATAAATGGGTATTGGATTTTGTCAAACGCTTTTTCTGCATCTCTGAAACGAATCATGTGATTCTTGTCCTTGCTGCTATTGATGTGGTGAGTTAGGTTAATTAACTTGCATATATTAAACCAGCTTTGCATCCCTGGAATGAATCCAGTTTGATCATAGTGTATGATTTTTTTAATGACTTGTTGAAATCGGTTGGCCAGAATTTTGTTGAGAAGTTTTACAACGATGTTCATCAAAGAAATGGGTCTATAGTTCTCTTCCTTTGATGAGTCCCTGTCTGGTTTTGGGTTGAGAGTTGTCCTGGCTTCATAGAATGAGTTTGGTAGTGAACTTTCACTTTCAATTTCATTGAAGAGTTTGAGGAGTATTGGTGTAATGAACTCACCATTTCTTAAACCACTGTATAAGCTATGTCCCTTTTGGAAAGCCCCGGAGTAAGAAATCCATTTAAGTCAGTTGAATCACAATTTTCTCAAGTGCAGTTGTAGTTTCTCAAGGAACCTTGTCCCTTCATGGCTAATTGTATAACCCATACCAATGCTGGAAGTATTCCTTTGCTCTTGTTCTATAAAAATGTCCACTGTCACTACTCATGATGTCAGTGATTTTCTGATGTTATTGTAGTGACTTTTAAATTTTGTTTGGGGGGAGAGAAAATTCTGGTAGGAATGTTATGCTGGTCTTTGAAATCCCTTTAATAATATGTTTGTCTATTTTGCCATCTAAAATTACTCTTGCTGTCACAGCTGGAGTTACTGGCTGCTATCTGGAGTTTTATTGTTACTTTTCAAGGCCACATGTAAATTAATTCTTGTATCTCTAGGGTACATTTGAGATAGTGCTGTTCATTCTATTATTGGCTGAAAGCCATGCTCATTAATGACATTCCACCCCTAAGAAGTCAATCCTCAAGTGGCTATTGCCTCATGGGACAGCATTTGAATTGCTGAACCTGCTCACTTGTACTCTCTGTCCACACAGTGTTAGAAGGTGGTGGAGTTTGGTCTACAGAGTGGTATAGTCATGAAGAGTATTGTGTTGGAGGTTACTAGCCCTGGGTGCAAGTTCCGGCCTACTGCTCAGTTGTTTTGCCACTTTGAGCCAGTTACCTAAGCTTGAGCTTCAGTTGACTCAACTATAAAATGAAGACTATGATAAATTCCAACCTCCTTACTTTAAGGAGTTGTTGGAAGGATTAAATAGGATGCTATATAGAAAACACCTTTACAATGGCATAACTATTTGATGTCTGGTTCTTCTCAAAAAGAAATTATAGCACCAGATGCCAAGATTATAAAAATTGCTCTGTGAATTATCAGGGGCCAGTCTGTTGGATACTTTGTCTTGTAAAAGGCTTCTGCAGGGAGGAGATTCAATGTGGTTGAAATCTGTTGGTAATGGAGAAGGCAGAAGCCTAGGTGAGAGGTGAGACCAGAAGGCCTATAGGAGCCATCTTGGGAATAGTGTTTATGCAGTGCTGAGATACTTGACCCTTTTTCTAGAGTAGTGGAACCTCATGGAAGGCAGGTAGGATGTGACCAGGCATACTCTCACATCATTTCCAGATATGTGTGGATAGTGGGCATCTTTTCTGTCTTAGAAGATGTTGGTCAGCATCTGGAAGGAAGAAAGTTTCTGAGATGAAAAGATGAATTGTGGGTTGAGGAGGATGTCAGAAAGAATATGAAAGGATGTAAAATGGAGACTCAAAGGAAGGAAGCACAGCACGTTGCCATTGGAAAGAGTGTGTTATCTTAGGACTGTGACTTGCCTGGGTTTTGATTCCTCCTTCACCCTTTAATGGGTTTCATCACTTCTCTGGCATGCTATGTCCTCATTTTTACAAAGGATAGCCAATCATGACTATAATACTAGTTACTAGTAGGATTGTGGCTCAAGGCCAGCACAAACAAAGTCAGCAAAACTCTCATCTCAAAAACAAGTTAGGCATGGTAGTACATGTTGATAAGCCTAGCTAGTAAGGAAGCAGGTGTAGCAATAATGTGGTCCAAGGCTAGTCTCTGCAAAATAGGAAAACATATCTGAAAAACAAGCCGAAAACAAAACAAGAAGGCAAAAGGACTAGTAAGTGGCTCAAGTGGTAAGCAGGTGGGAGGCCCTGAGTTTGACCCTCACTACTACAATAAGTATGTACTAAGTAGATAAGTAACAAAGTAAGTAAATCAATTGATAAATGAATGGAGGGCCACACTCCTAATTTCATAGCAGGCAGAGGGCAGAAAAGGTCAGGGGAACTTGGGACCACTGAGCAGAAAGGGGAAGAAAGAAGTAGACCCTGGAGAATTACAGGACTGGACCCCAAAAGAGGCATATTTCTGTGGATAAATTTTCTCCCTAATATAGTCTTTTTTGAAGGTTGAGAACAATCTCTCTCCTTCCACCCATTAGCTAAGCGGTGGTTATGGGAGCCATTTGGCTGGCGATGTTGAACAAATCTTACACGTGATTTTGGCCTCTTCTAGCAATGCAGATAAAGTGAAGCCAAAGGCTGAGCTTGGCAAGGATACCTGTCTAATGCTAAGGAGTCTTTAACCAGCTGTCTCTGTCCTTCCTTTCTTTTTACTGTTTTAAACTTCTCCTTTCACTGACATAGATCTTGATTTTTGAAAAGTAATTTTGTTCATTTCCAGTTCCAAGTGATTGATGGTTGAGATCCGTGACCTCTGTGGCTCCTTGCTACCCGGTGATGCTGGGACTGAAAGTCATGCGGAGTTCTGCAGCTGCTTCTGAGCCATTCTGGATCCTTGCCATCTCAGAAGTGCTTCTCATCTGTCTCGGAGGCTGCCATTTATCAGCCATGGAGACACTGCCAGCCTCCGAGAATGTGAAAACCGTGCAGAAGACTGGGCATTTGACCTATTGGCTCACTCATCTTCTGTGTGGAGATACCACCGGCCTACAGAAACAGGAAAATGGTACCAATATGGTGTGTGTGTGTGTGTGTGTGTGTGTGTGTGTGTGTGTGTGTGTGTGTGTGTGTGTATGACTTGTTGGAAAATCGTTTATGACATCTTCCATATTACACAGTGTGAAGGCAATCACATTTGTGATAGAAGCCTGAGTATTGATTCCCTTAATGTAAATACTTAAAATATACCATAACTTTGGTACCCATGCTTGCCTTCACTCAGCTTGGAGAATGAACCTTTTAGTCACCATACTTTATTACCAGCATCAAGGTAGGGCTCTTGGGCTAAGTGTCAGTACAGAAGCCTAGATTATGCTGTTTTGCATAGTGGGGTTATATCTTTTTGTTAGGACTAGAGCAGTTGCCCCCAGAAGATTCTCTTGCTCACTAAGAGCCTCTTACACAGCAGCTTACAGCATGACAACAGGCTCCTCTCTGAGTGTCATGAGAAACATGACTGAGTTGAAAGCTAGTGTTTGATGACCTAATCCCAGAAGTTACATCATCACTTCTACCATGTGTTCTTGGTCACACAGGCCAACCTTAGTACAATATGGGAGGAGATGATACAAGAGTATAAATACCAGTTTTTTTTGCAGGCCCTGAGCTTTACACCGACAATGACATTCCTGGGCAAGGCAGGTGAAGCGGGGTTGTAGCACTTGTGGTGGCTGAACAGCAGAAGGCTCAGTTCACTGCACAGGAGGCACATCACGTCATGCAGCTATATTGGGATCTGTGTGTGGAAAAGCCAGGGAATTGCCTTGTCTCTGGCATCGAAAATGCTCTCTCTAGCTGTGTGGACTGTTTTATTGAGACTACTCTTCCATCACTCATCGGTTTGCTTTGCCCAGATTGTGCAGAAAGGAGGGCAGTAGACGATCTCCTAAAAGAATGACGGAAGAAATAAAGGACTTGCTATTAAGCAAATTGAAGGGTCAGTGGGGACAAGCTGTCAACCAATTGTCAGGTTAGTATCAGGTAGCTGGTGCTAAACAGTAACAGATCAAATGTTTGCATTTTCTAGGAGGTGGCTCATTATCTACATAATGGATGGTAAAAGACCAAAAGTTACACTGGGACATGCTAAAGTATACAGGACTCTAAACATTCACACAACGGGACCAATGGAGGATCTTCTTAGGAGAGGATCGCAAAAGCTCAATAGCTATGTGCAAATAATCATATAAAATGATATTTATCAACATGAACTCCAAGAAATGGAAACGGGCTTTTTTGTTATTTTGATTATTTATTATCTCCTTTGTCACTATTTTTTTTTAAATTTCTGTACCTCTTGTTTTACATGTAAGTGTATCTGTTTGGAGGAATGCAAGGGGGAACACAGAAATGGTGGGACAAAGGGTGCACACATGCAACAGTGATACTCACTAGACAGTGTTGAAAAGGAATTTTACACCTTGCAGGAGAGGGGGTCAGGAGGGAAGAGATGACACTGTTCAAAAAGAAATGTGTTAAAACCTAACATTCATTACCTAACTCATTATATATATTTAAAAAATTTTTTTAATGTAAAAAAATAAATTTTAGGGCTGGGAATATGGCCTAGTGGTAAAGTGCTTGCCTCTTATACATGAAGCCCTGGGTTCAATTCCTCACTACCACATATATAGAAAAAGCCAGAAGTGGCTCTGTGGCTCAGGTGGTAGAATGCTAGCCTTGAGCAAAAAAGAAGCCAGGAACAGTGCTCAGGCCCTGAGTTCAAGCCCCAGGACTGGCAAAAAAAAAGAAAGAAAAAAAAGAAAGAATTTTATTTGGAATTCACAAATGCCAGATTTTATCATATCAGTCAGTCAATAAATGTGAATCTTGTAGCAAAAAAAAAAAAGTATAAATACCAGGTCATGGAATAATGAGTTCAACTCAGAAGCTGACAGCCATATCTAGTCCCTCACTCAGTAAACCATGTGTCTGATTCCTGCATTATGAAACAGGGAATGGTTTAATTCAGAGTAGTACCTGCTAGGGAGCACCTAAGAGAGAGAGTTAGGCACTCTTCTAAGAGTCCTACATAGATTCAGTGACTGTACAACCTATAAGGTTGATACAAGGATTAGTCCTTTTCGTGTGTGGTTTAGGAAACTGAAGCGCGGAGTGGCTAAGTAACTATTGTTCCACATTGTTCTCAGAATGAAAGAGGCATTACTGGAGACTTCTCATGTTTCTTCATTTTCCCAAGTTTTCATTTGGAAGTAAATGTCCTTGATCTGAATCCCACTAATCTCTTCTATCTTCTTCCTTCAGAGATACACATAGCTCCTTGAGGAACTCAGGGTTCTGACCTGTGAAGTACCCCTGAGAGAAGACCCTGAACCTGAGTGCAATCCTAGGCTTGCTGCCCCCTCTCTGGCACTTTGGGGATCCAGCTGCAGCTGGTCCAGGCCAGGGGAAGATAAGAGTTGTAGAGCCCAGAAAAGTAAAGCAGTTTAGTGCCTGACTAAGGCTTGAGAGAAGAGAATAGGTGAGATGCAGAGCTAAGTCCAATCTGGTGTTCAGAATCTGCTCCATATCTGCCTCGGTTTATTTCTCAATCTCTTGGTTCTAGAAGTAACAAATGACTCATGGTTAGTGAATACACCATTGCTTTCTTTGTCTTTATGTTTTTGTTTTGCAGTTCTCTCCATTGTCTCCTACCCTTCTCTACCTACTGACTTCAACACCCAGCTGTCAATTCCTCATTAAGATAGCTTCCTTTAGGCTCATGAGCCTCATACTTTAATTTGCATGGATCCCTTGTGTAGTGACTCACTTTGAGGCCCTGTTAAATCACACATTTTAACCCAGCATGCCTGAAATCCTACATTTTGGACAGGTTGATGTGGGTACTGTTGAGCTGGGGAATACACCCTTGAGTGGCAAGGCTCTATCTAGATCTTATTTTTCTCTTTGAATCTTGTTGAAGGCAGCCAGGGAATCAATGCTGTGCCTCTCTCCAATGTGGTCAGACTCAGAGTGTGTTGGGTTTTGTGATAGTTTGATTGAAGGATGGGTTGAAGGTCACGTCAAGCAGTAACCACAGTGAGCACTTGTGGGGCTCAAACCTGTAATCCTAGCTACTCAGGAGACTGGGATCTGAGGATGATAGTTCAAAGCCAGCCTGGGCAGGAAAGTTTGTGAGACTCTTATCTCCAATTAACCAGTAAAAAGCCAGCAGTGGAGCTGTAGCTCAAGTGGTAGAGCACTAGACTTGAGCAAAAAAATCTCAGGAACAGCAAGCACCCAGGCCCTAAATTTAAGCCCCTAGAACCAGCACAAAAAATAAAAAGTGATTACAATTCAAAGATATATATTGAGTTGCAAAGTATTCAAGATAAAATAGATTCCTTTTAACTTCCCCCAGACACAGAATTGATTTTCTTGGACTTGAAAGAACAAAGCCCTTCCCAGGGTTTAAAGAATCATGCGGGGTCCCGTGACAGCATCAGCTGAACCTCAACCTTGTCACTGTGGAAAAAAAACCCAAATTGAATTGTTATATATTTTTCTGAGGAAAACAAAAGCAGCATCAACTACCACTTCCATCACCACCACCACCAAAACCCAGCAGCTCTGCCACCACAACCACCCAAACCTGTCTAGACCCCATTGCTACCAGCTGGGGAATTGGAGGGTGCGCTGCTAAGTGTTAAGTTCTGTGAAGAGAGTTTTCACCAGGCATGTTAGCATTAGCACAGCCCTGGTCCTCCCTGTGGATTTGTAAGCCAACCTCTGACACCCGTTCAGCAAAAACAACTTCACCTTTCACCTACTTTCTTTGTTTTCCAGAGGTTTCGGGGGAGTGCTGTGTAGCACACTTCTGAACAACTCTTGATGATTTTGTTTGCTTACACCATCTTTTCCTCAACATCAAAGAAGCATAGAAGCCCCCACTAGACTTGGGAAGTCAGGGGAGCAGAGGATATGAGAGTAGCATTGTGGGAAGGGACCCCCCCCCCCAAGGGGATCCAGAGATTGTGGCCAAGTGCCAGATGGCAGTGTTGACTTTACACAAAGACGCTTTTTTCTTGGATGAGGAAACTGAGACCCTGAGAGGGGGATATGGCTTGCTTGGGGCTGCAAAAAGAGTGATTGACTCTGAAAAACTATGTTTGTTTCTTGGTGCCCTCAATTAGAATTCAGAGTGCTAGATTGAAGGGAACTTTATCAGGTACATCTCCAGCCTTACAAAGATGCTGGAGTTGTGGTATGTATGTCCTGTATGCTGACCATGTGGCCACTACTGACCCTTTGGGTAACAGAAATGACTACTACCCTAGCAAACTGAACTTCCTTCAGTGATTTCCACAGCTGTTTGAGCAAAGGTCCTGTTTGGAACATTCTGTTTTTAAATGCATTAATTTCAGTTAGAACTTTACAATTACAACGTTAATGAACTTACACTGAAAAGGTATTTCTTAGAGTAAACTTCATTTAGCTTTGATCAATGATTTGCAGAATACCTAGCGACCTTTAATTTCTTTTTTAAAAATGCAGCTTGGGCTGGGATTGTGGCTTAGCGGTAGAGTGCTTGCCAACATGCATGGGGCCCTGGGTTCAGTTCCTTAGTACCACATAAACAAAAACAATTAAGTTAAAAATGCAGCTTTTCCTAAATGCAACCCTTTTATTTGGAGACAAATATTTTATAACTCTAATTGTTTCATTGGGCAACTGTGGGTAGATGTTTATTTGAGCTATGAGATAGCATTCTAAAGAAGGCACATATACATTATTATTTTGAAAACCAAATGGTATTTTAAATGTAATGAGAGGAATTTATCACTCAAAAGAAACCAATGAAAATTAGATTGTGAAAGCAGTAAAAGTATAATATAAAAGAGATTTTTTTCATCTTTTTATGTAATATAATATAGTTACAAACCATCTTGGAATGATGTATTCAACTATCTTAATGCTTATTTTGTATGTGAATATTTGAAGGGACTTTCATTTAAAAATTGCTTCTCTGTGTTTTCAAGGATACATAGAGCACAAATAGCTGTTAGGGCAATATTCCCAGTAAGAAAAAGACTCAAGACACCCAATGACAAATTCTTTAGGAAAATGGAGAATATTATTTTTAGAGAACATAAGTATTATTCCTTCTATTTTTCTTTTGAGTAAACCAAGGGGATAATCTCTCCCTTTTGTGTTCTGTGAGAAACACATAGTTAAAATATAATTTGCCTCAGGATATTTCTCTGTTCAAAAATATACCACAACACAGACTTACATGTGTTTGACCCTGGAGGTTGACTGGCCAAAGCAAACTTAGTTTGCTTGGCTGGAATGTTTGAATTCTCTGGAGACATGTTAAAGGAGAACAAAGGAAATAGTTTGAATCTTGAGAAATAGATCAAGTAGACATCAGTCAGAGAAGATCAGCAAAAGAGAAGCTATAAAGACCATAGGAGCAGGTAGAGGCACAGTGAGGTGGGCTGTTGGATTCAGTGTGGTAACTGTTGCACTTTGTATGGTCATGTGTTGGAGTTGGTATGGTTTCATGTTGGATTAGGTGGGATCCCATGTTGAAAATGGTGTGGTCACCTCTGGACTTTGTGTGGATCTGCTGTGGTCTCATGATGAATTTGGTGTGGTCTCATGTTGGACTTAATGTAGTCTCATGTTGGACTTGGTGCGGCACCATATTGAAATTTAGAGTGGTCCCGTGTTGAAAATGGAATGGTCCCATCTGGACTTGTGGTCTCATGTTGGATTTTTGTAGTGTGATGTTGGAATTGCGGTGGTCTGACTTTGGACTTGATGTGTCTTTCATTGTGATCACATGTTGGACTTGTTATGGTCTCATGTTAGACCTAGTGTTGGGCTTGGTATAGTTTTCCCAGGCTGAGGACTGACAGACTGCCATTGTGCATTGGCACCTTCTTTAACTGCAACCTGACTAGGAAAGCAAATCTGGTAGTTCTCTGGAGTCATTCTGACAAAAATGTTCTTTTTCCCCCATGCCTCCATCAGTAGTACAAGTGGGTTCAGACACTGTTTACAACCAAAAGAAACTCAAAGTGGAAGCAGTTTAGGCAAAACCCTTACATTTTACCTGGTTACAGAATCCAATAAATAATGGACTAATCAGAATTCCAGAAGGATGGCTGCAACTTGTTTTCAGAAACAACTGGATCCTTAGGCTTGGATGCTGCGAAGGCTCTTTTTTATGTTACTCACATCTGCTCAATTTCTGCATGTTTTGTTTAAGTGCAGACGACTTTCTTCCAATGTGACGTATACGAAACTGCTGAAAGCTTCTGAGTTTTTCCTTTTTCAATTGCCAAACCAAAGACAAGATGAGTTGGAAGAATTCCAAAGAAGAGCTTTGATTTGTATTAGAACAAATACCAACCTTCATTAATCAAACATGGTAGGGGAAGACAAGGCCACAAAATCATGCTATGTAAGTAAGGGCAGGGTGAATGGTTTCCAGAAGGAGAGGACTCTGGACAAATAGTTCCACAGATTAGATGTCTAACAGCAGGAACTGTGTCCATGATAACGCTCAAGTACAGGCACATCAACAGATATATTAGAAAGCAGGAAGGAAGAGCTATAGTCCAGCTCACTGCCCTTCCTATTGTCAGAACAGAGCCAATAAGTTTTTATTGAGATTTTTCTCCTGGGACCTTGATGATTGTTGGAACAGCCTGCTACTCTGAGTACTATCTTTTCTGTTGTTATGTTAATCCTAGGACCTTCAGCTCCATTCAGACATCCAACAACCTTGACATTTCTCTTCTTCCAGGAACTGTTGACAACTTAAACTGTTACCTCGGCCTTAGTGGCTGCTGAGTCATTTCATTTCCCAAAGAACAACAGTGAAGTCACCAATGCTATCATGTCCCCAGCAATCTAAAGCTGGCATGGAAGTTTTCTGGGGGAGAAATTCAAGAGAAGCAGCTTGATGCAGTGCATTTTTGGAGGACGATCTTAAGGGACGAGTAGAAGCCTTAGCAAAAGATGCCCAATCGATAGCTCTCCAACACCAGGGGGCGCCAATGTCAGTAATTCTGTGTTCATCAAGCTGGTGAAGAGTCTCCTGTGAGTAAGATGAGGCAATGAAGCTGTGGCTCAGGCAAGGTAATGTGACAGAAGGACCCACACAAACATGTCCCCTGTTACCTTGCTGCTTATTCTGTTCCAGGTTGGTCTGGGTTCTCCAGATGCCTAGGGGTTCCCTTTCTATCAGCCACTTGACTTTCTCTCTGGTTTTCAGTAGGATTTCTGCCTTTGCTTTTTTTTGTTATTTATTCCAAAGGATGGACTTCCAGGTGATGCTAGGACATGGGCACTCCACATCCCTCCCTGGTACCTGTCTCTAAACTTAGAGGTCAGCTTCGTCTGAGATGGAGTTACTTTCTTTATTGAGACCTGACAGAATGCTGTAGATCTTAACCCAGACCGCATCCACCTTGCCTATTTCACTCCCAGACAAGTCTGGCTCATTGGTGTATGGACAGCAGCAGCAAGCAGAGCCTGGTGCAGAGAAACTTCAGACATGTTTGTTGCGGCACTAGGGGGACATTCACGGCTGCTTGAGCTGGGCTTTCCTCTGTCTATCTCTAGATTCAGATGTGACTCATCATCCTTCCTGTTCTCCTTTCCCATCTGCTTTCCTTCCTTTCTGAGGTGAGGGGAGGGGGAGTGGAAGGTAGTGGGGTGGAGAAGAACAAGAAGGAAGAGGAAGAAAGAAAGAGAAGGAAAGGAAGAGGAAAAGATTATGTAGAGGATAAAAACAGGGATCCTAAAGTCAGACTAGCAAACTATGGATTTTCAAATCCTGGACTCTACTAACAGTCTGAGGACCATTGGCAAGTTATTTTGAAGCTTCCTTGTTTCATTTCCTCAGTGATCAATTGGGAATAACAATAGGAAAAACTTCATGTGGCTGTTGGACTGTTTGCTTGGAGCAGCATGTGGTATACAGCAGGTATTCTAGAAGCATTCTTTGATGCTGTCTTTCTCTACTCTCACTACTTAACTTGGATAAGGGTCTCTAACTTTGTTCCTAGTTATTAGGTTAACCCTTGATCTGCCCTTTTTTTATCTCAACCCTTTGCCTCACTTGAATTCTCTGGCTCACCAGCCAAATAGTTGCAAATGTACATTTCTAATTGGTAACTCTAAGTTATAGCCCCAGAGTCCTCCAGTTTCATTCTTTGTATATGTTTTCCCTCAGTCTAGACTCAAAGTGTTTTTTTTTTTGTTTTTTTTTGCCAGTCCTGGGCCTTGGACTCAGGGCCTGAGCACCGTCCCTGGCTTCTTCCCGCTCAAGGCTAGCACTCTGCCACTTGAGCCACAGCGCCGCTTCTGGCCGTTTTCTGTATATGTGGTGCTGGGGAATCGAACCTAGGGCCTCGTGTATCCGAGGCAGGCACTCTTGCCACTAGGCTATATCCCCAGCCCCAGACTCAAAGTTTTTTAATGGTCAAGTTAGAGTAGCTCTAAAGGAGTAAAGTTTATGCAGTTTGTTAGACCAGAAGTTGGCAAATGCTTTTGGTTAAGATTCCAGGTGTAAATATTTTTGACTTTGCAGGCTGCATTTTGTGATCTACCATTCCACCTTTTCTCCTCTGCTTCATCTTTTTCCTACTCATCTTTACTTACCTGTTTATTTTTCTGTACAAGAAAAATGTAAAAACAAAGCTAAGCCTGTTGG
This sequence comes from Perognathus longimembris pacificus, assembly GCF_023159225.1. Classification (NCBI taxonomy): domain Eukaryota; kingdom Metazoa; phylum Chordata; class Mammalia; order Rodentia; family Heteromyidae; genus Perognathus; species Perognathus longimembris. The sequence continues at coordinate 138,171,562 of NC_063161.1, read as the reverse complement.
CCCATATTGTAACACTCTGGAGGAAGCTGAGGAAGGATTAAGAGTTTTAAAGTTATCCTGGACTACATAGTAAGACCTTGTCTCAAAAATAGTCTGTCTAGTCGCTTCTATGATATAGCTGGAATCCTGGGACATAATAAATCTTGTATTCATAAATGTATTCACGGGAATCCTTGGCTTCCCAATTTAAAAGAATGAATCCTTATGTAAATGGTGTAGCAAAAGGAAAAAGGCTTCTATTACGTTTAGTGCTTCGTTCTAGCTGCAGTTGCCCAAGGACATAGGCATCTTTCCATGGACCTGCCTCAGCCTGAGTCCCTACCTGCAATTCCAGCCTCTTTCAGCCAAGAAGAATCTCCCTGAAGCCTCAGTTTCCTAATCAACATTACGCCAGAAGCTTGCTGGTAGCTGTTTAACAAGGAGGCATCCAATAAATGAGCCAACAATCCCTGATTTGTAGCATTTTCCAGTTTCTATGGTGCATAAATACTTTTGCCATGGCCAATTTCAAGCTCCCAATATGGAACTATATTACAAATGAAGCTGATATGTGTAAGAGATATAAAAAATCAGCTCTCTCCAGCGACAGCATAACCCTAAACTATCCCCTCTTCCTTGCTCACTCCTATAGCTCCAAGGACTACACATCTCCTGGGAAAGACCTTGAAAGAAACCTTATTTCCTGTCCCTGTCATCAAGATCAATGGTGGTGGCTACCATTATCTTGTTCTTACAGACTTCCTGGATTTCAGCCTTTGACTGCTTTGATCCCCTCTCTCTGACTCTCATCTGACCCCCAGGTTCCTAGGGCTTCTTGGAGAACATTGATGGTCATGCACTTCCCGATCTGCCTGACTTCCTGGCTCTCAGATATCTGACATATACTCTTAAGGATAGAGAAGAATAGACACTCTACCTCCTGCAGAGCCTTCTGTTTTCCAGGCTGAGACCTGCTTGGCTACCTCCTTCAGTTCTCATAGCACACTTCCCTTGACTGCCAGGAGTTAACTCCTACCCTATCAATTGGAAACTTAGCTCCTGGCTCAGTTTCCCCTTCCCATTACCTCTATGAAATTACCCCATCAGTCTGCTAAACCTTGTATGTAAACTTGACTTGCATTCTTGCATACGAAAAATAATCTGAGTACTTCTTGTGTGCCAGGCCGTGGGGAGGCACTATCTAGGTATAAATGGTCAAAAAAAGGGATAAAGTTTCCAGGTCCTGGGGTGGGGGGGGCACTTAGAATATGGAGAAACTTACAGTAAATAATAAAAAGTTATACTAAATAATAGACATAGTATATAAGCAATCTATAAGTCCAGATTAGTATACATGTTATAAAAATGTGAGCAGGACAGAGGGGTTGACCCTGTCTGTAGTCAGGAGGCAAGTATGCCTTGTTTAGGAAATGACAAAGGCTTAAACAAGTTCCATGAGTCCAGTACTTTGATTCATTGCATTTACAGTATATAAAAGTATACACTATACAGTACCTGTCCAACAGCAACAACTGGTTGTACAGATACGTACTTTGTGTCTTCAGCCTGAGAACTTTCATGATTCTCACAGAAGGAATATTTTCAGAGAGAGGGAGTCAGAAAGTATTATGGTTCTAAGTCTTGCATAGAAAACATGAGTTTGAATACTGGCTGTATGGTCAAATGGCTAGAGAGCTTTGGTTTATTTCATCTCGATGATGGGTTTCTTGTAGGCAGAGCCTGGATCTCTTAAACAAGAGATTCATAACTTAGTCCCATCATAACTTAATGTGTAGGCTCTACATAACAGTGTGTGGCACTTAGTAGGTACCCTGATTTAATACAGTACTTGCTAAATGAATGAGTTCAAACTTACATCTTTGGCTTGATATTAGCCTTGTTGTCCTGGGAATATTTCTTAGCTTTTCTGGGCTCTTAATTACTCATGAGTAAAATGGGCAAGTTAATCATGATAATACCAGTATACATGTTGTATAATTGCTATGTGGATTAAATTGTACTAATTTATAATACATGTAGAGTGCTTGGAGCAGTGCCTAGTATGCCATGAGTATTCAGTAATTGTTAAGCAATGGTCACTGTTGTCACTTAGTATATGTCCCACAAGTTAAACACTATTATGAAACTATTCTTCCTGAATAACTTAGTCTCATCAACCAAGTCTACCTGGTGTCTTTTGTAACCAGTAAGGGTTCAAGGTGTGTGTGTGTGTGTGTGTGTGTGTGTGTGTGTGTGTGTGTGTGTGTGTGCACATGAGCATGCACACATGTGTTAAAAAGCAGGTAAGATTGAGACTGGATCCTGGCACAGAAGGACAAACTCAGCTATTAGGGCCCGAGCAACATTGGAGCTCTGTGTCCAGGCCAGAGGCAGTTGTATTAGCAGGTGACATTAAGGAGTGGGGTTGCAGGATCCATATAGTAACACAGAATACCTGATAAATTGAACATTAGGTGAGATCAAGAGAATAGCTGTTGTTAGGGGATGAGATAACTCTTGGTTCGGAAGACAATGGCTAGACCTGTGTTTCTTGCCAAGGTCTTTCCCCATCTTCAACCTCATGATTCCTCAATGATTCAAAGGCCAGTTGCATTTCTTTTTTTTTTTTTTTTTTTTTTGGCCAGTCCTGGGCCTTGGACTCAGGGCCTGAGCACCGTCCCTGGCTTCTTCCCGCTCAAGGTTAGCACTCTGCCACTTGAGCCACAGCGCCGCTTCTGGCCGTTTTCTGTATATGTGGTGCTGGGGAATCGAACCTAGGGCCTCGTGTATCCGAGGCAGGCACTCTTGCCACTAGGCTATATCCCCAGCCCCAGTTGCATTTCTTGACTGAGGCTTTTCTCATTCTGCATGCTGAGCAAGAGGTTTCTTTTCCCTCTTGAGTGCTGAGCCAAACTGAACATCTTCCTCAATTCCCAGCCTCCTTAGAAGTCAGCTTTGGTCTGAGTCTTGTAGCTTGGCTCATATTAATGGCTTCTCATCCTGAAATTGCTTGGCTTTCCTGGCATTCCTGAGTGTCTCCAATAGTCATGAAAATTACTCTTCTGTCTCTTTGTCTTCCATCTAGTCTCCTGAGTTTGTCTCTCCTGAACTAGTCAGCTCGTTCCTCCTGGACATGGAACCGTACTGCTTCTATGGGCATGCCAAGAGTGTCACTTGATATCTCTGTGGGAATGTAGTCATCACTTTAGTTGTTCACAGTGAGTGTAGATGGTTAGTAAATGTTGTTACTGATAAGGAAGCGTCCTGACCAGAGAGACCCAGGAGGTAGAGGGGATCGCTTTATCAGGCTCCTGGCTGGGAGCAGATGTTGTATAGAGGTCAGTCACCATTCGGATAGCAGCAGTTGTTTGGCCCCACTGCATGTTTGTTCTGACAGTAAAGGAGATAAGACAGCATTTCAATGCAGAAAAGATAATACCCTCATTTGAGGATTGGCTCCTAGAAGTGGCTTTACTTTTTCAAGGGGTAAGAACACTCAAGGGTTTGATACACTCTGCCATACTGCTTTCCAAAAAAATCTTTGCTGATTCACATGCCCACCCATTGCAAATGATTGTGCCTACTTTTGTCAATACTAGGTGATGTCAAAAGTTTTAATACATACATATGGCAAAGATGCACTCTCTGTTTTTTTAAAAATTCATTAGAAGGTTGAATATTTAAAACTATTTGTTTGGCTGTTGGTATAATGTTTGATATCTTTGCCAAGGAGGGTCTGAAGGAATACTGACCAGCTATTTTACCTTCCAAAGCTTTTTGGAGGGGGGCCGGGCTTGAACCCAGTGCACTGACCTTGAGCTTCTTTTGCTCAAGGCTAGCACTCTACCACTTGAGCCACAGCACCACTTCTGGCCTTTCCTGTTTATGTGCTGCTGAGGAATTGAACCCAGGGCTTCATGCATGCTAGGCAAGCACTCTACCACCAAGCCACATAGTTGAATTTTCTTTATTATTTTGTCTATTTTTGTTATTTGTACTGGGGTTTGAACTCAGGACTTTGTACTTGTTAGATAGTTGCTCTACCACTTGAGCAGTGGTGCTTTCCTTGCTTTGAGTTATTTCTCAGAGAAGATCATGTACTTTTTGCCACAGCCTAGCCGTGGACTGCAATTCTCCCTATATTTCTGGGGATAGCTAGGATTATAAGTATGGAACCACTCGCTACCAGTAGTATTACTACTACATGGCCTAACTTTTTCTTTCTGGATAGCAATCTTAAAGATTTCTGTTTCTTTAGTAGCTGGGATTAGAGGAATGTGTCACCATGCTAGGTCCTTCCATTTATTTAACCATTTTAAAATTTCTTTAGCTAGTATCTTATAGTTTTTAATCTTATATCTAAGTTTTCATGCTTTTGGATTATTAGTGCCACTATTATTTTTTGAGCTTTAGTTTCACATAGATCATTGTCAACACAATGGAACTGTTTGTTCTTTGCCTATTGACCTGATTATGATTTTTCTCTCTTGAAAGCCACCTGCTAGTTAAAGATACCCAAGATATCTAGGTGGAGGCACCATCTGGATAGAGGCCTATGGAGAAAGGTTCTGAGAGATGAGAGGCTATGTTACAGAGAACTGATGGATCCCACCTGATAGCCCAAACTGACTGCCGGGCATCTGCATAAAGTCATCTTCATGTGCCAGTCTCAGCTGAGGTTCTCACTGAATGCACCAAATGAGACAGCACCTTCCTGACATTACGTGGAGCTGAAGAACTCTTCCCATATGTGCCTAGCCAACCTACAAAAGTTGTGAGATATAAGACAACTTTACTGTTTCAAGATACTACGTTTTAGAGTGATTTGTCATAGAACAATGAACAGATCAGCCCTGGCTCCATAATCATGATGCTGATAGTTCTTTCTCAGTCTCCTACTTATGAATTATACTCAGGTTTATATCTCCAGGGTAACAGCTGGCTGCCAAGTTACAGCTCTGATTCCCCACTTACTCCACAATGCTGTGGTCCAAATGGCTTGCACTTCTGCTCAAACCTGTGCTTGGCTGCCAACAAGCCTCTCCCAGCGTTGCTTGTGCTGACCCCTAGCTGTGGACTGATTGCTCACTTGGATGACAACTGCATGCATGCCTGGCTCCCTGGCTCTCTCCTGCACAATGCCCTCTCTCTGCCTTGATTGAAAACCCCAGGGCTGACCATTTATAGTGCTTACTTCCCATCTCCTGACATAAGATTCTGTCTTTTGTAGGGGACATTTCACACTGCCAGTGGACTTGTATTTCTTAAGCCTGAAACCCCAGCTACAGTTTCAAAATTGACAGCTGTTTAAATCTGACCCAGAATCTGTAGAGTGGTGTGATTTTATTACCTGATTTATAAAATACTTGGAACCCTGGAGATACATTAATTAGTTAAAAAAAAAAAAGCATCAGGTAAAATACCTCCTCTGACCTGTTCCGACTAGTTGTGCATTCTGGGACATGTTTCGAAGTCCCATTTTCATTCCTTGTAAAGTGGAGGTAATCATACTTGGTCAGATAATGCATGTGTATTGCTGAACAACATGCCTGGCACCCAGCAGGAGCTTCTTAGAGATTATCTAATCCCAGGCTCCCATTTTTCAGTGAGGGAAAGTGAAGCCTGAAGAGACAGAGTGATTTTTCCTAGATCCCACACCTCATTACTACTTGAACCAGGACTAGAACATTCGTCTTCCAACCATTAATCCTAGGCATTTCCCACTGTACCATAATTATCTGCTTTAGGAGGCTCTGGAGATGAAAAGGAAAAAGGCAACAGCTTCTAATGTCTACTAGTGCTTTGCATATACCATGTCATTTTATCCCCATAGCAATCCTGCACGTTATTATCTTCCCTTAATGGATGAAGACACTGGGACTTAGAGATGTTAAAATCTTGCCAAAAGGCTCTACTGGGAGAAGAATGGGGGCTCCAACTCAGGCCGGTCCTCCCACTCCCCTTTCCATCTCATGCTTTTCCTGGGTCAGGTGGGGGAGCCTGAGAAAGCAACGTTTCCGCAGGGCCTGGCACCACACTGGCTGCATTTCTTCTTAGTCCTCTGAGGCAATAGCTGGTCTGTATGTGAGAACCTTTTATCCTGCCTTCTACACAATCCTTTTAACTGAAACCAAGTGGCCCAAGCTTAACTGTAATTCTGCAAAACTGGCAGAGAGGGGGCTTGATGGGGGTTTGGGCTGCTCACCCCAAACGTGATGTGCACAGAGAGTGGAGCTGATATTGTTTAGGTCCCTGCTCAGCAGTGCCCAGCCAAGCCTCCCGATCTAAATTGAGCCCTTAATCGTTTTCCTGGCGTTTGCTCAGACAGGATTTTATTTTCTAGTAATAAAAGCTCCTACATAGTAGAGTGAGAAAAGCTGCCTTTTCCCTAGCATTTGTGACAGCTTCACCACCTGCCCTTGTTCCCCTTGTATCTGTGCTTGGGGCCAAGCCAGGGTGTTTTCTGCCTACTGTCAAGTTCTGAGAGTTTCAAATGGGCAGAGAAATTCCCTCACGTTGTGTCTCTTCACTCAGTGCAGGCAGCTTCCTGTCTGGTGGATTGAGAGGTCTGATCCTGCAAGCAAGGAAGACCATCCTGAGGGAAAAGCCAGGCATCCTACCTGAGCATCTGCTGGGCACCTGACCCTGAACGTTCTACCTGAGCATCTGTTGAGGTTCACACCTAGTCTTCTGCTTTAGAATTTTGAGAAGGTCCCTAAGTGCCTGCAGAATCAAGTACACACTTTAAAGATGCTCTTTTAGACCTGTCCATTGTAGCCTTTTTCATTAATGTGGGTAGAAAGAAAATGTAGATAAAGAGTAAAACTGAAGCAGACCAGTATCCTCAGTGTTATAGCCAGTACTAACACAGACTAGATACACACACACACACACACACACACACACACACACACACACATTCTGAGGTCTTTTCTGTTCACCATTCTCGGTTTATCACCTGACAGCTCCCACAGAGCACTCACTACACATTTTGTCCCAGAATTTGCTTTGATACAGCTATCAATCACTTTCACATTTCTAAGCTCTGAGGCTGACTGTTCTCTCTCTGAAATATCGCTTACATGCTGCCTGCCACACACTGAGCTCTAACAAAATTAGCTCTCTCTCTCTTTACTTCCTTTCTGGCCTAGCCAACTCCTACTTATATGTAAAATGGTGTGGAAATAACTCCACATCTAGTAAAAGCTACTTTCCCCAAAGTGACACCTGTCCACTCATCAGTCGGCCACTCACTACCCATTTGAGGACCTGTGGATCCATTGCCTTCCTACCCAATGTATCCTAAGCCTGAGCTCTTTCATGGCAGTTAGGGGCCAAATCTCCAACTCAGAACCCTGGTTGGAGCTCACATGGCTTAGGGAATGAGCACCACACTCTGTCAGAGGCAGGATTTGTTGGGTGAAACTGAGCTGAGGCATCCTGCATGGGCCGAGGACATGGTTGGACAAGCCAGGGTAGCTTGTGAGCTGGCATTTGTGCATAAGTTCCAGATTGCTAAGGAGACCCCTGTTATTTGCTGGGCTCCCCGCCTTGTCTGCCAACAACTAGTCTTCAACCTCAGGGAGCACTAGAATGCCAGAGAGCTGTCTTGGCAGATCTCGGGTGAATTATTGACTCTCTCCTTGTTGAGTGAATGCAGGCATCTGTGTGGTGTAACCAATGCTGGACACGTCTGAAGCTCCTCTCAAGACACTTGGGTGAGAATTTTAGACTTAATGGGCTGCAGAGAAATAAAGGAAGAATTCAAATGTCCTCAACCCCAAGCCTAGGTCAGAATACCTGTATCTTTAGAACAGGCATTTTGTTGTCTCTGGCTCACCTTTCTTCTTGGTTTCCACTTGAAAGGAATATTGTACATTTGCTTGTTGGTGCTTAGTTGTTGCTTCTCTTTCTTCATCTTCCAGCTCCTAGAATGTCTCTTACATTTCCTTCCCCTGGCTCTCCTTTTCTCTCCTAGACTTGAAGAAACTGGGAGAAACCGAGATAAGACCCAGAAGAGAGGTTTACTCTACAGTACTGCTGGTCTGAACAACAGTCATGGGGAATGCACATGCTAGGCTCTTCCCAATGCCTTGGCTCATTTTGGAGTGGTCATTGCCAGGAAAAGGAAGCTTCTAAATTTGCTGCTAACATAACTTTTTCAAGGTCTTTGAAAGAAACAAAAACGAAGCAATTGGAGTGACTGAAGGCAGCAGCTGGTTGTACCTAAATTCCCATGGTATCCCATGGCATTTACCTTGACATCATAGTGATATGATGTGACTTTCTCCAGGGTTCACCCACCTGTGTCATTGTTGGGGTCCTGTCATTGCTGATTCTTCTTCCCTAGACTTCATCCCCAGGAGCACTGCATAGTCATGTGGTAACCTCCTCTGATTCATGTTCTTCCTTGATATTGCCTCTGTCTCTTTGTCCTTAGCCAACTGGAAGGTGAAAGATAGCGGTTGACTTACATGTTGCCTACACAAACCCACTTTGATGCACAAGGAAACTCTTCAGAGCCCCACGTGGAGCTCATCTTTCTGCTGGGATTTGCCCCATGCACTGGGACAGAGCTGGGCTTGAATGACTGAACCTCGCACATTCTGCTTATGGGTCTTTGCCCTTCTTCTGGTTTTGTGAACAAAACAACTTCCCTATCCTCTGAGGGTTGGGGGAGACTACCAGAAGCCCCAGACACCAGCTCATCAATCACATCCAGACATGTCTAAAACCCAATTAAAGCTGAAGTTGGGATGCCATTCAAATAATCCTTGTATCTCCCAGCTTAGCTTCACTTAATCTTTGATGCTGCTCTTTGCATGTTCATTCCTCTCATTTTATGGGGAGCGAATTTGAAGTTTTGGTAGATGAGAAGACATGGGTATTGCTACTTAATTAGAGTTAGAACGTTTGATGCCTGGCTTATAGAATCCTGGGCTCCATCTCTTCTAAAACCATAGTTCACAAGACTTAGACAGAGAAATGTGGATAAACTAATGATGGCTGTATTTTCAAACCTGGAGTTAGAGGCAACTGGCACTACCCAGAAGTGACTGAAAGCTCTGATTGAGCAATGACTAGAGTTGTGCTGCTTAAACAAAAATAGCTGTGGTTTCTTCTCAAAAAGCTTACAAGCCTTTTCTGTTCTTGCTAGTCTTCATTCTTGGAAACTGCACTTTGCAGCATTTGCCTAGGATTGTCTACATCATTATTTTTGTGAGACTTGTGTCATGCTTGATGTCCTGTAAGATACTTGAAGTCGGAGACCATGTCTTTGGCATCTTTGTATGCCCCAAAGTACAGCTATGAATATGTACATACCTGAAAAATATTAGTATAATTAAAAGGTTTTCTCTTCCCTAAGTATTTCCTTCATTTCTTTGTTATTTGTTCATTCATTTGTTCCTTCCTTCCTTTTTCCCCTTCCCTCCTTTCCCCTCCTCTCCCTTCCCATCCCCCCTCCTCCTCTCCTCTCCCTTCTTCTCCCTTTCTTTCTTCTTCTTTTGGTGGTACATAAGGCATTGCACTTGTCAGACAGGCAGGCAGACATTCTTACTGTTGAGCAACACCTCCAACACTTAAAAGCTTCCTAATATCACTATATTCAACTTCCAAGTAGTAATTCAGTGGTAGCCATTTCCCATGAGTATTTTCGTCAGAATATGGGCATAGTTTGGCCAAGCAAAATAAGTCAAACCTATTGGCCTCTTGCCTCAATTTTGAGGCCTTTATATTGCATGGATGCCCACTGATAATCCTGTCAGTTGTCCCCTTTCCTTCCAAGGTCTCTGAGGCCAGACCAACTCTGGCAGCACCACCACTGGAACTTGGTGGCTAGTCAGCAACATACTCTGAAACTCATATTTCTCTTAGCTCTTGTTCATCTAAATCACAGATCTGGCTTCTATCTGGTCTCTAGCTTTCCTGCCTAGAGGCAAGTCTCTCTACAGGGACAAGGCCTTGACTCTATTGTGACATTTGACAACTCTTCTCCCTTGGACAGGAATCTAATGGTTTTTGAACCAGTCCATTGCTGCCCAAGGACATTTTTTCTATAAATAGCCTCCCATCCACATGTCTGATGGTCTGCCTTTCAGATGGGACACTTGACTTCTTTGCCATTGTGCTCTTTGCATTGTTTCAACCACCTAAGGACTTGTTATGCCCTTTGGTCACTGTGCCTTACTCACTTGGCCATGAGAGTGATATTTGCCTTTGCTGCTGGCCTTATTCCTC